>NC_086451.1:347253812-348453812 GCF_028390025.1 Pseudophryne corroboree
GAAGCATACATTTTGGCGGCAGATAATAAGCATTTGGCTCATCTACTGTAGTCTGTCCTTTTTTATCCTTTCAGTAATGTCAACCCTATTTGATCCTTAATTCTTTGTAAGGATATCCTTATGTCTATCCCATGCATGTTTAAATTGCTCTACTGTCTCAGCCTCTACCACCTTTGACGGGAGGCTATTCCATGCATCCACTACCCTTTCTGTGAAGTAATTTTTCCTTAAATTTCCCCATAACCTACCTCCCTCCAGTTTCAGTGTATGTACTCTTGTTCTGATACTTCTTTTCCTGGCAAATTCCAAAAGGGCCAACAGTCCATTGGCCCTTCTGGAATTTGCCAGATAGCCACTCTGGCCTTGCCCAGCTATATACAGTATATATGAATAATCAGATGTCATGGCCTGGACTACCACTGCTATGCTGATGAAACACAGCAGTACCTGTCTTTTATCTCAGGTACTGACAAGGCAATACCAACCCTAAATGGCTGTCTCGCTGAGCTCCAGGAGTGGATGAGTTGGCTGCTGCATCCTGATAAAACATGAGGTCCTTATGATAGGAGCTCACCGTCAAAAGAAAGACTGCAACTTAACCAACCAAATGGACTAACTCTTGTGGGTTCACTGAGCATATTTAGAATCTTAAACATCAGGTAGCAACCATGATCAAAACGGCATTCTTTTTTCTGAGGGACATAGCCAGAATCAAGCACTTATTTCCCTCAGAAGATATGCCTACAGTCATACAGGTATTATTATGTTTAATGAAATGCCCTCTACCCAGCAATAGAATTGCACCACGTACACCTGGTACAAAACACAACTGCCAGGCTGTTAATTAAGCAGTACTGTTCCTGCCGAAGAACCATTCTCTACTCCCTACGCCTGTAAGATGGCGAATATATTTTGAGATTGGCTTTCAGACTTTTAACTCCCTACATAACCAAGTTATCTGAGACAGCGACTGATCCCTTCCTGACCCACTTGATTACTTCGATGAACAGACACAGGACTATTAGCAGTTTCTAGAACCTCAGTTAATTCATTTGGGGGCTGAGCTTTCAGCTTTGTGGCTCAGACTCCATGGAACTTGCTTCCGCACATTATTTGAGAAGCCTCCACTCTAGAAACAGGATCAAGTTATTTACTCATTAATGCCTTTTTAGTTCCTAAAAAATACATTCCAAATGCTCAGCTCTCTGTTCTGCTAAGTTGATTTTATATCTTTTTAATGCAAATGTAATGTTCTTTGAGTCCTATTTGGAGAAACATTATTATTCTTATTAGTATTTATTGATAAATTGTCCCGTTAGCTAACAAACTCATAGGAGACTTTTTACCTTTCACCCTTACTTAATATTACATTTCTTTTTCACCCTTACTTAATATTACATTTCTTTTGTTTCCATTGCTGCAGTGGAGCAGACAGTCCTTACTTTAAATGGTAACAATTTTCTACATTTTTATAGCACCTATTATCACAACCAGTGAATCCTGAATCCGCGCTCTAGAACATTTAAGAAGTCAATTTCCCATGCACGCTGATGTCAAAGGTGAAAAGGAAGTTTCTCAGTCACATGCTAAAAGTTCCCACAAACTTGTAACACATGCAACGTACGTGTAAGGCAAAACACATTTAAACAATCTGTTCACCTTCCCATAACCTTTAAACCCTTCATTAAAAAAAAAGTAAAATAAAAATTTGTGATCTGCATGAGAAAACCTTAAAAAATGTCTGCTATGAAACTAATTTCCTCCAAAACGTAAGAGGCATGCATTTCCCAGTGTATATCGGGCAGTGAGTAGGTGGATCTCCTAGTGTTCAGTATCCCACAGGTCTCATTTATTGCACATGACACAGACTTTGTTAGTACTGTATTTCCAGAGCAGCGGAATCATCATATAAGAAACATCTTACTATGTGCACAATAAATCCTGTGCAGGGAGGTTAAGCTTTACACATCCTCTAGGTTTCACAGACGAACTTTGACAATATACTATATTTCCAGTTCTTTCAGCCGATCTGCTGTGTCTACAACAGTGATAGGCAGCCTGATACTAGTTAGTGAGTGACTATGCAGCTTTTTTACCTTGAAAAGAGCTCCATATTACCTCATACTTGCCAACTTACTGGATGCCACCTTTGAGAGAGGGCAGCCATGTTGGCTCAGCTGGGGGGGGGGGGGGATGATGCAATTGCATCATCATTTATTTAGATTAGGTTGAGGGGTCTATTTACTAAGCCTTGGATGGAAATAAAGTGGGTGGAGATAAAGTACCAACCAATCAGCTCCTAACTGTCATTTTTCAAAATCCAGCCTGTGACATGACCATTAGAAGCTGCTTGGCTGGTACTTTTTCTCTGTCTACTTTACCTCCTTCCAAACTTAGTAGATAGACCCATAAGAAACTTCTGCAAAACTAATTGCATATCAGCAGCCATTTGAACAAGTGTTACAAGGTAGAACAATCACATCTGACAATATAGCAGGAAGTAGCTGGGCGATGCGGGCTATGAGACAGACGGGCCACATATGACCCTAGCACTGAGTGTTGCCCATCAATGATCTACAGTCATCAAGGGCATTCTTTCAAATACAATATTTAGACCAAATTCGTGTCCGCTCAGGGATCAATGTCCAGGTCAGGAAAGGCAGACATGGTATGTTTTTTTACAATCACTGGTCGGTACGTCTTCTTAAGGTCAAGAATACCCTCTTGTACAATTAAATGATTTGGTGGCAGCATGTTGCGGAACTGAACTTTCATTTTGTCATCAAATTAAGCTAATGAAAACTTTTTTTTGTTCAATGTTTTATTTGCAGTCCAACGGGTGACCTTAGCTTTGCTGCATTGGAGAATGTGATTAGCAAAGTAATGAACAGCATCTGCTTTCAGTCTGTTACATCCTGTTTCCTTAGCCTTTCAAACTTTTGATAATAATGGAAACAGATTAGAATTCTGGAAAGGCTGATTCTGGAGAATAATTATTTGATATTTACTAGGTGAAAAGTAAAACTGCACAGGCATTCGTACCCATTGCTGTTTGACAGGTGCAATTTCTCTTCTAAATGTGTTGTATGCTGTATGCTTAAGTCCCAGAAAGCAATCTCGTTGGTGGCTTTTCTCAGCTACAAGAAAAAAAAAAAACTGCACGCCCGCTGCAGACAAAGAGCATGGTATTCAGTGCAATTACTACATAAATGCAGACGTAAGGGAAGATCTAATATTAAATATCAAGGTCACAACTGGAGGTTACTAGGACAGAAATAAACTATGCCCTTGTGGCATTTAGTAATGATTACTGCAAGTAACCTGAAATGAGAAAAACTCATTTATTGAAACTTAACTTTGAAAGGAAGGAGAAGAATCTGAGTACAGCATATATTGACCAAACTGTCTTAGGCGCTGCAATACTCTTCATAATTTAATGTACTTTTCCACTGCCTTCATCTGCATCATTGATGTGTAAACTGGGCATGGCTTAAGCAATGTGCTATGTTTATAAGTATCCATGATGTTTACGCTGGAAGTCTCCAGCCAAAAATTGGCAAAAATTACCACCTGTTTCCCGGCTGGATGCTGCACAGTGTTTGCTAAAGGCAGTGATGTGTGTATTTTTCTGTGTTTGCGTAACATTTAATGAGCACAACTTCCCTTTATATCTCAGACAGTACACATACAACTTTAGCATATGTGCTGGTTTTATATATCTATGTATTTCGGGTATTTAGCTGTTGCAGACTTTAGGGGTATATTCATGAAGCAGTGAAAGGCATGGAGAAGCGAGCCTGTGGAGAATTTGCCCATGGCAACCAATCAGCTGCTCCGTACAATTGTATAGTATGCAAATTATAAATGTTACGTTAATGATTAGTTGCCATGGGCAACTTCTCCACTGGCTCACTTCTCCACACTTTTCACTGCTTCATGAATAGACTGGGACCTATGTACTAAGGGGTAAATGTATGAAGCAGTGATATGAGTAGAGAAGTAAGCCAGTGGAGAAGTTGATCATGGCAACAAATCAGCTGCTCTGTATAATTTTATAGTATGCAAATTATAAATGTTACGTCAATGCTGATTGGTTGCCATGGGCAACTTCTCCACTGGCTCACTTCTCCACTTTTATCACTGCTTAGAACATGTCCCCCTAAGTTTTGGAGACAGATAAAGTGGAAGGAAACAAAAGTACCAACCAATCAGCTCCAAACTGTCATGTTACTGGCTGGGTTTGAAAAACAACATGAGCTAATTGGCCGGTACTTTATCTCCATCCACGTTATCTCTCTCCAAGGCTTAGTATATAGACCCCTTACACACTATTACTTTTTTCATATCAGCTGCATACAGCATTTGGAATGGGGATGCAGACATGGGCAGTGAGCATGTATATGTGGCCAAAGTACAGTAAATGAGCGGTGTTTGTGCCAGGATGAGAAGTGTGACTAAAATTGATGGTGAAAAGTCACAAATGTAGCTGACTTTTACGTGCTATTGTGACACTCTGAAACAGACCCCTGGTACCTGAATGTATAAGGCTTATATGTATATATTACTGGCATCGTCATTAATGACTGAGGCCACCCGGGTAAGACCCCTGAATGAGCTTCATTTCACTAGCCGGCCCAGTAACACTGTAGGGGTTAATACTAGAGATGTGCACCGGAAATTTTTCGGATTTTGTGTTTTGGTTTTGGATTCGGTTCCACGGCCGTGTTTTGGATTTGGACGCGTTTTGGCAAAACCTCCCTGAACATTTTTTGTCGGATTCGGGTGTGTTTTGGATTCAGGTGTTTTTTTTTCTCCAAAAACCCCTCAAAAACAGCTTAAATCATAGAATTTGGGGGTAATTTTGATCCTATAGTATTATTAACCTCAATAACCACAATTTCCACTCATTTCCAGTCTATTCTGAACACCTCACACCTCACAATACTATTTTTAGTCCTAAAATTTGCACCAAGGTCGCTGGATGACTAAGCAAAGCGACCCAAGAGGGCGGCACAAAAACCTGGCCCATCTAGGAGTTGGACTGCAGTGTCAGACAGGATGGCACTTAAAAAAATTGGCCCCAAGCAGCACATGATGCAAAGAAAAGAGAAAAAGAGGTACATTGTGGTCGCTGGACGGCTAAGCTAAGCGACACAAACACCTCAATATCACAGGAATTATTCGTTCTAATCAATGGTATTATTGCTCCAAATCACTGGAAGAAAATGACAAAATCCCTGGAATTATTTGTTCTAATCAATGGTATTATTGGTCCAAATCACTGGAAGAAAATGACAAAATCACTGGAATTATTCGTAAACATTTGTAGAAAGTCGCTGCTTTCTGATTACAGAAATGCTCAGATATTCCTGTGAATCCACAATCCCTTCCCATAGGAAAAAGAAATTGAGAAACCATTGTTTGAGAACGTTTGTTCTCTTTCCCTTACAAAGGAACAAACCACTTTCCAAGAAGACTGACGTTTTTGGGATTATGGAGACATAATGTTTTTGAATATAAATCCTAAAGCATGTGGTGTATTAGAGCAAAAGAGTGTAAGAGACCAGCCGTGTAGTTTCTGAAATATTATGACAAAATGTTACTGTATTTCATAAGCACTCATTCCTAACTCTGCTAGGTACTGTTTGGTATACTGTATCTGGCTTCCATGAGGTAGTTGTCCATTATTTCAGCTTCCTTTGACCTTTTAGAAAGCGGTAGAAGTTATCGATTCTTTTTTTTTAATTTTCCCCTATTTTTAATTTTCTCCTGCATAGCCCAGTAAAATGTTGCAATGTTAAGTATTGACTTGTGCCTTCTGGGGGTCCACTTCTTCACCAAACCCAGCCAAATCTCATCCTAACCCTCTGTTCCACGTACTCTATGTACCCCATCTGTGTCACCCATGTCTGTCTACCCCTCCCCTTTAGATTGTTAGCTCTCACGAGCAGGGCCCTCTTCCCTCATGTGCTTATCCTTTGTCTTACTTTAATAATCTTCAACTGTACCACATCCAGCAGTCATCTGCCACCTAATACTTATTCCAGAGTCATCTGCTGATGTAACTATGTTTATTTACCCTGTACTTGTCCTATACTGTCATCAACTGTAAATTGCTGTTTTCCTGTTTGATTATTTATGTACTCTGTAACTGGGCGCTGCGGAACCCTTGTGGCGCCATATAAATAAAGGATAATAATAATATAGGGTGTATAAACCCAGGTGTATCTCACACATCACACAGTACAGTATATAGGGTGTATAATCCCCAGGTGTATCTCACACATCACACAGTACAGTATATACGGTGTACAATCTCCAGGTGTATCTCACACATCACACAGTACAGTATATAGGGTGTACAATCCCCAGGTGTATCTCACACATCACACAGTACAGTATATAGGGTGTATCTCACACAAGGTGTATCTCACACATTGCTCAGTACAGATTACAGGATGTTTAAAATCACCAGGTGTATAACACACGTCGCACAATACAGTATACTGGTCACAACAATGCAGCAGATATTGAGCACTGATCAGGATACTAGAAGTGACACAGATTTGCAAGATACAGCAATGGCCTACTGTGCTGTACTATATGTATACTGCTGGTCACCAAAATGCTACACTGTCCTACTATAAACTGCTCACAGTAATGCAGCACACAGATAGTATACTTGACACAGAGCTGCAGGATACAGCAATGGCCTACTGTACTGTACTATATGTATACTGCTGGTCACCAAAATGCTGCACTGTTCTACTATATACTGCTCACAATAATGCAGCACAGAGATAGTATACTTGACACAGAGCTGCAAGATACAGCAATGGCCTACTGTACTGTACTACTATAATTATATACTGGTGGTCCCCAGTCCCCACAATGCAGCACACTGAGCACAGATATTTGCAGCACACTGAGCACAGATATGGAGGTGATTGTGTCGGTGCTGCGTAAGTGTACTCAGTTCCTGAGGACTTTGGGATGGCTCCGGTGGGCATCTATATTCTTTCTAGGCATGAGCTTCACTTGCGATGATTAACAAGTCCATAGCCTGGAAAATGGCAGCTGCATAGGCATGTGTGTACAAACAGGAATTAGGCCCAGATAATGAAAAAACCAGGAGGAGGGTTTAGAAAAGGGTGAGCCCGGGAAGACAAAGAACTTATGCAGTGGGGTGTGACTTGGCATACTGGTGCAGGAAAGGAAATACCTTTTGTAACAGAGTTGGTTTTGATTTTATGGCTTGCCTTACTGGAACTAAAGGTAGTTAAGTACTGTAAGGCAAGCCATAAGTGATCAAAGTATAAAGGAAATTTAACCCTGTGGTGCTAATACCTGCACAGAGTAGAAAACGTTGGAAAGCCTGATTCCTGATGCAGCCAATGTAGCTGGAGGTGTATTTAGCCTCCCAAACTGAGCTAATCTTTAAGAAAATGCTACACCTGGCACTTCAGGAAGGCACAATCCACATGACAATAAAATATAAAATATATGTTTTATTAAAAATCAAATATAAAAATACAAATAGTACTCCTGGGAGACAATTAGTCACAATTGGTGTACACAATAATAGCATAGAGCATTTCTATATACATTAATTGTAATGTATATCTAATGTTACTGCAGAATCATGCAGACTCAATAATAATAAGTGTCCAGTACAGGACAATGGCAGATTATATAGTCCTTCTAATAATTCTTAACAGACTCGCATGTACAGATCATTAGGATACCCAGCTCCTTACTTATAGTAAATCCACAGTGATCTCCTGTGTGTAAATAGAGACTCCGTACCTGTAACACTGTATGGTGGGGGTCTAGTAACTTAGGACTTAGCAAGGTCCCAGCAGGGATGACCCCAAATCACAATATCCCTTGCGGATGTGTGAGGATGGTCACTGACGCTAGATGTAGCGTACTGGGGAATTCAGATGTACCTTGCTGTAAAGTCTGTGAGCGTTGCCATCGTTGTCACAATATCGGACGGCCACCGGGAAGCAGTTAGTGTGTAGCCATGGATCTAGTCGCTGCAGTGCATCCAGGTGTGGTGGGCGCCCCTCGACTCCGCCTGGTCACTAGAGATGTGCACTTGAAATTTTTCGGGTTTTGTGTTTTGGTTTTGGGTTCGGTTCCGCGGCCGTGTTTTGGGTTCGACCGCGTTTTGGCAAAACCTCACCGAATTTTTTTTGTCGGATTCGGGTGTGTTTTGGATTCGGGTGTTTTTTTCAAAAAACCCTAAAAAACAGCTTAAATCATAGAATTTGGGGGTCATTTTGATCCCAAAGTATTATTAACCTCAAAAACCATAATTTCCACTCATTTTCAGTCTATTCTGAACACCTCACACCTCACAATATTATTTTTAGTCCTAAAAATTGCACTGAGGTCGCTGGATGACTAAGCTAAGCGACCCAAGTGGCCGACACAAACACCTGGCCCATCTAGGAGTGGCACTGCAGTGTCACGCAGGATGGCCCTTCCAAAAAACACTCCCCAAACAGCACATGACGCAAAGAAAAAAAGAGGCGCAATGAGGTAGCTGTGTGAGTAAGCTAAGCGACCCTAGTGGCCGACACAAACACCTGGCCCATCTAGGAGTGGCACTGCAGTGTCACGCAGGATGGCCCTTCCAAAAAACACTCCCCAAACAGCACATGACGCAAAGAAAAAAAGAGGCGCAATGAGGTAGCTGTGTGAGTAAGCTAAGCGACCCTAGTGGCCGACACAAACACCTGGCCCATCTAGGAGTGGCACTGCAGTGTCACGCAGGATGGCCCTTCCAAAAACACTCCCCAAACAGCACATGACGCAAAGAAAAAAAGAGGCGCAATGAGGTAGCTGTGTGAGTAAGATAAGCGACCCTAGTGGCCGACACAAACACCTGGCCCATCTAGGAGTGGCACTGCAGTGTCACGCAGGATGGCCCTTCCAAAAAACACTCCCCAAACAGCACATGACGCAAAGAAAAAAAGAGGCGCAATGAGGTAGCTGTGTGAGTAAGCTAAGCGACCCTAGTGGCCGACACAAACACCTGGCCCATCTAGGAGTGGCACTGCAGTGTCACGCAGGATGGCCCTTCCAAAAAACACTCCCCAAACAGCACATGACGCAAAGAAAAAAAGAGGCGCAATGAGGTAGCTGTGTGAGTAAGCTAAGCGACCCTAGTGGCCGACACAAACACCTGGCCCATCTAGGAGTGGCACTGCAGTGTCACGCTGGATGGCCCTTCCAAAAAACACTCCCCAAACAGCACATGACGCAAAGAAAAAAAGAGGCGCAATGAGGTAGCTGTGTGAGTAAGCTAAGCGACCCTAGTGGCCGACACAAACACCTGGCCCATCTAGGAGTGGCACTGCAGTGTCACGCAGGATGGCCCTTCCAAAAAACACTCCCCAAACAGCACATGACGCAAAGAAAAATGAAAGAAAAAAGAGGTGCAAGATGGAATTGTCCTTGGGCCCTCCCACCCACCCTTATGTTGTATAAACAGGACATGCACACTTTAACCAACCCATCATTTCAGTGACAGGGTCTGCCACACGACTGTGACTGAAATGACGGGTTGGTTTGGACCCCCACCAAAAAAGAAGCAATTAATCTCTCCTTGCACAAACTGGCTCTACAGAGGCAAGATGTCCACCTCATCATCATCCTCCGATATATCACCGTGTACATCCCCCTCCTCACAGATTATCAATTCGTCCCCACTGGAATCCACCATCTCAGCTCCCTGTGTACTTTGTGGAGGCAATTGCTGCTGGTCAATGTCTCCACGGAGGAATTGATTATAAATTATTTTAATGAACATCATCTTCTCCACATTTTCTGGAAGTAACCTCGTACGCCGATTGCTGACAAGGTGAGCGGCGGCACTAAACACTCTTTCGGAGTACACACTTGTGGGAGGGCAACTTAGGTAGAATAAAGCCAGTTTGTGCAAGGGCCTCCAAATTGCCTCTTTTTCCTGCCAGTATAAGTACGGACTGTCTGACGTGCCTACTTGGATGCGGTCACTCATATAATCCTCCACCATTCTTTCAATGGGGAGAGAATCATATGCAGTGCCAGTAGACGACATGTCCGTAATCGTTGTCAGGTCCTTCAGTCCGGACCAGATGTCAGCATCAGCAGTCGCTCCAGACTGCCCTGCATCACCGCCAGCGGGTGGGCTCGGAATTCTGAGCCTTTTCCTCGCACCCCCAGTTGCGGGAGAATGTGAAGGAGGAGATGTTGACAGGTCGCGTTCCGCTTGACTTGACAATTTTCTCACCAGCAGGTCTTTGAACCCCAGCAGACTTGTGTCTGCCGGAAAGAGAGATCCAAGGTAGGTTTTAAATCTAGGATCGAGAACGGTGGCCAAAATGTAGTGCTCTGATTTCAACAGATTGACCACCTGTGAATCCTTGTTAAGCGAATTAAGGGCTCCATCCACAAGTCCCACATGCCTAGCGGAATCGCTCTGTGTTAGCTCCTCCTTCAATGTCTCCAGCTTCTTCTGCAAAAGCCTGATGAGGGGAATGACCTGACTCAGGCTGGCAGTGTCTGAACTGACTTCACGTGTGGCAAGTTCAAAGGGCAGCAGAACCTTGCACAACGTTGAAATCATTCTCCACTGCGCTTGAGACAGGTGCATTCCACCTCCTATATCGTGCTCAATTGTATAGGCTTGAATGGCCTTTTGCTGCTCCTCCAACCTCTGAAGCATATATAGGGTTGAATTCCACCTCGTTACCACTTCTTGCTTCAGATGATGGCAGGGCAGGTTCAGGCGTTTTTGGTGGTGCTCCAGTCTTCTGTACGTGGTGCCTGTACGCCGAAAGTGTCCCACAATTCTTCTGGCCACCGACAGCATCTCTTGCACGCCCCTCTCGTTTTTTAAATAATTCTGCACCACCAAATTCAAGGTATGTGCAAAACATGGGACGTGCTGGAATTTGCCCATATTTAATGCACACACAATATTGCTGGCGTTGTCCGATGCCACAAATCCACAGGAGAGTCCAATTGGGGTAAGCCATTCCGCGATGATCTTCCTCAGTTGCCGTAAGAGGTTTTCAGCTGTGTGCGTATTCTGGAAACCGGTGATACAAAGCGTAGCCTGCCTAGGAAAGAGTTGGCGTTTGCGAGATGCTGCTACTGGTGCCGCCGCTGCTGTTCTTGCGGCGGGAGTCCATACATCTACCCAGTGGGCTGTCACAGTCATATAGTCCTGACCCTGCCCTGCTCCACTTGTCCACATGTCCGTGGTTAAGTGGACATTGGGTACAGCTGCATTTTTTAGGACACTGGTGACTCTTTTTCTGAAGTCTGTGTTCATTTTCGGTATCGCCTGCCTAGAGAAATGGAACCTAGATGGTATTTGTTACCGGGGACACAGTACCTCCAACAAGTCTCTAGTTGGCTCTGCAGTAATGATGGATACCGGAACCACGTTTCTCACCACCCAGGATGCCAAGGCCTCAGTTATCCGCTTTGCAGCAGGATGACTGCTGTGATATTTCATCTTCCTCGCAAAGGACTGTTGGACAGTCAATTGCTTGGTGGAAGTAGTAAAAGTGGTCTTACGACTTCCCCTCTGGGATGACCATCGACTCCCAGCAGCAACAACAGCAGCGCCAGCAGCAGTAGGCGTTACACGCAAGGATGCATCGGAGGAATCCCAGGCAGGAGAGGACTCATCAGAATTGCCAGTGACATGGCCTGCAGGACTATTGGCATTCCTGGGGAAGGAGGAAATTGACACTGAGGGAGTTGGTGGAGTGGTTTGCGTGAGCTTGGTTACAAGAGGAAGGGATTTACTGGTCAGTGGACTGCTTCCGCTGTCGCCCAAAGTTTTTGAACTTGTCACTGACTTATGATGAATGCGCTGCAGGTGACGTATAAGGGAGGATGTTCCGAGGTGGTTAACGTCCTTACCCCTACTTATTACAGCTTGACAAAGGCAACACACGGCTTGACAAATGTTGTCCGCATTTCTGTTGAAATACTTCCACACCGAAGAGCTGATTTTTTTGGTATTTTCACCAGGCATGTCAATGGCCATATTCCTCCCACGGACAACAGGTGTCTCCCCGGGTGCCTGACTTAAACAAACCACCTCACCATCAGAATCCTCCTTGTCAATTTCCTCCCCAGCGCCAGCAACACCCATATCCTCCTCATCCTGGTGTACTTCAACACTGACATCTTCAATCTGACTATCAGGTACTGGACTGCGGGTGCTCCTTCCAGCACTTGCAGGGGGCGTGCAAATGGTGGAAGGCGCATGCTCTTCACGTCCAGTGTTGGGAAGGTCAGGCATCGCAACCGACACAATTGGACTCTCCTTGTGGATTTGGGATTTCGAAGAACGCACAGTTCTTTGCTGTGCTTTTGCCAGCTTGAGTCTTTTCATTTTTCTAGCGAGAGGCTGAGTGCTTCCATCCTCATGTGAAGCTGAACCACTAGCCATGAACATAGGCCAGGGCCTCAGCCGTTCCTTGCCACTCCGTGTGGTAAATGGCATATTGGCAAGTTAACGCTTCTCCTCCGACAATTTTATTTTAGATTTTTGAGTCCTTTTTTTACTGATATTTGGTGTTTTGGATTTTACATGCTCTGTACTATGACATTGGGCATCGGCCTTGGCAGACGACGTTGATGGAATTTCATCGTCTCGGCCATGACTAGTGGCAGCAGCGTCAGCACGAGGTGGAAGTCGATCTTGATCTTTCCCTATTTTTGGAACCTCAACATTTTTGTTCTCCATATTTTAATAGGCACAACTAAAAGGCACCTCAGGTAAACAATGGAGATGGATGGATACTAGTATACAATTATGGATGGACGAGCGACTGCCGACACATAGGTAGCTACAGCCGTGGACTACCGTACTGTGTCTGCTGCTAATATAGACTGGATGATAATGAGATAAAATTAAAAAATATATATATATATCACACTAGTACTGCAGCCGAACAGGTATATATATTATGTAATGACGGACCTGCTGGACACTGTCTGTCAGCACTGCAGACTCCTAAAGTAAGCTACTAGTATCAAGAAGATAGAAAAAAAAACCACGGGTAGGTGGTATACAATTATGGATGGACGAGCGACTGCCGACACAGAGGTAGCTACAGCCGTGGACTACTGTACTGTGTCTGCTGCTAATATAGACTGGATGATAATGAGATAAAAATAAAATATATATATATATCACACTAGTACTGCAGCCGGACAGGTATATATATTATGTAATGACGGACCTGCTGGACACTGTCTGTCAACACTGCAGACTCCTAAAGTAAGCTACTAGTATCAAGAAGATAGAAAACAAAAACACGGGTAGGTGGTATACAATTATGGATGGACGAGCGACTGCCGACACAGAGGTAGCTACAGCCGTGGACTACCGTACTGTGTCTGCTGCTAATATAGACTGGATGATAATGAGATAAAAATAAAATATATATATATATCACACTAGTACTGCAGCCGGACAGGTATATATATTATGTAATGACGGACCTGCTGGACACTGTCTGTCAGCACTGCAGACTCCTAAAGTAAGCTACTAGTATCAAGAAGATAGAAAAAAAAAACACGGGTAGGTGGTATACAATTATGGATGGACGAGCGACTGCCGACACAGAGGTAGCTACAGCCGTGGACTACCGTACTGTGTCTGCTGCTAATATAGACTGGATGATAATGAGATAAAAATAAAATATATATATATATATCACACTAGTACTGCAGCCGGACAGGTATATATATTATGTAATGACGGACCTGCTGGACACTGTCTGTCAGCACTGCAGACTCCTAAAGTAAGCTACTAGTATCAAGAAGATAGAAAAAAAAACCACGGGTAGGTGGTATACAATTATGGATGGACGAGCGACTGCCGACACAGAGGTAGCTACAGCCGTGGACTACCGTACTGTGTCTGCTGCTAATATAGACTGGATGATAATGAGATAAAAATAAAATATATATATATATATCACACTAGTACTGCAGCCGGACAGGTATATATATTATGTAATGACGGACCTGCTGGACACTGTCTGTCAGCACTGCAGACTCCTAAAGTAAGCTACTAGTATCAAGAAGATAGAAAAAAAAACCACGGGTAGGTGGTATACAATTATGGATGGACGAGCGACTGCCGACACAGAGGTAGCTACAGCCGTGGACTACCGTACTGTGTCTGCTGCTAATATAGACTGGATGATAATGAGATAAAAATAAAATATATATATATATATATCACACTAGTACTGCAGCCGGACAGGTATATATATTATGTAATGACGGACCTGCTGGACACTGTCTGTCAGCACTGCAGACTCCTAAAGTAAGCTACTAGTATCAAGAAGATAGAAAAAAAACCCACGGGTAGGTGGTATACAATTATGGATGGACGAGCGACTGCCGACACAGAGGTAGCTACAGCCGTGGACTACTGTACTGTGTCTGCTGCTAATATAGACTGGATGATAATGAGATAAAAATAAAATATATATATATATATATATCACACTAGTACTGCAGCCGGACAGGTATATTTATTATGTAATGACGGACCTGCTGGACACTGTCTGTCAGCACTGCAGACTCCTAAAGTAAGCTACTAGCATCAAGAAGATAGAAAAAAAAAAACACGGGTAGGTGGTATACAATTATGGATGGACGAGCGACTGCCGACACAGAGGTAGCTACAGCCATGGACTACCGTACTGTGTCTGCTGCTAATATAGACTGGATGATAATGAGATAAAAATAAAATATATATATATATATCACACTAGTACTGCAGCCGGACAGGTATATATATTATGTAATGACGGACCTGCTGGACACTGTCTGTCAGCACTGCAGACTCCTAAAGTAAGCTACTAGTATCAAGAAGATAGAAAAAAAAACCACGGGTAGGTGGTATACAATTATGGATGGACGAGCGACTGCCGACACAGAGGTAGCTACAGCCGTGGACTACCGTACTGTGTCTGCTGCTAATATAGACTGGATGATAATGAGATAAAAATAAAATATATATATATATATCACACTAGTACTGCAGCCGGACAGGTATATATATTATGTAATGACGGACCTGCTGGACACTGTCTGTCAGCACTGCAGACTCCTAAAGTAAGCTACTAGTATCAAGAAGATAGAAAAAAAAAACCACGGGTAGGTGGTATACAATTATGGATGGACGAGCGACTGCCGACACAGAGGTAGCTACAGCCGTGGACTACCGTACTGTGTCTGCTGCTAATATAGACTGGATGATAATGAGATAAAATTAAAATATATATATATATCACACTAGTACTGCAGCCGGACAGGTATATATATTATGTAATGACGGACCTGCTGGACACTGTCTGTCAGCACTGCAGACTCCTAAAGTAAGCTACTAGTATCAAGAAGATAGAAAAAAAAAACACGGGTAGGTGGTATACAATTATGGATGGCCGAGCGACTGCCGACACAGAGGTAGCTACAGCTGTGGACTACCGTACTGTGTCTGCTGCTAATATAGACTGGATGATAATGAGATAAAATTAAAATATATATATATATCACACTAGTACTGCAGCCGGACAGGTATATATTATGTAATGACGGACCTGCTGGACACTGTCTGCAGAATGCGTTTATAAAAACACCACACGACGAGTGTTTAACTTTTTCAGGCAGACAATCACAATATACTGGTGGTCAGCAGACAATCACAATATACTGGTGGTCAGTGGTCACTGGTCAGTCACACTGGCAGTGGCACTCTGGCAGCAAAAGTGTGCACTGTACTTAAAATATGTACTCCTGCTATAACTGCTCCCCAGTCTCCCCCACAATTAAGCTGTGTGAGCAGTGAGCACTCAGCACAGTCAGATAATGATATACAGTATTACATATGATGCAGCACACTGGGCTGAGCACAGATATGGTATGTGACTGTCACACTGTGTATCGTTTTTTTTTCAGGCAGAGAACGGATTAATTAAACTGGTGGTGGTCACTGGTCACTGGTCACACTATCAGCAAGTAGTACTCCGTCCTAAGCAGACAATCACAATATACTGGTGGTCAGTGTGGTCACTGGTCAGTCACACTGGCAGTGTGGCACTCTGGCAGCAAAAGTGTGCACTGTACTTAAAATATATTATTTATGTACTCCTGCTCTAACTGCTCCCCAGTCTCCCCCACAATTAAGCTGTGTGAGCAGTGAGCACTCAGCACAGTCAGATATACAGTATTACATATGATGATGCAGCACACTGAGGCTGAGCACAGATATGGTATGTGACTGTGTCACACTGTGTATCGTTTTTTTTCAGGCAGAGAACGGATTAATTAAACTGGTGGTCAATGGTCACTGGTCACACTATCAGCAAGTAGTAGTACTCCAGTCCTAATATGCTCCCCAAAATTAGTAAATACTAAATAGTGTCTCTAACTCTCTACTCTCTTCTCTATAAACGGAGAGGACGCCAGCCACGTCCTCTCCCTATCAATCTCAATGCACGTGTGAAAATGGCGGCGACGCGCGGCTCCTTATATAGAATCCGAGTCTCGCGATAGAATTCGAGCCTCGCGAGAATCCGACAGCGGGATGATGACGTTCGGGCGCGCTCGGGTTAGCCGAGCAAGGCGGGAAGGTTCGAACCTGCCTCGGACCCGTGTAAAAAGGCTGAAGTTCGGGGGGGTTCGGATTCCGAGGAACCGAACCCGCTCATCTCTACTGGTCACCAGAAGAAACAGCTGACTGATGAAGGATCCTGTGTGTCAGGTAATGCTGCTGTGTCAGGTGCAGCCAGCACCACTCTATCACTGGTTAATCAACAGCAGAGATAGTGTGCTGGGCCCGACTTGTTCACACGAAGACCCAAATGCAACCTGTATGTGCCAACATTTAAGCCTTCGAGGAGAAACTACCTTTTTAATAGTGTTAGTAAGAAAATCATGGTTGTAGTTAGTTGAGTGAGGTACATATCCAGTGTTGGATGCACAGTGTAATAAAGCTGTAGTAAGTTGATTGAAATGTAATGTGTTGGGCCTGTAAGATGAATATTTCAATATTGTAGGAACTCTTAGTGGATAGCCTACAGAGTACAAGGTTATTTTGTTAAATTAGGAGTTAGCATTTTAGCAAATCCGATTTTAGGGCCTTATTCAGCATGCATCCTTACTGTGATGCAATTGCATTTGGCCGATTATCGGGGCCAGTACTCATGCGCAGGGCCCGATTTGCATGTGTGCGGCCCAGGAAATAGCCCAGGAATTCGCATAGCAGTGATGTGTTCATCTCTGCTTGATTGACAGGCAAAGGCTTTCATGGTGTGGTCGGGGGCGGTGATGCAGCATTGCGGGGTAGCGGTGGCAAAAATGCAGACGGGTCCGGGACATTTTCAGGACATCACATGCAGCCATTGCGACGGGAAAGGTGGCGGCGGTGCGCCTGCCTTCACAACCAGGCTGCGCAGGTAGGGTTCAATCTAATTGCAATCTAATTGCGATGCAATCACAATTAAATTGAGATTGCAGCACTGGGTGGCACTTAGCATGTTAAGCGGCCTTGCCCTGTGCTGGACGGTCCCCAGCATGCGATCATATGCAGTTGCTACTGAAGCTGAATAAGGTCCTTAGTTATTTATGCTATACCAATGAAGTGCCACAATTTGTTATTGTGACAAATCCATGTTTGTTTGTTTTTTAATGCTGAATCCATGAAAAACTTGCCCTAATTAATCATTTAAGCCATGTGCCCACAGCCAGATTAAGAAAGAGGAGGGGGGAGAGGGGGTGCGGGCAGGCACAAGACATACTGTACCTCGGGCCCTCCTTTGTCATTCCCTCCTTGAGCCAGAGGACACTGACAGCAATAGCTTTCCCTCTTATGCAGCAGCAGAACCAGGCAGCCACATTGTGAGCAAGACAATATGAAGTACAGACAGAGACACAGGTGTATAAGGTTTCATGAGCTACCTATGGAGCTTTTCGACCAGACCCATTTCAGGAGGGACAGGTGTCAAAGTCAAAAAATATCCTGATACATATGCCTTGTACTAACCCCTCATGCACATGCCCGCTGCACGTGCGCACGCTCTGCTGTGCGTGCACATATCCGCAATTTGCATAAGATCGCTCCGGCGATCACGCGCGGTGTATGCGCATTTACTGTAGAGTTTGTAAGCGTCTAGCGTGCGACTCGATCATAACATATTTAATCCACATAGTGTGTTTTATAGTGAATATTTCCCTTAACAATGTCAGAAAGTATGTTTAGTTTAAAACGGTTCTTGGACAGAGAAATTCCTCTTTGCATGATGGGAAGGGTCAGATATAGGTTGAATGGTGGTGTCTAGTATCCAGCTGTAGAGTATTTTAATAGTAACATTTCGGTGTTGGTTAGGAAGAGAATGCTCGCTCCTGCGCATAGTTATGTACAAAAGTAGTTTATAGACATTTACTATATTTGCTGTTCATTATCCATGCGGGGGGAATCCAGAGGATACCACCCACTACAGCAGTTGGGGGAAGACACAGCCCACCTGTTCGAACCCACCTATGACCTTTTGTTATAATGCAGAGACACATTCCTGTGTCCAATGAACCATGAGATTATAGGGATCATTGTATTGTTACTGTATGCTGTGTATATAAGGACCACCATTGCTGGGCCAGTCACTCACTCTCTCTGCAAGGTTTTCACATTGAAGGCTGAGGGCTGGAATCCAGGACGCGCTTGCGAATCATCCCCATGTATGTATATTTCTCTGTAGCCATTTTGTTCGCCATTGCTCATGTTATTCTCTGTTATTGTGTTAGATTTTGATGTTAGTTTGTAGTGTATGATATGTATTGTTTAACCTTTTATTAGAATCTATCCACAGTGGCCTTAGAACCATGTGGTTTTCAAATACAAATCAGTGCTGTGTTGTCACTTTCCTGCCAGGGCTTTCAAAGTGGTTTAACCTGTTTAAGCATTGTTAAGGTGTATAAGCATTGTTAAGGTGTATGCACTGCTGATACTTTGTATCTCCAGCGCTACTTAAAGTTCAAAGGTATAGTGCTTTGCTGCTAAGGTTTAAAGTGTAAAGCATACCCTTACGGTGTGTTGTTACTAAGGGTTACTGTGTAACATTCCGTGAGCGTGCTTGTCGCTCGTGCGTCGTGCCCACGGCCTAGCGTCTGCTACGCTAAGTGCGTACCCTTACGGTACTCAGTGCGCCAATAGCATACTTAGTCCATAATAGAATATAGCTTAATGTTTTTAGGTAATAACTAGTGATGAGTGGGTTCGGTTTCTCGGAAACCGAACCCCCCCGAACTTCACCTTGTTTACACTGGTCCGAGGCAGGTTAGAACCTTCCCGCCTTGCTCGGCTAACCCGAGCGCGCCCGAACGTCATCATCCCGCTGTCGTATTCTCACGAGATTCGGATTCTATATAAGCAGCCGCGCGTCGCCGTCATTTTCACTCGTGCATTGGAGATGATAGGGAGAGGACGTGGCTGGCGTCCTCTCCGTTTATTGTAGAAGACAGAACTTGATTCATTGGTTGTTTATTGCTTAATTGTGGGGAGGATTGGGGAGCAGCTGTTAGGAGTACAGTGCAGAGTTTTGCTGATAAGTGACCACCAGTTTTTATCCGTTCTCTGCCTGAAAAAAACGCTCCATACCATATCTGTGCTCAGTGTGCTGCATAATATATCTGTGCTGAGTGCTCACACTGCTTAATTGTGGGGACTGGGGAGCAGCTATAGCAGGAGTACAGTGCAGAGTTTTGCTGACAGTGACCACCAGTATACGTTGTCTGCCTGAAAAACACTCCATATCTGTGCTCAGTGTGCTGCTTTATTGTGGGGACTGGGGACCACCAGTATAATTAATATTATATAGGAGGAGTACAGTGCAGAGTGCACTGCTGTACCTACCTCTGTGTCGTCATCCATTAAGTATACTATCCATCTACATTCTATACCTGTGGTGCATTTTAGTTTTGCAGTTTGCTGACAGTGTCCACCAGTATACTATATATAGCAGTACGGTAGGCCACTGCGTACCTACCTCTGTGTCGTCACTCGTCATCCATTAAGTATACTATCCATCTACATTCTATACCTGTGGTGCATTTTAGTTTTGCAGTTTGCTGACAGTGTCCACCAGTATACTATATATAGCAGTACGGTAGGCCACTGCTGTACCTACCTCTGTGTCGTCACTCGTCATCCATTAAGTATACTATCCATCTACATTCTATACCTGTGGTGCATTTTAGACAGTTTTGCAGTTTGCTGACAGTGTCCACCAGTATACTATATATAAACTTATAGCAGTACGGTAGGCCACTGCTGTACCTACCTCTGTGTCGTCACTCGTCATCCATTAAGTATACTATCCATCTACATTCTATACCTGTGGTGCATTTTAGACAGTTTTGCAGTTTGCTGACAGTGTCCACCAGTTTATTATATATATACTTATAGCAGTACGGTAGGCCACTGCTGTACCTACCTCTGTGTCGTCACTCGTCATCCATTAAGTATACTATCCATCTACATTCTATACCTGTGGTGCATTTTAGTTTTGCAGTTTGCTGACAGTGTCCACCAGTATACTATATATAGCAGTACGGTAGGCCACTGCTGTACCTACCTCTGTGTCGTCACTCGTCATCCATTAAGTATACTATCCATCTACATTCTATACCTGTGGTGCATTTTAGACAGTTTTGCAGTTTGCTGACAGTGTCCACCAGTATACTATATATATACTTATAGCAGTACGGTAGGCCACTGCTGTACCTACCTTTGTGTCGTCACTCGTCATCCATTAAGTATACTATCCATCTACATTCTATACCTGTGGTGCATTTTAGACAGTTTTGCAGTTTGCTGACAGTGTCCACCAGTTTATTATATATATATACTTATAGCAGTACGGTAGGCCACTGCTGTACCTACCTCTGTGTCGTCACTCGTCATCCATTAAGTATACTATCCATCTACATTCTATACCTGTGGTGCATTTTAGACAGTTTTGCAGTTTGCTGACAGTGTCCACCAGTATACTATATATATACTTATAGCAGTACGGTAGGCCACTGCTGTACCTACCTCTGTGTCGTCACTCATCATCCATTAAGTATACTATCCATCTACATTCTATACCTGTGGTGCATTTTAGACAGTTTTGCAGTTTGCTGACAGTGTCCACCAGTATACTATATATATACTTATAGCAGTACGGTAAGCCACTGCTGTACCTACCTCTGTGTCGTCACTCGTCATCCATTAAGTATACTATCCATCTACATTCTGTACCTGTGGTGCATTTTAGACAGTTTTGCAGTTTGCTGACAGTGTCCACCAGTATACTATATATATCTCTTATAGCAGTACGGTAGGCCACTGCTGTACCTACCTCTGTGTCGTCACTCGTCATCCATTAAGTATACTATCCATCTACATTCTATACCTGTGGTGCATTTTAGTTTTGCGCAGTAAATATAGTAGTAGGCCATTGCTATTGATACTGGCATATAATTCCACACATTAAAAAATGGAGAACAAAAATGTGGAGGTTAAAGGGAAAGATCAAGATCCACTTCCACCTCGTGGCCGAGACGATGAAATGCCATCAACGTCGTCTGCCAAGGCCGATGCCCAATGTCATAGTAGAGAGCATGTAAAATCCAAAACACAAAAGTTCAGTAAAATGACCCAAAAATCAAAATTAAAAGCGTCTGAGGAGAAGCGTAAACTTGCCAATATGCCATTTACGACACGAAGTGGCAAGGAACGGCTGAGGCCCTGGCCTATGTTCATGGCTAGTGGTTCAGCTTCACATGAGGATGGAAGCACTCATCCTCTCGCTAGAAAAAAGAAAAGACTTAAGCTGGCAAAAGCACAGCAAAGAACTGTGCGTTCTTCAAAATCACAAATCCCCAAGGAGAGTCCAATTGTGTCGGTTGCGATGCCTGACCTTCCCAACACTGGACGGGAAGAGCTTGCGCCTTCCACCATTTGCACGCCCCCTGCAAGTGCTGGAAGGAGCACCCGCAGTCCAGTTCCTGATAGTCAAATTGAAGATGTCACTGTTGAAGCTACACCAGGATGAGGATATGGGTGTTGCTGGCGCTGGGGAGGAAATTGACAAGGAGGATTCTGATGGTGAGGTGGTTTGTTTAAGTCAGGCACCTGGGGAGACACCTGTTGTCCGTGGGAGGAATATGGCCATTGACATGCCTGGTCAAAATACAAAAAAAATCAGCTCTTCGGTGTGGAATTATTTCAACACAAATGCGGACAACAGGTGTCAAGCCGTGTGTTGCCTTTGTCAAGCTGTAATAAGTAGGGGTAAGGACGTTAACCACCTCGGAACATCCTCCCTTATATGTCACCTGCAGCGCATTCATCATAAGTCAGTGACAAGTTCAAAAACTTTGGGTGACAGCGGAAGCAGTCCACTGACCACTAAATCCCTTCCTCTTGTAACCAAGCTCCTGCAAACCACACCACCAACTCCCTCAGTGTAAATTTCCTCCTTACCCAGGAAAGCCAATAGTCCTGCAGGCCATGTCACTGTCAAGTCTGACGAGTCCTCTCCTGCCTGGGATTCCTCCAATGCATCCTTGAGTGTAACGCCTACTGCTGCTGGCACTGCTGTTGTTGCTGCTGGGAGTCGATCGTCATCCAAGAGGGGAAGTCGGAAAACCACTTGTACTACTTCCAGTAAGCAATTGACTGTCCAACAGTCCTTTGCGAGGAAGATGAATATCACAGCAGTCATCCTGCTGCAAAGCAGATAACTGAGGCCTTGGCAGCCTGGGCGGTGAGAAACGTGGTTCCGGTATCCATCGTTAATTCAGAGGCAACTATAGACTTGATTGAGGTACTGTGTCCCCGGTACCAAATACCATCTAGGTTCCATTTCTCTAGGCAGGCGATACCGAAAATGTACACAGACCTCAGAAAAAGACTCACCAGTTAACCACGGACATGTTGACAAGTGGAGCAGGGCAGACTCAGGACTATATGACTGTGACAGCCCACTGGGTAGATGTATTGCCTCCCGCAGCAAGAACAGCAGCGGCGGCACCAGTAGCAGCATCTCGCAAACGCCAACTTGTTCCTAGGCAGGCTACGCTTTGTATCACCGCTTTCCAGAATAGGCACACAGCTGACAACCTCTTACAGCAACTGAGGAAGATCATCGCAGAATGGCTTACCCCAATTGGACTCTCCTGGGGATTTGTGACGTCGGACAACGCCAGCAATATTGTGCGTGCATTACATCTGGGCAAATTCCAGCACGTCCCATGTTTTGCACATACATTGAATTTGGTGGTGCAGAATTATTTAAAAAACGACAGGGGCGTGCAAGAGATGCTGTCAGTGGCCCGAAGAATTGCGGGCCACTTTCGGCATTCAGGCACCGCGTACAGAAGACTGGAGCACCAAAAAACATTCCTGAACCTGCCCTGCCATCATCTGAAGCAAGAGGTGGTAACGAGGTGGAATTCAACCCTCTATATGCTTCAGAGGATGGAGGAGCAGCAAAAGGCCATTCAAGCCTATACATCTGCCCATGATATAGGCAAAGGAGGGGGAATGCACCTGACTCAAGCGCAGTGGAGAATGATTTCAACGCTGTGCAAGGTTCTGCAACCCTTTGAACTGTTTGGGTCTCCTGCCCTGTGCTGCCACGTCGTCATGGCAACCGGGAGACAAGTGCTAGCGGAGTAACCTGAGCGCAGCTGATACTCCAGTTCGGGTCTTTTGCTGTGCAGTGGTTATAGGCTCTGTGCACGGCAGGGGATCCGGTGCTGGTTTTTGTGCTCACAGTCTGTGAGGTCTGAGTGGGGCGTGGACAGCACCTGCTTTATAAGGCCTCTTTTCAGGTTAAGCAGATGCTGCTGAATCTTTGTTGGTTAGTCAGTTCCTGAAAGTTAACCAGTACTGTGTAGCTTTGTATTTGTTTGTTGCTTACTGCAAATAGGCCTGGGGATTTGGTATTACACTCTGCCAATCCAGACCTAGCAGTAAGACTGGAGTCAGTCGTTTAGCTTGCTGGGGTTCTGTTACTACTCTGTGAACTTAGCAAGTTTGCGGCTGTATTCTAAGACTTGCCTGTCTAATCCTGTCTCACTGTGCTAGGTGTAAGGGGTCAGTTTAGTGGCAGTAAGCTGAACCTGTGCACTGCAAGTGAGAATTAGGATTGTGGAGACTCTCCTTGTGTCTATCATTCCATCTCTGACCAAGGAGTTTACTGCCACACCCGTTGGTAACCCTTTAGGGTTTTGCTGTTGCCCTTAGCAACAGCATTTCGGGTTCTCTACGTATTAAAACACAACATCTTGCTTTTCCCATCTGAGCATTTCTAATACAAGGGAGATACCCAGTTCCTTAGCCTCTGGGCTTCTCTGTTCACTTTGTGTGTATTTTGTTACCCTATCACCTTCTGTGTACGTTATGTCATATTCCCCAGTCTGTCTGTGAGTCCATTTGTTTTGCATAACAGTTCTGACACCAGTACTTTCCTGCAGGCACTGGTGTGCATAACATATTCAGCAGCCTAATACTCCTGTTGAAATTTTGTGGGAATATGGAGCATACCCCTCAAAATACGTTGCAACAGGTGGTCGATCAGGTGCAGGTCCTGACTCGACAATTTAATGATTTGTCCATTAAAATGCACACCTCCCAGGCTGCTGGTGGAGCTCCCACAGCAGCAGCACCTGCAGGGGTTAAGGAGCCGAAAGTAAATCTCCCAGATCGTTTTTCTGGAGATCGCTCGCAGTTCTTTTGTTTCAAGGAGAGCTGCAAGCTATACTTCCGGCTTAGGCCTCAGTCTTCTGGGTCGGAGATTCAGCGGGTGGGCATAGTGATTTCCTTGCTACAAGGAGACCCACAGGTCTGGGCATATGGGTTGCAGCCTGACTGTCCGTCGCTTAAAAGTGTTGATGCTTTTTTTACGGCACTGGGCATGTTGTATGATGACCCTGACAAGACGGCCTCAGCCGAGGCTCAGATTTCGATCCTTAAGCAAGGGCGAAGGCCAGTTGAGGTTTACTGTACGGAGTTTCGGAGGTTGGCCCATGATACCCAGTGGAATGACCCAGCCCTGAGACACCAGTACCGAAGAGGTCTTTCTAACCAGATAAAGGACCAACTGGTACAATATCCCTTGCCTGATAGCTTGGATCAGCTCATGCAGTTATCCATCCGGGTGGATAGATGGCTGAGAGAGCGTAGGCTTGAAAGGGAGACTGAGATTTCCTTCCTTCCCAAGGGAACCTCAGACTCTGAGGAATTTTCCGAGGAGCCTATGCAGATTGGGGCTACCCGCCTCTCCTCGCGTGAGAAGACGCGGAGGAGACAGCAGGGGTTGTGTTTGTACTGTGGGAATAAAGGTCATGTGGTAGTATCATGCCCAGAAAAGCCAGAAAACTTCAGGGCCTGAGGGTGATGGGAAATATCCTGTCAGGCCAGAAGTCAGAATTTCCCAAGAAGACTTTTATCATTCCGGTGACCTTGAAGATCCTCGGTCAAACTGTCAAGACTGAGGCCTTTGTGGACAGTGGGGCCGACGGGGTTTTTATGGACCGCCAATTCGCCCTGAAACACTCTGTTCCCTTAGTACCCTTGGCATCGGAAATTGAGATTTGTGGGTTAAACGGGGAACCATTATCCCAAGGTAAAATTACCTCTTGCA
Source organism: Pseudophryne corroboree (assembly GCF_028390025.1). Lineage (NCBI taxonomy): Eukaryota > Metazoa > Chordata > Amphibia > Anura > Myobatrachidae > Pseudophryne > Pseudophryne corroboree. The sequence goes on from NC_086451.1 coordinate 347,279,540, forward strand.
CTAGCCAGATTTCTTTGTTTATTGGAGCCACACACTCTGAAAAATTGTCCTTTTATGTGACTGTCTGTACTTTTGCCCCATTGGTGTTGGGGTTACCCTGGTTAAGGGCCCACAATCCTCAATTTGACTGGGTCTCTGGGGAGATTCTTAGTTGGGGTACTGATTGTTTCAGGAGTTGCTTGAGCCTTCCAGTCAGGCTCTCGCAGCTAAGTTTGCCAGGATTGCCAGGGTGTTATGCAGATTTTGCGGACGTGTTCTCCAAAAAAGTTGCAGAGGTACTACCTCCCCATCGCCCCTATGACTGTGCCATTGATTTGTTGCCAAATGCTAAGCTTCCCAAGAGCAGGTTGTACTCCCTGTCACGTCCTGAGACTCAGGCTATGGCAGAGTACATTCAGGAGAACTTGGCTAAGGGATTTATCAGACCTTCACAGTCTCCAGTTGGGTCGGGGTTCTTCTTCGTGGGTAAAAAGGACGGTTCGTTGCGACCCTGCATCGACTTCAGGGAATTGAACCGTATCACGATTAAAAACTCAGACCCACTGCCTCTCATTTCGGTCTTGTTTGACCAGCTTCGTACTGCCACCATTTTTTCTAAGATTGACCTACGCGGTGCGTACAATCTAATCCGAATAAGAGAGGGGGATGAATGGAAGACTGCCTTTAATACCCACTCAGGGCATTATGAATATTTGGTGATGCCTTTTGGGCTCTGTAATGCCCCGGCAGTCTTCCAGGATTTCATGAATGATGTGCTCAGGGAATATTTGGATAGATTCTTAGTTGTATACTTAGATGACATCCTAATCTTCTCCCATTCCCTGGAGGAACATCGGAAGCATGTACGCTTAGTCCTCCAGAAACTCAGAGACCACCGGCTTGGGGCGAAGCTGGAGAAGTGCGAATTTGAAGTTCAGCAAATCGCATTTCTGGGATATAGAATCTCCCCAGAAGGTTTCCAAATGGAGGGTTCCAAGGTACAGGCAGTCCTGGATTGGGTGCAGCCCACTAGTTTGAAGGCGCTTCAGCGTTTCCTGGGCTTTGCGAATTTTTATAGACGATTTATCGCTGGATTTTCGTCTATAGTGGCGCCCTTGGTGGCACTCACTAAGAAAGGGGCGGATGTTGCTCACTGGTCTTGTGAGGCTAAAGCGGCTTTTGCCCGTCTCAAAAGGGCATTTGTTTCGGCCAAGGTGCTGCGACACCCAGATCCAGAGCGTCCTTTTGTGGTGGAGGTGGATGCCTCTGAGATGGGTATTGGGGCAGTGCTTTCTCAGATGGGAGTGTCTGATAGTCGCCTTCATCCCTGTGCTTACTTTTCCCGTAAATTTTCGCCTGCCGAGATGAATTATGACGTGGGTAACCGGGAATTGTTGGCTATTAAGGATGCACTCGAGGAGTGGAGACACTGGCTTGAGGGGGCTAAGTTTGTGGTCTCAATTCTCACTGACCATAAGAATCTGGCATATTTAGAGTCAGCGAAGCGTCTCAATGCCAGGCAGGCACGATGGGCTTTGTTTTTTGCTCGCTTTAATTTTTTGATAACATATCGCCCTGGGTCAAAAAACATCAAGGCTGATGCGCTCTCGCGGAGTTTTGCTCCAATCCAGGAGACCACCGAGGAGCCGTTGCCCATTGTTTCCCCATCATGTATTAAAGTGGGCATTACCCAGGACCTCTTATCATTAGTCCTTAGAGCACAGGAGCAGGCTCCTCCAGACCTTCCGGTAGGTCTTTTGTTTGTGCCTCCTAGGTTAAGACAGCGAGTGTTCCTGGAATTCCATGCCAAGAAGTCGGCAGGTCACCCGGGTATTGCCAGAACTCGGGAGTTGCTATCTAGGGCGGTGTGGTGGCCCTCGGTGGCTAAGGATGTGGATCAGTGGGTTCGGGCATGTGACATCTGTGCCCGAAATAAGACTCCTAGAGGGGTTCCTGTTGGCCCATTACATCCACTCTCTATCCCATCTAAGCCATGGACCCACATTTCAATGGATTTTGTGGTGGACTTGCCCAAATCCTCGGGGATGACAGCCATCTGGGTTGTCGTTGACAGGTTTTCGAAGATGGCGCACTTCGTTCCACTGGTTGGGCTGCCATCGGCCAGACGCCTGTCTGAATTATTTATGCTGCATGTTGTGCGTATCCACGGGTTACCACTTGATGTGGTCTCTGACCGCGGATCCCAGTTTGTGGCCAAATTCTGGAGGGCATTTTGTTCCGATCTCCAGATTTCTGTCAGCTTGTTGTCAGGCTACCATCCGCAGTCTAATGGGCAGACTGAAAGGGTGAACCAGTCCTTGGAGCAGTTCCTCAGGTGTTATGTCTCCAAGTGTCAGACTGACTGGGTTGCTCATCTGTCCATGGCGGAGTTTGCCTATAACAACGCGGCTCACTCTGCTACAGGGATCTCTCCCTTCCTTTGTGTGTATGGGCATCATCCTAAGGCCAATTCTTTTGACCCCCTGGACTCCACGCCTGGTGGTTCCTCTGTGGTTTCGGTCCTTAGAGGTATTTGGCGGAAAGTAAAGAAAGCCCTTGTGTCTGTGTCATTAGTGACCAAAAGGGTTTTTGATAAGCGGAAAAGACCCTGCAGCTTCAAATTAGGAGACTTCGTCTGGTTGTCTACCAAGAATTTGAAGTTGAGACAGCCATCTCATAAGTTAGGCCCCCGGTTCATCGGCCCTTATAAGATCACCAGGGTTATCAATCCGGTGGCATTTCAGTTAGATCTGCCCCGTTCTTTGGGTATCAATAAAAATTTCATTGTTCCCTTTTAAAACGGGCGATTAGTAATCCTTCATCCAGTGAAAGACCTTCCCCTCTTCTGATACGTGGCCAGAGGGAGTTTGTTGTTGAAAGGATTCTTGACTCCAAGGTGGTTCGGGGTCGGCTGTCATTTTTGGTGCACTGGAAGGGGTATGGCCCGGAGGAGCGGTCGTGGGTGTGCAGTTGTGATCTTCATGCCCCCAGACTGATACGCTCTTTCTTCTCGCAGTTCCCCGATAAACCCGGTGGTAGGGGTTCTTTGACCCCTCGTCAGAGGGGGGGTACTGTTAGGGTCTCCTGCCCTGTGCTGCCACGTCGTCATGGCAACCGGGAGACAAGTGCTAGCGGAGTAAAATGAGCGCAGCTGATACTCCGGTTCGGGTCTTTTGCTGTGCAGTGGTTATAGGCTCTGTGCACGGCAGGGGATCCGGTGCAGGTTTTTGTGCTCACAGTCTGTGAGGTCTGAGTGGGGCGTGGACAGCACATGCTTTATAAGGCCTCTTTTCAGGTTAAGCAGATGCTGCTGAATCTTTGTTGGTTAGTCAGTTCCTGAAAGTTAACCAGTACTGTGTAGCTTTGTATTTGTTTGTTGCTTACTGCAAATAGGCCTGGGGATTTGGTATTACACTCTGCCAATCCAGACCTAGCAGTAAGACTGGAGTCAGTCGTTTAGCTTGCTGGGGTTCTGTTACTACTCTGTGAACTTAGCAAGTTTGCGGCTGTATTCTAAGACTTGCCTGTCTAATCCTGTCTCACTGTGCTAGGTGTCAGGGGTCAGTTTAGTGGCAGTAAGCTGAACCTGTGCACTGCAAGTGAGAATTAGGATTGTGGAGACTCTCCTTGTGTCTATCATTCCATCTCTGACCAAGGAGTTTACTGCCACACCCGTTGGTAACCCTTTAGGGTTTTGCTGTTGCCCTTAGCAACAGCATTTCGGGTTCTCTACGTATTAAAACACAACATCTTGCTTTTCCCATCTGAGCATTTCTAATACAAGGGAGATACCCAGTTCCTTAGCCTCTGGGCTTCTCTGTTCACTTTGTGTGTATTTTGTTACCCTATCACCTTCTGTGTACGTTATGTCATATTCCCCAGTCTGTCTGTGAGTCCATTTGTTTTGCATAACAGTTCTGACACCAGTACTTTCCTGCAGGCACTGGTGTGCATAACATGAACTTGCCACACGTGAAGTCAGTTCAGACACTGCCAGCCTGAGTCAGGTCATTCCCCTCATCAGGCTTTTGCAGAAGAAGCTGGAGACATTGAAGGAGGAACTAAAACAGAGCGATTCCGCTAGGCATGTGGGACTTGTGGATGGAGCCCTTAATTCGCTTAACCAGGATTCACGGGTGGTCAATCTGTTGAAATCAGAGCACTACATTTTGGCCACCATGCTCGATCCTAGATTTAAAACCTACGTTGTATCTCTCTTTCCGGCAGACACAAGTCTGCAGAAGTTCAAAGACCTGCTGGTGAGAAAATTGTCAAGTCAAGCGGAATGTGACCCGTCAACAGCTCCTCCTTCACATTCTCCCGCAACTGGGGGTGCGAGGAAAAGGCTAAGAATTCCTAGCCCACCCGCTGGCGGTGATGCAGGGCAGTCTGGAGCGAGTGCTGACATCTGGTCCGGACTGAAGGACCTGCCAATGATTACTGACATATCGTCTACTGTCACTGCATATGATTCTCTCACCATGGAAAGAATGGTGGAGGATTATATGAGTGACCGCATCCAAGTAGGCACGTCAGACAGTCCGTACGTATACTGGCAGGAAACAGAGGCAATTTGGAGGCCCTTGCACAAACTGCCTTTATTCTACCTAAGTTGCCCTCCCTCCAGTGTGTACTCCGAAAGAGTGTTTAGTGCAGCCGCTCACCTTGTCAGCAATCGGCGTACGAGGTTACTTCCAGAAAATGTGGAGAAGATGATGTTCATCAAAATGAATTATAATTAATTCCTCCGTGGAGACATTGACCAGCAGCAATTGCCTCCAGAAAGTACACAGGGACCTGAGATGGTGGATTCCAGTGGGGACGAATTAATAATCTGTGAGGAGGGGGATGTACACAGTGAAAGGGGTGAGGAATCGGAGGATGATGATGAGGTGGACATCTTGCCTCTGTAGAGCCAGTTTGTGCAAGGAGAGATTGATTGCTTCTTTTTTGGTGGGGGCCCAAACCAACCGGTCATTTCAGTCACAGTCGTGTGGCAGACCCTGTCGCTGAAATGATGGGTTCGTTAAAGTGTGCATGTCCTGTTTATACAACATAAGGGTGGGTGGGAGGGCGCAAGGACAATTCCATCTTGCACCTCTTTTTTCTTTCATTTTTATTTGCATCATGTGCTGTTTGGGGACAATTTTTTGGAAGGGCCATCCTGCCTGACACTGCAGTGCCACTCCTAGATGGGCCCGGTGTTTGTGTCTGCCACTTGTGTCGCTTAGCTTAGTCACACAGCAACCTTGGTGCACCTCTTTTTTTCTTTGCATCATGTGCTGTTTGGGGACAATTTTTTGGAAGTGCCATCCTGTCTTGATTGACACTGCAGTGCCACTCCTAGATGGGCCAGGTGTTTGTGTCGGCCACTTGTGTCGCTTAGCTTAGTCACACAGCCACCTTGGTGCACCTCTTTTTTTCTTTGCATCATGTGCTGTTTGGGGACAATTTTTTGGAAGTGCCATCCTGTCTTGATTGACACTGCAGCGCCACTCCTAGATGGGCCAGGTGTTTGTGTCGGCCACTTGTGTCGCTTAGCTTAGTCACACAGCCACCTTGGTGCGCCTCTTTTTTTCTTTGCGTCATGTGCTGTTTGGCGACTATTTTTTTGAAGGGCCATCCTGCCTGACACTGCAGTGCCACTCCTAGATGGGCCAGGTGTTTGTGTCGGCCACTTGTGTCGCTTAGCTTAGTCACACAGCCACCTTGGTGCACCTCTTTTTTTCTTTGCATCATGTGCTGTTTGGTGACTATTTTTTTGAAGGGCCATCCTGCCTGACACTGCAGTGCCACTCCTAGATGGGCCAGGTGTTTGTGTCGGCCACTTTTGTCGCTTAGCTTAGTCACACAGCCACCTTGGTGCGCCTCTTTTTTTCTTTGCATCATGTGCTGTTTGGGGACTATTTTTTTGAAGGGCCATCCTGCCTGACACTGCAGTGCCACTCCTAAATGGGCCAGGTGTTTGTGTCGGCCACTTGTGTCGCTTAGCTTAGTCACACAGCCACTTTGGTGCGCCTCTTTTTTTCTTTGCATCATGTGCTGTTTGGGGACAATTTTTTGGAAGGGCCATCCTGCCTGACACTGCAGTGCCACTCCTAGATGGGCCAGGTGTTTGTGTCGGACACTTGTGTCGCTTAGCTTAGTCACACAGCCACCTTGGTGCGCCTCTTTTTTTCTTTGCATCATGTGCTGTTTGGGGACTATTTTTTTGAAGGGCCATCCTGCCTGACACTGCAGTGCCACTCCTAGATGGGCCAGGTGTTTGTGTCGGCCACTTGTGTCGCTTAGCTTAGTCACACAGCCACCTTGGTGCGCCTCTTTTTTTCTTTGCAACATGTGCTGTTTGGGGACTATTTTTTTGAAGGGCCATCCTGCCTGACACTGCAGTGCCACTCCTAGATGGGCCAGGTGTTTGTGTCGGCCACTTTTGTCGCTTAGCTTAGCCATCCAGCGACCTCGGTGCAAATTTTAGGACTAAAAATAATATTGTGAGGTGTGAGGTGTTCAGAATAGACTGGAAATGAGTGGAAATTATGGTTATTGAGGTTAATAATACTATGGGATCAAAATTACCCCCAAATTCTATGATTTAAGCTGTTTTTTAGGGTTTTTTGAAAAAAACACCCGAATCCAAAACACACCCGAATCCGACAAAAAATTTTCGGTGAGGTTTTGCCAAAACGCGTCCGAATCCAAAACATGGCCGCAGAACCGAACCCAAAACCAAAACACAAAACGCGAAAAATTTCCGGTGCACATCACTAGTAATAACTGACTTTATCAATTGGGGGACTCATCCGGGCCTCCTCATATCTGCAACCTAGCGGAACCAGGCAGACTTTATCCATCAGCAAAGGGCGGGAAGGTAGTATTCCCTGTTAGCCGTTTGGTGGTTGGGGATACAGTAGTGCTGATCAGATAAGCGTCTGCTCCGCTTGGTTTGTAGGGATGCTGGTGGGATCCGGAAACCGAAAGGTAAGAACGTTAAGCTATTGTCTTTTAAATCTGTTTTAATTTCTGTTTGGTGCCAACTGCGAACGCAACACATGTAACACACGCACACACCTGTACTCTGCATATCTGACCATGTTGCAAAACAAGGTTCAAATGAGTCATATTGTGTTTGATTCAGATTGGATTGCTTATCTGTTTAAGTAGGTTTAAAAGTATATTTAAAAGTTGCTGCAAAAGCCTTGATATAGTGTTTTTTTTTTTTTAACTCAGGCCTAAAATAACTTCAGGGGCTTGCATGGTGATTTTTTTTTGTGACAAAGGGAGCCGCATGGTCTGTCCTCCATTTTGTGTAACCCTCATGGATGTGGAAGGGGGAGGAGCAGCGGCCATTTTTGGAAGGTCAATTTTTTTTCTAAATAGCTGATTTTCAGTCTGCTCAGGAATAATCAGCCGTCCTTGGTCAAAAAGAAATCACCATTTATGAGTTACCAATGCATTTATTTAACCCATGCCATAGTCAATTACAAATAGATTCAGATGGGGTTTAATAAAAGTTAATAGTAAGATGAATATTTGATGTAAGAACGACACACAGATATAAAACAAAGTTGTTTTTTTTCTTTCTTCTTCTTTACCTCCACGATTCTGTTAAACTCTGCTTGTTGTAAGATAAGCCATTGAAATGCAAATTAACCTGTGCAACAGCTTTTTTTCCTGGCAGTGAAAGGCCACCTTTACAGACAGTCAAAGGTACATTCATATGCAAATTAGAGGAGTGAATGGGTCTCGGGAGACCAGTGAATAGAACATAGATATAATATTATAATTATGTGTGTGTGTTTATATCAATGTATGTTCTGCAAGATAGCTATCCAATATGAATCATACTATTGGAAACATTGATTAGTAGATTAATTTAGACCTGCATTTTGTGTATTTTCACATATCTACCTTTCTGTTTGCCATTAGCATTGATCACGTGCTGAGAAAATTTGTTGCTATTTAGTTAAAAGTAAGATTAATACTTAAGGGAGTAATTGTAAAACACGCACGCAGCCTGACCCAGTTATAAAGGTTATACAGGAGATACTGTGTGGTGCTTGGTAAACGATTATAGTTAAATATCGTTTGCATTTATAGAAGCGTGTTATTTGTGTTACTGCGGGAGTATCCGGCCTGTGTACACGTGTCTCTGACCGAGTGCGAGACGGCGTACTCAACGCAAAGGCCTACACACGTGCCGTAAATTATGCAACGTGCGTACAGATACGCCCACTAAATACAAATCACACGATAGCATTGTTTTAGTAGGCGATACGGAAGCCACGAGATAATAGCACAAATTTGTTCAGTTTCCAAAATTTAGTTTAAAAAGATCCTCCTCTCGTTGCATTACCTCTGGGATTAGCCTGTGTTGCCTGAATGAAAGAAATTTTCTGTACAGAAAAATCAAAGTATATATGAAGTGAAAGAGCGTGTGTATGCAAGTAAAGTTTTTTTTGGTGTGAACCTTGGACAATTCGAGATCTCGTAGAAGGATACCCGTGAAGTGAACACGTGGTGGCGTGGGAGAAGGCCATCTCACGTTAACAGTGAATAAGGTAAAAGGAGCAATTAGTGTTACAGCAGACCAAAAGGACAGCGAAAGTCAGAAATCCGTTAAAAGTACCTATACGAAGTTCTGAAGACCCTGACTTAAAAAAGGTCAGAGGTAGTGAGCGCAGCCCTTGGGGTTGGCGCAGTACCCATATAGGCCCGTTTTGAGAATACGCTCCGGCTGAAGGTTTCGCAGCCTAAACAACTGATTCCGCTGGTCGTTCTGCAGATAAGTAATAGTTACTTATACGCAGTGCGACTGTACCGCATGTAATTGTGTGCATTAGTTGGTTACCTTGATACCCATTATGCAATTTGCGTACGCTTTGCGGGATCATAAACACTATTTGTACACTTTGACGTGATTTGTGTAGGTTTTTTTATTTTAAGGGAGGTTCGCTGTTCACTCAGGAATTCTCCAGCAACTGATACTTACTGGGGAGGGTAGCATACTCCCACACGCCCCAGTAAATAGAGGTCACATAGGGGCCCTGGGTTGAGTACGCCAGCGCTGAAGCAGTGTGTGGGCATATTGCTCGACGTGGGCGAGAGTGGGTGAAGGCACTCGTTGGACTTTCACCGTCGCCTTACCTCTGGGAACGTGGTTTTTGTAGGAATTCGCTGAGAAGGCAATACCTGCAAAGAATGGGGGCCAGTTGCTCAAGTAAGGGACGATCAACCAAGGTTCAGGTTGATATTATTCCGCGGCCAGCAGGGTCGGCGAGGTACATAATGTGTGAAAAATATGGATCACATGCAGAGGTTTTATGCAATGAGTGGGAACGTATGACTGTGAACGATGGGGAGAAGTTTCCCAGGGTAGGCAGTTTTAATCCTGAGGTTTTGCAAAATTTAAGGAGAAGGATATGTCTGATAAAATCCGGGAAGCAACGGATTAGACATTATGATTATTTACAGTTATGGCAACAGGAAGGGGAGATACAAAGGGGATTAGCTCAAGCAGCTGGTTCCCATCTTAGCAGGAAACTGATGGCAACTGGAGAAACAATGGCTTCAGAGAATGGCATACTGGGATATGATGATAATAGTGCACTTAATAAATGTATTAATGATGATAATAGTAAGCGTAATAAATGTAATAATGATAGAAGTAAAACTGATAAATGTACAAATTCTAACCCGTGCAAGTTGCACCCCATGTTAAACTTCCCTCAGGATCACAAGCAAGAAAGTGAGCCCAGCACGATGTCAGCACTTTTTCCAGCAGCCATCATACGAGACACCCAGGTGGGCACAGCCCAATCGGTAAAGGCAGTAGTCAAGCCCCCTTACGGAGGGTTGGTGAGGTCGTGTCCACAGGTAAGTACGGTATTGTATGTTATGCACAGACAATTGCACCTCACATTGTAGAGTATAGAGAGGTAGCGGTTTCTGTATTAATGGATGGTTTAAAGGAAGTGTTGAGAACAAGGGTACAGACCACTCAACCTAATTGGAAAGGTATGTCGGTGGCTGCTTTGAGAGAGACCGCTATTGAACATGATCGGAACATCATAAGACACAGGGAGTCACAGGGCGGTAAGCAAATGACAATAAGTAGACAGGCCCTGACAACGAAGCCACATCAGCTTAAGCCCCAGACCCCTGTGGGTAAGTCGAATGTGATAAAATATTATAACTGCCAGAGGGAAGGGCATTATGCACGGAATTGTATGTTTAGAGACCCACATAAGGTATATAAACCCCCTAGACAACGACATAATGCACGTAATTGTAATCAGGGATCATATAGGAAAAATTTTGGGCCGCACCTGTAATTTGCAGCCAGTGAAGTTGATTATTAGCCTTGATAGTAAGCCTGAGGTTACAGTCGATGTAATTGGTAGGTCATTCCTTGTAGACACAAGGGCGTCCAGGTAAACTCTGTGATTTATCTTTAAATATTTCCTTTTCATCTCTGACGTTCACCAGACAGCTCAAACGTCACATGTCTACTTGGTATTTTCAGAGGTCTACCCAACCCAAGTATATCTTACCAGCATCGTTGTGTCTGGCCAAACACAAAGGGTGGAGAGTGGAAATACTGGTGGGGGAGACTGTGCAGAGATACCGATGGACATGTTGGTGTGAGAGCCTGATGGTGAACGGAAATCTGACAATGTTTCTTTTCTATTGTTCTCTCTCTTTGTTCTTTCATGTTTTACGGTTGGTATGTCACACAACAGTGAGACAAATGGTAATGCAAGATTTATGCTCCTTACAGAAAAAATTGCTGAGTCGGAAAGAATATCGTATCACTGGAGTGTTCGTTTTGGGAAGACTGAGAGACAGCACTGTTGAGACGACATCTGAGCAAGAAGAACAACAAGACTATAGGACAATTATCGGAACATTTTTCTTTCCCTTCAATTATTTTCGGTACCCCCATTACAACTTTCTCTTTCTCCTCCTGCAAGATGGACTTGCCCCAAGAGACTGCATCCCGTGGTTTCCTGTTGACCCTGTTGTTGACCAGAGCAGTCTGTTTCGGTGAGAGTATCAGAGAGGTCGAGAAAGGATCTGGAATGGGTTCTGATGATCAGGATGGATTCGTAGAATTCCAAGAGCAACACAATCACCGAGCAAAGGCGAGTATCAGAAAACGATCTGGTAGCCATGACACTAACAGACATTGTGAAGGATTGTTAGCTGAAGAGAATTGTATATGTAGAAATTGTGACAACATAGTTGAGGACGGGTGCATCCAGAGATGTCAGTCCAGCATTAATATCGATATGGACCGTCATCCATTGAGTGACTATCACTCATTAGTGGGTAAGGTTTTAAACCAAACGGAATGCTGGGTGTGCTCACAAGTACCTCAAGGTCATAGAAAGTCAGGACTAGTGCCATACTCTTTAACGATAGATGAGGTACTTGAATTAAGGGGTGGGAGACCGGTGGACAAGAAATTTAATATTTCTAGGCCTCCTAGTTTGAAGCTCCACCATTATCATGTGGATAGGTCCTCAATATGTTTTAACATTTCCAATCCCCGAAAGCCGGGAAATTGGGAAGTGACATGGAACAACCGAACCATGACATTCTCACACAGAGCCGATAGAATGCCCATTGACTCAGAGCTTATACGCCAAATAGCCAACAGTGGAAGATATTTCCAGTATAGGTACACTCTAGGAAGTAGGCCCATGCGAGTTGGAGAAGTATCACCAGGATACTGTGCGCATATCATACAACCTGATACGTGTACTAGTCAGATGAGAGAGTTAGGGATAGGATTTTTCACCTGGAAGGTTTGTAATATGGTGATGTCATATTCTGTCCCATATGTCCTCCCCGATGATGCATATTTCATATGTGGGGGGAAGGCGTATAAGTGGCTTGCCCCAAACTCAGAGGGATTGTGTTACATTGGAAGAGTGTTACCGGAAGTAATGACCATTACCCATGATAGAATGAAAGACGTTCACCGCAATGCTCAAGCTCCTTACACTCACACCCATTACGAACACATTGTAAAGAGACACCTTATAGATAGGACAGAGCATGCAGCCTCTGATTTGATCCACAAATCCACCGGGATTCAACTCCTGCTCGCGCTAGATATCACCCGTACCGCCAGAGGAGTTATAAATTTTAGGTATATTACCGCGCTAGCGAACCTGATAGACAATATCACCGAGATGTATGATGACACCTTCAGGTATACTGGGAGAGAATTGCAAGCTTACAAAACGGAACTGATCCAGCACAGGATGGTTCTAAATTACATCACAGCGGTGACAGGCGGGTATTGTGTCACCCTAGCAACTCAGTATGGTGTAAAGTGTTGTACGTATATCACAAACAGCACTGAGGACCCAACTGAGGTCATAGATCAAAAGATGGACGATATCTTGCAATTGAAGTGGGAGTTCCGAAGGAGACACAACCTTACCCTTGCTTCTGTGGGTAATGAACTGACCGGCTGGGTATCATGGTTGAACCCACGCAATTGGTTCTCAGGTTTAGGAGAATGGGCTCAAAATGTTATCGTTGCTGTAGGGAAATTTCTCTTATGTATCCTAGGAGTTGTCATAATGATTGGTTTGATATTCAGATGTGTTCGAATTTTAATGAATTGCAAGCGTAGTACCAAATTGATGAGTTTGAGGAGCGAGGGCATTGTAACAACAACTAGTTTAATTTATGACCCAGCAATCGAGACAATGTTGTGATAAAACGTGATTCCACGGTCCGTCTCTTTCACCCGTTTCTCCTTTGTTTTTCTCCAAGGTAAAAAGACACTGACTCGGAAGAAGATTTTGATGACCCATTATACAGACCATTGATGAACTTTGTCACAGCCATTTGATGGACTGTTAGAGACTTTAATTTTTATGGACACTTTTTATGGACACTTGAAGAGCTTTGCTTGCCACTCAGCAAAGATACAGCAATCCGGACAAGACTTCAACAAGACATCAACAAGACTCCAACAGACGTCCAAGGACGACCACATATATATATTCATACGAATGCATTTATAACGCATGTTTCTTATCTTCATCTCTTCTATCTTCAGGTAGTGGCACACATAGTCGACAGGTAATATAGACACATATATTAGCACTCACATATTTTCCCCCTTCATGTATCATCAACTAATGTGCACCCCATTTGTTGGAACTAAAAGCCGAAAAGAGCTCGGTAGAGTTTGTTATCCCACTTACAGACCCTTAATACGGGATAAGAAGGATTCAATGTATACTTCGCAATACCTTGAAGCTTATTTTTAGAACATGTACGGCACGATGATACATGACCCCTCAGACATGGATTTCATACATACATGCTTTTTACTATCTCACTAGGTCATACATTTCCCACCTTCTCCTCTCCTCCCTACTCCCAATCATAATAAGGTATTTCATGGTAATAATAAGAATTTACTCACCGGTAATTCTATTTCTCGTAGTCCGTAGTGGATGCTGGGAACTCCGAAAGGACCATGGGGAATAGCGGGCTCCGAAGGAGGCTGGGCACTCTAGAAAGATTTATGACTACCTGGTGTGCACTGGCTCCTCCCACTATGACCCTCCTCCAAGCCTCAGTTAGGACACTGTGCCCGGACGAGCGTACACAATAAGGAAGGATTTTGAATCCCGGGTAAGACTCATACCAGCCACACCAATCACACCGTATAACTCGTGATATTATACCCAGTTAACAGTATGAAACAATTGAGCCTCTCAACAGATGGCTCAACAATAACCCGATTTAGTTAACAATAACTATGTACAAGTATTGCAGATAAACCGCACTTGGGATGGGCGCCCAGCATCCACTACGGACTACGAGAAATAGAATTACCGGTGAGTAAATTCTTATTTTCTCTGACGTCCTAGTGGATGCTGGGAACTCCGAAAGGACCATGGGGATTATACCAAAGCTCCCAAACGGGCGGGAGAGTGCGGATGACTCTGCAGCACCGAATGAGAGAACTCCAGGTCCTCCTTAGCCAGGGTATCAAATTTGTAGAATTTTGCAAACGTGTTTGCCCCTGACCAAGTAGCAGCTCGGCAAAGTTGTAAAGCCGAGACCCCTCGGGCAGCCGCCCAAGATGAGCCCACCTTCCTTGTGGAATGGGCATTGACAGATTTTGGCTGTGGCAGGCCTGCCACAGAATGTGCAAGCTGAATTGTACTACAAATCCAACGAGCAATAGTCTGCTTAGAAGCAGGAGCACCCAGCTTGTTGGGTGCATATAACTAAACAGCGAGTCAGATTTTCTGACTCCAGCTGTCCTGGAAACATATATTTTCAGGGCCCTGACAACGTCTAGCAACTTGGAGTCCTCCAAGTCCTTAGTAGCCGTAGGCACCACAATAGGCTGGTTCAGGTGAAACGCTGACACCACCTTAGGGAGAAACTGGGGACGAGTCCTCAATTCTGCCCTATCCGTATGGAAAATTAGATAAGGGCTTTTACATGATAAAGCCGCCAATTCCGATACTCGCCTGGCCGAAGCCAAGGCCAATAACATGACCACTTTCCACGTGAGATATTTCAGATTCACGGTCTTTAGTGGCTCAAACCAATGTGATTTTAAGAAACTCAACACCACGTTGAGATCCCAAGGTGCCACAGGAGGCACAAATGGGGGCTGAATATGCAGCACTCCTTTTACAAATGTCTGAACTTCAGGTACTGAAGCTAGTTCTTTTTGAAAGAAAATCGACAGAGCCGAGATCTGTACCTTAATGGAACCTAATTTTAGGCCCATATTCACTCCTGCTTGCAGGAAATGCAGAAATCGACCTAGTTGAAATTCCTCTGTTGGGGCCCTTTCGGCCTCACACCATGCAACATATTTCCGCCATATGCGGTGATAATGATTTGCTGTAACGTCTTTCCTGGCTTTAATAAGCGTAGGAATGACTTCTTCCGGAATGTCCTTTTCCTTTAGGATCCGGCGTTCAACCGCCATGCCGTCAAACGCAGCCGCGGTAAGTCTTGGAACAGACAGGGCCCTTGCTGTAGCAGGTCTTGTCTGAGCGGCAGAGGCCACGGGTCCTCTGAGATCATCTCTTGAAGTTCCGGGTACCACGCTCGTCTTGGCCAATCCGGAACCACGAGAATTGTGTTTACTCCTCGCCTTCTTATTATTCTCAATACCTTTGGTATGAGAGGCAGAGGAGGAAACACATAAACTGACTGATACACCTCCGGTGTCACTAGAGCGTCCACAACTATTGCCTGAGGGTCTCTTGACCTGGCGCAATACCTCTCTAGTTTTTTGTTTAGGCGGGACGCCATCATGTCCACCTGTGGACAATCCCACTGATTTACAATCATTTGGAAGACTTCTGGATGAAGTCCCCACTCTCCCGGGTGGAGGTCGTGCCTGCTGAGAAAGTCTGCTTCCCAGTTGTCCACTCCCGGAATGAACACTGCTGACAGTGCTAGTAGATGATTTTCCGCCCATCGGAGAATTCTTGTGGCTTCTGCCATTTTCATCCTGCTTCTTGTGCCGCCCTGTCGATTCACATGGGCGACAGCCGTGATGTTGTCTGACTGGATCAGCACCGGCTGGTGTGGGAGCAGGGATTTTGCTTGACTTAGGGCATTGTACATGGCCCTTAGTTCCAGAATATTTATGTGAAGGGAAGTCTCCTGACTTGACCATAGTCCTTGGAAGTTTCTTCCCCTTGTGACTGCCCCCCAGCCTCGAAGGCTGGCATCCGTGGTCACCAGGACCCAGTCCTGTATGCCGAATCTGCGGCCCTCCAGAAGATGAGCACTGTGCAGCCACCACAGAAGAGACACCCTGGTTCTTGGAGACAGGGTTATTAAACGATGCATCTGAATATGCGATCCGGACCACTTGTCCAACAGGTCCCACTGAAAGGTTCTGGCATGGAACCTGCCGAATGGAATTGCCTCGTAAGAAGCTACCATCTTTCCCAGGACCCGCGTGCAGTGATGCACCGATACCTGTTTTGGTTTCAGGAGGTCTCTGACTAGAGAAGACAGCTCCCTGGCTTTCTCCTCCGGGAGAAACACTTTTCTCTGGACTGTGTCCAGAATCATACCCAGGAACAGTAGATGTGTAGTCGGAACCAGCTGTGACTTTGGGATATTCAGAATCCAGCCGTGCTGGCGCAGCACTTCCTGAGATAGTGCTACTCCCACCAACAACTGTTCCTTGGACCGTGCCTTTATTAGGAGATCGTCCAAGTACGGGATAGTTAAAACTCCCTTTTTTCGAAGGAGTATCATCATTTCGGCCATTACCTTGGTAAACACCCTCGGTGCCATGTACAGTCCAAACGGCCGTGTCGGGAATTGGTAATGGCAAACCTGTACCACAAATCTGAGGTACTCCTGGCGAGGATGGTAAATGTGGACAAGCAGGTAAGCATCCTTGATGTCCCGGGATACCATGTAATCCCCCTCGTCCAGGCTTGCAATAACCGCCCTGAGCGATTCCATCTTGAACTTGAATTTTTTTATGTATGTGTTCAAGGATTTTAAATATAAAATGGGTCACACCGAACCATGCGGTTTCGGTATCCCAAACCGTGTGGAATAGTAACCCCGTCCTTGTTGAAGTAGGGGCACCTTGAGTATTACCTGCTGGGAATACCGCTTATTAAATTGCCTCTAGCACAGCCTCCCTGCCTGAGGGAGTTGTCGGCAAGGCATATTTGAGGAAACGGCGGGGGGGAGACATCTCGAATTCCAGCTTGTACCCCTGAAATACTATTTGAAAGAAACAGGGATCCACCTGTGAGCGAGCCCACTAATTGCTGAAATTTTTGAGACGGCCCCCCACCGTACCTGGCTACACCTGTGGAGCCCCCGCGTCATGCTGTGGACTCACAGGAAGCGGGGGAAGAATTTTGATTCTGGGAACAGGCTGACTGGTGCAGCTTTTTCCCTCTTCCCTTGTCTCTGTACAGAAAGGAAGCGCCATTTGACCCGCTTGCTTTTCTGAAGCCGAAAGGACTGTACCTGATAATACAGTGCTTTCTTAGTCTGTGAGGAAACCTGAGGTAAAAATATTTCTTCCCAGCAGTTGCTGTGGATACGAGGTCCCAGAGACCATCCCCAAATCATTCCTCACCCTTATAAGGCAGAATCTCTATGCGCCTTTTAAGTCAGCATCACCTGTCCAGTGACAGGTCTCTAATACCCTCCTGACAGAATGGACATTACATTCATTTTGGATGCCAGCCGGCAAAATATCCCTCTGTGCATCCCTCATATATAAGACGACGTCTTTAATATGTTCTCATATTAGCAAACTAGTATGCTTGACAGGGTCACCGACCACGCTGCAGCAGCACGATCTGCAGGTCTCAGTCTAGTACCTGAGTGTGTAAATACAGACTTCAGGATAGCCTCCTGCTTTTTATCAACAGGTACCTTCAAAGTGGCCGTTCCTAAAACGGCAGTGCCACCTTTTATGACAACCATGTGAGCGCTTTATCCACCCTAGGGGATATCTCCCAGCGTAACTTATCCTCCTGACGGGAAAGGGTACGCCATTAGTAACTTTTTTAAAATTACCAGTTTCTTAACGGGGGAACCCACGCTTTTCACACACTTCATTTATTCATCTGATGGGGGAATAAAACACTGCCTGTTTTTTCTCCCCAACCTAAAACCCATTTTTAGAGGTGCTTGGGTTAATGTCAGAAATGTATAACACATTTATTATTTGCCGGGATCAAGTCACGGATGTTCCTAGTGGATTGTGTATATGTCTCAACCTTGTCGCCACTGGAGTCAGACTCCGTGTCGACATCTGTGTCTGCCATCTGAGAGAGCGGGCGTTTGTGAGCCCCTGATGGCCTTTGAGACGCCTGGGCAGGCGTGGGCTGAGAAGCCGGCTGTCCCACAGTTGTTACGTCATCCACCCTTTTATGTAAGGAGTTGACACTGTCGGTTAATACCTTTCACCTATCCATCCACTCTGGTGTCGGCCCCACAGGGGGCGACATCACATATATCGGCCTCTGCTCCGTCACCATATAAGCCTCCTCATTCAACATGTCGACACAGCCGTACCGACACACTGCAAACACACAGGGAATGCTCTAAACGAGGACAGGACCCACAAAAGCCCTTTGGGGGGACAGAGTGAGAGTATGCCAGCACACACCAGAGCGCTATATAATGCAGGGACTAACTGAGTTATGTCCCCTATAGCTGCTGTTTCTATATAATGTATACTGCGCCTAAATTTAGTGCCCCCCCCTCTCTTTTTTAACCCTTTTCTGTAGTGTAGACTGCAGGGGAGAGCTAGGGAGCTTCCTTCCAGCAGAGCTGTGAGGGAAAAATGGCGCCAGTGTGCTGAGGGAGATAGCTCCGCCCCTTTTCCGCGGCCTATTCTCCCGCTTTTTTATGGAATCTGGCAGGGGTATTTACCTCATATATAGCCCCTGGGGCTATATATTGAGGTATTTTTGCCAGCCAAGGTGTTTTTATTGCTGCCTCAGGGCGCCCCCCCCAGCGCCCTGCACCCTCAGTGACCGGAGTGTGAAGTGTGTGAGAGGAGCAATGGCGCACAGCTGCAGTGCTGTGCGCTACCTTGGTGAAGACTGATGTCTTCATGCCGCCGATTTTCCGGACCATCTTCTTGCTTCTGGCTCTGTAAGGGGGACGGCGGCGCGGCTCCGGGACCGAACATCAAGGCTGGGCCTGCGGTCGATCCCTCTGGAGCTAATGGTGTCCAGTAGCCTAAGAAGCCCAATCCGGCTGCAAGCAGGCGAGTTCGCTTCTTCTCCCCTTAGTCCCTCGCTGCAGTGAGCCTGTTGCCAGCAGGTCTCACTGAAAATAAAAAACCTAAGTCTATCTTTCTTTCTAAGAGCTCAGGAGAGCCCCTAGTGTGCATCCAACCTCGGCCGGGCACAAAATCTAACTGAGGCTTGGAGGAGGGTCATAGTGGGAGGAGCCAGTGCACACCAGGTAGTCATAAATATTTCTAGAGTGCCCAGCCTCCTTCGGAGCCCGCTATTCCCCATGGTCCTTTCGGAGTTCCCAGCATCCACTAGGACATCAGAGAAATATATTTTTCTGCTTAATTGTTTAGATAGTGGCAGTTATTGTTGACTGCCAAAGGGTGGACTGTCAAAGTTGAAAAATATCCTGATACATATGCCTTGTACTAACCCCTCATGCACATGCCCACTGCACGTGCGCACGCTCTGCTGTGCGTGCACATATCCGCAATTTGCGTAAGATCGCTCCGGCGATCACGTGCGGTGTATGCGCATTTACGGTAGAGTTTGTAAGCATCTAGCGTGCGACTCGATCATAACATATTTAATCCACATAGTGTGTTTTATAGTGAATATTCCCCTTAACAATGTCAGACACCCCCTGACGAAGTCCTCGTGATGAAACGCGTTGGCGTGGTAATTGGACACTAGGTGTAACTACATCGCTTTTGATCCGATCCTGTGAGGTCCCGGAAGGGAACGTTTTGATGAGCTGTGACCGGCGGCTGCTCCACCTGGTGCTATCCGGAGGTGCCGTGTGTGTGATGACATCGCGCTGCTGATCTCTTTCTGAGATGTATGTATATGTGTACTTCTTCTAATTAAATGCTCACAACTTTTACTGACATCCGCGCTCCTCATTTGTTCTTTTAAATGTCAGAAAGTATGTTTAGTTTAAAACGGTTCTTGGACAGAGAAATTCCTCTTTGCATGATGGGAAGGGTCAGATAAAGGTTGAATGGTGGTGTCTAGTATCCAGCTGTTGAGTATTTTAATAGTAACATTTCGGTGTTGGTTAGGAAGAGAATGCTCGCTCCTGCGCATAGTTATGTACAAAAGTAGTTTATAGACATTTAATATATTTGCTGTTCATTATCCATGCGGGGAGAATCCAGAGGATACCACCCACTACAGCAGTTGGGGAGAGACACAGCCCACCTGTTCGAACCCACCTATGACCTTTTGTTATAATGCAGAGACACATTCCTGTGTCCAATGAACCATGAGATTATAGGGATCATTGTATTGTTACTGTATGCTGTGTATATAAGGACCACCATTGCTGGGCCAGTCACTCACTCTCTCTGCAAGGTTTTCACATTGAAGGCTGAGGGCTGGAATCCAGGACGCGCTTGCGAATCATCCCCATGTATGTATATTTCTCTGTAGCCATTTTGTTCGCCATTGCTCATGTTATTCTCTGTTATTGTGTTAGATTTTGATGTTAGTTTGTAGTGTATGATATGTATTGTTTAACCTTTTATTAGAATCTGTCCACAGTGGCCTTAGAACCATGTGGTTTTCAAATACAAATCAGTGCTGTGTTGTCACTTTCCTGCCAGGGCTTTCAAAGTGGTTTAACCTGTTTAAGCATTGTTAAGGTGTATAAGCATTGTTACGGTGTATGCACTGCTGATACTTTGTATCTCCAGTGCTACTTAAAGTTTAAAGGTATAGTGCTTTGCTGCTAAGGTTTAAAGTGTAAAGCATACCCTTACGGTGTGTTGTTACTAAGGGTTACTGTGTAACATTCCGTGAGCGTGCGTGTCGCTCGTGCGTCGCGCCCACGGCCTAGCGTCTGCTACGCTAAGTGCGTACCCTTACGGTACTCAGTGCGCCAATAGCGTACTTAGTCCATAATAGAATATAGCTTAATGTTTTTAGGTAATAACTGACTTTATCACAGGTGACACCAATCATATACAGATGGAACCTCCGTTATCTTTGCCTGCCTAGTCGCAGGCGTGCACTCCCGATGTGACTAGGCGTTCTGTCCGCCTAGTCGCTCCGGCAGTGCACAGAGTAGCTCCCATTCAGAGCGTCTTGTCCGGCTGCACAGATGGAGATGCTCTCCATTCAAGTGAATGGGGTGCGTCTCTGTCCGGGCGCGCGTGCCCGTCCAGACAGAGAAACTCACAGTGACTAGGTGTGCCCAGGCGGGCGCGCCTATTCACAGAAGAAGAAAAGATAACGGAAGCTCCATCTGTTTTAAGAGGGAAGTCCGGGTAGAAAGCATTTTGTCCCTCATGGAATGGGTCATGTTGGGAGGTATGCACAATTTAATATACCCCCCTTTCGACGAGGATCTCCCTGTCTTAAGTGCCCCGGGCACCCACAAGGCTTAATCCAGCCCTGCATGTGCCCCATCATAGACTTTATGGTAGTATCCTTAGTATGATATGCTGATTTAATTTGGCAGAAATTCTGGTCTGATTACTGTTTGTCTCTTGTGGAGAAATCCTTGTCTCTCTGCTGTTGTTGGAAAGGGGCTGTAACAAGAGTGCTGTTGAAAAGAATTGGGACAAGAGGCAGTTCTCCCAGACACACTATCAGAAGGTAACATTGATGTCTGTGATAATCCATATAGGACCACCACAACATTGTAAATAGAGATGAGCGCCGGAAATTTTTCGGGTTTTGTGTTTTGGTTTTGGGTTCGGTTCCGCGGCCGTGTTTTGGGTTCGACCGCGTTTTGGCAAAACCTCACCGAATTTTTTTTGTCGGATTCGGGTGTGTTTTGGATTCGGGTGTTTTTTTCAAAAAACACTAAAAAACAGCTTAAATCATAGAATTTGGGGGTCATTTTGATCCCAAAGTATTATTAACCTCAAAAACCATAATTTACACTCATTTTCAGTCTATTCTGAATACCTCACACCTCACAATATTATTTTTAGTCCTAAAATTTGCACCTAGGTCGCTGGATGACTAAGCTAAGCGACCCTAGTGGCCGACACAAACACCGGGCCCATCTAGGAGTGTCACTGCAGTGTCACGCAGGATGTCCCTTCCAAAAAACCCTCCCCAAACAGCACATGACGCAAAGAAAAAAAGAGGCGCAATGAGGTAGCTGTGTGAGTAAGATAAGCGACCCTAGTGGCCGACACAAACACCGGGCCCATCTAGGAGTGGCACTGCAGTGTCACGCAGGATGTCCCGTTTTAAAAAACCCTCCCCAAACAGCACATGACGCAAAGAAAAAAAGAGGCGCAATGAGGTAGCTGTGTGAGTAAGATAAGCGACCCTAGTGGCCGACACAAACACCGGGCCCATCTAGGAGTGGCACTGCAGTGTCACGCAGGATGTCCCTTTCAAAAAACCCTCCCCAAACAGCACATGACGCAAAGAAAAATTAAAGAAAAAAGAGGTGCAAGATGGAATTGTCCTTGGGCCCTCCCACCCACCCTTATGTTGTATAAACAGGACATGCACACTTTAACCAACCCATCATTTCAGTGACAGGGTCTGCCACACGACTGTGACTGAAATGACGGGTTGGTTTGGACCCCCACCAAAAAAGAAGCAATTAATCTCTCCTTGCACAAACTGGCTCTACAGAGGCAAGATGTCCACCTCATCATCATCCTCCGATATATCACCGTGTACATCCCCCTCCTCACAGATTATCAATTCGTCCCCACTGGAATCCACCATCTCAGCTCCCTGTGTACTTTGTGGAGGCAATTGCTGCTGGTCAATGTCTCCACGGAGGAATTGATTATAATTAATTTTAATGAACATCATCTTCTCCACATTTTCTGGATGTAACCTCGTACGCCGATTGCTGACAAGGTGAGCGGCGGCACTAAACACTCTTTCGGAGTACACACTTGTGGGAGGGCAACTTAGGTAGAATAAAGCCAGTTTGTGCAAGGGCCTCCAAATTTCCTCTTTTTCCTGCCAGTATAAGTACGGACTGTGTGACGTGCCTACTTGGATGCGGTCACTCATATAATCCTCCACCATTCTTTCAATGGTGAGAGAATCATATGCAGTGACAGTAGACGACATGTCCGTAATCGTTGTCAGGTCCTTCAGTCCGGACCAGATGTCAGCATCAGCAGTCGCTCCAGACTGCCCTGCATCACCGCCAGCGGGTGGGCTCGGAATTCTGAGCCTTTTCCTCGCACCCCCAGTTGCGGGAGAATGTGAAGGAGGAGATGTTGACAGGTCGCGTTCCGCTTGACTTGACAATTTTCTCACCAGCAGGTCTTTCAACCCCAGCAGACTTGTGTCTGCCGGAAAGAGAGATCCAAGGTAGGCTTTAAATCTAGGATCGAGCATGGTGGCCAAAATGTAGTGCTCTGATTTCAACAGATTGACCACCCGTGAATCCTTGTTAAGCGAATTAAGGGCTCCATCCACAAGTCCCACATGCCTAGCGGAATCGCTCCGTGTTAGCTCCTCCTTCAATGTCTCCAGCTTCTTCTGCAAAAGCCTGATGAGGGGAATGACCTGACTCAGGCTGGCAGTGTCTGAACTGACTTCACGTGTGGCAAGTTCAAAGGGCATCAGAACCTTGCACAACGTTGAAATCATTCTCCACTGCACTTGAGACAGGTGCATTCCACCTCCTATATCGTGCTCAATTGTATAGGCTTGAATGGCCTTTTGCTGCTCCTCCAACCTCTGAAGCATATAGAGGGTTGAATTCCACCTCGTTACCACTTCTTGCTTCAGATGATGGCAGGGCAGGTTCAGGCGTTTTTGGTGGTGCTCCAGTCTTCTGTACGTGGTGCCTGTACGCCGAAAGTGTCCCGCAATTCTTCTGGCCACCGACAGCATCTCTTGCACGCCCCTGTCGTTTTTTTTCAAAATTCTGCACCACCAAATTCAAGGTATGTGCAAAACATGGGATGTGCTGGAATTTGCCCATATTTAATGCACACACAATATTGCTGGCGTTGTCCGATGCCACAAATCCACAGGAGAGTCCAATTGGGGTAAGCCATTCCGCGATGATCTTCCTCAGTTGCCGTAAGAGGTTTTCAGCTGTGTGCGTATTCTGGAAAGCGGTGATACAAAGCGTAGCCTGCCTAGGAAAGAGTTGGCGTTTGCGAGATGCTGCTACTGGTGCCGCCGCTGCTGTTCTTGCGGCGGGAGTCCATACATCTACCCAGTGGGCTGTCACAGTCATATAGTCCTGACCCTGCCCTGCTCCACTTGTCCACATGTCCGTGGTTAAGTGGACATTGGGTACAACTGCATTTTTTAGGACACTGGTGAGTCTTTTTCTGACGTCCGTGTACATTCTCGGTATCGCCTGCCTAGAGAAGTGGAACCTAGATGGTATTTGGTAACGGGGGCACACTGCCTCAATAAATTGTCTAGTTCCCTGTGAACTAACGGCGGATACCGGACGCACGTCTAACACCAACATAGTTGTCAAGGCCTCAGTTATCCGCTTTGCAGCAGGATGACTGCTGTGATATTTCATCTTCCTCGCAAAGGACTGTTGGACAGTCAATTGCTTACTGGAAGTAGTACAAGTGGGCTTACGACTTCCCCTCTGGGATGACCATCGACTCCCAGCAGCAACAACAGCAGCGCCAGCAGCAGTAGGCGTTACACGCAAGGATGCATCGGAGGAATCCCAGGCATGAGAGGACTCGTCAGAATTGACAGTGACATGGCCTGCAGGACTATTGGCATTCCTGGGGAAGGAGGAAATTGACACTGAGGGAGTTGGTGGGGTGGTTTGCGTGAGCTTGGTTACAAGAGGAAGGGATTTACTGGTCAGTGGACTGCTTCCGCTGTCGCCCAAAGTTTTTGAACTTGTCACTGACTTATTATGAATGCGCTGCAGGTGACGTATAAGGGAGGATGTTCCGAGGTGGTTAACGTCCTTACCCCTACTTATTACAGCTTGACAAAGGCAACACACGGCTTGACACCTGTTGTCCGCTTTTCTGTTGAAATACCTCCACACTGAAGAGCTGATTTTTTTGGTATTTTCACTAGGCATGTCAACGGCCATATTCCTCCCACGGACAACAGGTGTCTCCCCGGGTGCCTGACTTAAACAAACCACCTCACCATCAGAATCCTCCTGGTCAATTTCCTCCCCAGCGCCAGCAACACCCATATCCTCCTCATCCTGGTGTACTTCAACACTGACATCTTCAATCTGACTATCAGGAACTGGACTGCGGGTGCTCCTTCCAGCACTTGCAGGGGGCGTGCAAATGGTGGAAGGCGCATGCTCTTCACGTCCAGTGTTGGGAAGGTCAGGCATCGCAACCGACACAATTGGACTCTCCTTGTGGATTTGGGATTTCGAAGAACGCACAGTTCTTTGCGGTGCTTTTGCCAACTTGAGTCTTTTCAGTTTTCTAGCGAGAGGCTGAGTGCTTCCATCCTCATGTGAAGCTGAACCACTAGCCATGAACATAGGCCAGGGCCTCAGCCGTTCCTTGCCACTCCGTGTGGTAAATGGCATATTGGCAAGTTTACGCTTCTCCTCCGACAATTTTATTTTAGGTTTTGGAGTCCTTTTTTTACTGATATTTGGTGTTTTGGATTTGACATGCTCTGTACTATGACATTGGGCATCGGCCTTGGCAGACGACGTTGCTGGCATTTCATCGTCTCGGCCATGACTAGTGGCAGCAGCTTCAGCACGAGGTGGAAGTGGATCTTGATCTTTCCCTAATTTTTGAACCTCAACATTTTTGTTCTCCATATTTTAATAGGCACAACTAAAAGGCACCTCAGGTAAACAATGGAGATGGATGGATACTAGTATACTTATGGATGGACTGCCGAGTGCCGACACAGAGGTAGCTACAGCCGTGGACTAACGTACTGTGTCTGCTGCTAATATAGACTGGATGATTGATAATGAGATGAAATCAATATTTATATGTATGTATATATAATATCACTAGTACTGCAGCCGGACAGGTAGATAATATATTTATTAGGTAATGATGACTGATGACGGACCTGCTGGACACTGTCAGCTCAGCAGCACCGCAGACTGCTACAGTAAGCTACTATACTCTATAGTAGTATGTACAAAGAAGAAAGAAAAAAAAAAACCACGGGTAGGTGGTATACAATTATGGATGGACTGCCGAGTGCCGACACAGAGGTAGCTACAGCCGTGGACTAACGTACTGTGTCTGCTGCTAATATAGACTGGATGATTGATAATGAGATGAAATCAATATATATATGTATGTATATATAATATCACTAGTACTGCAGCCGGATAGGTAGATAATATATTTATTAGGTAATGATGACTGATGATGGACCTGCTGGACACTGTCAGCTCAGCAGCACCGCAGACTGCTACAGTAAGCTACTATACTCTATAGTAGTATGTACAAAGAAGAAAGAGAAAAAAAAAACCACGGGTAGGTGGTATACAATTATGGATGGACTGCCGAGTGCCGACACAGAGGAAGCTACAGCCGTGGACTAATGTACTGTGTCTGCTGCTAATATAGACTGGATGATTGATAATGAGATGAAATCAATATATATATGTATGTATATATAATATCACTAGTACTGCAGCCGGACAGGTAGATAATATATTTATTAGGTAATGATGACTGATGACGGACCTGCTGGACACTGTCAGCTCAGCAGGACCGCAGACTGCTACAGTAAGCTACTATACTATAGTAGTATGTACAAAGAAGAAAGAAAAAAAAAAACCACGGGTAGGTGGTATACAATTATGGATGGACTGCTGAGTGCCGACACAGAGGTAGCTACAGCCGTGGACTAACGTACTGTGTCTGCTGCTAATATAGACTGGATGATTGATAATGAGATGAAATCAATATATATATGTATGTATATATAATATCACTAGTACTGCAGCCGGACAGGTAGATAATATATTTATTAGGTAATGATGACTGATGACGGACCTGCTGGACACTGTCAGCTCAGCAGCACCGCAGACTGCTACAGTAAGCTACTATACTATAGTAGTATGTACAAAGAAGAAAGAAAAAAAAAAAACCACGGGTAGGTGGTATACAATTATGGATGGACTGCCGAGTGCCGACACAGAGGTAGCTACAGCCGTGGACTAACGTACTGTGTCTGCTGCTAATATAGACTGGATGATTGATAATGAGATGAAATCAATATATATATGTATGTATATATAATATCACTAGTACTGCAGCCGGACAGGTAGATAATATATTTATTAGGTAATGATGACTGATGACGGACCTGCTGGACACTGTCAGCTCAGCAGCACCGCAGACTGCTACAGTAAGCTACTATACTATAGTAGTATGTACAAAGAAGAAAAAAAAAAAAAAACCACGGGTAGGTGGTATACAATTATGGATGGACTGCCGAGTGCCGACACAGAGGTAGCTACAGCCGTGGACTAACGTACTGTGTCTGCTGCTAATATAGAGTCTAGACTGGATGATAAATTATTGATAATGAGATGAAATCAATATAATATCACTAGTACTGCAGCCGGACAGGTACTATATATATTTATTATGTAATGACTGATGACGGACCTGCTGGACACTGTCAGGTCAGCACAGCACCGCAGACTGCTACAGTAAGCTACTATAGTAGTATGTATAAAGAAGAATGAAAAAAAAAAAACCACGGGTAGGTGGTATACAATATTATATATATATATATATATATATATATATATATATATATATATATATTATATACAATTATATATATATATATATATATATTAAACTGGTGGTGATTGATTATTAAACTGGTGGTCACTTCAGGACAGGTCACGTTGCAACTTGCAACTAGTACTCCGAGGCCTAAGCAGACAATCACAAAATATATTATTATACTGGTGGTCAGTGTGGTCACAACAATGGCAGTGTGGCACTGACTCTGGCAGCAAAAGTGTGCACTGTACGTTATATGTACTCCTGAGTCCTGCTCTCAGACTCTAACTGCTCCCCACTGTCAGTGTCTCCCCCACAAGTCAGATAATACACTTACAGTCACACTATCTAATCTATAAATATCACTTCAGCAAGTAGTATAGTAGTATACAGTAGTACTCCTCCTAATAATGCTCCCCGAAAATACTGTGTCTCTCTCTTCTCTAAACGGAGAGGGCGCCAGCCACGTCCTCTCCCTATGACTCTCAATGCACGTGTGAAAATGGCGGCGACGCGCGGCTCCTTATATAGAATCCGAGTCTCGCGATAGAATCCGAGCCTCGCGAGAATCCGACAGCGTGATGATGACGTTCGGGCGCGCTCGGGTTAGCCGAGCAAGGCGGGAAGATCCGAGCCTGCTCGGACCCGTGTAAAAAACCTGAAGTTCGGGCGCGTTCGGATTCAGAGGAACCGAACCCGCTCATCTCTAATTGTAAAAAAAAGAAAATCTTATTTGGGGTAGCACACTTCACCCATAATGATTTTACAGATCAGATAAGGACATTTAAACTCATTATACTGTATGCTGTTTATACTGAACTGAAATTGTAACTGCTCCCTTTTCGTGAGGTTATTTTACTTGTCTCTGTTTGAACTGTACTAACACCAAATAAAGAATATAATTATTCACGTTATGATTGGTTAGTGTGCAGTCTCTGAAAGGGAGCTTTGGAAGCAGAAGGTACAGTAATTAGTAAAATGTATTTGTTTCTAATAATTATATTTAAAAGATATACTCTAGGGGCAGATGTACTTAGCCTTGGAGAGTGATAAAGTGGTGAGAGATCAACTACCAAACAATCAGCTCCTGTCACTTTTCAAACACAGCCTGTAACATGGCAGTTAGGAGCTGATTGGCTGGTATTTTATCGTTCTATACTTTATCACTCTCCAAATTTTAGTACATATCCACCATATTATACTATAAAGTCTGAGAGATCCAGTCTGTTTTGGCGAAGCTCAGTAAGAAGACTATTGCAAAAAGCAATGTGGGGATAATGAGTGCATATATTAAAGTATTTGCAGTGTCTTGCGTATGATATGGGCGTATTCTTCATAAGTTTTTAGATGTATTTAAAAGGAATTGGAAACAGATTGGATGTGGGGAACAAAGTCGTTGTGCATGAACTTTCTATACTCCTCAAAAGGAGATGACTGACACTCCCTATAAATTTTTATGCCCAACCAACAACAAGTCTCCAATTTATTGTGTTCTTTAAGCAAGCGCTCCTGATTCTGCTATGAGTTCCGTCTCATTATAGCCAACTGGTACTGTCTATTTTTCAAGGTACCATTGCAGCACACCTCTACTTGTACAAGGCCATTACTCACAACCTTGTGTTAAAATAGCAGGAACTGCGCTTGGTGTAACTAGAGAGAGACAGTCTTTGTGTGAAAGATATTTTGTCCTTCTTGTCCACCTCTCCTATTAAATTTATACAATTTTTGAAGCGTCATGTGAATACCATGATAACCATAGACACATGACATATGATGTAGTAAGCTGAGCAGTGGTGCAAGAAGAAATATTTTCTTAGTGGTACTGAGTGTGCCAAAAAATGGGCGTGATCACGTGTCATGAGGGTGTGTGGCCATATGACACTAGGAGAGTGGCTACATTACACTAGGGGTGTGGCCACACAGCACAGTCCCTTTTATTTGCACTCTGGAGGCAAGGCTAGAAATATATACTACTGCCTCCAGTATAATAGAAATATATAGTAATAACCCCAGTATAATAGAAATATATTGTAATGCCCCCAATTTAATAAAAATACTTAGTAATGCCCCCATTATAACCTTCCTCCAGAAACATGGGAGACCACAATACACGTTTTGTTATACAAACTGGGGTAACCTCCATGAGAGTGACGGCTCAGTGATCTTGCCTTGATCAGGCTCCATCAGCACAGATGGCTGTGAACAGCTGTCTGTGAATCAGAGAAAGTTCCCGATCAGAATCACAGCTCCAGCTGGTCCCTTATGAGTCTGGGCACCTTCCTCAAATACCTCTAATGTTGGCCCTGCATGGAAGTATAGGAGCCATAAGTCCAGTGACAAAGGGTCAAGAGACATAAGTCCAGGGTTAAGAGCCATAAGTCCAGTGACAAAGGGTTGTCATAAAGTTTAAGGCACTGATTATATGAGTCTGGTATGACAAATCTCAACTGCTGGCAATTCATTAGGTGCAGATCATTAGGCCAATCTGGCAGATCATTATGCAGACTGGCTGAGGGCTGTGACCATCGTGACCATTAAACGCAGCCCTTGGGTCTGGTAGATGCACTCAGGAGGCATCTACGAGGGTGGCGGGAACTTAGAATGAATAGAGAACATTACACACATGAGAGGTCATGTTACCTCACTTACTGACTCACCCTTGTATTTCTTCCAGATAATTCCTGCTGCATTTGAATTTTATTTGTACAGTATTGTACGGCTGCTACCCAGCAATACCATACAAATCAGAATCAGGTCCAAAGTTCTCACTGGTTCAATCCATACTTGCCTACAGTGCTGTAAGTAGACATTTTAGCGCTGTGGGCAAGAAACAGCATTGCCCCCCCTCCCCCCCATACACAAATAAGGGCCAGCGCGCTCCACAAATATAGGAGCATGGCTTCATGGGAAGGGACATGGCCACAGAGCTCCCTTTTACACAGTACGGCAGGCAGAGCTCACTTTTATACATTACGGCAGGCAGAGCTCACTTTTACACATTACGGCAGGCAGAGTTCCCCCCTTTTTTTTTTACACATTAAGAAGGCAGAGTCCCCCTTTTTTACACCTTAGGGAGGCAGTGTCCCCCTTTTTTACACATTAGGCAGGCAGTGCCCCCTTTTTTACATATTAGGCAGACAGAGTCCCCTATTTTACACATTATGGCAGGCAGTCCCCATTTTTTTTTAAAAAACATTATGGCAGGCAATCCCCCTATTTACACATTATGGCAGGCAGTCCCCATTTTTCCCCAAAAAACATTATGGCAGGTAGTCCCCATTTTTTTTTTACACATTATGGCAGGAAGTCCCCCTTTTATGGGAGAGGAAGAGAGAGGGAGAGAGAGAGAGCGAGAGATACTTACCTGTGACCTGCGATCCGGCATCCATCTGCTGTGTTATTCGTCGCTCATAAGGACAGGCAGTCAGGGCAGATTCCAGAGGCAGGCTAAGTTTCAAGGCAGATACCCGGGAGCTGGCTGCAGCACTCCCGCGTTCCCGCAGAGGCAGCGGGAGACAGGCGGTGGCAGGACTCGGGTACCTGAGATTGCGGTAGTGCTGGGAAATGCGGCGCTCAGAGTCCTACTCCTCTGTAGGTGGCTCTGGCGGGCGGTGGGAGACAGTCGGCAATGCTGGGGGGAATGTGGTGTTTTGAGTCCTTCAGAAGCAGCGGCTCG
Organism: Pseudophryne corroboree; assembly: GCF_028390025.1. Lineage (NCBI taxonomy): Eukaryota > Metazoa > Chordata > Amphibia > Anura > Myobatrachidae > Pseudophryne > Pseudophryne corroboree. The sequence continues at coordinate 347,310,607 of NC_086451.1, forward strand.
GGCGGGCTGCAGGAGACAGACGGCAGCGGTGCACTCTATGGTAGTGAGTACTGACAGTGGCTGTGGCCGTAGGGAGGGGGGGTGGGTGGGTGCTGCCGATGGTGCACCTTCAGTACAAGTGCGCTGTGGGCAAGGCACCATCGGCACACACCTAGTTACGGCCCTGCTTGCCTAATCTCCTGGATCGGTCAGGAGGCTCCCGAAAATCGCTGGGCACTCCCGGCCCTCTGGAAGGGATGGCAAGTCTCCTCCCTCAGCCCCTTGCACTAACCCCCCTCCCCCGCCCCCGGCATTTTGGTCTTCTCCTTTTATCATGGACAAGAACCTAATGAATATCGTCATCAGTGTCAGATACACAATTATCCCCCTCATCCTGTTGCACTTTACACTAGCATCCTCAATTTCTGTCACCAACTTTACTTATACTGCTCATCCCCACATTTGCAGAAGGTGCAGAAATGGGGAAAGGAGGCTTCTCTACAATTACAATGTCAGAAATTTCAGACTCATGCACAGCTAACCTGGACACCTCTAGAATTTCCTCCGCGATTTCTGAACACACATAATTTAATCTTCACCCTTAAACTGAGTACACATATATACAATCACCCTGCTGATCGGGTTAATACTCCTGATCATCAGAGCAGTGTACCCCTGGCTTGACCTGCTAATGACACCCATATACACATATATACGATACTGACGTGAATTGTATATGTGTGTACTGTCATCTATGGGATCAGGAGGTCAGCTCGACAAATATTAAACTGCACATAAGATGCAACCTCCCAATCCCAGCCATTGCAGGAGTGTAATAAGCCATTTATAGGCTTACACTCCTGCGTCGGCACTGCATACACACTTATACAGTAAATGTCCGTTCTCCCGATATTGGGAGAACAGAGCGATGATTGTATAGGTGTGTAACCAGCTTTAGTATCCTTCCTTGATTTGGGTACTGATTTCTTTTTTAAAGGTGACACCTCTACTAGACTCAGAGTGAGAAGGTGTTGCATCATCATCATTTGAGGTTACAGAAGATGCCTGACTGCATTTGGCCCTGGCTTCCGCAATAGGCATTCTTCTAGTGCATGAAACAGCAGTAGCAATAGCAGGACCACCACTCACAAATAAAGGCCATGGTCTAAGCCTTTACTTGCCACTTAGTGTAGTGTATGGCATGTTGGCAATTTTATGTTTTTAGGCAGTAAACGGTCTCTTTATTATTAGAGATTATGTTTTCTTTAACATTATGAAATATTTAGACATTTTAGGTGCCCTTTCTTAAACTTTGTGTCCCCCGGAACACCTTTAGTAAATGTTGAAATAATATCATGACTGGCAGCAGCCGAAGCACTAGTACTATGTTGCTGCTCCTGCCCTTTTATCAACTATCATATCAATTAGAAATGTGCACCGCAAATTTTTCGGGTTTTGGATTCGGACGCGTTTTGCCAAAACCTCCCTGAAATTTTTTTGTCGGATTCTGGTGTTTTGTTTTTTTTAAAACCCTCAAAAACAGGTTAAATCATAGAATTTGGGGGTAATTTTGATCCCATAGTATTATTAACCTCAATAACCATAATTTCCACTCATTTCAACTCTATTCTGAATACCTCACAATATTATTTTTAGTCCTAAAATTTGCACCAAGGTCGCTGGATGACTAAGCTAAGCGACCCAAGTGGGCAGCACAAACACCTAGCCCATCTAGGAGTGGCACTGTAGTGTCAGACAGGATGGCACTTAAAAAAATTAGCCCCAAACATCACATGATGCAGAGATAAAAGAAAAAAAAGAGGTGCAAGATGGAATTGTCCTTGGGCCCTCCCACCCACCCTTATGTTGTATAAACAGGACATGCACACTTTAACATACAATAAGAAAAAAGAAAGGCTGCGCTATTTTGATGAACTGACAATATAAATCTCTGTATATAATTAATACAATTTATTATAAAATGTATAATATCACCGTGCTTTTGTGATATTTAGATCATAAAATGCATGCAACATAAAACAAAATGGATAAAACCATACAATATGGATATTATTATTGAAAAAGGGTTACCCAATGGTCAGAGCTGTAAATGTAATTTAGTGGAAGAGTCCGTTCCAGATTGTTCCCCCAAATGGTTCTGTATCCGGTATATATATTCAGTGGGAGATAAGCAGTGTCCCGTGGAGTGACAATGTCCGCTAGAGGAATTGATGCTCCTAGATCTCGAATGGCGAGCTCCTCATGCAATGCGGATGGTTAAATCGATCGGTCCAATCAGCTATTTGTATCCTCCGGCTTTATATAGCGATCCGGAATTTGGGTGGGGGATGGTTCGGCCTTCCAGTTGGTAGTCTTCAGCTCTGGGTCCCTTGTAAACCTAACGCGTTTCGCTGCGTTCAACTAGCAGCTTTTTCAAAGGTGTCAGTTGTTTGGGTATAAGGGGTTTATATACCCCTTCCAATATGGTGGCTGATTGGCACCTGGTCACAATGTTGCATAATAATCAAAGGAATAATCAAACAAAATATCTTGATATAAATAGAAGACAGAACCTACTTCTTATAGAGTGTAAGCCATAAACTTGTATTTACGTTTTTATTAATATTTCCATTTCGAGATGGAATCAATTTTGTTTATTCTATTGTTAAGAGGAGGAAACAGGAAGTGTGTATATGGTGACTAACCAATCGTTTCGTTTGTTTTCTTGTGTTGTTACTATGGAGACTCAGTTATGAGGATGTTATTGGAGGGGAACAGAGATGGAGGTAGCACATTATCCGCCCCCTGGGCTGCCGATCACGTGATTTTCACGTAGTCGGAATAATCATGATGAAGAGGGAGAAGAGGGAGGCCTAACTTGTCCGATCATGTGACTGTCTTGTGTCACATGATCGGAACTCAATTTGGCGCTAGTGAGGGCGGAGAGTGTACAACGGGAGTATCGTCACGATCACATGGTCATGTGATGAAACCATGTGACCGCTAATGGTACACACGAACGGAGGTGTTGCTGTATCTGGTAGTTGGACGGAAGTGCTAGGAATGAAACTTCCGCCAACCAGTGATTTATTATGTGCAGTATAATCATAGCACTTCCGCCAACCACTGAGTACATTAGATACAATGTCCAAACTTAGAACTTCTGCCCTTACCCTGCGTATTTCTCTGGGTGGAATATCTGGTTTCCACATGATTTATTCATATATTTTATGCAGTATTCATAGGTACATTGTTTTTATAAGGTTAAATATAAATAATCAGAGAGAGATGTAGATAATTGAGTTTAGGAGGGACTGGTGATTCAAAAAAAAATATATATATATTGAATGGATATATATATAAAAAAATAAAAATTAATATAAGATAGCATCAATAATAATATTAAATATAAATAATAACTAACTATAAAAGGAGAAATACCAAAAAATATTAATAATAATAGATTAAAGAGGCATATATAGTCAATAAGTATAAATAAATATATATATGAAAAAAGGGGTGCATTTCGTAAAGTGGAATCATATAGTATTGTATCAATATGGCCAGAATTCTTTGGTGACAATCAATTGTAGAGCTTTATATCTAGTTTTAGCATATCTATAATGATTAGAGGAAGTTCCATTATTTCGGTCATTCTACTCATTATTGGTTAACTATCAGTATATGATCTAGAAGAAGAGACATTACATTATAAATATATAATCTAGTATAATTTATTTTTATTTATATTTTTATTATCATTATTATTATTTTCTACTATATTGTATGCAAATCGAATTGGATTAGCATGTCGATAAATTTAGCTCATGATATAACAAGGGCAAAATATGTGTATACTGTGCTAGATTATTATGTTAAGTTCTATGGCTTCATTTAGACCACTCGGATAGATTGTTCCCATCCGGAACATCCAGTAGGCTTCTTGTTGGCACAATCTTTTGTACCTATCCCCTCCTCTATTGGTCAGGGGGATGTGTTCCACGCCAATTAGTCTAAGATTCTTGGGATTTCCATTGTGGACCATATGAAAATGTTGGGAGACACTATGAGACTCTAATTTCTTAATGATGTTTCTACGGTGTTCAAGAAATCTAACTTTTAATCTCCTAGTTGTTCGTCCTACATATTTAAGACCACACTCGCATGTTAAGATGTATATAACATACGTGGAATTGCAATTAATGAGATGTTTAATTTCATATGATTCATCATTGTTTTCTGTTTTGATGTATTTGGTTTTATCTACATAATTGCACGTGATACATCTACTGGCTCCACATTTGAAAAACCCTTTGGTTTCCATTTTGAGCCAAGAGTTAGTTTGGTTTTGTTCCTTTGGTTCTGATTTCAAAAAGCTTGGTGCAAGTGTGTTTTTGAGGGATTTATTTTTTCTAAAAATAAAAGTGGGATCAGGGGGTAATATTGGTGCTAATAAATAATCCTGTTTGAGTATATTATAGTTCTTCTTTATAATTTGTTTAATTTGGGGACAGTGGCTGTTGTACGTGGAGATAAAAGCTATCTGTTTGTTGTTAGAGATATCCGACTCTTCCTTATTTTCTTTTATCTTTTTAGATAATAATGTTTTTCTTTCCATCTTTTTGGTATCTTCAAATGCCTTTTTCAGGAGGGCTTCTGGATAGCCCCTCTGTTTAAAGGACTCAAGCATCCCTTGTGCTTGTAGCTCAAAGGACTCTAAATCGGAACAGTTCCGTCTTAGGCGTATAAGTTGTCCCCGGGGGATGCTTTTCTTCCAGGGGGGGTAGTGTGCACTAGAATAATGTAGATATGCACTAGTATCAACTTCTTTAGTGTAATTCATAGTATATATTTTGTTGTTTTTAACCTGTAAGTTTATATCTAAGAAGTTGATACAGTGGGGGTGATGTTGGTGAGTGAAAGTTAAATCATATGTGTTAGAGTTAAGGCTATCAACAAATTTTTGTGCAGAAAGTGAATCCCCATCCCAAACAATGAATAAATCATCAATGTATCTGCCATAGAGGACCAGGCTCGCGCCCCAGTCCCCCCCCCAAATAAGATGGTCCTCCAGCTCCCCCATGTACAGGTTGGCATAACTGGGCGCGAACCTGGTCCCCATGGCAGTCCCATTGATTTGTAGGTAATAATCATCAAGGAATAAAAAATAATTGTGTCGTAAAATATAAGTGATGGAATTTATAAGAAATTTTCTGTGTGCCACACTCAGGTCTCCATCCAGATCTAATCGATTTGATATAGTTTGTATACCCTTTTTGTGGGGTATATTGGAGTACAAACTTTGTACATCTAAAGTAAGGAATATGTAGGTGTCTCTCCATTCTAGATCATTAATAAGAGACAAAAAATGGGTGGTATCCTTAATGTGGGACCTGAGTGTGGACACCCGTGGTTGTAAGTGAGAATCTACATAAAATGATAAATTAGAAGTGAGGGAGTGAATACCAGAAATTATTGGGCGTCCAGGAGGTGAAGTGAGGGATTTGTGTATTTTGGGTAGGTGATAATATACTGGTGTGACAGGATATAGTGAGTATAGGAATGAATATTCCTCCTTAGAGATAACACCTGTGTCTATCCCTTCCCCTAGTAGAATCGCAAGTTCCCCCTGGAATTTTTGTGTGGGATCGCCTGATAGTTTAGTGTAAAATTTGGAGTTTCCCAATTGTCTCATAGCCTCAGATATATACTCATTTTTATCTTGTATCACCAATCCACCTCCCTTATCTGCCTCCTTGATGATAATGGAGTTATCCTTTGTTAGGTTCTTTATGGCTCTTTTCTCATATTTGGAAAGGTTAGATTTTTTGTTCTGTGAGGTGATATCTATGTCCAAGCACATTCTTTTAAGGTCCTCTAGGGTTACCTTGTAGAATGTCTCTATACTGGAGCCCTTAGATTTAATAGGGAAAAATTCAGTTTTTTGTTTAAACTTTTTTCTAGAAACATCATATATTTTTTCAATCTGTGTATTGGATGGATTATCTTTACTCAATTCCTCCAATATATTGAGGGCTAATTGGTCACTCTGATCGAGTACTATTGGAATTGCTTCCTCATCATTGCGTTTAATGCTCTGTTTGGCAAAAAACTCTTGCGACAGAGTGTTCTAATGTATCTATTGAGCTCAACAAATAATGTGAAGATGTTGGGGGATGCGGAAGGTGAAAATTTAAGACCCTTATTTAAGATTGTGATCTCTGCATCTGTCAGGACTTTAGAAGATAGATTAAAGATGGCCATATTGTTTTTCCCCAGTTTGATTCTATTCCTGCTTAGTTTCTTAAGTTTTTCCTTCTTGCCCCCTCTTCTCCCTCTGAGTCTGTACTTCTTCTCCCTCTTTTTGATGTCACCTGATGGTCGTTTGGATTGTGGAATGGCTCTTGGTGGGATTTGTTTATACGTTTGTCTAAAAAAACCTCTGAGGTATTCTCTTGCTTGTGATTTCTTATATCTCTCTCTTTTGGTCTTGCTCCCCTAATCTGATTTTCCTGGGGGCTAGTGACTGTATTTCTTTCCTGTATCCTAGATCTCTAATCACCAAGATCTAGGATACAGGAAAGAAATACAGTCACTAGCCCCCAGGAAAATCAGATTAGGGGAGCAAGACCAAAAGAGAGAGATATAAGAAATCACAAGCAAGAGAATACCTCAGAGGTTTTTTTAGACAAACGTATAAACAAATCCCACCAAGAGCCATTCCACAATCCAAACGACCATCAGGTGACATCAAAAAGAGGGAGAAGAAGTACAGACTCAGAGGGAGAAGAAGGGGCAAGAAGGAAAAACTTAAGAAACTAAGCAGGAATAGAATCAAACTGGGGAAAAACAATATGGCCATCTTTAATCTATCTTCTAAAGTCCTGACAGATGCAGAGATCACAATCTTAAATAAGGGTCTTAAATTTTCACCTTCCGCATCCCCCAACATCTTCACATTATTTGTTGAGCTCAATAGATACATTAGAACACTCTGTCGCAAGAGATTTTTTGCCAAACAGAGCATTAAACGCAATGATGAGGAAGCAATTCCAATAGTACTCGATCAGAGTGACCAATTAGCCCTCAATATATTGGAGGAATTGAGTAAAGATAATCCATCCAATACACAGATTGAAAAAATATATGATGTTTCTAGAAAAAAGTTTAAACAAAAAACTGAATTTTTCCCTATTAAATCTAAGGGCTCCAGTATAGAGACATTCTACAAGGTAACCCTAGAGGACCTTAAAAGAATGTGCTTGGACATAGATATCACCTCACAGAACAAAAAATCTAACCTTTCCAAATATGAGAAAAGAGCCATAAAGAACCTAACAAAGGATAACTCCATTATCATCAAGGAGGCAGATAAGGGAGGTGGATTGGTGATACAAGATAAAAATGAGTATATATCTGAGGCTATGAGACAATTGGGAAACTCCAAATTTTACACTAAACTATCAGGCGATCCCACACAAAAATTCCAGGGGGAACTTGCGATTCTACTAGGGGAAGGGATAGACACAGGTGTTATCTCTAAGGAGGAATATTCATTCCTATACTCACTATATCCTGTCACACCAGTATATTATCACCTACCCAAAATACACAAATCCCTCACTTCACCTCCTGGACGCCCAATAATTTCTGGTATTCACTCCCTCACTTCTAATTTATCATTTTATGTAGATTCTCACTTACAACCACGGGTGTCCACACTCAGGTCCCACATTAAGGATACCACCCATTTTTTGTCTCTTATTAATGATCTAGAATGGAGAGACACCTACATATTCCTTACTTTAGATGTACAAAGTTTGTACTCCAATATACCCCACAAAAAGGGTATACAAACTATATCAAATCGATTAGATCTGGATGGAGACCTGAGTGTGGCACACAGAAAATTTCTTATAAATTCCATCACTTATATTTTACGACACAATTATTTTTTATTCCTTGATGATTATTACCTACAAATCAATGGGACTGCCATGGGGACCAGGTTCGCGCCCAGTTATGCCAACCTGTACATGGGGGAGCTGGAGGACCATCTTATTTGGGGGGGGGACTGGGGCGCGAGCCTGGTCCTCTATGGCAGATACATTGATGATTTATTCATTGTTTGGGATGGGGATTCACTTTCTGCACAAAAATTTGTTGATAGCCTTAACTCTAACACATATGATTTAACTTTCACTCACCAACATCACCCCCACTGTATCAACTTCTTAGATATAAACTTACAGGTTAAAAACAACAAAATATATACTATGAATTACACTAAAGAAGTTGATACTAGTGCATATCTACATTATTCTAGTGCACACTACCCCCCCTGGAAGAAAAGCATCCCCGGGGACAACTTATACGCCTAAGACGGAACTGTTCCGATTTAGAGTCCTTTGAGCTACAAGCACAAGGGATGCTTGAGTCCTTTAAACAGAGGGGCTATCCAGAAGCCCTCCTGAAAAAGGCATTTGAAGATACCAAAAAGATGGAAAGAAAAACATTATTATCTAAAAAGATAAAAGAAAATAAGGAAGAGTCGGATATCTCTAACAACAAACAGATAGCTTTTATCTCCACGTACAACAGCCACTGTCCCCAAATTAAACAAATTATAAAGAAGAACTATAATATACTCAAACAGGATTATTTATTAGCACCAATATTACCCCCTGATCCCACTTTTATTTTTAGAAAAAATAAATCCCTCAAAAACACACTTGCACCAAGCTTTTTGAAATCAGAACCAAAGGAACAAAACCAAACTAACTCTTGGCTCAAAATGGAAACCAAAGGGTTTTTCAAATGTGGAGCCAGTAGATGTATCACGTGCAATTATGTAGATAAAACCAAATACATCAAAACAGAAAACAATGATGAATCATATGAAATTAAACATCTCATTAATTGCAATTCCACGTATGTTATATACATCTTAACATGCGAGTGTGGTCTTAAATATGTAGGACGAACAACTAGGAGATTAAAAGTTAGATTTCTTGAACACCGTAGAAACATCATTAAGAAATTAGAGTCTCATAGTGTCTCCCAACATTTTCATATGGTCCACAATGGAAATCCCAAGAATCTTAGACTAATTGGCGTGGAACACATCCCCCTGACCAATAGAGGAGGGGATAGGTACAAAAGATTGTGCCAACAAGAAGCCTACTGGATGTTCCGGATGGGAACAATCTATCCGAGTGGTCTAAATGAAGCCATAGAACTTAACATAATAATCTAGCACAGTATACACATATTTTGCCCTTGTTATATCATGAGCTAAATTTATCGACATGCTAATCCAATTCGATTTGCATACAATATAGTAGAAAATAATAATGATAATAAAAATATAAATAAAAATAAATTATACTAGATTATATATTTATAATGTAATGTCTCTTCTTCTAGATCATATACTGATAGTTAACCAATAATGAGTAGAATGACCGAAATAATGGAACTTCCTCTAATCATTATAGATATGCTAAAACTAGATATAAAGCTCTACAATTGATTGTCACCAAAGAATTCTGGCCATATTGATACAATACTATATGATTCCACTTTACGAAATGCACCCCTTTTTTCATATATATATTTATTTATACTTATTGACTATATATGCCTCTTTAATCTATTATTATTAATATTTTTTGGTATTTCTCCTTTTATAGTTAGTTATTATTTATATTTAATATTATTATTGATGCTATCTTATATTAATTTTTATTTTTTTATATATATATCCATTCAATATATATATATATTTTTTTGAATCACCAGTCCCTCCTAAACTCAATTATCTACATCTCTCTCTGATTATTTATATTTAACCTTATAAAAACAATGTACCTATGAATACTGCATAAAATATATGAATAAATCATGTGGAAACCAGATATTCCACCCAGAGAAATACGCAGGGTAAGGGCAGAAGTTCTAAGTTTGGACATTGTATCTAATGTACTCAGTGGTTGGCGGAAGTGCTATGATTATACTGCACATAATAAATCACTGGTTGGCGGAAGTTTCATTCCTAGCACTTCCGTCCAACTACCAGATACAGCAACACCTCCGTTCGTGTGTACCATTAGCGGTCACATGGTTTCATCACATGACCATGTGATCGTGACGATACTCCCGTTGTACACTCTCCGCCCTCACTAGCGCCAAATAGAGTTCCGATCATGTGACACAAGACAGTCACATGATCGGACAAGTTAGGCCTCCCTCTTCTCCCTCTTCATCATGATTATTCCGACTACGTGAAAATCACGTGATCGGCAGCCCAGGGGGCGGATAATGTGCTACCTCCATCTCTGTTCCCCTCCAATAACATCCTCATAACTGAGTCTCCATAGTAACAACACAAGAAAACAAACGAAACGATTGGTTAGTCACCATATACACACTTCCTGTTTCCTCCTCTTAACAATAGAATAAACAAAATTGATTCCATCTCGAAATGGAAATATTAATAAAAACGTAAATACAAGTTTATGGCTTACACTCTATAAGAAGTAGGTTCTGTCTTCTATTTATATCAAGATATTTTGTTTGATTATTCCTTTGATTATTATGCAACATTGTGACCAGGTGCCAATCAGCCACCATATTGGAAGGGGTATATAAACCCCTTATACCCAAACAACTGACACCTTTGAAAAAGCTGCTAGTTGAACGCAGCGAAACGCGTTAGGTTTACAAGGGACCCAGAGCTGAAGACTACCAACTGGAAGGCCGAACCATCCCCCACCCAAATTCCGGATCGCTATATAAAGCCGGAGGATACAAATAGCAGATTGGACCGATCGATTTAACCATCCGCATTGCATGAGGAGCTCGCCATTCGAGATCTAGGAGCATCAATTCCTCTAGCGGACATTGTCACTCCACGGGACACTGCTTATCTCCCACTGAATATATATACCGGATACAGAACCATTTGGGGGAACAATCTGTAACGGACTCTTCCACTAAATTACATTTACAGCTCTGACCATTGGGTAACCCTTTTTCAATAATAATATCCATATTGTATGGTATTATCCATTTTGTTTTATGTTGCATGCATTTTATGATCTAAATATCACAAAAGCACGGTGATATTATACATTTTATAATAAATTGTATTAATTATATACAGAGATTTATATTGTCAGTTCATCAAAATAGCGCAGCCTTTCTTTTTTCTTATTGTATATTTACTTGTGGGGGTGACTCCCCGAATTTAGGCAGCAGCTTGGTGAAACACCTTGTCCCCTAAGCGCCCGAATACCCCTGGGTAACCTTTTTTCGCATTTACACTTTAACATACCCATCATTTCAGCCACAGGGTCTGCCACACGACTGTGGCTGAAATGACTGGTTGGTTTGGGCCCCCACCAAAAAAGAAGCAATCAATCTCTCCTTGCATAAACTGGCTCTACAGAGGCAAGATGTCCACCTCCTCCTCATCGTCCGATTCATCACCCCTTTCACTGTGTACATCCCCCTCCTCACAGAATTTGTCCCCTCTGGAATCCACCATCTCAGGTCCCTGTGTACTTTCTGGAGGCAATTGCTGGTGAATGTCTCCACGGAGGAATTGATTATTATTCATTTTGATGAACATCATCTTCTCCACATTTTCTGTAAGTAACCTCGTACGCCGATTGCTGACAAGGTGACCAGCTGCACTAAACACTCTTTCGGAGTACACACTGGAGGGGGACAACTTAGGTAAAATAAAGCCAGTTTGTGCAAGGGCCTCCAAATTGCCTCTGTTTCCTGCCAGTATACGTACGGACTGTCTGATGTGCCTACTTGGATGTGGGCACTCATATAATCCTCCATCATTCTTTCAATGGTGACAGAATCATATGCAGTGACAGTAGACGACATGTCAGTAATCGTTGGCAGGTCCTTCATTCCAGACCAGATGTCAGCACTCGCTCCAGACTGCCCTGCATCACCACCAGCGGGTGGGCTCGGAATTCTTAGCCTTTTCCTCGCAGCCCCAGTTGCGGGAGAATGTGAAAGAGGAGCTGTTGACGGGTCACGTTCCACTTGACTTGACAAGTGTCTCACCAGCAGGTCTTTGAACATGTGCAGACTTGTGTCTGCCGTAAAGAGAGATACAACGTAGGCTTTAAACCTAGGATCGAGCACGGTGGCCAAAATGTAGTGCTCTGATTTCAACAGATTGACCACCAAAGAATCCTGGTTAAGCGAATTAAGGGCTCCATCCACAATTCCCACATGCCTAGCGGAATCGCTCTGTTTTAGCTCCTCCTTCAATCTCTCCAGCTGCTTCTGCAAAAGCCTGATGAGGGGATGACCTGACTCAGGCTGGCAGTGTCTGAACTGACTTCACGTGTGGCAAGTTCAAAGGGTTGCAGAACCTTGCCCAATGTTGAAATCATTCTCCACTGCGCTTGAGTCAGGTGCATTCCCCCTCCTTTGCCTATATCATAGGCAGATGTATAGGCTTGAATGGTCTTTTGCTGCTCCTACATCCTCTGAAGTATATAGAGGGTTGAATTCCACCTCGTTACCACCTCTTGCTTCAGATGCTGGCGGGGCAGGTTCAGGAGTGTTTGCTGGTGCTCCAGTCTTCGGCATGCGGTGGCTGAATGCCGTAAGTGGCCTGCAATTCTTCGGGACACCGACAGCATCTCTTGCACGCCCCTGTCGTTTTAAAAAAAATTCTGCACCACCAAATTCAATGTATGTGCAAAACATGGGACGTGCTGGAATTTGCCCACATGCAATGGACGCACAATATTGGTGGCATTGTCCGATGTCACAAATCCCCAGGAGAGTCCAATTGGGGTAAGCCATTCTGCGATGATGTTCCTCAGTTTCCGTAAGAGGTTGTCAGCTGTGTGCCTCTTATGGAAAGTGGTGATACAAAGCGTAGCCTGCCTAGGAACGAGTTTGCATTTGCGAGATGCTGCTACTGGTGCCGCCGCTGCTGTTCTTGCTGCGGGAGGCAATATATCTACCCAGTGGGCTGTCACAGTCATATAGTCCTGAGTCTACCCTGCTCCACTTGTCCACGTGTCCGTGATTAAGTGGACATTGTGTACAACTGTATTTTTTAGGACACTGGTGACTCTTTTTCTGACGTCTGTGTACATTTTCGGTATCGCCTGCCTAGAGAAGTGGAACCTAGATGGTATTTGGTACCGGGGACACAGTACCTCAAGCAATTCTCTAATTCCCTGTGAATTAACGGCGGATACTGGGGACACATTTAACACCATCACAGCTGCCAAGACCTGAGTTATCCGCTTTGCAGCAGGATGACTGCTGTGATATTTCATCTTCCTCGCAAAGGACTGTTGGACAGTCAATTGCTTACTGGAAGTAGTACAAGTAGTCTTCCGACTTCCCCTCTGGGATGACAATCGACTCCCAGCAGCAACAACAGCAGCGCCAGCAGCATTAGGCGTTACACTCAAGGATCCATCGGAGGAATCCCAGTTAGGAGAGGACTCGTCAGACTTGCCAGTGACATGGCCTGCAGGACTATTGGCGTTCCTGTCTAAGGAGAAAATTGACACTGAGGGAGCTGGTGGTGTGGTTTGCAGGAGCTTGGGTACAAGAGGAAGGGATTTAGTTGTCAGTGGACTGCTTCCGCTGTCACCCAAAGTTTTTGAACTTGTCAATGACTTCTGATGAATGCGCTCCAGGTGACGTATAAGGTAGGATGTTCCTAGGTGGTTAACGTCCTTTCCCCTACTTATTACAGCTTGACAAAGGCAACACACGGCTTGACATCTGTTGTCCGCATTTCTGTTAAAATAATTCCACACCGAAGAGGTGATTTTTTTTTTGTAATTTTACCAGGCATGTCAATGGCCATATTCATCCCATGGACAACAGGTGTCTCCCCGGGTACCTGACTTAAACAAACCACCTCACCATCAGAATCCGCCTTGTCAATTTCCTCCTCAGCGCCAGCAACTCCCATATCCTCATCCTGGTGTACTTCAACAGTGACATCTTCAATTTGACTATCAGGAACTGGACTGTGGGTGCTCCTTCCAGCACTTGCATGGGGCGTGCAAATGGTGGAAGGCGTCACCTCTTCCCGTCCGGTGTTGGGAAGGTCAGGCATCACAACCGACACAATTGGACTCTCCTTGGGGATTTGTGATTTAGAAGAACGCACAGTTCTTTGCTGTGCTTTTGCCATCTTAACTCTTTTCAGTTTTCTAGCGGGAGGATGAGTGCTTCCATCCTCATGTGAAGCTGAACCACTAGCCATGAACATAGGCCAGGGCCTCAGCCGTTACTTGCCACTCCGTGTTGTAAATGGCACATTGGCAAGTTTACGCTTCTCCTCAGACACTTTTAAATTAGATTTTTGGGTCATTTTACTGAACGTTAGTTTTTTTGATTTTACATGCTCTCTATGACATTGGGCATCGGCCTTGGCAGACGACTGTGATGTTAGTGTATTAGAATGCTTAATATTTGTAGACAATCCCTTACTAATCTGTGTAAGCTTGAATCTTCAGTGATGGTCCCTGGGATCAGGGGGATGCTGGGAAGTGGGTGGTCCAGTGTGCAGTGTGCGTCCTGATGACTGGATTTACAAACATATGAACAAAACATGGTGTCAGAAGAAGTTTAACTTTGACTGCTAGTGCTCTCAGAGTGTGAAAGAATCCTGCAGAAGTCTGTAAGGCTGTGATACTCGGTGTCTGCAAAGCCTGCCGTGTGCTCCTCCCTTCAAACAGTGAGTAACCATGGATAAACTAGCTCCGGCATGCTGATGTCTGGTAACTTGTCTGAAAACTGGAAAAGATTTAAGCAAAGGTTTAATATATATCTTGCTGCATGTGGAGCTGATACAGAGGCTGACAAAATGAAGGCATCCATTTTCCTCCATGTGATAGGAGAGGATGTGCTGGACATTTATAATAGTTTTCAGTTTGCTGAAGGGCAGAATATGGTGTGTCAAAGTCAGAAAAATATCTCTATGCACACTACCATATTTGCACCTCACACTAGTCCGCGCTGCGCATGCGTATGCTCTCCCGTACGTGCACATACTCACAGTCGCGGGCACCCACAGGCGCACGGTATGCGTATTTACGGTAGAGTTTATGTAATCGTAGCGTGCGACTCATTCGTTACATATTTTCACTATATAATGTATTTTGTAGATCATGGTCCCTTTGATAGATTCTGAAAGTTTGGTTAATATAGAATGTTCGTGAACAGAGGAATCCCTCTTTGTTTGATACGAAGGGTCAGACAGGAGTAATACAGTAGTGTTTGGTACCCATCGGAAGAGTATTTAAATAGCAATATTCCGGTGTTGGTTTGGAGCGGATTAATCGCTCGTGCGAATAGTTATGGACATAAGAAGTTTATGTCCATTTACTATTATTTGTTCTTACTTAGTCATGCGGCGGGAAACCCAGTATCCCACCCACCTGGACAGTTGGAAACAGTCACAGCCCACCTGTATGAATCAACCTATGACCTTTTGTTATAATGCAAAGCCGAATTCCTGTGTCCAATGAACAATGAGATTGTAGGGACCATTGAATTGTATTGTGTGTGGGGCATAAATAGGCAGGCCGACCGTATCCAGTTCACTCTCTTCAACGGTTCTCATTGCTGATAATCGGGAGCTGGATATCGAGGCGCATGCGATCGTTTCCCCTTGTGCGTAAGTGTTTCTCCGCAATCATATTGTCTTGATGTTATTGTAAGCCATCTCTCTCTCCCCTCTTTCTCCCTTATTTTCCCTTGATTGTATTGTATTGTATTGCATTGTATTTCCTGTGTAGTTATCTGGTTAGTTAGTCTATGTTATATTGTAGTGTATGATTTGTTCTGTGATTCTTTTGCAAGTATAATAGTCATAATACATATAATAGGTTTTGGACCCTAAGCCCAGGTATCTGTGTATTTCTTATAGTGTTAAGTATTCCCTGAGCGTCGGTGACGCCCAAGCAGCTTTGTAGTTAATCAGGTTACACCAGGTTGCATTTACACTCTAACATCACACTAAGGTTTACTGTATATTTCGCTGTTAATGGTATAGATATAAAGGTTTAACGTTGTAAGCGTCTGCACCGCTGGTGATCTCCTCGTGGTCCCGAGCGTCCGCTACGCTATAGCAAATCATTACGTTAGTCGACAGCCACTAGCGTGCCTGCCTGTGATCTCTGGGCCGTAAGCGAACGTGACGCTTGAGCGTCTCGACTACGGTTGAGCGATCGTTACGCAACTTGCGTACCCTTACGGTACTTCTTACGTAGATAGCGTACAGTGTTCTTAGACCTCTTAAAGTGTTTTATATACGATAAATATTTAGCTTTATCAGGTGCTATCTTCTATAATGCAAAAGTTTGAAGATTACTTTGTGCCAAGGAAAAATGTGACATATGAAAGATATAAGTTTTTTACATGTAATCAGAAGTCTGTCAATGGATTTGATCAGTATGTTACAGAGCTGCAATCACTCAGTAAAACCTGTGAGTTTGGTGATTTAAAGGATTCACTGATTAGAGATCGTATTGTCTGTGGAATACCTGATAATGGACTCAGAGAGAGACTGCTGAGAGAGCAAGACCTAACACTAGACAAGGCAGTGACTATGTGTAGATCTGCAGAAATAACTAGATTTCAAGCCAAAACGTTACACAAGTAAGTTGATGCTGCTGTCCATGTAGTGCAGGAAACAGAGCCAAGCAAATCTCCATTCTCAAGAATGAAGCCGTCTAAGCCACAGTCTAATAAGGAAATGTGTAGTAGATGTGGAAATGCTCACAATCTTAAAATGTGCCGGCTTATGGTAAAACCTGCATGAAATGTGGTAGACTTAATCACAGTTTAAAACATCTCTACTGGTTGTGGATAAAAATGTGCAACCGATTCTAGGATTAAGTTCCTGTGAGAAACTAAGCTTGCTAAAGAAAGTTTTTATGGTGACATCACAAGGAGAAGATGACTGCAAATCAATGTTTACAGAATACAGAGACTTGTTTGAAGGTCTAGGTTGTTTGCCTGGAGAGCATACAATTAATATAGACACACAAGTTTCTTCAGTGATATACCCCTGTAAAAAAGTGCCATTTGCGCTGAGAGAAAAACTGAAACAAGAGTTAAATCGCATGGAAGCCTTGGGTGTGATACAGAAAGTTGATGAGCCTACTGAATGGGTAAACTCCTCAGTAATTGTTGAAAAGAAAAATGGACAACTCAGAATATGTCTAGACCCCAGAGATTTAAACAAAGCTATTAAACGAGAACATTTCAAACTACCAACCAGAAATGAAATCATGTCGCAATTTGCGGGAGCAAAATGGTTCAGTAAATTGGACGCATCTTCAGGATTCTGGCAAATGAAGCTAAATGAGGCCAACTCAAAGCTTTGTACATTTAATACACCAGAAGGTCGATACAGATTTTTTCGACTACCATATGGAATATTGTCTGCTCCAGAAGTATATCACAAAAAGATACACATGATTTTTGAACATATTCCACAATGATGGATGACATTATTGTCTGGGGATCTACAAAGGAAGAACATGATTCTAGATTGAGACAAGTAATGGAACTTGTCAAGAAAGTGAATCTAAAGCTAAACAAGGACAAATGTGAATTTGGCGTGAATACACTTACCTTTATGGGCGACGTGGTCTCGGATCAAGGTGTTAAACCAGACTCAAGGAAAATATCAGCCATAGTGAACATGGAACGTCCTAACAACAAAGACGATGTCAGAAGATTCCTAAGAATGATTACTTACTTAGGAAAGTTTATTTCTCAACTCTCTGAACGAACAGCCCCTCTTAGATGGTTGTTGGACAAAGATAACGAGTGGAGGTGGTCACATGAACAAGAAGAAAGTTGGCAAAACTTGAAACAGATCATTACAGTGCAACCAGTGCTAAAATTCTTTAATCCTGCGAAAAAGAATAAGAATTTCAGCAGATGCTTCGCAATTTGGCCTAGGCTCAGTGCTGTTACAAGAACATGAGGATACATGGCAACCAGTAATCTATGCATCAAGAGCACTGACAAGTGCTGAAACAAGGTATGCTCAGATAGAAAAAGAACTTCTAGCGATCACATATGCATGTGAGAGATTTCATCAGTTTGTGTATGGTCAAACATTTACAGTGGAAACTGACCACAAGCCATTGGTAGCTATCATGACTAAATAATTACTTGACTGTCCCATGAGAATTCAACGAATGCTTATCAGACTACAGAAATATGATGTACACTTGCTGTACTGTCCTGGAAAATACATGTACATTGCTGATACACTTTCTCGTGCTGTGGACAAAAGTGAAGGTTCCAAAAGTCTGATGGATGAAGAGATAGAAGCCTATGTTAATTTGATCGTAGCTTCTCTACCAGTGTCTCTTGCAAGACAAAAACAGATTAGGAAAGAAACTGAGACAGATGACACAATGAAAGTGTTGAAAGATATCATTCTGAAAGGTTGGCCAGCAGAAAAACATGCGTGCCCGTTGTCTATCCATGATTATTGGATGTACCGCAGTGACCTTACAGTTGTCGATAGTATTATTTACAAAGGCAATAGGTTTGTCATACCTGCACGACTAAGAAAAACTATGCTGTGCAAGATACATAAAGGCCACTTAGGAGAAGAAAAATGTAAGCGGAGAGCGCGTGAAGTTATGTATTGGCAAAGAATGAACCAAGACATAGCACAGACTACAGCTACATGTGAATTATGTCTTATGTATAGATCAAAACAACAAGCCGAGCCATTGAGTCCTCACGCAGTGCCAGAGAGACCGTACCAGAAAGTTGGCGCAGATTTGTTTGATTGTAATAGGAAAACCTACATTGTCGTGACTGATTATTACTCTAACTACCCTGAGGTGAAGACACTACATACAACTACTAGTAAAGCCGTAATCAACTGCATGAAGTCAATCTTTGCAAGGCATGGTGTTCCTATGGAAGTGTTCACTGACAATGGTCCTCAGTTTTCCAGTGCTGAATTTAGACAATTTGCTGATGAGTGGGAATTTGTCCATACTACGTCAAGTCCCCACTATCCACGCTCAAATGGGTTGGTGGAAAGTTCAGTAAAAACTGAAAAAAGCTCAAGAAGGTAAAGAAGATTTCTACAAAAGTCTTTTAATCTACCGCAGTACACCTTTACAGAATGGACTTTCTCCTGCACAAATGCTGATGGGAAGGAGGATTAGAGCAAATCTCCCGATACATGATGAACTGCTTAATACACATAACTCAGCGTTGGTCAGACTGAGTAAGGAACGTCAACAGGCGAAACAGAAACTGTTCCATGACAGGCGAGCAAAAAGCTTATCTGATCTAAAATCGGGTGACCAAGTCCGTCTTAGAGATCACGAGAAAGGTATTTGGGTGCAGAAAGGTTTTGTGCAAGCACAAGTAGCACCAAGATCTTATACTATACGTACAGAGCATGGAACGGAAGTAAGAAGAAATCGGGTGGATTTAAGATCTCAACCTAACCATAATGAAGACAACATGACTGAAGAATACCCTTCATCTGACATGTATGATGATCCTCATAATGGTGAACAAATCACGATTCTAGAAAGGTCCAACATGGTAGATGAAACACAGACTGTGTTTGAAAGACCCAAAAGGGAAATACGCAGACCTGAGAGACTCATTGAAATTGTGTCAGATGATGTTCTTAATATGATGTTGTTCATAGGTATGCGCAGGGGGGGTTCCTGGTGCGCACAGGCACCCCCTAATGTCTGGCACCCCGATCTCACATGCCTGATGCAGCGATCGCCGAGCAGGCTGATTACTGTCCCCTCTGCGCTGCACCCTGTCAGGACTGCATTACTGACCGGACGCCTGGGTTAATCAAGGGTGCCACTGCCACCGGCTTTCAAACTCCCGGCTCCACCTCCATGTACAAAAACAGCGTGATGTGACGTGATTACGTCATGCTGCTAGCACGCCCACCCGTCACACCCGCCCACCTCTCTCCTTCTATGCTATGCCAACGCCAGCCACTGATGATGATCAGCATGCAGCCAGCATTCCTCTTAGGAAGACAAATTCAATACTGGTAGGCGGTCCGCAGCAGCATTGAAACATCACTCGTTTTTCCGGCAGCAGCAGTACTAGTCCGCGACTGTCAGTGTCAGTGAGTGACTGACTTGTAAGTAAGCTGCTGCAGCTTGCATAGGAAAGAGGGGGAGCCAGACCAGGCTGAGTAGGAGCAGTGTAATTGCAGTGAGTGCCATCAGGGGTGTTTGTTTGGTGCACACCACAACATCTGACAATGTACCTGCTTTATTAGGATTGGTACAAGGGTGGATATTTTATATTGCGTTGACCGTCAATAGATAGTGCTATACACGCCCCTCCAACGGTGCACCCCCTAATAAAATGTGCTGCGCACGCCTATGATGTTGTTAATTGTTGCATTGAAGCGTACAGGGCTTATCTTTAAAGAAAAGAGGATGTGATGTTAGTGTATTAGAATGCTTAATATTTGTAGACACTCCCTTACTAATCTGTGTAAGTCTGAATCTTCAGTGATGGTTCCTGGGACCAGGGGGATGCTGGGAAGTGGGTGGTCCAGTGTGCAGTGTGCCTGGAGTTGGTGATGGAATAAAAAGCACAGCAGTGAACTCACATGTCTCTGTGTCCTGATGACTGGATTTACAAACATATGAACAAAACAACGACGTTGATGGCATTTCATCGTCTCGGCCATGACTAGTGGCAGCAGCTTCAGCACGAGGTGGAAGTGGATCTTGATCTTTCCCTATTTTACCCTCCACATTTTTGTTCTCCATTTTTTAATGTGTGGAATTATATGCCAGTAATATATCAATAGCAATGGCCTTCTGTACTGTACTATATATGTATACTGCTGGTCACCAAAATGCTGCACTGTCCTACTATATACTGCTCACAATAATGCTGCACAGAGATAGTATACTTGACACAGAGCTGCAAGATACAGCAATGGCCTACTGTACTGTACTACTATAATTATATACTGATGGTCTCCAGTCCCCATAATGCAGCACACTGAGCACAGATATTTGCAGCACACTGAGCACAGATATGGAGCATTTTCAGGCAGAGAACGTAGATATTTTCAGCACACTGAGCACAGCTGTTTGCAGCACACTGAGCACAGATATTTGCAGCACACTGGGCACAGGTTACGGAGCTTTTCAGGGAGAGAACGCAGCCATGTCCTCTACGTTCAATCTCCAATGCTCGAGTGAAAATGGCGGCGACGCATGGCTCTTTATATAGAATACGAATCTCGCGAGAATCCGACAGCGGGATGATGACGTTCAGGCGTGTTCGGGTTAACCGAGCAAGGCGGGAAGATCCGAGGCTGCCTCGGAACCGTGTAAAATAGGTGAAGTTCGGGGGGGTTCGGATCTCAGAGAACCGAACCCGCTCATCTCTAAGGGTGGTCTACAGTATACTGGCGCCGGAATCCCGACAGCTGGCATACCGACACTTTTCTCCCTCGTGGGAGTCCACGACCCCCCTGGAGGGAGAATAAAATAGCGTGACCGTGCCGGCAGCTTGGCGAGCACAGCGAGCCCGAAAGGGGCTCATTTGCACTCTCCACGCTTTCGGTATGCCGGCGGTCGGGCTCCCGGCGCCGGTATGCTGGTCACCGGGAGCCCGGCCGCCGGCATACCATACTACACCCATCTCTAATATCAATATATCCATATTCTTATTACACACTGCGACTCACAGCAATTCTGTTAATAGTGGCACACTGGCACCTAATGAACGTTATTTATTTTTATAACACAATGGGGTAAATTTACTAAGGTAGGATTTTTCTTTAGAACTGGTGATGTTGCCCATAGCAACAGATCAGATTCTATCTATTATCTTCTAGAAGCAGCTAGATAAGTGATAGGTAGATTCTGAGTGGTTGCTATGAGTAAAAACACCAGTTCTAAAAAAAACAAAAAAAAACACATTAGTAAATTTATCCCAATGTCAGAACCTGATCAACACATACTTTTATTTTTATTTTTTATTTTTATTATACACTAGTGCAACCTAGTGCTAATAAGTAATAGTGGCACAATGGCACATAATGAACATTGGGGGTAATTTCAAGTTGATCGCAGCAGGATTTTTGATAGCAATTGGGCAAAACCATGGGGGTCATTCCGAGTTGTTCGCTCGCAAGCTGCTTTTAGCAGCTTTGCACACGCTAAGCTGCCGCCTACTGGGAGTGAATCTTAGCTTATCAAAATTGCGAACGAAAGATTAGCAGAATTGCGTATAGACACTTCTTAGCAGTTTCTGAGTAGCTCCAGACTTACTCGGCATCTGCGATCAGTTCAGTCAGTTTCGTTCCTGGTTTGACGTCACAAACACACCCAGCGTTCGCCCAGACACTCCTCTGTTTCTCCAGCCACTCCCGCGTTTTCCCCAGAAACGGTAGCGTTTTTTCGCACACACCCATAAAACGGCCAGTTTCCGCCCAGAAACACCCACTTCCTGTCAATCACATTACAATCACCAGAACGAAGAAAAAACCTCGTAATGCCGTGAGTAAAATACCTAACTGCATAGCAAATTTACTTGGCGCAGTCGCACTGTGGACATTGCGCATGCGCATTAGCGACTAATCGCTCCGTTGCGAGAAAAAAATAACGAGCGAACAACTCGGAATGACCCCCCATGTGCACTGCAGGGGAGGCAGATATAACATGTGCAGAAACAGTTAGATTTGGGTGGGTTATTTTATTTCTGTGCAGGGTAAATACTGGCTGCTTTATTTTTACACTGCAAATTAGATTGCAGATTGAACACACCCCACCCATATCTAACTCTCTCTGCACATGTTATATCTGCCTCCCCTGCAGTGCACAATGGGCCCTCATTCCGAGTTGTTCGCTCGCTAGCTGCTTTTAGCAGCATTGCACATGCTAAGCCGCCGCCCTCTGGGAGTGTATCTTAGCATAGCAGAATTGCGAACGAAAGATTAGCAGAATTGCGAATAGAAATTTCTTAGCAGTTTCTGAGTAGCTCCAGACTTACTCAGCCATTGCAATCAGTTCAGTCAGTTTCGTTCCTGGTTTGACGTCACAAACACACCCAGCGTTCGCCCAGACACTCCCCCGTTTCTTCAGACACTCCCGCGTTTTCCCCAGAAACGCCAGCGTTTTTTCGCACACGCCCAGAAAATGGCAAGTTTCCGCCCAGAAACACCCACTTCCTGTCAATCACAGTACGATCAGCAGAACGATAAAAAAACCTTGTTATGCCGTGAGTAAAATACCTAACTTTTGTGTAAAATAACTAAGCGCATGCGCTCTGCGAATCTTGCGCATGCGCAGTAAGCGACTAATCGCAATATAGCGAAAATCGGCAATGAGCGAACAACTCAGAATGACCCCCATGGTTTTGCCCAATTGCTATCAAAAATCCTGCTGCGATCAACTTGGAATTATCCCCATTGGCCCTTATTCCAAGTTGTTCGCTCGCTAGCTACTTTTAGCAGAAATGCAAACACAAAGCTGCCGCCCTCTGGGAGTGTATCTTAGCATAGCAGAATTGCTAATGAAGGATTAGCAATTGCTAACGAAAGCAATTTCCTTGCAGTTTCTGAGTAGCTCCAGACCTACTCCTAGATTGCGATCACCTCAGTCCGTTTAGTTCCTGGTTTGACGTCACAAACACGCCCAGCATCCGACCAGCCACTCCTCCGTTTCTCCAGCCACTCCTGCGTTTTTACCTGGCACGCCTGCGTTTTTTAGCACACTCCCTGAAAATGGGCAGTTTCCGCCCAGAAACACCCACTTCCTGTCAATCAGCAGAGCGATTGAAAAGTTTTGTCCGCCTGTGAGTAAAATAGCATAGTTTGTGTAAATTTGCTTAGCGCATGCGCCCTGCTGTGCATACGCATGCGCAGAACTGCCGGATTTTAGCCTATTAGCAATTCTGCTAAAATTAGCAGCGAGCGAACAACTCGGAATGAGGGCCATTATTTTTTGACATTTTTTTTTTAAAAACATGGTGCCTCACAATGCTACATCTCACAGAACTTAACAGTCAGATACAGTCACACAGTAGTGCCATAATAGTGCTACAGCCCATAGCCCTTCACTGACACAGTCTCAGAGCTGCAACCCACAGCCCACACCCTCACTCCCCTGTGTCCTTTGTGAAATGGTGTCCAGATCACAATGGGAGGGACTTGTACATACCTCCCAACTGTCCCGATTCTCACGGGACAATCCCATTTTTTGGGGACTGACCCGCTGTCCCACCCGTGGGCCGCAGTGTCCCGCGGTGGGGGGTGCAGTTGGGAGGCTCCTGCACTCGCTGCTCTGAGCAGCGCTGAATAGATGCTGTGCGTATGCGCACAGCGTCTATTCAGTGGAGATAGAAGGAGAGGGGGCATGCCCCCTCATGCCAGCTGGGCATGCCCCCTCAGTGACGAAAACAAGGCGTGGCTCGCGATTGCGGGTCCTCCCGTGAGGCCATGCCTCCTTTTCATGGATCACACCCCCTTTTCGGGAGCCTCTTTGAACAAGGTCAAAGTTGGGAGGTATGGCTGTGCGCATGCGCACACAGAGTCTATTCACGCAGACAGAGGGACTGGGGGCATGCCAGCAGCTCACTGAGCGCTGGCCATGCCCCCATAGTGATGAGAACGGGGTCTGTGGCTCGCGATCGCGGCATTGCCGCAAGACCATGCCCCTTTCCACTAAGCCACGCCCATTTAATGTAGTCACACACCCTTTTCAGCGGCAGGCGTGGCTTCGCCGCGCATGGAGTCCCGCTTCCAGGTCCTGCAAAGTTGAGAGGTATGCATTTATACAATCCAAAACGCGCAAAAACTGACGTTAGGAGGATGACGTTTTGCCTCATTTTGAAATCCGAGCTTGACGGGAAACCTCAAGACCTGGCTCATAAATAGGTCGGAAATGGTCATTACGGGTGGGCAGGGGTGTATCTAGGGGTATGAGCGCTCCAGGCAAAGTAAGGGCAGGTGCCCCCTCACCCCCCACATATTTGAAATAAGGAGGGTTTATCCAAAAAAGGCATAGCCTTGTGGCGAAGGGGCGTGGCCACACAATAGTACTTCCAATTCAAATTATGCCACACAGTATCACATTACACCACACAGTAGTGTCTCTTATTCACATTATGCCACACAGTATCACATTACACCGCACAGTAGTGTCGCTTATTGAAATTATGCCACACAGTATCACATTACACCACACAGTAGTGTCTCTTATTCACATTATGCCACACAGTATCACATTACACCACAGAGTAGAGTCTCTTATTCACGTTATGTCACACAGTATCACATTACACCATACAGTAGTGTCTCTTATTCACGTTATGTCATACAGTATCACATTACACCACACAGTAGTGTCTCTTATTCACATTATGCCACACAGTATCACATTACACCACACAGTAGTGTCTCTTATTCACGTTATGTCACACAGTATCACATTACACCATACAGTAGTTTCTCTTATTCACGTTATGCCACACAGTATCACATTACACCACACAGTAGTGTCTCTTAATCACGTTATGCCACACAGTATCACATTACACCACACAGTAGTGTCTTTTATTCACGTTATGCCACACAGTATCATATTACACTCACAATAGTGTCTCTTATTCACGTTATGCCACACAGTATCACATTACACCATACAGTAGTGTCTCTTATTCACGTTATGCCACACAGTATCACATTACACCACACAGTAGTGTCTCTTATTCACATTATGCCACACAGTATCACATTACACCGCACAGTAGTGTCGCTTATTCAAATTATGCCACACAGTATCACATTACACCACACAGTAGTGTCTCTTATT
Source organism: Pseudophryne corroboree (assembly GCF_028390025.1). Classification (NCBI taxonomy): domain Eukaryota; kingdom Metazoa; phylum Chordata; class Amphibia; order Anura; family Myobatrachidae; genus Pseudophryne; species Pseudophryne corroboree. The sequence continues at coordinate 347,336,466 of NC_086451.1, forward strand.
CCCATTATGCCACACAGTATCACATTACACCACACAGTAGTGTCTCTTATTCACGTTATGTCACACAGTATCACATTACACCATGCAGTAGTTTCTCTTATTCACGTTATGCCACACAGTACCACATTACACCACACAGTAGTGTCTCTTAATCACGTTATGCCACACAGAATCACATTACACCACACAGTAGTGTCTTTTATTCACGTTATGCCACACAGTATCACATTACACCACACAGTAGTGTCTCTTATTCACGTAATGCCACACAGTATCACATTACACCACACAGTAGTGTCTTTTATTCACGTTATGCCACACAGTATCACATTACACCACACAGTAGTGTCTCTTATTCACGTAATGCCACACAGTATCACATTACACCACACAGTAGTGTCTCTTATTCACGTTATGCCACACAGTATCACATTACACCACACAGTAGTGTCTCTTATTCACGTTATGCCACATAGTATCACATTACACCACACAGTAGTGTCTCATATAAACGTTATGCCACACAGTAGTACCCCTATAGGAAACACTGTCTATAGAAGGAATACGGGGCATGCAAATAGAAAATAGAAACGTGGACCAGTGCTAATAAATATATTTCTATTTTTACAAGTGTAATGCGGTCAAACCGCATTCAGGGATGCAACTGCAATGTCCCTGTTCTCAGCGCTCCATCGATTGGATCACATTGGCTGTAAACACCTCTGCCTGATTGACAGGCAGTGGCGTTCACGGCGAGGGTGGGGGGGCAGTGATGGACCACTGTGGGGACGACATGGGGAAAATGGGGTTGGGCCATCTGCATTTTCGGGGCGGCTGAGTGACATCACACGCAGCCACCCCTATGTGAAAAATGGCGGCGGACCACCTGCATATGCAGCCTAGCTACAGGAGAGCTTCCACAGTTGCTGCGACTGCAATTAAAGTACGGTCGCAGTCACTGAGCAGGCCATTCAGCATGCTGGACGGCCTTGCCCTGCGATGGATAAGCATCTCCTAGCCTGCAATAGAAATTACTGCAGAGTCTGCTTTTTAGCAGAATCTGCAATCCTTACTGAATAACACCCACTGCCATTAGTACATCTGATCCCGCCCACAGGCACACACATACACACTTACATACATACTGTCACACACAAAACACATACAGTACATATGATATACAGTACAGTCACACATGCAGTATATACAAATAGTTACACACATGCACACATATATACAGTCACATACATAGTTACACACTTATTCACATACATAGTTACACACTAATACACACATAAATACAGCAGATACCTATACACATATAGGGGGTCATTCCGAGTTGTTCGCTCGCTAGCAGTTTTCGCTTTGCAGAAGTGAGAAAGCCTGTGCAGCAGAGCGCCTGCAAAAACATTTTGTGCAAAACAAGACCAGCCCTGGACTTACTCTTCGTGTGCGTTGATTCTAACGTTGGAGGGATGGCTTTTGACGTCACACACCCGCCCAGCGTTCGCCCAGCCATGCCTGAGTTTTCCTTGGCACGCCTGCGTTTTTCCAAACACTCCAAGAAAATGGTCAGTTGACACCCAGAAACGCTCCCATCTTGTCAATCTTCTTGCGGCCGCCAGTGCGACTAAAAACGTTGCTAAAACCTGTGCAAAACTACAATTCTGTTTGTACCCATACATCTCGCATGCGCATTACGGTGCATGCGCAGTTTAGCCGATTTTTACAGTGATCGCTACGCAGCGAACAACGGCAGCTAGCGTTCAACTCGGAATGACCCCCATAGTCACATACATAAATGCAGTCACAGACACACATACAGACAGACTATATAGTGTTTACCCTCCTCAATTCACAGACAGGGTACACTCAATGCATGTACTTTAGTAGCTCCTTGTCCTCTCCCCTTCTCCTCCATGCTGCTGGGTTACCTGGCACTGACTGAGTGCTGTGTAGCCCCGCCCCCCTGCTTCCACTCTGTCCACTTCCCGAAGGTCAATGCCGTGCAGTGCAGTCCTGTGCCACCCCTCCCCTCCCTTGATCCGGATTGTACCTAGTGACTGTCTGTTACTGCCGGTGCCGGTGTCCAGCGGCACAGCACAGCACTAGTGATCAATCAGACTCCAAATAAACTGCAGCTCCCGGAGCTCACGGCAACATGGGATGCTGGGAGCTGTAGTTTATGTTGAGTCTGATTACAAGTGAGGTGCGGTGCGCTGCCGCCTGACACTGGCACCAGCACTAACAGACAGTCACCAAGTCTGACAGTACTAGTGGATTCTACCCATTGGCCGTGGATGGTATTGCCAGGCGGCACCCCCTCCTTGCCTGGCACCCCTGGCGAGTGCCATCCTGACCATTGGGTAGATACGCCCCTGCGGATGGGGTCGGTTTTAAGAAAACCAAACCCACACATCTCTAGTTATTTGTCTCCATAAGAGCTCATGTGCAGTAAATCAGAAACGGACAGTTTTTGCTATCTTACTACTCCTTAAAAATTTCCATATGACAATGCTGCAATTTTTTGTCTCACAGTATGCAATCAAATAATATTCCTCTGGTTTACCTGCATTATAACTGTCATCACTTTCTTTACTGCACAAGTCTCATCACTGTGACTTCTTCAGAGGTGTTATGAATACAAATGATCCCAGTATTTAAACCTTTCAAGGGGGTATATTTACTAAGCTCCCGATTTTGACCGATTTGGTGTTTTTTCATCAAAGTGTCATCTCGGGAATTTACTAAACTCAAATCTCGGCAGTGATGAGGGCATTCGTATTTTTTTTGAAGTCAAAGAAAAAAAATACGAATGAATACACCATTGGTCAAATACGGCTGTTATTTGATACAACTCGGTAATTTACTAAAATTCTATTTCACAAACACTGCCGGCAATAGCCAAACACTGCCGTGAAAAAATACAAATCGTAAAAAAAAAGCAGTTTTAAAATAGACCTGCTTTTTTTTACCGTGTTCTGATAGGCATGCACGGATCCGTGATATCCGTGCATGTTTATCAGTGGGAAGGGGTGTGAAAGGGTTAAATTTAAGAAAAAAAATGCGTGGGGTCCCCCCTCCTAAGCAAAACCAGCCTCGGGCTCTTTGAGCCGGTCCTGGTTGAAAAAATATGGGGGGAAAAATGACAGGGGTTCCCCCATATTTGATCAACCAGCACCAAGCTCTGCACCTGGTCCTGGTGCAAAAAATACAGGGGACAAAAAGCGTAGGGGTCCCCCGTATTTTTTGTACCAGCACCGGGCTCCACTAGTCAGAGAGATAATGCCACAGCCGGGGGACACTTTTATATAGGTCCCTGCGGCCCTGGCATTAAATCACTAACTAGTCACCCCTGGCCGGGGTCCCTGGAGGAGTGGGGACCCCTTAAATCAAGGGATCCCCCCCCTCCAGCCACCCAAGGGCCAGGGGTGAAGCCCGAGGCTGTCCCCCCCATCCAAGGGTGGCGGATGGGGGGCTGATAGCCCTGTGAAAAAATAAGAATATTGTTTTTTGTAGCAGTACTAAAAGTCCCAGCAAGCCTCCCCTGCAAGCTGGTACTTGGAGAACCACAAGTACCAGCATGCGGTGGACAAATGGGCCCGCTGGTACCTGTAGTACTACTACAAAAAAAATACCCAAATAAAAACAGAACTCACACACCTTGAAAGTAAAACTTTATTACATACATGCACACCTACATTCACACATACTTACCTATGTTCACACGAGGGTCGGTCCACTTCTCCAAGTAGAATCCATTGGGTACCTGAAAAGAAAATTATACTCACAAAAATCCAGTGTAGATCGGTCCTCTTCTGAGCTTGTAATCCACGTACTTGGCAAAAAAACAAACCGAAAAACCCGAACCAGGCACTGAAAGGGGTCCCACCTTTCCCCGACTGCCAGGACCCCCCCTGACTCCTGTCAAAGAGGGCCCCTTCTGCCAATCATGGAGCGCCACGTCGTGGCACTCTCCTGATTGGCTCTGCGCTCCTGTACTGTCAGTGAGGCTGCGCACTGAAAATACAATGTAGCGCATAGGCGCTCCATTGTATCCAATGGTGGGAACTTTGCAGTCAGCCCTTGGATGGGGGGGACAGCCTCGGGCTTCACCCCTGGCCCTTGGGTGACTGGAGGGGGGGGACTCCTTGATTTAAGGGGTCCCCACTCCTCCAGGGTACCCCGGCCAGGGGTGACTAGTTAGTGATTTAATGCCAGGGCCGCAGGGACTTATAAAAATGTGTCCCCCGGCTGTGGCATTATCTCTCTGACTAGTGGAGCCCGGTGCTGGTACAAAAAATACGGGGGACCCCTACGCTTTTTGTCCCCTGTATTTTTTGCACCAGGACCAGGCGCAGAGCCCGGTGCTGGTTGATCAAATATGGGGGAACCCCTGTCATTTCCCCCCCCATATTTTTTCAACCAGGACCGGCTCAAAGAGCCCGAGGCTGGTTTTGCTTAGGAGGGGGGACCCCACGCATTTTATTTTTTATTTTTAACACTTTAATTTTTTTTTTAAGGTGCACAATGAAGCCCTGCATGGATCTCACAGATCCGGCCGAGATTCATTGTGTTAATGTCGGCAGTGTTTTACTATTCACTCCCGTAAAACACTGCCTGAAAATACGAATGACATCGACATCGGAAAACTCGAAAATGCAGGATACGACAGCATAGTAAATGAGTCGTAAAAAATTCAAAAAGTTGCAATTTCACACATTCGATGTCATTCGTGTTTGAACTTTAACCTCATTCAGTAAATTGCGAATTTTAGTTAATATACCCCAAGGTTTCAATTAAGTCCTTGCTTAATTAAATAGGTCTAACTGTACAAATGTTATAAAACAAGCCAATTTTTCTGTAAAAAAAAAAAAAAAGCAATAAGTACATAAAATATGAATGTCATCTGTATTCTACTAATACTACATATAAGAGAATAATTTGCTATTCAGTTAAAACAATGTTTAAACACAAACTGCAAAACTTGGATCTCTTGGTATAGATGTAACATCAGTTCTGGAGATCAAGACAAGACCGTCAACAGCAAATTCTGCATAAATGTATTCTCACAGCAAACATATAAACGTATAAGGCGCCCATAATTTTATTGCGATTGACATAAACACTTCTTTAAGCTAGCTTATCACTAAAATAACGACACACTAAAATAACGACACGGACACGGTTAGCTGTAGTTAAAGGTCAGACGATATTTATAGATCGCTGACCTGTTCTTTAAACTATAATTGTAATTGAATTGATTTTATATTGGAGGATGGCAAAGGACAAGTCGCTACCAGACACCAGCTCCAGTCCCTTGGATGAAATCCAACCACCAATGAGGGGAGTACCCAAACCCCGCCTCCTCCCTGCATAACCCGCATTGTGCAGGACTCACCACTCTTTTCTCTGGCAAACGTTCGGTTCCCGCAGGGGAACGTATAAATGTCCAACCGCAAGGTAAGGACACACCTGCCGTCCTTCTAAAGAGGGTGCCCCACAATGACCACTTATGCCCATCTGACCGCTGGTTGGTAGCGACTTCCCGCCAATCTGGCTGTCAAGAGCCCACCGAGAAAGACAAGATGCAGGAAAAAATATAGTCAGGGCGGGCGGGAGGGCATTCCAAAATGGCAAGAGGAAGTCTGAGGCACATGACCATGGCTTATATATTATTCCAAGACCAACCCCTAAACCCTTGATGGACAGCCCTATAATCCTATAGGAAAAATACCCACGAAAACACTGATCTGCCTAGCAACTGCTAAGTCACAATCAACCAATCACAAAAAATTGGGCTCTTATACGGCCTCAGGCTTATGCAGCCTTCAGCTTATCTAAGGCGCCCATAATTTTATTGCGATTGACATAAACACTTCTTTAAGCTAGCTTATCACTAAAATAACGCAACACTAAAATAACGACACGGACACGGTTAGCTGTAGTTAAAGGTCAGACGATATTTATTGATCGCTGACCTGTTCTTTAAACTATAATTGTAATTGAATTGATTTTATATTGGAGGATGGCAAAGGACAAGTCGCTACCAGACACCAGCTCCAGTCACTTGGATGAAATCCAACCACCAAGGAGGGGAGTAGCCAAACCCCGCCTCCTCCCTGCATAACCCGCATTGTGCAGGACTCACCATTCTTTTCTCTGGCAAACATTCGGTTCCCGCAGGGGAACGTCTAAATGTCCAACCGCAAGGTAAGGACACACCTGCCGTCCTTCTAAAGAGGGTGCCCCACAATGACCACTTATGCCCATCTGACCGCTGGTTGGTAGCGACTTCCCGCCACAGAGGTTTAACAAACCGCCCGCCATCCAAACCAATAAAAACCAGGAAAAGAAGAAAGCTAACTGAAAGGACCAAAACCCCAGGTAAGACAAAACCTGCAAAACTCCAGCCGGAGAAGACGAACGCCTTCCCCCTTGTCGAAACTGCGGCTGACGCAGTACAAGCAGAGGATGCCTGACCACCTAAAAGCCATAACCCAAAACATCAGCTGTCCTATGCGCCAAGTAATGCCCTGCCGCCCAAAAATGTAAGAGTGGCCAAACCAGCCATTCCTGTTCAAACCATCGACGGCTGCAAAAGAAAAACACCCTAAAATCATCACACTGACATACATCACATAGGAAAACCGAGTGACAGATAACAGAATTAACCCAAGTGAAGGAGAAAACTCAAAAAACCTCCCGTGGACCTTTGATGAGCCAATTGTAATTAGGCCCCCTCGGAGGAAAATTAAAAAATTCACTTCACACCCTCGATTCCTGAACGCTACCCGTTCAAAAACCGACGGGTAAACAATTTTTGGGTTAGCGCAACAGGCGCAACTAAACATCATCCATATGCAGAAGGCTTATAGTAAGCATCCCTCCACGGAGCACCTCCTGAATAGCTGCCGTGGAGGACCCTGTGGCTGCCGCACGGTAGCCACCCCCATCCGCAAGGAATAGGGCCTAAAAAGTATACCTCCAACGGCCCACCTCCTGAATAGCCGCCGTGGAGGAACCTGTGGCTTCCGCATGGTAGCCACCCCCATCCGTATGGAATAGGACCTAAGAAGTATCCCTCCAATGGACCACCCCTTGAATAGCTGCCGAGGGGGACCCTGTGGCTGCCGCATGGAATGGACCTTAAAAACAAATATACCTCCAGCGGACCACCTCCTGAATAGCTGCCGCGGAGGACCCATCCGCAAGGAATAGAACCTAAGAAGTACACCCCCAACGCCCCAGCTCCTGGACCGCTGCCGTGGGGGACCCTGTGACTGCCGCACAGCAGCCACCCCAATCCGCAAGGAATAGGACTTATAAGGAGTAAACCTCCAACGCCCCAGCTCCTGAACAACCGCCGTGGGGGACCCTGTGGTTGCCGCGTGGCAGACTCCCCAATCCGCAAGGAACAGGACCTAAAAAGTATACCTCCTACGGCCCAGCACCGGAACCGCTGCCGAGGGGGACCCTGTGGCTGCCGCATGGTAGCCTCCCCAATCCGCCAGGAACAGGACCTGCAACAAGCATACCCCCAGCGACCCTGCTCCTGAACCGCTGCCGTGGAGGACCCTGTGGCTGCCGCATGGTCAGCCTCCCCAGTCCGCCAGGGAAAGTACCTATAATAAGCATACCCCCAACAGCCCTGCTCCTTAACAGCTGCCGAGGAGGACCCCGTGGCTGCCGCAAGGTAGCCACCCCAATCCGCAAGGAATAGGCCCTAAGACGTACATCTCCAACGGCCCAGCCCCTGAAATAGCTGCTGTGGAGGCCCCTGTGGCTGCCGCATGGCAGCCTCCCCCATCCGCAAGGAATAGGACCTAAGAAGTATACCTCCAACGGGCCAGCTCCTGAACAGCTGCCGAGGAGGACCCCGTGGCTGCCGCAAGGTAGCCACCCCAATCCGCAAGGAATAGGCCCTAAGACATACATCTCCAGCCTCCCCCATCCGTAAGGAATAGAACCCAAGAAGTATACCCCCAACGGCCCAGCTCCTGAATAGCTGCTGTGGAGGCCCCTGTGGCTGCCGCATGGCAGCCTCCCCCATCCGTAATGAATAGAACCCAAGAAGTATACCGCCAACGGGCCAGCTCCTGAACAGCTGCCGTGGCGGACCCAGGCGCAGCGGGCAGACACCCACCACCTCCTGGGCCTCCAAGGACACCCAGCGACCCCCAGCTGCTTGATCCGATTTGGATCACACCATCCTGCAGAGCAACCGACTACCCTGCAACCCGCGTTACAGAGAAAAGTCCCGGCATCCCGAAATGCCTGCTACTCGCCACCCCTCGCTTACCCGCAAAACCCAGAAGAAAGCCGAAGCAAAGGCTAATCTAAACAGGGGCCACCTCTCACACCAACTCGGCGACAGGCGGCAGCACACCCAGCAACTCCGCCAAAATTTGCCACGTAGCAGGCCTACGTGTATCCACAGGCGCGGGGCGCCTAGCCCCAACCATAAAGTGCTAACGAAAGACCAGGCGGAGTCCACCAGCCCGCGCAGCCTAGAACGGAAGGAAATGCCCGCAAAGGCAGGATACATGCTGCCTAGGACCTCGCCCCCAAATAACGCTCGAACCGGAAAACCATCAAACCGTCTACCAGGGACACATCCGCTGTATCCAACCTACTGAAAAAATACCAGGACGCAGCAGACGCCCCAAACGAGAAAGGAGCCAGCGCATGCCTATTCCGAGTAGCCAACCCGCCTGGACCATCCACCCGACAGCAGACGGGCATGAGAAAACCGTATGACGCCACCCCCGGAACCCACTCACGGCACTCATCAAACTGCAAAGAAACAAAGCATCCGCCAACCCATTCCGACTCCGGAGCGGGATGATAAAACTGCACCGCCAGCAGCCACGTAGATGTCGCAACAGCCGCAAAGCATGGGGAAACCGTGGGGAACAAGTAGGAGGAGGCCACAACAACCTTCCCGTAAAAACTATAGGAATGAAGACCAAAACCACCAAACATCACTGATCCCGCAGGAAGGGAAACTGCGGTTCGCTACCTGGTCGACCCCGCAGGGGCCCTTAGGATTCTTGCAAACTATACCACCCATGGGGATAACCCTGCTTGCAAAAGGGGAGGAGCTAACAACAACTGCACCCGCTTAAGCCGAACTTTGTGTTGCCCCCAGCAGTCGTTAACAAAAACCCCAAAAGTGTCGGTACCTTGTCAGTGGAGATGCGACAACAACCCGCAATTGTGCCCAGCGCCCACCCCTGCAACCTCAGGCAACCGGTAAGGCCCTTGCCGCGTACCGCGGCAACGGGAACACCCCGGACCCCGAACAAAGACCTGGCAACCTACAGAAGGATAGTTGCAAAAACTAAAATGCCTCCCAGACCCCTGAAGAGAAAATAGTCCCTGTAGCGAGAAACACCGAAGGGGCCGGATGCGGACAATACGCGCCAATGCCAGAAAGAGCAGAATTTCCCAAAAAGGCACATGATACCGAAAAAACCCAGAGGCACCCACCTGTCAGCAGAAAACAGGCCCCTAGTCGAGGCCCGAAAAATTGCAGGTGATAGGGTCGCAGGGGAAGCGGCGAAAGTCCGACCCAACGTACAAGTTGGCCAAAAAGAAGGTACCCGGCCCATATTCACGAAACAAAACGCAGAGTCCATAAAAGACTAATACTCACCCCGCGCGCGGTCTCGGAAATGGAGCATGAAAAGAAAAACCCCATGAAGCTACGACAATTGTAGGATAAGGCGGCACTAGCCCGGGTTCCTTGGGCACCCACCCTACAGGGAAGCTGCACAAATCAGGAAGAGAGGAAAAAACGGCATAGGGCCCACACGAGCCCCAAGCCGGTTCAGCGACCACCCTCCGCCGGACCCGATGCGGGAAAGCGTGAAAGGACTAACAACACCGGCGCGCCACCACGGGCAAGGTTACCCGCTCGTGGCTGGGGCACCGTCACTGGACGGGAGACAGGCCTCGCAAATATGCAGGAGGGACGAAACGTGAGTGGACCTACGGTGCACTAGCCCCTGCCATAAGCAAACCCCCCCCCCCCCTACTAAGGAGCGCAAAACAAAAACGCCAACCGCGAGGGGCCTGCGGTCTGGGACCCCACTGTGTGGTCCGGCCCCAAGAAAATGCCGTTACCACCTCCTGCACCATGCGGGGATATTCGGCAGGTCGCGACCCGGTGCAACAAGCCGAAAATCCAAAAACCGGAACCACAGATGAAAGTACGGAAAGCCCCCCCCCCCAAAGCCCCCCTCCCCCCGTCCGCCTTCCTTGCAAACCGCAGGGGGGGCGGAGGGAAAAGTAGCCGCCGGCGCCCTTCCAGTCCGAGACGCCTAACGCCACGCGCCTCACAATGAGCCTAGCCAACTAACGCGGGCGCCAACGAGAACCAGCGTAACACTACAGCGGTTAAAAGGAATACTGTAACAATAAGGAAAAAACAACAGCATGCTCACCGTCTCCTGAAGGACCTGGAACACCATCAGCTGCCTCCCCCGACACCGACCACGGTGGTGCGACCTCCTCCGCCGCTGTAGCCGCATCCCTCCTCGGCCTCCGGTTCCTCCGCGCCGAAACCCTGACTCCCCCGGACCCATCGACACCTGCACAGACAAAACAGAGGGGACAACAAGCGCAAGCAGCGCCCGCGCTTCGACCACGAAACAGGAGGCACGGCGGGAGGGGGACACAGGGAAGCGGGCCGAAGCGACGGGGACCCCGCATGGTAGGGAGGGAATAGCGTCAGAAGGGAGCCATGCCCCACGGGGCGTCCTAATGTAGATGGCCGGACGCCCGGGGGAGGGAGACTACCCGTCGCCAAGGAAAACATGGGACCAGGCCGCCACCCCTGCACCGTGCCCACCCGCCCACACGGGGCACCCGTAAGCCGGGAAATGGGGAGGGCGGAAGACCGAAAAGGCCCGTATGCGAAGTGGGGGGGTTGCCCCCAGCAGGACCACGCGCCGACACTGCGGTCGGGGACCCCCACAAAGGGAGCCGCCCACCGCACCTGCGGCCATAGGCGGGCACCCACCCGAAACACCGGGCACCTAGGCCATCAGCCCCCCCCCTAATCCAGTGAGGGACCCCAAAAAACCCGCCCCCAACATGTGGGAACAGGCTGCCAGCACACCGCACCGCAGCAGCTGGGGGCACGTTGGAACCGCTGCAGCCGCATCTCCAGGCCCGGCACCCGGGACCCGCCCCCCCTCCCCCCGCAGCCCATCCCGGGCCGTCAGGCAGCCAGCGTGCGCCGGCGCATATAGCCGGGCAGAAATGGGGAGGATGCAGGGGAAGTGGACGGAAAGCGCTGGGCCGAAGACTCGAGCCGCCCGCAGCCCCACGGCCGCCGGGGGTGAACCCCGAGAACAAGGTACAAGTGGGGGCACAGGAAGCCTCTGCAGTCCCACTGCAGCAGAGACCTAAGGCAACTGCCGCCCCCCCTCCCCAGCCCCGGGCGCCGGGCACCACGTGGGCGCCAGCGCCGCTGGCCGGAGCTGCCAGCGGGAGGGAGACGGGGGACGCGCCGGAAGCCGCCGCGCCGGGTGGGAGAGCCGCCGGGGGAGCTCCAGCAGCCGGGGACGCCTCCCGCGACCTGGCTGAGCCACAACCCGCCACGGCCAGGGCAGTGCGCCCGCGGGCCGGGCGAGCAGCACCCGCAGCAGCGCGGGCCACAGAGGCCTGACCCCGCCGCGGCCGGTCAGATGTGGGAAGCAGGGCGGGTGAAGTAGCGCTCCGCGAACGGGAGCGCAGGGCAACTGCGGCCTCTAAAAGGCGATGGGTGGGGGGAGAGGACTTGCAGGGACGCGGCATGTGGAAGGGGGGGTTAAAGCAAACGAAACTGGGAGTGCAACGGGTAGCAATAGCCTAGAATGCTATCTGGCAAGTGGAAACAAGAGGAGAGGAGGGCAGATAAATGAAAAACAAGCACTAAACGAATGGAATAACACAATTACACAGGCTCTAGGTGAATTAAGCAGTACTCAGCCTTCCTGGACCATTCCAAAATGGCAAGAGGAAGTCTGAGGCACATGACCATGGCTTATATATTATTCCAAGACCAACCCCTAAACCCTTGATGGACAGCCCTATAATCCTATAGGAAAAATACCCACGAAAACACTGATCTGCCTAGCAACTGCTTAGTCACAAACAACCAATCACAAAAAATTGGGCTCTTATATGGCCTCAGGCTTATGCAGCCTTCAGCTTATTTTAGACTATAATTAAGTAAAAATCAATACACAAACACATAAGTAAATACATAGCCTTCAAAGCAGCCAATAGTCTGACAAGCTCATCTTTCCTGCAGTACTTTACAAAAGAATTAATCAGCGGCAACACAATACTGCATAATGAAATCTGTGTGAGTTCCTCTTCAATGACAGCTATAATATTGTTAAATACACAAAAATAAGCCTGTAGTACAATCTATGTAATATATTCATTCAAAGTGATCATAAAAAAACCCTCTACACACTCTAAAAAATAAGTGAACAGAATTTGACACAGAAAATTCACCAAGATGTATTCATTCATAATAACAAAAAGCGATCAGTCATACTTCCTAATCTATAATTATTCTGACAAAGCCATCAGTAATGGGAAATTACTAAATATCTATGGAACTGTGTGTGAGCATACCAGTCCATTATTTACATCTTTTTGTCCTGCCAGCTAACTACCTGTTGGTCTGCCTTTTGTGTTTCCCCTGGACTTCCCAATATCTCAACATGGGTTAAGAAAATCACCTAGGCCAATAATGGGTGTAGGATGCACCTTTTTATTATATAGACTTATATACAACTTACCATACAATAGTAGCAAAAATGTTATTGCACCACAAAGCAAATTAAACACTCATATAGTTCATCAGCAGTTTGATCCAGTTAATTTGACCAATATCCTGTCTGATGAGGGTCAGATTAAGGTTTCTGTGCATCCCAGGGCAACTCATTTGTGGGAGCACCTACCAATAAAATTAACAAAATTATATACTGACACTATTGCCTAAAAGTACAATGTGTATATACTCCCAGCCCCCCCAGTCACATTATGCCGCACAGTGTCCCCTGTTCACATAATGCTTCCCTACTGCTACTCACTTTGCTGTGGGGTATATTTATGAAAATAAATTGTAAGATATCCTCCAAAAAGCATGACCAGAAGTCCAGAATGTATGTATAGGGTATGGCAGCAGATATTGGAAATGTCTGGTGCAGTCCCCTAATTTCAATGACAAAGGCAGCCCCTAATGTAAAATTTACCAAGCTCCAGATTGCAAAGCATTCTGGACTATGGGGGTGATTCAGATCTGATCATAGATGTGCTAAATTTAGCACATCTACGATCAGTTACTCAGACATGCGGGGGGACGCATGGATGCTTTTGCACCCGCCGAGTAGCTCCCTGCCTGCACAGACTAGCTGCACTGGCAGGCGGCTACCCGCCGCGGCCCACCCCCACAACGGTCCGGATGCGCATGTTGGCACGCCCCCTCACACCCCGCAAATGCCTCTGCCTGTCAATCAGGCTCCCTGCCTGCACAGACTAGCTGCACTGGCAGGCGGCTACCCGCCGCGGCCCACCCCCGCAACGGTCCGGATGCGCATGTTGGCACGCCCCCTCACACCCCGCGAATGTCTCTGCCTGTCAATCAGGCACAGATGATCGCAGACCTAAGATGCTTTTAGCATCTCACTGGGCCTCCCGTGGTGTGCACGTGCAGTGCACCCGCTTGGGCGTGCGTACTTCCCAAAGGGCTTCAGACTGCGATCGCTGCTGCTGCAGCAGTGATCCAGTCTGAATTAGGCCCTATGGCCCCAGTATCTAACATTACTGTCAGCCATTGTAGCCTAAGGGCTACTTTCTGCAAAAGTTTCCAGGAGAGGGATTTGAAGGCTCCCTCCCCAGTACTGTCCACTTGCACATGTCTAGTCTGAAGACCAAGCATGCGCAGTAGCGTATCCGGTGTCCAAACCCATAAGTAAAGTGATCCCGATATGCAGCAACAAGAAATTCTATTATTGGGACCATCTCCAGATTATTGATAAATACAGCCCTATGCTGCCGGGGCACCTTTTTGTTCCTTCTCCTTGCTCCTTCCACTCAGCACCACTTACCTGCATTGATATTGTCATGATATAATTTGTTGACATCCATGTCTTCTTAAAGACACAGGAAAGAGAAGACATTCAGGGCCTGATTCTAAGGTGAAAGCAAAGCATAACGAGCAAGTTTGTATCTGGAAGAAACATGCAAGGTGTGGAAACTTTTATATTTTATAATGTTATGGATATTCTGTCTATCTAGCAATATCCTTCAGTTGTCTGATGATTCTTTACCAGCTGCTGGGAGTCAGAAATCAAAACACAAACGCAGTATCTATGTCAAAGCTGATTCTGAGTTGCGCTCGTTTATTTTCTAGGGGTTTATATAGTAAAAAAGTAAAAAGCTTTACATAACGTCACCAAGGACTTTTGGTGATAATTACAAAGTTCCTCAGAACAATACAAAACATTCTAGCAAACATCATACATTTCTGTATATCAGCAAGTTCTCATGAGTCTCTTTGTATCTTGTGGTTGTTCCTCAAGATTGTGCGGCTGGAACATCCCACCTCTAATTACTGGAGCTTGTTGGCATTGAGACTTATCTGCCTCATATCTTCTATAAGCTGCTTACGGTTATATTTGATTTGCAAGCATCTAATTTAACCCTTACAGTATGCAGGGTAAGTACTGGCTGCCTTGTTCCAATGGTGACATATATTTTTGTCCCCCAAGAGAAATATTCTATAGATTTATCACAGTTAAAAATACATGCACTACAGTGGTTCTTATAGGAAAGTAAAATGTGGCTTTAAAATACTGTAGTTACCATCAACCAGGGCTATTTCTAGCCAATTCGCTCCCAGTACACAGAGTAAAAAAAATTCACACACCCCTATAGACATTGGCTCGTTAAAATGGGCATGGTCTTGCAAAAATAGGATTGGCCTCACAGGAAAAGACTATCTTACACCCCAGTTTTTGATGTCGGCCACCACAGGAATGAAAAAAAAATCCACCATATTAGGCCCCACACAGTAATGCCCCTTGCACCATATGATGCCACACACCGCAATGCCAATGATTCATTATGCCCCACAGTAAGGCTTCTAATTACTTTTAAAATACCTGCTCGTTGCCAGGGGTTTCATGCTCTGGCTGTCATGCTCGTTACCAGAAGTGTGTAATGCTCATTGCCGGGGGTTTCCTGCTCTGGCTGTCATTCTCGTTGCCAGGGGTGTGTAATGCTCATTGCCAGGGGTTTCATGCTCTGGCTGTCATGCTCATTTCCAGGGGTGTGTAATGCTCGTTGACAGGGGTTTCATTCTCTGGCTGTTATGCTCGTTGCCAGTGGCGTGTAATGCTCGATGCCAGGGGTTTCCTGCTCTGACTGTCATGCTTGTTGCCAGGGGTCTGTAATGTTCATTGCCAGGGGTGATGGTCCCTGCAATTACTGGTTCCCCCTCCTCCCAGCCATAGTACTCAGATCGCTGGGCGGAGTTTTGCTAAAAGACATGGTTGCATCGCGACATCACAACGCAACTACATAATTTCTCAAAACTCTCCCAGCAAGCGGAATACTATGACTGGGAGGAGGGGGAGCCAGTAATAGCAGCATCAAGTTCCGCAGTGGGTGCCCTGTGCGAATGCACAGCTCGCCCGCCTCTAGAAACGGCACTGTCATCAATGTTGTTTTGTGTTACTACTGTGCTAAGTATTGAGTCTTTAATATATTATTACTATTATTATATTTTTGAGTCTTTAATGTATTATCACAAATAGCGTAAAACAAATACAGAGGCATATCCAATTTACAGAACTGTGGCTATTTGTGAGCGCTACCCGATTCTAGGTTAGATGTATTAAGCCTGGAAAAGGGATAAAGAAGTGATAAGTGGAAGGTGATAACGCACCTGCCAGTCACCTCCTAACTGGCATTTTTCAAATCCATAATGAGCCATAGTAGTTGTTCTGTGCAGCCTAAGGGTCTGAAAAGAAAAAGCCATGTTAAAATACACCCCCGGCATTTAACGTGTGGAGAAACCCATGGACTCCAGCACTTTGAATCATCAGAATCTATGGGTTATCGTGAGTTACACTAGGGTTTACAGTAGGGATGAGCGGGTTCGGTTCCTCGGAATCCGAACCCGCCCGAACTTCATGTTTTTTTACACGGGTCCGAGCGACTCGGATCTTCCCGCCTTGCTCGGTTAACCCGAGCGCGCCCGAACGTCATCATCCCGCTGTCGGATTCTCGCAAGGCTCGGATTCTATCGCGAGACTCGGATTCTATATAAGGAGCCGCGCGTCGCTGCCATTTTCACACGTGCATTGAGATTCATAGGGAGAGGACGTGGCTGGCGTCCTCTCCGTTTATAGAGAAGAGAGTGAGACAGTAGAGAGAGACACAGTAGTAATTTTGGGGAGCATTAGGAGGAGTACTAGTTACTTGCTGAAGTGATAGATAGTGTGACTGTATATTATCTGACTTGTGGGGGAGACACTGACAGTGGGGAGCAGTTAGAGTCTGAGAGCAGGACTCAGGAGTACATATAACGTACAGTGCACACTTTAGCTGCCAGAGTGCCACACTGCCATTGTGACCACACTGACCACCAGTATAATATATATTGTGATTGTCTGCTTAGGAGTACTACTTGCAAGTTGCTGATAGTGTGACCAGTGACCTGACCACCAGTCACCACCAGTTTAATATATATATATATATATATAATTGTATATAATATATATATATAATATTGTATACCACCTACCCGTGGTTTTTTTTTTTCTTTCTTCTTTATGCATACTACTATAGTAGCTTACTGTAGCAGTCTGCGGTGCTGCTGAGCTGACTGTGTCCAGCAGGTCCGTCATCAGTCATTACATAATAAATATATATACCTGTCCGGCTGCAGTACTAGTGATATTATATATATATATATTGATTTCATCTCATTATCATCCAGTCTATATTAGCAGCAGACACAGTACGGTAGTCCACGGCTGTAGCTACCTCTGTGTCGGCAGTCGCTCGTCCATCCATAATTGTATACCACCTACCCGTGGTTTTTTTTTTCTTTCTTCTTTATACATACTACTATAGTAGCTTACTGTAGCAGTCTGCGGTGCTGCTGAGCTGACAGTGTCCAGCAGGTCCGTCATCAGTCATTACATAATAAATATATATACCTGTCCGGCTGCAGTACTAGTGATATTATATATATATATATTGATTTCATCTCATTATCATCCAGTCTATATTAGCAGCAGACACAGTACGGTAGTCCACGGCTGTAGCTACCTCTGTGTCGGCAGTCGCTCGTCCATCCATAATTGTATACCACCTACCCGTGGTTTTTTCTTTTCTTTCTTCTTTATACATACTACTATAGTAGCTTACTGTAGCAGTCTGCGGTGCTGCTGAGCTGACAGTGTCCAGCAGGTCCGTCATCAGTCATTACATAATAAATATATATACCTGTCCGGCTGCAGTACTAGTGATATTATATATATATATATTGATTTCATCTCATTATCATCCAGTCTATATTAGCAGCAGACACAGTACGGTAGTCCACGGCTGTAGCTACCTCTGTGTCGGCAGTCGCTCGTCCATCCATAATTGTATACCACCTACCCGTGGTTTTTTTTTTTCTTTCTTCTTTATACATACTACTATAGTAGCTTACTGTAGCAGTCTGCGGTGCTGCTGAGCTGACAGTGTCCAGCAGGTCCGTCATCAGTCATTACATAATAAATATATATACCTGTCCGGCTGCAGTACTAGTGATATTATATATATATATATATTGATTTCATCTCATTATCATCCAGTCTATATTAGCAGCAGACACAGTACGGTAGTCCACGGCTGTAGCTACCTCTGTGTCGGCAGTCGCTCATCCATCCATAATTGTATACCACCTACCCGTGGTTTTTTTTTTCTTTCTTCTTTATACATACTACTATAGTAGCTTACTGTAGCAGTCTGCAGTGCTGCTGAGCTGACTGTGTCCAGCAGGTCCGTCATCAGTCATTACATAATAAATATATCTACCTGTCCGGCTGCAGTACTAGTGTGATATAATATATATTGATTTCATCTCATTATCATCCAGTCTATATTAGCAGCAGACACAGTACGGTAGTCCACGGCTGTAGCTACCTCTGTGTCGGCAGTCGCTCGTCCATCCATAATTGTATACCACCTACCCGTGGTTTTTTCTTTCTTTCTTCTTTATACATACTACTATAGTAGCTTACTGTAGCAGTCTGCGGTGCTGCTGAGCTGACTGTGTCCAGCAGGTCCGTCATCAGTCATTACATAATAAATATATCTACCTGTCCGGCTGCAGTACTAGTGTGATATAATATATATTGATTTCATCTCATTATCATCCAGTCTATATTAGCAGCAGACACAGTACGGTAGTCCACGGCTGTAGCTACCTCTGTGTCGGCAGTCGCTCGTCCATCCATAATTGTATACCACCTACCCGTGGTTTTTTTTTTTCTTTCTTCTTTATACATACTACTATAGTAGCTTACTGTAGCAGTCTGCGGTGCTGCTGAGCTGACAGTGTCCAGCAGGTCCGTCATCAGTCATTACATAATAAATATATCTACCTGTCCGGCTGCAGTACTAGTGTGATATAATATATATTGATTTCATCTCATTATCATCCAGTCTATATTAGCAGCAGACACAGTACGGTAGTCCACGGCTGTAGCTACCTCTGTGTCGGCAGTCGCTCGTCCATCCATAATTGTATACCACCTACCCGTGGTTTTTTTTTTTCTTTCTTCTTTATACATACTACTATAGTAGCTTACTGTAGCAGTCTGCGGTGCTGCTGAGCTGACAGTGTCCAGCAGGTCCGTCATCAGTCATTACATAATAAATATATCTACCTGTCCGGCTGCAGTACTAGTGTGATATAATATATATTGATTTAATCTCATTATCATCCAGTCTATATTAGCAGCAGACACAGTACGGTAGTCCACGGCTGTAGCTACCTCTGTGTCGGCAGTCGCTCGTCCATCCATAAGTATACTAGTATCCATCCATCTCCATTGTTTACCTGAGGTGCCTTTTAGTTGTGCCTATTAAAATATGGAGAACAAAAATGTTGAGGTTCCAAAATTAGGGAAAGATCAAGATCCACTTCCACCTCGTGCTGAAGCTGCTGCCACTAGTCATGGCCGAGACGATGAAATGCCAGCAACGTCGTCTGCCAAGGCCGATGCCCAATGTCATAGTACAGAGCATGTAAAATCCAAAACACCAAATATCAGTAAAAAAAGGACTCCAAAACCTATAATAAAATTGTCGGAGGAGAAGCGTAAACTTGCCAATATGCCATTTACCACACGGAGTGGCAAGGAACGGCTGAGGCCCTGGCCTATGTTCATGGCTAGTGGTTCAGCTTCACATGAGGATGGAAGCACTCAGCCTCTCGCTAGAAAAATGAAAAGACTCAAGCTGGCAAAAGCACCGCAAAGAACTGTGCGTTCTTCGAAATCCCAAATCCACAAGGAGAGTCCAATTGTGTCGGTTGCGATGCCTGACCTTCCCAACACTGGACGTGAAGAGCATGCGCCTTCCACCATTTGCACGCCCCCTGCAAGTGCTGGAAGGAGCACCCGCAGTCCAGTTCCTGATAGTCAGATTGAAGATGTCAGTGTTGAAGTACACCAGGATGAGGAGGATATGGGTGTTGCTGGCGCTGGGAGGAAATTGACAAGGAGGATTCTGATGGTGAGGTGGTTTGTTTAAGTTAGGCACCCGGGGAGACACCTGTTGTCCGTGGGAGGAATATGGCCGTTGACATGCCTGGTGAAAATACCAAAAATATCAGCTCTTCGGTGTGGAAGTATTTCAACAGAAATGCGGACAACATTTGTCAAGCCGTGTGTTGCCTTTGTCAAGCTGTAATAAGTAGGGGTAAGGACGTTAACCACCTCGGAACATCCTCCCTTATACGTCACCTGCAGCGCATTCATAATAAGTCAGTGACAAGTTCAAAAACTTTGGGCGACAGCGGAAGCAGTCCACTGACCAGTAAATCCCTTCCTCTTGTAACCAAGCTCACGCAAACCACCCCACCAACTCCCTCAGTGTCAATTTCCTCCTTCCCCAGGAATGCCAATAGTCCTGCAGGCCATGTCACTGGCAATTCTGACGATTCCTCTCCTGCCTGGGATTCCTCCGATGCATCCTTGCGTGTAACGCCTACTGCTGCTGGCGCTGCTGTTGTTGCTGCTGGGAGTCGATGGTCATCCCAGAGGGGAAATCGTAAGACCACTTTTACTACTTCCACCAAGCAATTGACTGTCCAACAGTCCTTTGCGAGGAAGATGAAATATCACAGCAGTCATCCTGCTGCAAAGCGGATAACTGAGGCCTTGGCATCCTGGGTGGTGAGAAACGTGGTTCCGGTATCCATCATTACTGCAGAGCCAACTAGAGACTTGTTGGAGGTACTGTGTCCCCGGTACCAAATACCATCTAGGTTCCATTTCTCTAGGCAGGCGATACCGAAAATGTACACAGACCTCAGAAAAAGAGTCACCAGTGTCCTAAAAAATGCAGCTGTACCCAATGTCCACTTAACCACGGACATGTGGACAAGTGGAGCAGGGCAGGGTCAGGACTATATGACTGTGACAGCCCACTGGGTAGATGTATGGACTCCCGCCGCAAGAACAGCAGCGGCGGCACCAGTAGCAGCATCTCGCAAACGCCAACTCTTTCCTAGGCAGGCTACGCTTTGTATCACCGGTTTCCAGAATACGCACACAGCTGAAAACCTCTTACAGCAACTGAGGAAGATCATCGCGGAATGGCTTACCCCAATTGGACTCTCCTGTGGATTTGTGGCATCGGACAACGCCAGCAATATTGTGTGTGCATTAAATCTGGGCAAATTCCAGCACGTCCCATGTTTTGCACATACCTTGAATTTGGTGGTGCAGAATTTTTTAAAAAACGACAGGGGCGTGCAAGAGATGCTGTCGGTGGCCAGAAGAATTGCGGGACACTTTCGGCGTACAGGCACCACGTACAGAAGACTGGAGCAACACCAAAAACGCCTGAACCTGCCCTGCCATCATCTGAAGCAAGAAGTGGTAACGAGGTGGAATTCAACCCTATATATGCTTCAGAGGTTGGAGGAGCAGCAAAAGGCCATTCAAGCCTATACAATTCAGCACGATATAGGAGGTGGAATGCACCTGTCTCAAGCGCAGTGGAGAATGATTTCAACGTTGTGCAAGGTTCTGCTGCCCTTTGAACTTGCCACACGTGAAGTCAGTTCAGACACTGCCAGCCTGAGTCAGGTCATTCCCCTCATCAGGCTTTTGCAGAAGAAGCTGGAGACATTGAAGGAGGAGCTAACACGGAGCGATTCCGCTAGGCATGTGGGACTTGTGGATGGAGCCCTTAATTCGCTTAACAAGGATTCACGGGTGGTCAATCTGTTGAAATCAGAGCACTACATTTTGGCCACCGTGCTCGATCCTAGATTTAAAACCTACCTTGGATCTCTCTTTCCGGCAGACACAAGTCTGCTGGGGTTCAAAGACCTGCTGGTGAGAAAATTGTCAAGTCAAGCGGAACGCGACCTGTCAACATCTCCTCCTTCACATTCTCCCGCAACTGGGGGTGCGAGGAAAAGGCTCAGAATTCCGAGCCCACCCGCTGGCGGTGATGCAGGGCAGTCTGGAGCGACTGCTGATGCTGACATCTGGTCCGGACTGAAGGACCTGTCAACGATTACGGACATGTCGTCTACTGTCACTGCATATGATTCTCTCCCCATTGAAAGAATGGTGGAGGATTATATGAGTGACCGCATCCAAGTAGGCACGTCACACAGTCCGTACTTATACTGGCAGGAAAAAGAGGCAATTTGGAGGCCCTTGCACAAACTGGCTTTATTCTACCTAAGTTGCCCTCCCACAAGTGTGTACTCCGAAAGAGTGTTTAGTGCCGCCGCTCACCTTGTCAGCAATCGGCGTACGAGGTTACTTCCAGAAAATGTGGAGAAGATGATGTTCATTAAAATGAATTATAATCAATTCCTCCGTGGAGACATTGACCAGCAGCAATTGCCTCCACAAAGTACACAGGGAGCTGAGATGGTGGATTCCAGTGGGGACGAATTGATAATCTGTGAGGAGGGGGATGTACACGGTGATATATCGGAGGATGATGATGAGGTGGACATCTTGCCTCTGTAGAGACAGTTTGTGCAAGGAGAGATTAATTGCTTCTTTTTCGGTGGGGGTCCAAACCAACTCGTCATTTCAGTCACAGTCGTGTGGCAGACCCTGTCACTGAAATGATGGGTTGGTTAAAGTGTGCATGTCCTGTTTATACAACATAAGGGTGGGTGGGAGGGCCCAAGGACAATTCCATCTTGCACCTCTTTTTGCTTTCATTTTTCTTTGCGTCATGTGCTGTTTGGGGAGTGTTTTTTGGAAGGGCCATCCTGCGTGACACTGCAGTGCCACTCCTAGATGGGCCAGGTGTTTGTGTCGGCCACTAGGGTCGCTTATCTTACTCACACAGCTACCTCATTGCGCCTCTTTTTTTCTTTGCGTCATGTGCTGTTTGGGGAGTGTTTTTTGGAAGGGCCATCCTGCGTGACACTGCAGTGCCACTCCTAGATGGGCCAGGTGTTTGTGTCGGCCACTAGGGTCGCTTATCTTACTCACACAGCTACCTCATTGCGCCTCTTTTTTTCTTTGCGTCATGTGCTGTTTGGGAAGTGTTTTTTGGAAGGGCCATCCTGCGTGACACTGCAGTGCCACTCCTAGATGGGCCCGGTGTTTGTGTCGGCCACTAGGGTCGCTTATCTTACTCACACAGCTACCTCATTGCGCCTCTTTTTATCTTTGCGTCATGTGCTGTTTGGGGAGTGTTTTTTGGAAGGGCCATCCTGCGTGACACTGCAGTGCCACTCCTAGATGGGCCCGGTGTTTGTGTCGGCCACTAGGGTCGCTTATCTTACTCACACAGCTACCTCATTGCGCCTCTTTTTTTCTTTGCGTCATGTGCTGTTTGGGGAGTGTTTTTTGGAAGGGCCATCCTGCGTGACACTGCAGTGCCACTCCTAGATGGGCCCGGTGTTTGTGTCGGCCACTAGGGTCGCTTATCTTACTCACACAGCTACCTCATTGCGCCTCTTTTTTTCTTTGCGTCATGTGCTGTTTGGGGAGTGTTTTTTGGAAGGGCCATCCTGCGTGACACTGCAGTGCCACTCCTAGATGGGCCCGGTGTTTGTGTCGGCCACTAGGGTCGCTTATCTTACTCACACAGCTACCTCGGTGCAAATTTTAGGACTAAAAATAATATTGTGAGGTGTGAGGTATTCAAAATAGACTGAAAATGAGTGGAAATTATGGTTTTTGAGGTTAATAATACTTTGGGATCAAAATGACCCCCAAATTCTATGATTTAAGCTGTTTTTTAGGGTTTTTTGAAAAAAACACCCGAATCCAAAACACACCCGAATCCGACAAAAAAAAATTCGGTGAGGTTTTGCCAAAACGCGGTCGAACCCAAAACACGGCCGCGGAACCGAACCCAAAACCAAAACACAAAACCCGAAAAATTTCAAGTGCACATCTCAGGTTGGAACACAGAGAAACAGAAATCCTTGTCAGGCTTTGCTCTCAATAGAAAGCCTCCTCACTCAGCATTCTGCATGCAGCACTGTGAGAGACAAAGGCAGCAAGGCTCCATAGAATACTGTAACTAATTTGCTTGAGGCACAGAAACAGGCCTCCTTAGAATGACATCAAACGGGAGATCTGTGTTCAGCAAGCTCTTCAGAAATTAAACAAATACAAAATGCGTTTACCATGAATTGGTGAAAAGTTATAGCAGTGTTTATGTTGATTATTTGCTTTATAGGCATAAATGTGTGGAAATAGCAATGTGCTTGAAGCAGCGATGGACAAACTTCAGTGCTCCAGCTGTTGAAGAGCTTCTGGGGATCATCATGGGAAAAGCGGTTTATCAATGGATGGAGTGCCAAAGTACCCAAGCTCAGAACTGGTCCTAGGCATAGGCAAACTAGGCAAATGTCTAGGGCATTTGATATGCCCAGGGACACAAGCAGCTTCTGCTGATTAAAATGATATATGACATGCCTATATTCTCTGTGTAGATCTCAGGGAAAAACGTGAGATGTCCTTAACATGTTTCTCCGAGAAAATCAAACCACGGTTTCATCAGAAATGAAACCGTGGTTTGATTTTCACGGAGAAACATGTTAAGGACATCTCACGCTGCTGTTTTTCCCTGAGATCTACACAAACACAGCACCACAGTCCGAACTCCAGCACACGGCAAACTGCCTGAATTCTGCAGCTACGAACGGCGCCCTCCCTCCCCGGTGAACTGAATAGAACACCGCCGCTCCCACCAACCACAACGGATTCCGCATGCTGACAGCTAGCCTCACATGAGACTCTAAGTGGTGAGCACAAAATTGTTTGGCGGTTGGGGGAGGTAGTAGCATAGCGCCCATCGTTTATACAGCTGAACATTCACCATCTAGTGAACACCATTCACATTCCCTAAAACAAATAGGGACTTTATAATTTGCTTTGGAGCGAACCAGCCACACTGGTCTTTTGGATGTGGACATCTGTGCAATATACAATTGGGATACAGTATATGGCAGCGTGTAAATAATATCAGCAGTGAGAATAATTCTTTTATGAAAATATGCATTGCATTTTTTATGCTTTTATTTTATGTGATTGAATAAAATGTTTATATAGTAATGATCGGTATCTAGCGCTCTCTTGTGATATTGCATGTTTCACAATTACTTTGTATCGATTTGAGTATCGCAGAATACTCATGTGGGAGCAGCTATAAGTATATAGATATCAGTATATCAATTCTATTATATAAATTGGGTGACCAACAGCTTTATTTTGTGCCTTATATCAGAGCGCCTGATTTGATAATTTTAGGAGTCATAATTATCAAGCACTATTGTAAATAAGATGCATTTTCGTCAAAAAAGGCACCCAACGTTAGCAGAGCTGCCAGCGGACTCGCACTAGGCATCTCCTGCTGCATGGCATATTGAGGCAAGTTGTATGAGGTCACATCTGTATCCAAGCAGAGGCAAAGGTCACAGTGTTAGCGGCCGTGTGAGTGCTGTGTGTGAGTGGGTTGGTTGTGCAGTAGTGTTCGTCATATGTGTAAGGGGCATTATGTGTGTCATGTATATAAATGCATTAATAATGTGCAGAATATGTGTAAGGGGCACTATGTGTGTCATTATGTGTATAAGTGCACTAATAATGTGCGGCAAATGTGTAAGGGGCACTATGTGTGTCACTATGTGTATAGGGGCATTAATAATGTGTGGCATATGTGTAAGGGACATTATGTGCATAAGGCATTAATAAAGGTTGGCATAATGTGTAAGGTGCATTATGTTTATAAGGATATTAAAAATGTGAGTCATATGTGTAAGGTGCATTACTGTGTGGTACTATGTGTATAAATGCATTACTAATGTGTGGCATTATGTGTATAAGGTGCTCGAATGTGTGGCATAACATATAGAAAGGGCACTATTGTGTGGTCTAATGAGAATAAAGAGCAATATGGTATGGTGTAATGTGAATAAGCAGTAATTCAGTGTGATGTAATGTGAATAAGGACCACTACTGTGAGAAGTAACGTATATAAGGTAAAGAAGTACTACTGTGTGCTGTAACGTGAATAAGGGACAATATCACATGATAAAATGTGAATAAAGTTGCACTACTGTGTGGCGTAATTTGAATTGGGGGTACTATTGTGTGGCCATTTTCCCTCCCAGCAAGAACACGCCCCTTTTTGAGCTGTGCGGTGAATATGCGCACTGTTCCTACTAAAAATATAGGGAGTAGGAGCACCAAAGTGAGTACTGCTATGGGTAAGGGGTGATGGTGCTTGGAAAGGGGTGCAGGGTCAGAGGTGGAACTAGTAGCGGTGATAGGGGGCAACATAGGTGGATCCAGGGGGGGGGCACTCGGGCCTGTGCCCCCCCTGTCATTTCTAAAAAAAAAATTCAAAAGGAGAACAGCAGCAGCACTACTGCTATATCCGTTAGTCAGATTTGAGAAAAGAGCCGGCAGACACTAGGACCCACCGCGGCTCTAACAGCAAGTCTGTGTGGTAACCAATGGGGAAGCTGGAGCTGCAGCTCCAGCATCCCCCTGCTCACAACGCAACCTACCTCCCCCACTGCCAGCCAGCCAGAGTCCAGCCCAGGCGCGGGGTTCAAATGCCAGCATCGAGTAAGACTGTTACTTATGACGGCACAGAAGGCTTCATCAGCCCTCACTGCACCGCACAATAATCCCTGCGCTTCCTCCTCCACTTCCTTCACCACCACGCTAGGTGCAGTCACACTCAGCCTCAGCTTTGAGAAGGCAGCCCGTGCGATTGTGACAGGGCTGTCCTGCAGATGTCTTATGCCGCTTGTTGGAGATCCAGCTGGCTGCTTCTGCTAATCAAAGATGGGTAGTTCATGTCCTGCAGTCTGAGTCTCACTGCAGTGCCCAAAACAAGGTATGCTGCACCTGCCACCACCAACTAAAAACTATGCTAATTATATTGTGCTGGGGTGCCTTCCAGGCTCCTATAACTAATGGAACAGGTGACCAACATTTCAAGGCCCAATCAGCCTTTTCCTCAGGGTGAAACATTGGCAATAAACCAGCAGGGATGCGCTCCTACAGCCAATCATTACCTGATGGCGTATTCTGTGAGGCCACGCCCTCTGTGACACCACTCCTCTTATCTGGGAGCACGCGTGCCTTAGGTGCACGTAAACATAACTATTACCGTTCCCCTATCATGGTGCCCCCCCCTTTAATTTTCTTCTGGATCCGCCCCTGGGGAGCAACAAGGCAAAATCTTGCCTAGGGCATCATATTGGTTGGGGCCGGCTCTGTCCACGGTATAGGGGCCTGTTTATCAAAAGCTAAGATTTCATTGCAGGGAGATTATTAGTAAAAATATTATTTTTCTGCACTTACTGTTTTACTGTGGATGAATACTTTTATTATATAATTTACTTCCAACATTTGCAGTACAAAGCATAATAATAATAATAAATATTCTGGTTTGTACTTATCACGTAATGAAAAATAGGCCTTTCTGCCTTATCTGCAATGTCCAGGGATTTACATACTGACAAGAGTCTTTTGCAATTGACTGTTTGCTTAGAAGCGGGATGGAAGAGCAAAGGACAAAGGCCTCTGCAGAGCCAGCTCTATGGATGCACCAGCAATGAGGGAATGAGTAGAGTGACAGCCCCGCTACTGCAGGTCCCAGGGAGACCACCACAGGCTTATTACAGCATCCACCCCATAGTGTGACACATGAGGCCATGATTTCAGAGGTGGACTCCACATTTTGGTCCATGACAGGTGACAAGACTACAAGCAAAGTGACAAGTGATCAAGCAATTCATAATTTGGAAGGCAAATACTTTTTTGGGTTTTGTTGAGACTTGTTCTGATTGCCATATTGATCTACCCTAAGTATACACACACGCGCACACACACACACACACACACACACACACACACACACACACACACACACACACACACACACGCACATGCTGCCTATTCAAGAGTGGTTAACCCAGTGGTTCCCATATGCAGTCCTCTAGGTAGGGATGGCCATCAGTGGGGTAACTATTGATGGTCACCATCGATAATACCATTGATGGTTAATCTTGTTTGTATAAACCATCTGCAAGGGAACCATCGATGGTTTCACCTTTCAAAGGTCATCCTTGCTTTTCTATTCAAGGGACCTCAGGCCAATCACAGCCAGGGGGCAGGACTTTGTAGGTGTCGGCACGGGATGGGGGGGGGGGGGTGGGGAGAGAACACGACCTTGTAGAAAAATCTGATGGTTTTGTACCATCGATAGTGAAGCCAATATTATTTAACATTGAGCATAGGCCATCAAAGATTTTGAATCATCAATGGTCAATTGCCATCCCTAACTCCAGGGTTCCTAACAGTCCAGGTTTTAAGGATATCTAGTCTAAAATCCTGCATTGAAAGTTTGCGTCAATCACTGATTTTAATTAGCAGTGAGCTTGAATAATAGCACTAAACTATTGATGATTTACCAGCTGATGAGCTTGTCTATACTGTTTCTAATTCCTACATGATACGAGAAAGTATAATAGAACAATTTCTTTATCTTTAATTCAATGTGTATTCATGTATATGAATATACAATATTTTTTTCCATGCACTTTGGAGCAACATATGCCCAATTTACTTCCAAATCTCCATCATCCCAAAGAACTGCATTATCTTATTTCCCATCTCTAACCATTTGTATCTGAGCTCTGCACTAGCGTGTTTTTATACCTTGCACAAACATATCCTGAATGTATGGATTGAGTTTGATTTTTACTGTAAGAACTCATAAAAAGGGTGATTGAATTTGTAATAAAGAACCATAAGCTGAATAAGCAGAAAGGTCAGAGCCTAATGCAGTTTATTTTCAATTAACAATGAGATATCTGGTCTGTAAATGTTATTCTGTAACTTCTAGGCAGATCAGGGGATAGAAAAGAAGAAATTGGGCCCAATTCATGTTTGTACACAATGGTGGTCATTCCAAGTTGATCGCTAGCTGCATTCGTTCGCTGTGCAGCGATGAGGAAAAAAAACGGCACTTCTGTGCATGCATATGTGGCACAATGCGCATGCGCGAAGTACTATTACAACGAACAATGTAGTTTCACACAAGGTCTAGCGAAGCTTTTCAGTTGCACTGCTGGCCGCACAGTGATTGACATGAAGTGGGAGTTTCTGGGAGTCAACTGACCGTTTTCAGGGAGTGTTCGAAAAAACGCAGGCGTGCCAGGAAAAACGAAGGCGTGCCAGGAAAAACGCAGGCGGGGCTGGGCGAACGCAGGGCGTGTTCGTGACGTCTAAATAGGAACTGAACAGTCTGAAGTCATCGCAAGCGCTGAGTAGGTATTTAGCTAATATAAAACTGCACAAAAAAACTTTGCCGCCGCTCTGCGATCCTTTCGTTCGCACTTCTGCTAAGCTAAAATACACTTCTAGTGGGAGGCGGCATAGCGTTTGCGCGGCTGCTAAAAACTGCTAGCAAGCGAACAACTCGGAATGACCACCTATGGCCGTTGTTCATGCAACGGAGCAATTACTGACAGACTGCGCATTACCTGTGGTCGCAACACGCGTGTGCCAAGGTGCCGCTGCAATCCGCTTGCAATGAGAATTTCATGGAAAAGTGATTGACAGGAAGTGACCGTTTGGAGGTACTAATGAGGAGTTTACGTGGAGTAGCCACAAAAATGCAGTCGTGTCATTGCCATTTTCGGGCCATGTATATGCCATCAGCTGCGATCATGGATGCAGAGAAACATGATTCCAGCATTGCTACCGGTGCATCCAGTTTGCATAGCCATAGGCCGACACTAGCAGTCCATGTTTTCCTTTATTGTATGTACGCTGCAAATGTGTACGCAATTGCAAATGAGTTGTGATGGCTCCGGTGGACGTCTCTTTTCTTTCTGCAGCTCCATAGTGATAAAGCTGATTATCTTTACAGGAATGAAAGCTATACCTTAAACACACCTTGAATACACTTTAAACCTTTAGCCGCTGTGGCCGCTATACTTAATTCACACTACGCACCTTTTACGCTATTAGCGTAAAAGGGTTCCGTAGTGTACGGACTTTGCGTACACACGCCGCGCTGATGGTACAAAGTACTCGCAGCGCATACACACCCAGAGATACACTTTAAACCTTCTACAGCAATGCTATGCAATAATAGTAATAATACACTTTAAACCTTAGCAGAGCAATGAGCACACGACACCAATTGTGAGTTTACCGCTGGGTTCCGACACCACAGTGGATTATTTCTGAAAGGGGGTTTACAATACAAATTATACACTACAATACAAGACAATATATATAACAGAATAATGGCTACAGTCAATGTACATACGTGAGAATATTCGCGTGCGCTTCCTGGTCCAGTCCTCCGTAATCAAATCGATAACGTTGTGAGTCTTGTGTCTGGCCGGCCTGCAGCAGGCTTTATTTATACAAGTCTTCCAAAAGCAATACAATGGATACTGTAATCCCTTTGTCCATTGGACACAGGGATGCACTTTTACAGTACAGGAGAGGTCATAGGTTGATTTGAAAAGGTAGGCGATGTCTTTCTCAACTGCTCTTGTGGGTGGTCTCCTCTGGATTCCCACCGCATACATAATATACAGTAAATACAGTTTATATCTATATTCTGCTTCTGCACATAACTATCTGCAGGAACATGCGATCTTCCGCAGACCAACACCGGAATGTTTCCCTTAAAATACCCTACAGCTGGATACCAAATACCACCTTATAACCTTAGTCTGTCCCCTCTTATCCTGTAAAGGTGAATCCCTTTGTTCTGCAACCATTTAAACAGCTATAACTTTCTGATGTGGTGCAAGGAGACTATGTGTACATTGTGCACTATTTGGATTAAATATGTAATGTGTTCTGATGGCCCTCCATGCGTACACAAACTCTGCCGTAAATACCCATACCACGCGCCGATGCGCAGGACCGCGGGAGCGACCATACGCAAAGTGCGTACATATGCACGCACTGCAGAACAAGTGCACGCGCAGTGGGCATGTGTGTGCAGTTTATACGTGCTGTGTGTCCTGCAATATTTTTCGACTTTGACAGTCCACCCTTTGGCAGTCTCCAATAACTGCCACTATCTAATCACTAAACAGAAAAATATCAATACAATATCTACAGACTATTGGATGGTTGGAGGGAGAGTGGTAGGTAGAAAATGTATGACCTAGTGGGATAGTAAAAAGCATGTATGTATGAATCCATGTCTGAGGGGCATGTATCATCGTGCCATATATGTTTTAGATAAGCTTCGAGGTATTGCGAAGTATACATTAAATCCTTCTTATCCCGTATTAAGGGTCTGTAAGTGGGCCGACAAACACTACCGAGCTCTTTTCGGCTTATTGTTCCAACAAATGGGGTGCACATTTAGTTGATGATACATGGAGGGGGAACATATGTGAGTGCTAGTATATGTGGATATCACCTGTCGACTATGTGTGTCATTAACTGAAGGTTGTAGAGATGAAGATAAGACACATATCTAAAATACATTCACATAACATTTTCATGAACATTCTTGGGTAGGGCTGATGTCTTTTCCGGATGGGTGTATCTGGGCAGAGGGGGAGACAAAGGAAAAACGGGTGAAAGAAACAGGCCATGGAATTCATTTGCAATCCTTATCATAACACTGTCTCTATGGATGGGTCGTAAATGAAATCTGCTGCTATAACAATGCCCTCACTCCTTAAACTCATCAAATTTGTGCCGTGCTTGCGCTGCGTCAGAATTCGAACACACCTAAATATCAAGCCAATAATTATGACGACTCCCAGGATACAAAGGAGAAACTTACCTACACTCATAATAACATTTTGAGCCCACTCTCCTAACCCTGAGAACCAATTTCGTGGGTTCAACCATGAGACACAGCCGGTCAGCTCATTACCCACAGCGGTTAGGGTAAGGTTGTGTCTCCTCCAGAACTCCCACTTCAACTGCAATATATCATCCATCTTTTGATCGATAATCTCTGTGGGGTCGTCAGTGCTGTTTGTAATATACGTACAGCACTTCACACCATACTGAGTTGCCAAAGTGACACAGTACCCACCCGTCACGGCTGTGATATAATTAAGGACCATCCTGTGCTGGATCAATTCCGTCTTGTAAGCTTGTAACTCTCTTCCCGTAAACCTGAAGGTGTCGTCATACATCTCAGTGATATTATCTAGCAAGTTCACTAGCGCATGGATATACCTATAATTTATAATTCCTCTGGCAGTACGGGTGATGTCTAATGCGAGAAGGAATTGAATCCCGGTGGATTCGTGGATCAAATCAGAGGCTACGTGCTCTGTCCTCTCTGTGAGGTGTCTCTTGACAATGTGTTCATAGTGAGTATGAGTATAAGGAACCTGAGCACTGCGGTGAACATCTTTCATCTTATCATGGGTTATGGTCATGACCTCTGGCAACACTCTTCCAACATTACAAAATCCCTCTGAGTTCGGGGCAAGCCACTTATACGCCTTCCTCTCACATATGAAATAGGCATCATCGGGGAGAACATAGGGGACAGAATATGACATTACCATATTACAAACTTTCCAAGTGAAAAACCCAATCCCTAGTTCTCCCATCTGCTCAGTACAAGTATCGGGCTGGATGATATGAGCACAGTACCCTGGTGATACTTCTCCAACCCACATGGTCTTGCTTCCTCGAGTATACCTATACCAAAAATACCTTCCACTGTTGGCTATTTGGCGTACAAGTTCAGAGTCTATGGGTATCCTATCAGCTCTGTGCGAAAAGGCCATTGTCTGGTTATTCCACGTCACTTCCCAATTTCCCGGTTTTCGGTAATTGGAAATATTGAAACATAATAAGGATCTATCTACATGATACTGGTGGAGCTTCAAACTAGGGGGCCTAAAAATATTGAATTTCTTGTCCACCGGTCTCCCACCCCATAATTCGAGTACCTCATCTATTGGTAAAGGGTACGGTACTAATCCTGACTTGCTCTGACCTTGAGGTACTTGTGAGCACACCCAGCATTCTGTCTGATTTAAGACCTTACCCACTAGTGAGTGGTAATCACTCAATGGATGACGGTCCATGTTGATATTAAGGCTGGACTGACATCTCTGGATGCACCCATCCTCGACTATGTTCTCACAATTCCTACAAATGCAATTTTCCTCAGCCAATAACCCTTTACAGTGCCTCTGAGCTCCCTGACTACCAGATCGCTTTCTGATACTCGCCTTTGCTCGAGTGATGTGTTGCTCTTGAGATTCTACAAATCCATCCCCGCCATCAGAACCCATTCCAGATCCTTTCTCGACCTCTCTGGGACCCTCACTGAAACAGACTGTCCTGGTCAACAACAGGATTAACAGGAAAACCCGGAACGCAGTCTCTTGGGCTAAATCCATCTTGTTAAGGAAAGAGAAGGGAAACAAGAAGGGGGGAGAAAGAGAGGAAGAGAAGGAGGGTAGTGGGGAATGGAGAAAAAAAAAACTGGTGCGACAACCGCCTCTGGTCTTGTAGTTCTCCGCGCTCAGGTGCCGTCTCAACAGTACTGCCTCTCAACCTTCCCGGAACAGACACTCCAGTGATATGATGTTCTCTATACTCTGCTCTTTGTCACGGGTTCTCTCTGGGTCAGCGACCTTTCTGTAGGGAACATAAATCTTGCATTTCAATGTGTTTAACTGTTGTGTATTATCAGTTGTGTGAAGTGAACCATCTTTGGAAAGTGAAAAGAGAGGGGAAATAATAAAAAGAAAATTTGTCAGATTTGTGTTCACCATCAGGCTGTCACACCATCATGTATATCGGTATCTATGCACAGTCTCCCTTCACCAGTATTCCCATTTTCCGCCCTTTGTGCATGGCCAGGCACACTGATACTGGTGTCCCTATGCTGGTGAGATATACTGTGTTTGGGCAGAACTCTGAAAAGACCGAGTAGGCATGTGATGTTTGAACCGTAATCCTGTCAGTGAACGTAAGAAATGAAGAGGAAACTTTGAAGACAAATCACAGAGTTTAGTAACAGGTAAGTTTGTAAAGGCAAAGAAGATTTTACAAAGTTTGACATCTGGATTGGGCACTACGGGGAATGATTCCCTAATCGGTCTGTTCCCCTTAAAAAAATTCTATGTGTGTTATATCTCTACTGGGACTATCCCAGCCATCAATCCAGTGTCTTGACCATTCTAAGTTCATAGGGAACCCGGTATCTTTGAGATAATTTCCTCTACCTGTGATGGACATGCATCTAAAACAGTGAAATGCAACATTAGTCTTCGTGGGTATCTAACATATTTTGTGCTTCCTGGGTGGGAGCACTCAATATGTTTACCATCTCTAACAAAACTCCTGTTAAGTTACTTAGAGGTCACTTCTGCTAGAGAGAGAAGCAGAAGTTTAGAGACCTCCTCCTAACCTCAGTAAGTTCTGTCAAAAGGGTAAAGTTGCATTTATTCTGTTCTTCCCATTAACAGAATCTGTGTTTCTCTATACTGTATCGTGATTCCTTACTATATGTCCCTTGATCCCGTCTATGTGTTTAATAACGTGGCTTGTTTTCTCTGTCTAGGGGTCTATATTGACTATGTGTTCTACTATACCTACAATCTCTGACAAAATGCCCTTCCTTCCTACAAATGTAGCATGTTCTCTGTCTTTTCCAAACAGCAGGGGTCTGGGGTTTAGGCTGATGAGATTTTGGTGTAAGAGCCTGTATACTTTCAATCCCCAGCCTCTCCTCCTGTTGTTTTCTACGCCTAACAATATTCTTGTGGTGTACAATTGCACACTCTCTAAGGCAAGCTACTGTGACTCCTCTCCAATTAGGCAAAGATGTTTGTACTCTGTCCCTTACTGTCTTATCGAGTCCATTCATTAGCACAGAGACAGCCACCTCCCTGTAATTCGTATCGTTCCCTGTATCCGATACCCCCATGTATCTATCCATTATTTGCAGGGCCCGATGGAAATATTCAGAAGTCATTTCCTTTTCCCTCTGCTTTATGGAGAAAATTCTTCTCCACTTAACAGTTGTGGGGAAATACAACTCTAGTTGCCTGTTAATTTGCTCTATGTTCTCCTGATTGTGTTTGTCAGTCATAAGACTATCCGACTCTAATCTACAATCAGTGATACATTTTTGGGTGTCAATATTAGGGGATAGGCACGCTTTCAAAAGTATCCGCCAGTGTTTGTTTGTCGGTTCATACGCATTACCCAGATCTCTGATAAATTTCTGACATCTAGCTAAATCCTTCCGAGGGTCGGGGAATTCTGAAATGATTGATCGCAGCTCATCTCTGGGCCACGGGCAATACATTGCATTATTCCTGGTGAGGACTACTCCCTGACTATCGGTTCCCCCATTGAGAGTTAGTGTTCCCAAGACAGGGTGTAATTCTACCATTCCGTTCCTGATTTGTTTACTGTGAGGTGTTGTTGTCTCTGTGCAATGAGCTGTCTCACACTTACCGGTAGCTGTGACCTCACCAGTTCTTTCATTGGGGAATATTGTTACTGCACTACCTGGTTGGACAGGCCCCACCTGATTGTCCTGCTAAGTGACTGCTTGGAGGAGAGCTGCGATTTGGTTGGATCCTTCATCTTCCTGTGACCTATAACCTAGAAAAGACTTCAAAACAGGATACATCTTGCAAAAATTAGGGTTAATACATTGTTTTTGCATACTACTATCGTTTACGGATATATCATTGACTGTAGCCATCTCTTCCCCTTCGACATGTGTCGACACTGGTGTGTTTGTGTTCTAATTCCCGCTAGGTTTTGAACCTGCTTTGCGAATTTGTTCTCTTTGCATATCCCCCCTCCTGTTGCCATAATTTTAAACAATCATTATGTCTAATCCGATGTTTTCTGGATTTTAGAAGACAATTTTACTGCTTACATTCTGCAGTACCTCTGGTTCAAAGCTGCCCACCTTAGGGAATGGTTACCTATCTTTGTCAGTCACACATTCCCATTCAGTCAAAAAGTCTTCAATACTTTTTCCTTTAAACTCCGCTGACCCCATGGGCCGCAGCTCTACAACCTGAACCCTGGTTAAACGTCCCTTACTTGAGCAACTGGCTCCCATAATTGTGGGCCTTTTCCCACAAACACCAAAATACTCAATATAAGGTAACGGTGAAAGTTCTCCGAGTGCTCTTCACCCGCTCACCGCCCACATTGGCCAGTACTACCATACACTGTCAATAGCGAAGGCAATGTACCCAACTTAGGGCCCTATGTGACCTATATTTACTGGAAGTTTTTAGGAATTACTTACCCTTTCCAGTAAAGTATCGGCCGTTGGAGATCTTCCTGAGAGAGACCAGCGAAAACTCCCTATGCACTTTATTATACACAAATCACGCTTGCGTATGTTCTATACAGCGCTGATGATACCGCGATTTTACGCAAAAGCTCGTAAAAATGATATCACGTTGCGCTATATATTGCACCCACAAACGCGCGGTCCAATCGCACAGCGTATAGGTACTTGTTACTTATCTGCCGTACGACCACTGGAATCGATTTTCAGGCTGCGAAACCTCAGCCGGAGCGTATCAAAAAAACTATATGGGTCACAACACTTCACAATTCCCTACCACGCTCCTGTGTAAGTCTCCTCACGACTTACGTATTAGACCTTATATTAACGTGAGTCAGCCGCCTCAC
The DNA here is from genome assembly GCF_028390025.1 of Pseudophryne corroboree. Lineage (NCBI taxonomy): Eukaryota > Metazoa > Chordata > Amphibia > Anura > Myobatrachidae > Pseudophryne > Pseudophryne corroboree. The sequence goes on from NC_086451.1 coordinate 347,372,909, forward strand.
GCCACCAAGTCTCCACTCACTTGATGTTCCACACACTGAGATTCCAAATTCCGTGGTTCAAATTTCCACTCATTCCTGCGTTCGCTCACTCAATTACACTTTGGTTTTTCTGTACAGAAAATTATCTTTCATTCAGACAAGCAGCTTTACTCCCAGAGGCAATAAATAAGGGTTTTATACTAAACTTTGGAAGCTGGGCAATCTTGTGTTATTGTAGCGTGGCTACTGTCTCACCTTTAAACTAAACGAACTATTGTGTAATTTGTACTTAGCGACCGTATTCTTACGCAATTTGCGTAAACACGCGACCGTGCTTACGCCGCGTGTGCAGTTCCGTACCTTGTCCAAGACACGTGTACAAAACCGTACGTCCGCAATAGCTCAAATCACACAATTTCTATAAATGTGAGCAATATTAACTATAATTGCTCACTTAACACGCCACACAGTTTCTTTTCTGCATAAACCTTTATAACTAGGCCAGACTGCGTTTGTGTTTTACACTTACTTCCTTTGTTTATATTACGAAGAATCTAGTAATCTGAATGATATGGCAACAATGTGGGAGAGTATGCACAGAGTATGGGTGTACGCTTTTGTTGTGTACGCATTTGGCGCCAAAAATAAATTCACAGATTTTAAATAGCTTTTTTCCTGCTTACCTTACGAGTTCTTACCAGCATCCCTACAAACCATACAGAGCAGACACCATCTAATCAGCAATTAAGTAGGGTTTTCAGTGTATCCACCGACCAAGAAAAGGATACGTAGGATACCTTCTGTCCACCCTTATGCTGATAGATTATGTCTGCTTGTGACCTGTTAAGCAGTAAAAATGTGGAAAATCGGACGATGCCCCCAATTGATAAAGCTGATTATCTTTACAGGAATGAAAGTTATACCTTAAAAACACCTTAAATACACTTTAAACCTTTAGCCGCTGTGGCCGCTATACTTAATTCACACTACGCACCTTTTACGCCATTAGCGTAAAAGGGTTCCGTAGTGTACGGACTTTGCATACAGACGCTGCGCTGATGGTACAAAGTACTCGCAGCGCATAGACACCCAGAGATACACTTTAAACCTTCTACAGCAATGCTATGCAATAATAGTAATAATACACTTTAAACCTTAGCAGGGCAATGAGCACACGACACCAATTGTGAGTTTACCGCTGGGTTCCGACACCACAGTGGATTATTTCTGAAAGGGGGTTTACAATACAAATTATACACTACAATACAAGACAATATATATAACAGAATAATGGCTACAGTCAATGTACATACGTGAGAATATTCGCGTGCGCTTCCTGGTCCAGTCCTCCGTAATCAAATCGATAACGTTGTGAGTCTTGTGTCTGGCCGGCCTGCAGCAGGCTTTATTTATACAAGTCTTCCAAAAGCAATACAATGGATACTGTAATCCCTTTGTCCATTGGACACAGGGATGCACTTTTACAGTACAGGAGAGGTCATAGGTTGATTTGAAAAGGTAGGCGATGTCTTTCTCAACTGCTCTTGTGGGTGGTCTCCTCTGGATTCCAGCCGCATGCATAATATACAGTAAATACAGTTTATATCTATATTCTGCTTCTGCACATAACTATCCGCAGGAACATGCGATCTTCCGCAGACCAACACCGGAAAGTTTCCCTTAAAATACCCTACAGCTGGATACCAAATACCACCTTATAACCTTAGTCTATCCCCTCTTATCCTGTAAAGGTGAATCCCTTTGTTCTGCAACCATTTAAACAGCTATAACTTTCTGATGTGGTGCAAGGAGACTATGTGTACATTGTGCACTATTTGGATTAAATATGTAATGTGTTCTGATGGCCCTCCATGCGTACACAAACTCTGCCGTAAATACCCATACCACGCGCCGATGCGCAGGACCGCGGGAGCGACCATACGCAAAGTGCGTACATGTGCACGCACTGCAGAACAAGTGCACGCGCAGTGGGCATGTGTGTGCAGTTTATACGTGCTGTGTGTTCTGCAATATTTTTCGACTTTGACAATAGCTTAGAGAATTGCAATTGCATTTGCGTACAAATTTGGCCCATCTCCAAAAGACAGAGAATCTTTATATAAAGCTTAATTGCTGTATGGCACCTGATTGAGTAGGACAATTATTTTTATTTTTAGGCAATCAAAATATATTTAATTGCTCAGTTTTTTATGCACTTTAAGGGACGTGGTGAATCTAAACATTCTTATTATAAGCTAGGCTCTCTGCATACCTCCCACTAGTATGCAGACACGCAGTGGACAGACATACTTCCTGAACTGCCCAACAATCAGGGCAGTGCAGTCCCGATTATCACACTGGGACAAAGCCCTCAAATAGGGACTGCCCTATAGGAAGTGAGACAGTTGGGAGTTATGCACTGTTAGAACCTTATGAGATTACCTGGTGAAATCACCATAATGGGACATTGCAGTGTTATCAGCAGGGCAGGATTAACAATGGGCCTGCTGGAGCTACAGCTCCAGGCCCACCCTACAAAATAGGCCCACAGCATCTTCGGAATTCTACTGCTGTAGACAGGAAAAAAAAATTCTGTCTACAGCAGCCTGCAGTGTGCTAGGATGCGCCCCCACTGGCCTCAACACGAGACACTTTCCCCCCGGCCGCGGTGTCGGTAAATCAAATGCCGCCACAAGAATACACATTGTGCCTATAATGGCGGCGTAGTGGAAGGTTTCCCAGCCCTCCCTGCGCCGCACACACTGTGACTCAGCGCCTCCTCCACGCCATGTGACGTCTCTGCATGTGATGTCACAAAAGTGCCGCCCGCCCCTACCGCGCTCACTGCCGCTCAGCCTGTTTCCAACTTCCAACACTCTACGGCCGGCTAGGCCAGTCAAAGCAGCAGTTCCGAGAAGGCAGCTCAGTGGAGGCAGCAGCAGGTTGTCTGATGATCCTCCTTACTGAGGTGAGGTGTCACACCTGTCACCTGTTGGCTACTGCTGCCCTACAGTAGCATGCTGGGCAGCATGGTGGGCTGATGCACGGTGTGTTTTATATATATATATATATTTATATATATATATATATATACATACACACTCACATATATATATACAGTGGTCGAAGTGGGGCGGTATACAACGGTATGATATACTGCCACTTCTCCACAGACCCGGAAGTTGTATTTTTTTTATTGCAGAAGTATGAAGGGGACCTGCGTCCCCTAAAGGACTCTGCAGCAGACAGCGCTTGGGCAGTGTGTCTGTCCCCAGCGCTGGTGGACCGGCAGAACGTGGCGGCGGATAGCGCTGGGATCAAGTGTCTGATCCAAGCGCTGATGAGGCTGCAGCGGCGGAGGCATTTAAAGATTGGCACCATCTGTGAGCCAATCACGGATCGGCGGCCAATCACAGGCGGCCGCGGCGAGCCAATCAGCGCTCGCCACGTCATAGGCCCCGCCTCCGGCATCTGACGTAAGATGCCGCTGGGACGGGGAGAAGAGAGGAGACCACACGGAAGAGCGGGGAAGAGGTCCGGTGGCCGCGGAAGAGGCTGAAGACGTCGGCGCCGCTGGCCAGGACAGGCCAGCGACAGTAGACAGAAGAGGCGGCGCCGCTGGCTAGGACAGGCCAGCGGCAGAAGACAGAAGAAGGCAGCGCCACTGGCCAGGACGAGCCAGCGGCAGAAGACAGAAGCTGAGGACCGGAGAGGCCACTAGGGGTGGAAAGCAAAAGAGCTAATGAAGCTCCCCCCTGGTGCCTCTCCCACCAGGACAGGTAGGGCACCTGTCAACTCCCCCTCCTCCCTAGACCATCAGGGTTCGGGCACTAGGCCCGTGGGCACAATCAGGCTATAGGCCTGTGGCGCAGTAGGCGGGCACTAGGCCCGTGGGGTTAATTCAGGCATTAGGCCTGTCCCCATGTAGAGGGCATAAGGCTCTAGTTCATAGTGGCCCTTTAGGAAAATAAGGTAACCCTGGGCATTTGGCCCAGGTCACCCAACTGGCCCCATGTTAGGCGGGTGCTAGGCCCATGGGTGAAGTTAGGCCTCTGGCCTGTGCGCAGTTAGGGGGCGCTAGGCCCAGTTAATAAGTGCCCCCTCAGGTGATTAAGGGTGATCTGGGCGCAAGGCCCAGGTCACTCCAACCTGTCCCTGGGGCAATGTGCCTATAATCAATAGGGGATAGGTAGGGGGTCTCACTCTCTCTGTCACTGTCCCTATGTCCCTGCTGTCACTCTCCCATAATTGTGGATCATACAGTGTGTCATAATGTGAATTGTGGATCATACCGTGTGTTATAATGTGAATTTTGGCTTATTCAGTGTGCTATAATGTGAATTTCAGCTCATTCTGTGTGGTCTAATGTGAATTTTGGCTTATTCAGTGTGCTATAATGTGAATTTCAGCTCGTACCATGTGCTATTTTGTGATTTTCGGCTCATATCGTGTGGTATAATGGGAATTTTGGCATATTCAGTGTGCTATAATGTGAATTTTGGCTCATTCTTTGTGGTATAATGTGAATTTTGGCTTATTCAGTGTGCTATAATGTGAATTTTGGCTCATTCAGTGTGCTATAATGTGAATTTTGGCTCATTCTGTGTGGTATAATGTGAATTTTGGCTTATTCAGTGTGCTATAATGTGAATTTCGGCTCGTACCGTGTGCTATATTGTGAATTTCTGCTTGTACCGTGTGCTAAAATGGGAATTTTGGCTTATTCAGTGTGCTATAATGTGAATATCGGCTCATTCTGTGTGGTATAATGTGAATTTTGGCTTATCCAGTGTGCTATAATGTGAATTTCGTCTTGTACCATGTGCTATAAGGTGAAAGGGGCACCAATACTAGATAGTATAAGGGGTTCTACTACACTGGCCACACCCCTTTTGCATGGCACGCCCCCTTTTCTGGAGTGCGCGCATAAATACATCCTTAACTTTTGCATACCCCCACTTAAAAATTTCCACTTCGACCACTGTATATATATACCGTATATATATATATATATATATATATGTACTGTGCATACAGTACATACAGTACACAGTATATGTATATATACATACATAGTCTTGTATTTTAATCTTCGTGAAGTAGCCAGTAGCACCTCATAGATAAACGTATAGGGATACAGTGTTTGAAAGACTTCAGTGACTAGCGCTGCGACTGTGACCGTATGACTGCTACCAACACCGGTCAAATGCAGTTGCGGCGTTTACATTGGGCACCAGTCGTTGGCCAATTATGTCTCACGGACCATTAGCAAATGAGGGGAAGGTGGCAGCATTTTGCATGTTGAATATGCTTCGGCCGCGAGTCAGCTATGGCTCATGGATCGGCAGCCAGTGGACGCTCCTGATTTGCGGCAGGTCTGGAAATAATGTTTATTTCTTGTCTTGTGGCCAGGGCTGCCATCAGGGGGCGCAGCTGTCCAGGGCCTGGTATCTCTGCCAGAGAGGGGAGGGCCCGGGATGCTCATGCCGCTCGCCACTGTCCGTCCCCGTCTGTCTGTGCTGCAGGAGGCGGATGTGAACGATCCTCTCTGAGCTGCTGCTCATGGCCTTGCAGGAATGGGTTTGCGCACTCCCCGGAGCCTGGGGGTGGTAGGAGAAGGTGGACATGGTGTGGATAGGGGGCGGGTGTATGAGCCCGGCGTTGCTGGGTATGATGATGAACCTTCTGCTCTCACCTGCTGTATTTATACCGAGCCTGGCAGGTGCAGCCGGAGGTAAATATAACCCATGTTACCAGGAGGCAAAAATATCACAGTGACCTGGCCCGGAAATTGTCCCCCTCCTTGTGTAACCTGCATCACTGTCACACTGGGTTGGGTATGCGTGACAGCCGCTGGGGATCCCGGTGATCAGCATACCGACCGCGGAATCCCAGCGACGGATTGTCGGCGAGGGGGGGGGGGTACAAGCTCCTTGCGGGCTCGGTGCACGCCACAGGTTCTATTCCTTCTCTATGGGTGTCGTGGACACTCATGAGTGGGAATAGTCCCTGCTAGTTGGCATGCCAACTATCGGGATTTAGAGGGGGTGCAGGCGGAGGTATTGTGACCAGCGGTTTCCTGACTGCCAGTCACATATCTACATTCCGTCTAATTCTGGTCACATCCACATATCAGTAGTGACACCCTCACCATGCTGGTCACACCCCCTACGGTGGTGCACAATAGGCCCTTCATAAATTTCAGCTCTAGGCCCATGAGGTCCTTAAGCTGGCACTGGCTATCAGAGTGTAAGGATACTATTAAAGCAATCTTATCCTGGGGGTAGATTATTCTAGCTAGTATCCCCTTCCAGTGTGTGAAGTATAGTATGTCATGTGACAGGAAATCCTATTTTTCATCCAGCATCATGAATAGCATTTATCTAGTTCTAAGTCAAAAAACATTCAATATACATAATATTATATTTTGGTAAAATAATGAAAAAAATATATTTTTATACTAAGAGAAAACATATGGCAGGAAATATGTTGTTGGTATAATGGATGCAGATATAAGGAAAAAATATTTTATGGATGGTGACATACGACTAGAGATGTGCGGCTGGCACTTTTCGTGTTTTGTTTTTTGGTTTTGGTTCTAATTCCACTTTCTTGTTTTGGTTTTGGCTTGGTTTTGAGAAAAACCACCATTTCGGGTTTTGGTTTTGGTTTTGGATCTGGATAATTTTTGAAAAAAACATAAAAACAGCTAAAATCACAGAATTTGTGGGTAATTTTGCCCCTACGGTATTATTAACCTCAATAACATTCATTTCCACTCATTTCCAATCTATTCTGAACACCTCACAATATTGTTTTTAGGCCTAAAAGTTGCACCGAGGTTGCTGTATGACTAAGCTAAGTGACACAAGTGTGCTGCACAAACACCTGGCCCATCTAGGAGTGGCACTGCAGTTGCTGACAAGATGGCACTATTCAAAAACTAGTCCCCAAACAGCACATGATGCATAGAAGTAAAAGAGGTGCAATTAGATAGCTGGATGGCTAAGCGACACAAGTGTGCGGCACAAACACCTGGCTCATCTAGGAGTGGCACTGCAGTGTCAGACAGGATGGCACTGTTCAAAAACTAGGCCCCAAACAGCACCTCATGCAAAGATGTAGAAGAGGTGCAATGAGGTATCTGTATGACTAAGCCAAGCGACACAAACAATTGGCTCATCTAGAAGTGGCACTGCAGTGGCAGACAGGAGGGCAGATATCAAAAAAAGGCTCCAAACAGCACATGATGCAAAGAAGAAAATAAGGTGCACCGAGGTTGCTGTATGACTAGACTAAGTGACACAACCACCTGGCCCATCTAGTAGCGTCATGCAGTGGTTGAATGTCGAGAGTGGGCCGCAATTGTTCGGTCCACTGACAGCATCTCCAGCACGCCCCTTTCATTTTTAAAAAATCCTGCAATTGGTGGACTTATACGGCAGTACCCCAGGACTAATACAGCAGTACCCCTGGACTCATACGGCAGTGTCAGACAGGATGGCACTTTTCAAAAACTAGGCCCCAAACAGCACCTCATGTGCGGCACAATCACCTGGCTCATCTAGGAGTGGCACTGCAGTGGCATACAGGAGGGCAAATATCTAAAAAAAGAGCACCTCATGCAAAGATGTCAAAGAGGTGCAATGAGGTAGCTGTATGCCAAGTGACACAAACAATTCCAACTGGAATTATACGTCCAAATCACTGGAATTATATGTCCAAATCACTGGAATTAATTGGCAAAATCACTGTAATTATACATCCAAATCACTGGAATTAATTGGCAAAATCACTGTAAGTAATAATTATACGTCCAAATCACTGTAATTATACTGCAAAATCACTGTAATTATACATCCAAATCACTGTAATTAATTGGCAAAATCACTGTAATTAATAATCATACATCCAAATCACTGGAATTAATTGGCAAAATCACTGTAACTAATAATCATACGTACAAATCACTGTAATTAATTGGCAAAATTACTGTAATTAATAATTATACGTCCAAATCACTGGAATTAATTGGCAAAATCACTGTAATTATACATCCAAATCACTGTAATTAATTGGCAAAATCACTGTAATTAATAATTATATGTCCAATCACTGGAATTAATTGGCAAAATCACTGTAATTATACGTCCAAATCACTGTAATTAATTGGCAAAATCACTGTAATTAATAATTATATGTCCAATCACTGGAATTAATTGGCAAAATCACTGTAATTATACGTCCAAATCACTGGAATTAATTGGCAAAATCACTGTAATTAATAATTATACATCCAAATCACTGGAATTAATTGGCAAATTCACTGTAATTAATAATTATACTTCCAAATCACTGTAATTATACTGCAAAATCACTGTAATTATATGTCCAAATCACTGGAATTAATTGGCAAAATCACTGTAATTAATAATTATCCGTCCAAATCACTGTAATTAATTGGCAAAATCACTGTAATTAATAATTATACGTCAAAATCACTGTAATTAATTGGCAAAATCACTGTAATTATATGTCCAAATCACTGGAATTAATTGGCAAAATCACTGTAATTAATAATTATACGTCCAGATCACAGGAATTAAATGGCAAAATCTCTGTATCGCCTGCCTAGTGAAGTGGAATCTAGATAGGATTTGGTACCGGGGACACAATACCTCCATCATTTGTCTAAATCCCACTGCATTAATGGCGGATACCGGACACACGTCTAACACCAACATAAGTGTCAAGGCCTCAGTTATGAGGGCTTCCATCGTCATGTGAAGCTGAACCACTAGTCATGAACATAGGCCAGGGCCTCAGCCGTTCCTTGCCACTCCATGTTGTAAATGGCATATTGGAAAGTTTACGTTTCTCCTCAGACCATTTAAATTTCTTTTTTGGGTCTTTTTACTGAAGTTTGGCTTTTTGGATTTTACATGCTCTCTATCACAATGGGCATTGGCCTTGGCAGATGACGTTGATGGCATTTCATCGTCTATGTCATGGCTAGTGGCAGCAGCTTCAGCACTAGGAGGAAGTGGTTCTTGATCTTTCCCTATTTTATCCTCCAAATATTTGTGCTCCATTATTTTTCTGGAGTTATATAACACAATATTCAGCACAAGAAAGCATACCCCTACACCTCACAGGGCAAACCCTGTAAAAATTATTTGGATTAAATATTAATAACCCCTTTATTTGGAGTAAATTATATACAGCACAGGACAGCACCACTGAACTTATATGGCAGCACCACTGGACTGGATTTATACGGAATTATATGGATTTATATGGAATTATACAGCAGTATAACTGGAATTATACAGCAGTATCGCGGGAATTATACGCCAGTATCACAGGAATTATACGCCAGTATTCCGAGAATTATATGGCAATATCACAGGAATTATACGGCAATATCACAGGAATTATACACCAGTATCACGGGAATTATACGCCAGTATTCCGAGAATTATATGGCAGTATCACAGGAATTATACGCCAGTATTCCGAGATTTATATGGCAATATCACAGGAATTATATAGCAATATCATAGCAATTATACGCCAGTATTCCAAGAATTATACGGCAATATCACAGGAATTATACGCCAGTATTCCGAGAATTATACGGCAATATCACAGGAAATATACGCCAGTATTCCATGAATTATTCAGCAATATCACAGGAATTATACAGAAGTTTCACGGGAATTATGGCAATATCACTGGAATTATACGGCAATATCACAGGAATTATACGCCAGTATCACGGGAATTATATGGCAATATCACGGGAATTATACGCCAGTATCACAGGAATTATACGGCAGTAACACTGGATATATGGCAGCAGAGGACACCACCACTGTGACTGGTCACTGGACTGATGCTGCACAAGACACTACCCCTGTTCTGATGCAAGACAACACAGCAAAAATGCAAGAGACTTATACAGCAGCCAGCAGCACTGGGGACATATAGCAGCACAGGACACCAACACTGTGACTGGCTGGACTGATGCAGCATAAGACACTAACTACACTGGACTGGGCAGCACAAGACAGCACTAGAGTCGCCACCCCACTTTCCCGCCCCCACACAGACACTGAGGACGGAGACACGTCCTCTCACTACACTCTCCGAGACTGGAGTGAAAATGGCCGCGACGCACGGCTCCTTATATGGAATCCAAATCCTGTGAGAATCCGACAGCGGGATGATGACGTTTTGCCTCGTTCGGGTTTCCGAGTCAGGCAGGAAAATCCGAGCCTGACTCGGAACCGGGCTCAGAGCGTGAAGTCTGGTAGTGTTCGGTTCTCTGAGTACCGAACACGCTCATACCATTTATGACTGCTTTTGCACTGGAAGCTTTGTTTTAATTTCTGATACAGAAATATCTTATTAGCTGATTTCAACAAGGTTTTTGGACCCATTTAGATACACAATTATTGTTGCCATGGCAATGGTCGTCTTTCACACATACAGATAAGTTATTTGCTCACACAGATACGTTTTGAATGTAAGCTTGCGAGCAGGGATCTCTCCTTTTGTTTGTGGGTTGTAATTTGGCTAGTTTGTATGTATGTAAAGCTGCAAACTTGTCTGATTAAATTATTCACCTTGTAACTTGTAATTTTTTTTATATTCTATCCAGGGCCGGTGCAAGGTTTATTGACACCCTAGGCAAAACTTCAGCCATAACCCCCCCCCACCACCACCACCACCACCACCACCACCACCACCACCACCACCACCACCATCACCACTACCCCTGTTACCCTTCTTATAATTTGGCCCTGCTCCCAGCTATATATACTCTGTAGATGGGTATATATATATATATATATATATAAAACTACACACACACACACGCACACACACACGTAATATATATATCCATATCTATCTATATACACAGTATATGTACTCATATACACACTAGAGATGAGCGCCTGAAATTTTTCGGGTTTTGTGTTTTGGTTTTGGGTTCGGTTCCGCGGCCGTGTTTTGGGTTCGAACGCGTTTTGGCAAAACCTCACCGAATTTTTTTTGTCGGATTCGGGTGTGTTTTGGATTCGGGTGTTTTTTTCAAAAAACACTAAAAAACAGCTTAAATCATAGAATTTGGGGGTCATTTTGATCCCAAAGTATTATTAACCTCAAAAAACATAATTTACACTCATTTTCAGTCTATTCTGAATACCTCACACCTCACAATATTATTTTTAGTCCTAAAATTTGCACCGAGGTCGCTGTGTGAGTAAGATAAGCGACCCTAGTGGCCGACACAAACACCGGGCCCATCTAGGAGTGGCACTGCAGTGTCACGCAGGATGTCCCTTCCAAAAAACCCTCCCCAAACAGCACATGACGCAAAGAAAAAAAGAGGCGCAATGAGGTAGCTGTGTGAGTAAGATTAGCGACCCTAGTGGCCGACACAAACACCGGGCCCATCTAGGAGTGGCACTGCAGTTTCACGCAGGATGGCCCTTCCAAAAAACCCTCCCCAAACAGCACATGACGCAAAGAAAAAAAGAGGCGCAATGAGGTAGCTGTGTGAGTAAGATTAGCGACCCTAGTGGCCGACACAAACACCGGGCCCATCTAGGAGTGGCACTGCAGTGTCACGCAGGATGTCCCTTCCAAAAAACCCTCCCCAAACAGCACATGACGCAAAGAAAAAAGAGGCGCAATGAGGTAGCTGTGTGAGTAAGATTAGCGACCCTAGTGGCCGACACAAACACCGGGCCCATCTAGGAGTGGCACTGCAGTGTCACGCAGGATGTCCCTTCCAAAAAACCCTCCCCAAACAGCACATGACGCAAAGAAAAAAAGAGGCGCAATGAGGTAGCTGACTGTGTGAGTAAGATTAGCGACCCTTGTGGCCGACACAAACACCGGGCCCATTTAGGAGTGGCACTGCAGTGTCACGCAGGATGTCCCTTCAAAAAAACCCTCCCCAATCAGCACATGATGCAAAGAAAAAGAAAAGAAAAAAGAGGTGCAAGATGGAATTGTCCTTGGGCCCTCCCACCCACCCTTATGTTGTATAAACAAAACAGGACATGCACACTTTAACCAACCCATCATTTCAGTGACAGGGTCTGCCACACGACTGTGACTGATATGACGGGTTGGTTTGGACCCCCCCCAAAAAAGAAGCAATTAATCTCTCCTTGCACAAACTGGCTCTACAGAGGCAAGATGTCCACCTCATCATCACCCTCCGATATATCACCGTGTACATCCCCCTCCTCACAGATTATCAATTCGTCCCCACTGGAATCCACCATCTCAGCTCCCTGTGTACTTTGTGGAGGCAATTGCTGCTGGTCAATGTCTCCGCGGAGGAATTGATTATAATTCATTTTAATGAACATCATCTTCTCCACATTTTCTGGATGTAACCTCGTACGCCGATTGCTGACAAGGTGAGCGGCGGCACTAAACACTCTTTCGGAGTACACACTTGTGGGAGGGCAACTTAGGTAGAATAAAGCCAGTTTGTGCAAGGGCCTCCAAATTGCCTCTTTTTTCCTGCCAGTATAAGTACGGACTGTGTGACGTGCCTACTTGGATGCGGTCACTCATATAATCCTCCACCATTCTATCAATGTTGAGAGAATCATATGCAGTGACAGTAGACGACATGTCCGTAATCGTTGTCAGGTCCTTCAGTCCGGACCAGATGTCAGCATCAGCAGTCGCTCCAGACTGCCCTGCATCACCGCCAGCGGGTGGGCTCGGAATTCTGAGCCTTTTCCTCGCACCCCCAGTTGCGGGAGAATGTGAAGGAGGAGATGTTGACAGGTCGCGTTCTGCTTGACTTGACAATTTTGTCACCAGCAGGTCTTTCAACCCCAGCAGACTTGTGTCTGCCGGAAAGAGAGATCCAAGGTAGGCTTTAAATCTAGGATCGAGCACGGTGGCCAAAATGTAGTGCTCTGATTTCAACAGATTGACCACCCGTGAATCCTTGTTAAGCGAATTAAGGGCTCCATCCACAAGTCCCACATGCCTAGCGGAATCGCTCCGTGTTAGCTCCTCCTTCAATGTCTCCAGCTTCTTCTGCAAAAGCCTGATGAGGGGAATGACCTGACTCAGGCTGGCAGTGTCTGAACTGACTTCACGTGTGGCAAGTTCAAAGGGCATCAGAACCTTGCACAACGTTGAAATCATTCTCCACTGCGCTTGAGACAGGTGCATTCCACCTACTATATCGTGCTCAATTGTATAGGCTTGAATGGCCTTTTGCTGCTCCTCCAACCTCTGAAGCATATAGAGGGTTGAATTCCACCTCGTTACCACTTCTTGCTTCAGATGATGGCAGGGCAGGTTCAGTAGTTTTTGGTGGTGCTCCAGTCTTCTGTACGTGGTGCCTGTATGCCGAAAGTGTCCCGCAATTCTTCTGGCCACCGACAGCATCTCTTGCACGCCCCTGTCGTTTTTTAAAAAATTCTGCACCACCAAATTCAAGGTATGTGCAAAACATGGGACGTGCTGGAATTTGCCCATATTTAATGCACACACAATATTGCTGGCGTTGTCCGATGCCACAAATCCACAGGAGAGTCCAATTGGGGTAAGCCATTCCGCGATGATCTTCCTCAGTTGCCGTAAGAGGTTTTCAGCTGTGTGCGTATTCTGGAAAGCGGTGATACAAAGCGTAGCCTGCCTAGGAAAGAGTTGGCGTTTGCGAGATGCTGCTACTGGTGCCGCCGCTGCTGTTCTTGCGGCGGGAGTCCATACATCTACCCAGTGGGTTGTCACAGTCATATAGTCCTGACCCTGCCCTGCTCCACTTGTCCACATGTCCGTGGTTAAGTGGACATTGGGTACAGCTGCATTTTTTAGGACACTGGTGACTCTTTTTCTGAGGTCTGTGTACATTTTCGGTATCGCCTGCCTAGAGAAATGGAACCTAGATGGTATTTGGTACCGGGGACACAGTACCTCCAACAAGTCTCTAGTTGGCTCTGCAGTAATGATGGATACCGGAACCACGATTCTCACCACCCAGGATGCCAAGGCCTCAGTTATCCGCTTTGCAGTAGGATGACTGCTGTGATATTTCATCTTCCTCGCAAAGGACTGTTGGACAGTCAATTGCTTGGTGGAAGTAGTAAAAGTGGTCTTACGACTTCCCCTCTGGGATGACCATCGACTCCCAGCAGCAACAACAGCAGCGCCAGCAGCAGTAGACGTTACACGCAAGGATGCATCGGAGGAATCCCAGGCAGGAGAGGAATCGTCAGAATTGCCAGTGACATGGCCTGCAGGACTATTGGCATTCCTGGGGAAGGAGGAAATTGACACTGAGGGAGTTGGTGGGGTGGTTTGAGTGAGCTTGGTTACAAGAGGAAGGGATTTACTGGTCAGTGGACTGCTTCCGCTGTCACCCAAAGTTTTTGAACTTGTCACTGACTTATTATGAATGCGCTGCAGGTGACGTATAAGGGAGGATGTTCCGAGGTGGTTAACGTCCTTACCCCTACTTATTACAGCTTGACAAAGGGAACACACGGCTTGACACCTGTTGTCCGCATTTCTGGTGAAATACCTCCACACCGAAGAGCTGATTTTTTTGGTATTTTCACCTGGCATGTCAATGGCCATATTCCTCCCACGGACAACAGGTGTCTCCCCGGGTGCCTGACTTAAACAAACCACCTCACCATCAGAATCCTCCTGGTCAATTTCCTCCCCAGCGCCAGCAACACCCATATCCTCCTCATCCTGGTGAACTTCAACACTGACATCTTCAATCTGACTATCAGGAACTGGACTGCGGGTGCTCCTTCCAGCACTTGCAGGGGGCGTGCAAATGGTGGAAGGCGCATGCTCTTCACGTCCAGTGTTGGGAAGGTCAGGCATCGCAACCGACACAATTGGACTCTCCTTGTGGATTTGGGATTTCGAAGAATGCACAGTTCTTTGCTGTGCTGCTTTTGCCAGCTTGAGTCTTTTCATTTTTCTAGCGAGAGGCTGAGTGCTTCCATCCTCATGTGAAGCTGAACCACTAGCCATGAACATAGGCCAGGGCCTCAGCCGTTCCTTGCCACTCCGTGTCGTAAATGGCATATTGGCAAGTTTACGCTTCTCCTCCGACAATTTTATTTTAGGTTTTGGAGTCCTTTTTTTTCTGATATTTGGTGTTTTGGATTTGACATGCTCTGTACTATGACATTGGGCATCGGCCTTGGCAGACGACGTTGCTGGCATTTCATCGTCTCGGCCATGACTAGTGGCAGCAGCTTCAGCACGAGGTGGAAGTGGATCTTGATCTTTCCCTAATTTTGGAACCTCAACATTTTTGTTCTCCATATTTTAATAGGCACAACTAAAAGGCACCTCAGGTAAACAATGGAGATGGATACTAGTATACAATTATGGACTGCCTGCCGAGTGCAGACACAGAGGTAGCCACAGCCGTGAACTACCGTACTGTACTGTGTCTGCTGCTAATATAGACTGGTTGATAAAGAGATGTCTATGTAACTATGTATGTATAAAGAAGAAAGAAAAAAAAACCACGGTTAGGTGGTATACAATTATGGACGGACTGCCTGCCGAGTGCAGACACAGAGGTAGCCACAGCCGTGAACTACCGTACTGTACTGTGTCTGCTGCTAATAATATAGACTGGTTGATAAAGAGATGTCGTAGTAGTATGTATGTATAAAGAAGAAAGAAAAAAAAACCACGGTTAGGTGGTATACAATTATGGACGGACTGCCTGCCGAGTGCAGACACAGAGGTAGCCACAGCCGTGAACTACCGTACTGTACTGTGTCTGCTGCTAATATAGACTGGTTGATAAAGAGATGTCTATGTAACTATGTATGTATAAAGAAGAAAGAAAAAAAAACCACGGTTAGGTGGTATACAATTATGGACGGACTGCCTGCCGAGTGCAGACACAGAGGTAGCCACAGCCGTGAACTACCGTACTGTACTGTGTCTGCTGCTAATATAGACTGGTTGATAAAGAGATGTCTATGTAACTATGTATGTATAAAGAAGAAAGAAAAAAAAACCACGGTTAGGTGGTATACAATTATGGACGGACTGCCTGCCGAGTGCAGACACAGAGGTAGCCACAGCCGTGAACTACCGTACTGTACTGTGTCTGCTGCTAATATAGACTGGTTGATAAAGAGATGCCTATGTAACTATGTATGTATAAAGAAGAAAGAAAAAAAAACCACGGTTAGGTGGTATACAATTATGGACGGACTGCCTGCCGAGTGCAGACACAGAGGTAGCCACAGCCGTGAACTACCGTACTGTACTGTGTCTGCTGCTAATATAGACTGGTTGATAAAGAGATGTCTATGTAACTATGTATGTATAAAGAAGAAAGAAAAAAAAACCACGGTTAGGTGGTATACAATTATGGACGGACTGCCTGCCGAGTGCAGACACAGAGGTAGCCACAGCCGTGAACTACCGTACTGTACTGTGTCTGCTGCTAATATAGACTGGTTGATAAAGAGATGTCTATGTAACTATGTATGTATAAAGAAGAAAGAAAAAAAAACCACGGTTAGGTGGTATACAATTATGGACGGACTGCCTGCCGAGTGCAGACACAGAGGTAGCCACAGCCGTGAACTACCGTACTGTACTGTGTCTGCTGCTAATATAGACTGGTTGATAAAGAGATGTCGTAGTAGTATGTATGTATAAAGAAGAAAAAAAAACCACGGTTAGGTGGTATACAATTATGGACGGACTGCCTGCCGAGTGCAGACACAGAGGTAGCCACAGCCGTGAACTACCGTACTGTGTCTGCTGCGACTGGATGATAAATGATATAAAAAATATATATATATCACTACTGCAGCCGGACAGGTATATATTATATATTATATAATGACGGACCTGCTGGACACTGTCTGTCAGCAGAATGAGTTTTATTTTTATAGAATAAAAAAAACAACAACACACAAGTGAAGTCACACGACGAGTGTTTAACTTTTTCAGGCAATCACAATATAAGTATACTACTAACTATACTGGTGGTCAGTGTGGTCAGGTCACTGGTCAGTCACACTGGCAGTGGCACTCCTGCAGCAAAAGTGTGCACTGTTTAATTTTAATATAATATTATGTACTCCTGGCTCCTGCTATAACCTATAACTGGCACTGCAGTGCTCCCCAGTCTCCCCCACAATTATAAGCTGTGTGAGCTGAGCAGTCAGACAGATATATAATATATATAGATGATGCAGCACACTGGGCTGAGCCTGAGCAGTGCACACAGATATGGTATGTGACTGAGTCACTGTGTGTATCGCTTTTTTCAGGCAGAGAACGGATATATTAAATAAACTGCACTGTCTGGTGGTCACTCACTATATAATATTATGTACTCCTGGCTCCTGCTATAACCTATAACTGGCACTGCAGTGCTCCCCAGTCTCCCCCACAATTATAAGCTGTGTGAGCTGAGCAGTCAGACAGATATATAATATATATAGATGATGCAGCACACTGGGCTGAGCCTGAGCAGTGCACACAGATATGGTATGTGACTGAGTCACTGTGTGTATCGCTTTTTTCAGGCAGAGAACGGATATATTAAATAAACTGCACTGTCTGGTGGTCACTCACTAGTAAACTCTCTGCACTCTCTACACTTCTACAGTACTCCTCCTAGTCCTAAGCTCCAGTAAATCTCTCTCTCTTATAATCTAAATGGAGAGGACGCCAGCCACGTCCTCTCACTATCAATCTCAATGCACGTGTGAAAATGGCGGCGACGCGCGGCTCCTTATATAGAATCCGAGTCTCGCGAGAATCCGACAGCGTCATGATGACGTTCGGGCGCGCTCGGGTTAACCGAGCAAGGCGGGAGGATCCGAGTCTGCTCGGACCCGTGAAAAAAACCATGAAGTTCGGGCGGGTTCGGATTCAGAGAAACCGAACCCGCTCATCTCTAATACACACAGTGGTCAAAGTGGAAATTTTGAAGTGGGGGTATGGAAAAGTGAAGGTTGTAATTTAGCTCACGGGTGCTCCGGAAAGGGGACGTGGCCACTCAAAAGGGGGCGTGTCCTTCAGTGTAGTTTACCACACCATATACCCCTTATACACATTATGTACCACAATAGTAGGACCCATTATACTATCTAGTACTGGTGACCCTTTCACATTATAGCACACGGTATGAGTCGAAATTCACATTATACCACACGGTATGAGCCAAAATTCACATTACCCCACATGGTATGAGCTGAAATTCACATTATAGCACACAGTATGAGCCAAAATTCATATTATAGCACACAGTATGAGCCAAAATTCACATTATAGCACACAGTATGAGCCAAAATTCACATTATAGCACACAGTATGAGCCAAAAGTCATATTACCCCACATGGTATGAGCTGAAATTCACATTATAGCACACAGTATGAGCCAAAATTCACATTACAGCACACAGTATGAGCCAAAATTCACATTATAGCACGCGGTATGAGCCGAAATTCACATTATAGCACAAGGTACGAGCGAAATTCACATTATAGCACACAGTATGAGCCAAAATTCACATTATAGCACACGGTATGAGACGAAATTCACATTATAGCACAAGGTAC
This sequence comes from Pseudophryne corroboree, assembly GCF_028390025.1. Taxonomy (NCBI): domain Eukaryota; kingdom Metazoa; phylum Chordata; class Amphibia; order Anura; family Myobatrachidae; genus Pseudophryne; species Pseudophryne corroboree. Next base: position 347,391,503 of record NC_086451.1, read on the forward strand.
GAGCGAAATTCACATTATAGCACGCAGAATGAGCCGAAATTCACATTATAGAACACAGAGTAACCTATACAGTAGCCTATACAGTGACATCCACACAAAGTAACCTATGCAGTGACACACAATATAAAATATGACACAGTAAGATGCACAGTAAATGACACACACTACATAAAATCAGCAGCACCCTGCCAGGAGCCCTTATGCTACTCCCACCCAGGCAGGGGCAGCAGTGTAGAGGTAGCTGGGCAGTGTCCGGCGTATTACAAGCACAGCTTCACTCTGCACCCAGCTACAGGCGCCCAGCTCCGGCATGGTCAGATCGCCCCCGCCACCCCGAGTACACGGGACGTACATTGTGCCACAGCTGGGTAACTGGATCGTTCCCCCCAAACTCCCAGCATGGCCGCTCCGTGGCAGATTTGTAAAAGTAGCGTCGCTTAGTACATACCGCCCTCAGTGCTCGAAGAAGTGCCGGTATGCCATACCGGACCACTTTGAGCACTGCATGTGTGTGTATATATATATATATATATATATATATATATATATATGGGAGCAGAGCCGTGGGGGGGGTGAGGAGAGGGGAGTGCGGGTTATGAGATGAAGGAGCCCAGTGGGTGTGGGTAAAGCAGAGGGAGCAGAGTCGCTGGGGGGGGGGGGGAGTGCAGGGTTATGAGTAGAAGGAGCCCAGTGGGTGCGGGTAACAAGCAGTGGGGGAGCAGAGTCACGTGGGGGGGGGGTGCGGGTTATGAGATGAAGGAGCCTAGTGGGTGCGGGTAACAAGCAGCGGGGGAGCAGAGTCGTGTGGGGGGGGAGTGCGGGTTATGAGATGAAGGAGCACAGTGGGTGCGGATAAAGCAGAGGGAGCAGAGTCGCGTGGGGTGGGAGTGCGGGTTATGAGATGAAGGAGCCCAGTGGGTGCGGGTAAAGCAGAGGGAGCAGAGTCACGGGGGGTAGGGGGGGGAGGGGGAGTGCAGGTTATGAGTAGAAGGAGCCTAGTGGGTGCGGGTAACAAGCAGCGGGAGCAGAGTCGCGGGGGGAGAGAGAGTAGTGCGGGGGGAGGAGGGGAGAGGAGAGAGCGGATTACAAGATGCGCATGACTAGAAGCGGCATGCCGGAGCTCAATTACGGAGGGGGAGCGGGTGACATACGGGAGTCCCAGGAGCTCAATTGGGGGGGGGGGGAGTACGGGTTATGAGATGAAGGAGCCCAGTGGGTGCGGGTAAAGCAGAGAGAGCAGAGTCGTGGGGGCGGGGGGGTGGGGGGTCAGAGGAGAGAGAGAGTTATGTTGCGGGTGCAGGTTACGGGTTACAAGATTAGGAACCCAGTGGGGAGGTACGTGGGTGCGGGTAACAGGCAGCGGGAGCAGAGTCGCGGGGGGAGAGAGAGTAGTGCGGGGGGAGGAGGGGAGAGGAGAGAGCGGATTACAAGATGCGCGTGACTAGAAGTGGCATGCAGGAGCTCAATTACGGAGGGTGAGCGGGTGACATACGGGAGTCCCAGGAGCTCAATCGGGGGGGGGGGAAGGGGTGTGTGTGTGACATAATGATGCGCCGTGCGGGAGCCCAATAACGGAGGGCGGGAAGGGTTATATATGAGGAGCCCAATCGTGGGGGGATGCATATGCGGTAGTCTGACTATTCGAGAGCAGGTGCAGTCAAAGCGCGGGGCGGCAATATGCCGAGACAGCCAAGTGCTATCGCGGAGGTGGGCGGCAGGATGGCAGAGAGAGGATAGAGTCAGTCAGTGTTCACAATGCTTTCACCTGACTTTTTCACTCACATTTCACAGACCCAGTGGCAGCTTGGCGGTGATGACATCCATGACTGCTCCTCGTCTTTTTAAAAAAAGGTGGAGCTTGGCTGACTGAGCTGAGGCTAGAGTCACACTGTATAATAATAAAGACAGCATCCGCTCATCGCCAGTGTTTAGTGCCGCCCTCCAGTGGCCGCCGCCCATAGGCAGCTTCCTAAAGCTGCCTAATGGTGGCGCCGGCCCTGATTCTATCCCCATCTATTGTGCTATGGAAGCCTTGTGGCACCATTTAAATAAAAGATAATAATACATTTCTCTCCCCCTTATTAGATTTAAGGTGGAGGTTATAGGAAATCATTCAGACTTCAAATTGTTAGGGATCAATTTTAATTTGCCTGGCTGTACTTAGATATTGATCTTTTATGTATATTTGTATTTATTTATCTAATACTGTATGTCCTTCGTGGGCCACATCCATGCAAAAGACTCTCTGGTGGCCCAGTGTTGCCTTAGCAATGCTGTCTGGGACTATGATACTTTTGATTACCCATGTCAACAGTCAGGTGGGTGGCAGATTTCCTTGTCCCTATGAAGTCTGAAAAAATAAAGGGCCCAATTCAGAGTTGATCGTAGCAGCAAATTTGTTAGCAGTTGGGTAAAACCATGTGCACTGCAGGGGTGGGGCAGATATAACATGTGCAGAGAGAGTTAGATTTGGGTGGGGTGTGTTCATTCTGAAATCTAAATTGCAGTGTAAAAATAAAGCAGCCAGTATTTACCCTGCACAGAAACAAAATAACCCACCCAAATCTAACTCTCTCTGCACGTTATATCTGCCACACCTGCAGTGCACATGGTTTTGCCCAACAAATTTGCTGCTGCGATCAACTCTGAATTACCTCCAAAGCCTTTTCTGGCACATTAAAGTAACAATGTGTTACATCTCTACCATTTATTTTGTCTGGCCTGCAGTACCTCTGTGCTGCCGAAGGTGCTGCTATGTCTGGTCTGCAGTACCTCTATGCTACCAGAGGTGCTGCTGTCATGTTTCTGGCCTGCAGTACCTCTGTGCTGCCAGAGGTGCTGCTATCAGAGCAGTATTGTTCGCATCTCAGCTGCAGTATATTATTTCCTTGGGTCCTGTCAGCTGCAATATATTCTGTAATCAACGGGGCTGGGTTGCATGGCTTGTTGCCATTGGTCTGTGCTCCTGATAAACTGCAACCAGCCCTGCACAGACCTGCTAGTTTTATTATCTTTCTGAATATGTCACATGGAAGATGACTTTTCTATGTGTAGGTTGTGCGAGAAGTGCATCCCCTTTACCCTGGGGCCTATGCGTACTGCACACTATGCACACCACTGTGGTCTTTCTCCCCAGCCCCCAGCTTCTTGAGGAAACTGCACTTTTTTAAAATTAGTTTTTATCTGTTAATTCTGATCAACTGCCCTAAGATGGTGATTCAGAGTTGGACATACCGCATCTGAATTTGCGTCCAACAGCGGCAGTTTCTGGAATAAGATCTTCTAATAAAGCTATGTGCAGATTTGTTGGATGGCATGCTTCCCAGGCCCATTTCCCACTGTTCTTTTTTTCTGTGTGTGTCTGGGCTGTAGCCATCATTATTAGTACCTGGACTTGCACCGGGTTGCAAAAAATCCATCTGAAACAGGCATCTCATTTGCATTTGAACACCAAAGTCAAGCATGGAAGATACATATGCTACCTGCCCACGAAACTCCCATTAGAAACAGCTGCTTCGTAGGGGTTACTTAATATTAGGCACCATCTGCTTGTGATGCAACAAGGACAAAGCTACTTCCATTGTATGACACATGCTCAGACCACTTTTTCAGATTAAGACGCATGTGTAGACAAGATAAAATCGCTAAGTGTATCCGTTTCCTCAGAAACATCCCATTTCTAATAGTGATGAGCGGGTTCGGTTCCTCGGAAACCGAACCCCCCCGAACTTCACCCATTTTACACGGGTCCGAGGCATACTCGGATTCTCCCGTATGGCTCGGTTAACCCGAGCGCGCCCGAACGTCATCATCCCGCGGTCGGATTCTCGCGAAATTAGTATTCTATATAAGGAGCCGCGCGTCGCCGACATTTTCACTCGTGCATTGGAAATGTTAGGGAGAGGACGTGGCTGGCGTCCTCTCCGTTTATTAATGTTGCTGCAAATATTTGTGCTTATTGCTTAATTGTGGGGACTGGGGAGCAGCTGTATTATATAGGAGGAGTACAGTGCAGAGTTTTGCTGATCAGTGACCACCAGTTTTATCCGTTCTCTGCCTGAAAAATGCTCCATATCTGTGCTCAGTGTGCTGCATATATCTGTGCTCACACTGCTTTATTGTGGGGACTGGGGATCAGCAGTATTATATAGGAGGAGTACAGTGCAGAGTTTTGATGACAGTGACCACCAGTATATATAGCAGTACGGTACGGAAGGCCACTGCTCTACCTACCTCTGTGTCGTCAAGTATACTATCCATCTAGATTCTATACCTGTGGTGCATTTTAGTTTTGCAGTTTGCTGACAGTGACCACCAGTATATATAGCAGTACGGTACGGAAGGCCACTGCTCTACCTACCTCTGTGTCGTCAAGTATACTATCCATCTAGATTCTATACCTGTGGTGCATTTTAGTTTTGCAGTTTGCTGACAGTGACCACCAGTATATATAGCAGTACGGTACGGAAGGCCACTGCTCTACCTACCTCTGTGTCGTCAAGTATACTATCCATCTAGATTCTATACCTGTGGTGCATTTTAGTTTTGCAGTTTGCTGACAGTGACCACCAGTATATATAGCCGTACGGTACGGAAGGCCACTGCTCTACCTACCTCTGTGTCGTCAAGTATACTATCCATCTAGATTCTATACCTGTGGTGCATTTTAGTTTTGCAGTTTGCTGACAGTGACCACCAGTATATATAGCAGTACGGTACGGAAGGTCACTGCTGTACCTACCTCTGTGTCGTCAAGTATACTATCCATCTAGATTCTATACCTGTGGTGCATTTTAGTTTTGCAGTTTGCTGACAGTGACCACCAGAATATATAGCAGTACGGAACGGAAGGCCACTGCTCTACCTACCTCTGTGTCGTCAAGTATACTATCCATCTAGATTCTATACCTGTGGTGCATTTTAGTTTTGCAGTTTGCTGACAGTGACCACCAGTATATATAGCAGTACGGTACGGAAGGCCACTGCTCTACCTACCTCTGTGTCGTCAAGTATACTATCCATCCATACCTGTGGTGCATTTCATTTGTGCGCAGTATATATAGTAGTAGGCCATTGCTATTGATACTGGCATATAATTCCACACATTAAAAAATGGAGAACAAAAATGTGGAGGTTAAAATAGGGAAAGATCAAGATCCACTTCCACCTCGTGCTGAAGCTGCTGCCACTAGTCATGGCCGAGACAATGAAATGCCATCAACGTCGTCTGCCAAGGCCGATGCCCAATGTCATAGTAGAGAGCATGTAAAATCCAAAAAACAAAAGTTCAGTAAAATGACCCAAAAATCAAAATTGAAAGCGTCTGATGAGAAGCGTAAACTTGCCAATATGCCATTTACGACACGGAGTGGCAAGGAACGGCTGAGGCCCTGGCCTATGTTCATGGCTAGTGGTTCAGATTCACATGAGGATGGAAGCACTCATCCTCTCGCTAGAAAAATGAAAAGACTTAAGCTGGCAAAAGCACAGCAAAGAACTGTGCGTTATTCTAAATCACAAATCCCCAAGGAGAGTCCAATTGTGTCGGTTGCGATGCCTGACCTTCCCAACACTGGACGGGAAGAGCTTGCGCCTTCCACCATTTGCACGCCCCCTGCAAGTGCTGGAAGGAGCACCCGCAGAGCAGTTCCTGATAGTCAAATTGAAGATGTCACTGTTGAAGTACACCAGGATGAGGATATGGGTGTTGCTGGCGCTTGGGAGGAAATTGACAAGGAGGATTCTGATGGTGAGGTGGTTTGTTTAAGTCAGGCACCCGGGGAGACACCTGTTGTCCGTGGGACGAATATGGCCATTGACATGCCTGGTCAAAATACAAAAAAAATCAGCTCTTCTGTGTGGAATTATTTCAACACAAATGCGGACAACAGGTGTCAAGCCGTGTGTTGCCTTTGTCAAGCTGTAATAAGTAGGGGTAAGGACATTAACCACCTAGGAACATCCTCCCTTATACGTCACCTGGACCGCATTCATCAGAAGTCAGTGACAAGTTCAAAAACTTTGGATGACAGCGGAAGCAGTCCACTGACCACTAAATCCCTTCCTCTTGTAACCAACCTCCTGCAAACCACACCACCAACTCCCTCAGTGTCAATTTCCACCTTACACAGGAAAGCCAGTAGTCCTGCAGGCCATGTCACTGGCAAGTCTGACGAGTCCTCTCCTGCCTGGGATTCCTCCGATGCATCCTTGAGTGTAACGCCTACTGCTGTTGGCGCTGCTGTTGTTGCTGCTGGGAGTCGATCGTCATCCCAGAGGGGAAGTCGGAAGACCACTTGTACTACTTCCAGTAAGCAATTGACTGTCCAACAGTCCTTTGCGAGCAAGAAGAAATATCACAGCAGTCATCCTGCTGCAAAGCGGATAACTCAGGTCTTGTCAGCCTGGGTGGTGAGAAACGTGTGTCCGGTATCCACCGTTAATTCACAGGCAACTATAGACTTGATTGAGGTACTGTGTCCCCGGTACCAAATACCATCTAGGTTCCATTTCTCTAGGCAGGCGATACCGAAAATGTACACAGACGTCAGAAAAAGAGTCACCAGTGTCTTAAAAAATGCAGTTGTACCCAATGTCCACTTAACCACGGACATGTGGACAAGTGGAGCAGGGCAGACTCAGGACTATATGACTGTGACAGCCCACTGGGTAGATGTATTGCCTCCCGCAGCAAGAACAGCAGCGGCGGCACCAGTAGCGGCATCTCGCAAAAGCTATTTTGAGATTAAGAGATAGTGTAAATATGAGAAGGTGTTAACCGACTGGGAGGCGAACCTGGTCTTCTATGGCCGTTACATTGACGATCTTTTTATCATTTGGGATGGGGATGTATCATCTATTTCTGCTTTTGTCTCTTACCTTAATTCAAACACTTATAATTTAGCCTTCACACACACTCACAACAGGGAACGGATAGACTTCCTGGATGTGACCCTTGAAATAATTGATAATCAAATTACGACCTCAAACTATTCCAAACCGGTTAACACCTTCTCATATTTACACTATGAGAGTGCACATTATGCACCATGGAAGCATAACATACCCAAAGGGCAACTAATGCGCCTGAGGCGTAATTGCTCTACCTTAGAATCATTTACCATTCAGGCTAACGAATTGATGAATGCATTAAGACAACGCAAATATCCCGATAAACTCCTTGACGAAGCACTCAAGGAAGTCCTCCTTATGGATAGAAGCACCTTATTACAAATGAAATCCTCTGGTCAAATCTCTCAGAAAGATCAAAAAACAAAGAGGGATGACACTAGACAATTTGCATTTGTATGTAAGTACAATAATTGTGCTAATCAAATAAAAAATATAATCTTCAAGAACTACAGAGTACTAAAACAGGATAAGGTTTTGAATGAAATATTACCCCCCAAACCCTGTATAATATATAAGAAAAACAGATCCTTGAAATCAATACTGGCACCGAGCCATCTGGCGCTGGGAGGATCCAAAGAAACATCTAATGGATATAAATGGCTAACCACAAAACCGATAGGATGCCATAGATGTGGTAAATCTAGGTGCACTACATCCACCTATATGCAGAAAAAAAACACCACTATAAAATTACCTGGTAATGAAGATCCCTACAAACTTGAGTCATTTATGAACTGCGACTCGAGGTTTATCATCTACTTACTTACCTGTGGATGTGGCCTGCATTATGTAGGGAGAACTACGAGGGCTATCCACGTACGATTTATGGAACATCGTAGAAATATCATCAAACGCAACAACCTACATAGTGTGTCACGCCACTTTAATCTATCCCACGATGGCGATCCTAAAAGTCTCACATTAGTATGCATAGAACACATCGCCCCAACACCAAGGGGAGGTGATAGATTTAACAAACTGTGCTGTAGAGAAATATACTGGATGTTTAAACTCAATTCATTACATCCGGATGGATTAAACGAGAGTATTGAATTAAACACTATACCTTAGGCATTGGGTTACACCTTAGGGAAATTCCTTTCATTTGAAGCCCCTTCCATCTCTCCATTACCGTTATCCCCCTGTACTGTTATTTTCCTGTATTGCTATTTCTTTATTACTTTATTGCAATCTGTGTATTCTCATGTATGTTATCTACATCCTAAACCCCAAGAATATGGTGAATGATCATTATCCCTTATAAATCTAATGTATTTAATTCTGTATTATATGGAGGATGTATATCCTTTTCCATCTGATTATCTTGAATGGACTATCAGATTGAAGAATCTTCTTGTGGATCTATACTTTAATACATTTATTCATAACCCCATGGATTTACCTGTACATAGTTTAGATTATCACCATAATCTGAGAGATTTCTGACAGCATCTTAAATATGTGACGGTTTGCTTCTCCATCATTATATATCCTATTTCCGATATTATGTACCAATACTTTTATATAGGTCTAACATGACAACACCTGGTCCACCATAAAAATACACCCATGGAGAAGATTGTAATGCATATAGTATTACTAAGATGGGATGATGTATAAAGTAAACAGCAGTCACTCGTGCCTTTCATATATGCTCTGTTCTTGTATTACACCACTTCCTGTGTCCTGTTACCCTGACAACACTTGATTCGCAGCTACACTCCCAGTGGAACGCAACGTCCTGGCTACGTCACTCACGCCATTCACGTTATGGGAGCCGCTGTTTTAGTCCGGTCACGCGGCTAAACAAGACCACGTGACTCGACCATCACCTAATATGGGCTTTTTCCGGCCCATACTAAGGACATGAGCCACAAAACATTACACTGATTGGCTAATATCCATTCACGTGATCGAGATGGATCACGTGATCAGGAAGCAACTTAGATTACTCTTTTAATTGTATATGGTTTTACTGTATTCCATGCTCGTTTTACAATGCAAGTATTCTAGTAAACTTCTTTATCCAGTATGATTGCCTCCTATATTATTAGAATTTCTTTATGATTACTTTTTCTTTAATGTGTTCGTTCACCTGGTGATTACTGAAACCAGGTGTTTTAGCTTATCCATAATTATGAGGGTATATATATCTGTCTGGATTCATCCAAGACACATGCTCCTGAGGAAGCTGGCGGTGATCTAGACCAGCGAAACGCGTTGAGCTCTTTTCTCCTCTGACCACGGGCACTGCACCTGCTCTTTTCAACTATCTGGCAAAATACTGGACTTCCAAACCTCCAAGGATCTTCACCAGTGTCATCCATCTGGAATCTCTGAATCTTCCCCTGCTGCTATTGGACCTCGATCTGCAATTGAGAACCAAGGGGACTTCTTCCTGAGACCATGGTAATATCCATTTCTAAAATTCATTGAGGACACTCTGGAGGACTGAGTCCTAGCCAGCATACAAGCACACCTTGCCCTAAAATTGAAGTGGTCACATGATAATTTGAGAGACTCTCAATTCCTATTCAACATATTACCCTTTGATTATTAGATTTGTTGTAATCATTTTTAGACCATTTTTAATAAATGTATGAATAATTTTTTATTGTTAACTTTGTTTCAATTCATTATTTGAAATTCAGCCGGCGCCAGTATCCTTTTTCCTGTATTCATTTTCCCAGGGACTAACCATCCCTATACATGCTGCCGTTGACAGCGCACTCACTGATTGTTTTATCGTTCACAATTAAAGTCCACCACTCAGCGGAGAATTGGTACTAGTCCGGGAGTCTGGGTGAGCAACAGCACCAGCACTGGACCTATATGTACACATTTGTCTCCTTATCCACTGGATACTATTTGTAATACATTATTATTATTACATACTCAGGTCCAACTGGCTGTGCGTGTTTTCCTGATCGCCTATTGGTGTACAGGTGTAATCATTTTAAAATGAATCCACATTTCAGAAGTTCTAATTATTTCAATTATTAAATTGAGATCCGTAAAAGATGCACTGTTAAAGTTCTCTAAACACCAAGTTTGTGAAACACTGGTCTACAGTATAGGCTGCATGGCAGACACATTGGGTACGGGTTACCGGCAGCCGGTATCCCGGCGGTCAGTATGCTCGCTGCGCTCGCCACAGGTTCTATTCCCACTCTATGGGTGTCGTGGACACCCACGAGTGGGAATAGCCCTGGGCCTCTGCCGGCATTCTGGTGGCTGGAATCCCGGCATCGGTATGCTGACCGCCGGGATCCCGACCGCTGGGATGGTAACTGCATCCCCGGGAGACTTTTTACATCAAACATATTTGTTGACCTACTACATGTCGATCTAATGACCATGTTGACCTAGTGATCACGTCGACCTAATGCATGTCGACCGAACGTGGTCAACCCAATGTATGTCGACCTAACTCATGTCGACCTAATGAACCACACCCAGCTCACCCAGCCTCCTATGGGGACATTGCATGCTGGGATTCTTAATTCCACAGCATGTGTAGAGCAACTGATGACTTAACTCAGGGGTGGGGAACGTCTGGCCCGCCGGCCGTATAAGGCCTGCACAGCCACTTGATCCGGCCAGGCTCACCTAACCGAGGCCAGGCGGAGTGCAGCGGTCCGGAAGCAGGAGTGGGGCTGGTGAGTATTGTGGTTTTTTTTTTAAATGTGTGTGTGTAAGCGGCACTACTAGAGGGGGCATATCTAATGGGACATAACAACTGACTGGGGGCATATCTAATGGGGCATAACACGTGACTGGGGGCATATCTAATGGGGCATAACAGCTGACTGGGGTATATGTACTGGTACATAACAACTGACTGGGGGCATATCTAATGGGGCATAACAATTGACTGGGGGCATATCTACTGGGGCATAACAACTGACTAGGGGTATATCTACTGGGTCATAACAACTGACTGGGGGCATATGCACTGGGACATAACTGACTGGGGCATAAATACTGGGGGGCATAACTACTGGGGGCATATGTACTGGGGTGCATATGTACTGGGGCATATCTACTGTGTCATAACTACTGACTGGGGGCATATCTACTGGGGGCAGGCTAATTTTTAAGTTGATAAAACAACCTGACCCGGCGCTATTTTAAAAGTTTTAATTCAGTTAGATATTCACATCTATTCTAATAAAGGCACAGCTGTAAACTCTTCGTGTGTTTGTGAAGCACACCACAGGAGATATACGGAAGGGTTCACTAGGACCTGCTTTGTCTCCTACTTTTTCACATTGAATCTCCTCCTGGGATGTGGACAAGCGACAGGCGTGGCGACTTCATCTTTCCATGAACGGCCGACTGATCCGGACGTCTGCGCAGCGTGGAATTCACCGCTATAGACAGCCTAAAGAGCCTTGTGTCCCACATCGGAGGTAATTGGAGGGGCTAATTGTAGCCGCTGACGGCATCTCCCTCACACAAACAAAACAGAGAGGGAACATACAGCTTGTCGGGAGAGGCTCTCGGCAATACCAGTGAAAAAGTAACTGTGTTTTGTTTTAAGAAAAAGACCACTGTTTGAGAGACGCACTTATACCAAATCACAGCCGCTGGCGGCTTCTCCCTCACACAAATACTAATAGAGGGGGACGATATAGCTGTCAGGAGCGGCTCTTGGCAATACCAGTGGAAAAGTAACTGTAATTTGTTCCAAGTAAAAGACAATCATTTAAAAGGAAGCGCTTTTATTGGAATAGTTGCCATTAGCAACTTAGAGACTGTTCGTGATTACTTCATTATATACTAACTGAAGTAAAGTCAGGTGTGCATAGGTACAAAAATTAAGTTTAAATGTGGAGGAATTCCTCTTTTATAATTGTTATGGTATATATATGGTTTCTATTGAGTGATATTTATTCAGCCATTGCAGGATTATTAATATTAGCGCAACTCATATACTTTTATGATTTTTAAGTTGATAATTTTTGTATGGCCCCCGAAGGATTTTATAAAATATCCAAATGGCCCTTGGTAGAAAAAAGGTTCTCTACCCCTGGCTTACCTGTATTTAGTTGAAGGTAATGCAGTGATTCTTCTTGCCCTGCAAATAACTGACAAAAGAAACTGTAGTAGACTAAAGAAAATGACCTGAGTCCTAGACAATTATTCGAGCTGATTAACAGAAGTAATATGCATACCTCCCAACTGTCCCGATTTTGTCATGACAGTCCTGTTTTTCATGGTCTGACGCGCTGTCCCTCCCACGGGTCGCAGTGACCCGTGGGTGGGGGGGGGGGAGGCAGTTGGGAGATGCCCCCTGTCACTCGCTGCTCTGATCAGAGCTGCGGTGAATAGATGCTGTGCGCATGCCCACAGCATCTATTCCCCGACAGAGAGGGACAGGGGTCATGGCCAGCAGCTCACTGAGAGCTGTTCATGCCCCCGCAGTGACAAAAATTAGGATTTTGATAACCTACCGGTAAATCCTTTTCTCCTAGTCCGTAGAGGATGCTGGGGATGACATCAAGACCATGGGGTATAGACAGGATCCGCAGGAGACATGGGCACTCTAAAGACTTTTCATTGGGTGTGAACTGGCTCCTCCCTCTATGCCCCTCCTCCAGACGTCAGTTGTAGGAACTGTGCCCAGGGAGACTGACATTTTGAGGAAAGGAATTAGTTAACTAGTGGTGAGATATCTACCAACTCACACCCTCAACCATGCCGCACACATGGCATTCAACATAACACACGCCAACAGGCATGAACCAATTGCAGCAACATGCTGAACTAAAATAACACAACTTGTGTAACTGTAATAACTAAACTGCAGGTAAAATACTCACTGGGACGGGTGCCCAGCATACTCTACAGACTAGGAGAAAAGGATTTACCGGTAGGTTATCAAAATCCTATTTTCTCATAAGTCCTAGAGGATGCTGGGGACGACATATAGACCATGGGGTCTATACCAAAGCTCCAGTACGGGCGGAAGAGTGCGGATGACCCTGCAGCACCAATTGACCAAACTTGAGGTCCTCATCGGCTAAGGTGTCAAACTTGTAGAACTTAGCAAATGTGTTTGACCCTGACCAAGTAGCTGCTCGGCAAAGTTGTAATGCCGAGACCCCCCGGGCAGCCGCCCAGGATGAGCCCACCTTCCTAGTGGAGTGGGCCTTTACCGACGTCGGTAACGGCAATCCAGCCGTAGTATGAGCTTGCTTAATCGTATTTCTAATCCAACGTGCAATCGTCTGCTTGGAAGCAGGACAGACAATCTTGTTGTGATCATGTCACAACTGAGGGCCTGAGCTGACGGGAGGCAGCCTCAGTTGTAGGGGCTGAGATGTACCGGAACCTGGGAGGTTGTATCAGACCCCTGGACATGTAAGTAACATGAATAATAACTGCCCGAAGGCGTGACCACGACAACTTGGATAAAAGTCAATGATGTTTATTATGACAACTCCGCAACACAGCAGCAGTAAAAGAAAACGTAAAAGTCAGCAAAGAATAAATACAGTTCCTGGGTACTACAGGATGGCAGGAGCCACAAGGCACTGGTAGTGTGAGATAGTTCTTATAATCTTCTAGATGGAAAGTCCTTACCAGGCCCAACTGTAGCAATGGAGATAACCCAGGATTGTACCAGCTGGTGTTCCAGGAAAAGCTGGGTTGCTGAAGATAAAACGGCTGCTGTGGATACTGGCTGGAACCAGACTGTTGTTAGCACGGAGTGGATACTGGCTGGAACCAGTTAAATAATAAATGAACTTGGGAGCGATGAAATATGAGCTGAAATGTAGAACTTGAGAGCGGAGAAATAATAATACCGGTGGAGAGTGGTAAAGTGTAGAAAGGACACCGGCCCTTTAAGAGAAGCTGTACTCTGCTGGAAGCTGGGCTGGAAGCAGGTAATGTTGTAGCTGGAAACAGATGAATCCACAATGGATTGGAGAGTCAGGCTACATCGCAGGTGGAATGCTGGTGCGGGTCTCTATGGTGGAAGTCTTGAGACAGGAGCTGGAACCTGGAAGACAATCACAGGAGAGAGACAAACAGGAACTAGGTTTGACAACCAAAGCACTGACGCCTTCCTTGCTCAGGCACAGTGTATTTATACCTGCAGCAAGGAAGGGATTGGCTAGGCAATTATGCAGATTAACAATACTGACAACAGATTGGAGGAAATGATCAGCTGACAGAATCCAAGATGGCTGCGCCCATGCAGACACTTGGAGGGAAGTTTGGTTTGTAATCCATGTGGTAATGAAAACAGTAATGGCGGCACCGGCCACTGGAGACAGGAGACGCCAGGCTGACAAGTGCACATCCAACCACGCGGACACAGCGGAGGCCGCGGCTGACGTAATCGCCACTCTGACACTCTGCATGCAGAAGCTCAGGGACGGCGGCGGAGGCCGCGGGAGACGCCATGCCAGATGTAATAAGGTGTTACTGTGACAGCGTCTCAGAGAGACAGGAGAGGATGCAGGAATGTGAACATTAGGATAACAGATGGGATCCGGTCCTGGAGCGCTGAGCCAGCCTTAGGAGGCATCTGATGGGTAAGAAATGGCGTCCAGATACCCGGATCGTGACAGATCATACAGGACAAATAGAGTCTCTGATTTCCGTATACGAGCTGTTCTAGCAATATAGATTTTCAAAGCTCTAACCACATCTAGAGATTTTGAATCAGTGAATGTGTCAGTAACTACTGGCACTACAATAGGTTGGTTTATGTGGAAAGATGAAACCACCTTCGGAAGAAAATGTGGACGAGTCCTCAACTCTGCCCTATCTTCATGGAAAATCAGGTAAGGGCTCTTGTGAGACAAGGCCCCCAATTCAGACACCCACCTTGCGGATGCCAATGTCAAAAGCATCACCACTTTCCAAGTGAGAAACTTCAATTCTATCTTTTGTAGAGGCTCAAACCAATCCGATTGAAGGAATTGCAATACCACGTTAAGGTCCCATGGTGCCACTGGAGGCACGAATGGAGGCTGAATGTGCAGAACCCCTTTCACGAAGGTCTGAACCTCTGGAAGAGAGGCCAATTGATTTTGGAAGAACACTGACAAGGCCAAAATCTGGACTTTGATTGATCCCAATCGTAGGCCCGTCTCCACACCATCCTGCAAAAATGGAGAAAACGTCCTAAGTGAAACTCTTCCGTAGGAGCTTTCTTGGATTCACACCAAGACACATATTTTCTCCAAATACGGTGGCAATGTTTCGACGTTACTCCCTTTCTGGCCTGAATAAGGGTGGGGATGACCTTCTCGGGAATATCCTTCCTGGCTAGGATACGGCGCTCAACAGCCATGTCGTCAAACGTAGCCGCAGTAAGTCTTGGTACACGCACGGCCCCTGCTGCAGCAGGTCCTCTCGAGGAGGAAGAGGCCGAGGATCTTCTATGAGCAACTGCTGAAGATCTGGGTACCAAGCCCTCCTTGGCCAGTCTGGGGCAATGAAGATTGCTCGAATCCTTGTTTTTCTTATGATCCTGAGTACTTTTGGGATCAGCGGAAGTGGAGGGAAGACATACACTGACGGAAAAACCCACTGGGTCACCAGTGCATCCACTGCTACTGCTTGAGGGTCTCTCGACCTGGAACAGTATCTCTGAAGCTTCTTGTTAAGACGAGATGCCATCATGTCTATTTTAGGAACTCCCCAAAGACTTGTCACCTCTGCGAAGACTTCTTGGTGTAGGCCCCACTGGATGGAGATTGTGTCTGCTGAGGAAGTCTGCTTCCCAGTTGTCTACTCCTGGAATGAATATTGCCGACAGAGCTTGTAGATGTTTTTCAGCCCAGCGGAGGATTTTTGTCGCCTCTGCCATTGCCGCTCTGCTTTTCGTTCCACCCTGCCTGTTTATGTATGCGACTGCTGATACATTGTCCGCCTGGATCTGCACGGGACGGTCTTGAAGAAGATGTACCGCTTGTTGAAGGCCGTTGTAAATGGCTCTTAGCTCCAGAATGTTTATGTGAAGTCAGGCTTCCTGTTGTGACCAACGTCCCTGGAAGTTTTCTCCCTGAGAGACTGCTCCCCAGCCTCGGAGACTTGCATCCGTGGTTACCAGTGTTACATTCCTGATGCTCAGAACTGGAGAGATGTAGTGATGCGAGTTCAGAGCACCAGAACGTGACGCTGAACTAAGGAGAGGTACGGGAATAGCCCCTAGCACCCTACCTCCGTTGTCTTACCCGTGTAGTCGACTCACGCCTGAACGACTATGGTTTCTTGGGCCCACGGCAGCCGCGTTTGAAGGGCGGATTAGGTCTGCCCAACTCCGATGCCCCCAGGTCTTAGAGAGAGACAAAGCGTGAACTGAGACAGGGTAATAACAAGGGGACCTCTAACTAAAACAAACAGAAGCTAGGGGCTACTAACTACCCTAAAACTAAAGGTATGTGCGGCACGCCGCCAAGGAAAAAGGACAACAAATGATACCACTGTCCGTTCCCCTACACGGCACCGCCGAGTTCCGGGGAGGACAGTGAAAAGCGGAAACCTCCGCAAAAACCTCAAACACAAAAGAAATACAAAGTAAAAGCGGCCTAGGCCGCAACTCGCGGCAGAAGCCGCTACTCACAAAACCGGGAGAGAACCCCAAATAACGAGAACCCTCGGATGACTGCAACAGGTTCGTTTTGGACAGGAAGGATTCCCAGGACCGGCTTCAGAACTCCAGGACTCGGGAGCCCAGGGAGCAGGATCGACCAGATACAGCTAAATCAGGAACAGACGTTACCAGGCAAGAACAGCATGCAGGAAGCTATCACCGGCGTCTGTGCCAGGTAGTGAGGGAGAATTTAACAGTGAACCCTCCAATAGCTGCAGTGAAGCCTGATTAGTAATGTCGTGCAGCTGCCCTGCTGCACGACCAGAGCTAACAAGTGTAATGATTGGCAGGAAGCAACGGGGAACGCGGTAGTCAGTGGCATCTCCGTTGCTAAGGGTCTGGCAGCTAAGCACGCACGGCGTCCTAGCGTTGCTAGGGACCCGGCGGCTCAGCGCGCACGGCATCCTAGCGTTGATAGGGACCCGGCGGCTCAGCGCGCACGGCGTCCCAGCGTTGCTAGGCACCGGGCGGGCAGGGAAGGAGGTGCGGCGGCCGTGAGCGTTGCTCGGAAACAGACAGAGCGGTGGCCGTGGACCGTGGCACCTAATAGTACCCCCCCTTGAGGAGGGGTTAAAGAACCCCTAAAGCCAGGTTTCTGAGGAAATTTCTGAAAGAATAATCTCTTAAATTTAGGGGCATGTAGATCCTTATCCAGGACCCAAGACCTTTCCTCCGGACCATAGCCTTTCCAGTGAACCAAAAAATATAGCCGGCCCCGAGAAACCTTGGAATCTAAAACCTTCTCCACCAGGAACTCTTGTTGACCCTGAACATCCACCGGAAGTATACCCTGGGAAATCTTCTGGGGGAACCTCCTGGAAACAATATATTTCTTCAAAAGAGAGCAGTGGAAAGTGTTGCCAACTTTAAGTGATTTAGGCAACCGCAGCCGAAAAGCCACTGGATTGACTTTCTTGACAATAAGAAACGGTCCAATAAATTTGGGTCCCAATCTAGCCGAGGGTTGTCGGAGCTTGATGTTACGGGTTGACAACCACACCTTATCTCCCACCTTAAGAGTGCACGGGCGTCGGAACCTATCCGAAAAAATTTTTTCTCGGAAGGCAGCCTTCTTCAGGGCAAGGTGCACCTTTTTCAAAATTATTCTGAGGCGGGTAGTTACGGTCAACGAAGAGTCTGGAAAATGAGGATAAAAGGAATTGGCTCTAGGATGAAAGCCCAGGACCGAAAAGAAAGGAGACTTCTTGGTGGAAGAATGGCAAGAGTTATTATAGACAAACTCGGCCAAAGGAAGAAATTCAGACCAATCATTCTGAAGTTTGGCCGAATACAGCCGTAAATACTGCTTTAATGACTGATTAACACGTTTAGTTTGTCCGTTAGACTGTGGATGGTATCCAGATGTTAAAGAGAGCTTCATATTTAAAGAGGTACAAAAACGTTTCCAGAAACGGGCAATGAATTGTGGTCCCCGGTCAGAGACAATATCCATGGGTAAACCATGGAGCCTGAAGACATGGAGGAGAAACAAAACTGCCAAAACTTGAGCGGAGGGTAATCGGGGAAGAGCAATGAAGTGGGCCATCTTACTAAAATGGTCTACCACCACCCAAATGACCCAGAATCCAGATGAAAGAGGAAGGTCCACCACAAAATCCATGGAAATGTGTGACCATGGCCTAAGAGGGATGGCTAAAGGCATGAGTTGCCCGACTGGCAACGATCGGGATATCTTGTGCTGAGCGCAGACCTGACAAGAAAGGACAAATTCCCTTACGTCCTTGGAAAGATTAGGCCACCACACCGAGCGAGAAATTAATTCCAAGGTTTTAGTAACACCCGGATGACCGGAAACTTTGTTATCATGAAACTCAGCTAGAACAGTGCCTCTCAGAAATTCAGGGACGAAGAGACGGTCCGCAGGAGTAACTTTGGGAGCCTGCTGCTGAAGCTGGACTAGCTGTGTAAATAAATCTTGTGTGAGGCCTGCTCGGATGACAGACGATGGAACTATGGGGGTAGTTGCCGGATGGTTATTGTGAACCGGAAGAAAACAACGTGACAAGGCATCAGCTTTTGTATTCTTGGAACCGGGCCTGAAGGTGATAATAAACCTGAAACGAGTAAAAAACAGCGCCCAACGTGCCTGTCGAGCATTAAGCCGTTTAGCTGACTCAATATACTGCAGGTTCTTGTGGTCAGTAAACACTGTAATGGTATGCCTAGCTCCTTCCAGCCAATGCCTCCACTCCTCGAAAGCCCATTTAACTGCCAACAATTCTCGATTACCAACATCATAGTTGGATTCTGCGGAGGAGAATTTCCTGGACATGAAGGCACAAGGGTGTAATTCCTGAGACTCCTGGTCTTCCTGAGTCAGGATAGCCCCCACTCCAACCTCTGAGTTATCTACCTCGACAATAAAGGGGAGCTCCGGGTTAGGGTGCCTGAGAACAGGAGCTGAGACAAAGGCCTGCTTCAAGGCCAGAAAGGCAGACTCGGCTTCAGGCGACCAATTGGAAGGGTCCGCTCCTTTTTTAGTCAGTGCTACTATAGGAGCGACCAAATCAGAGAAGGTATGAATAAAACGCCTATAATAATTTGCAAACCCTAAAAAGCGCTGAATTGCTTTTAAGTTCGAGGGTTGTGCCCAATTTAGGATGGCCTGGAGTTTCTTTGGTTCCATGAAAAACCCCTTAGGAGAAATAATATACCCCAGGAAGGACACTTCTGTGATGTGGAAATCACATTTCTCCAGTTTGGCGTATAAATGATTCTCCCGTAACTTTTGAAGGACCAGTCGCACATGGGTGATATGTTGTTCAACAGACTCAGAGTAAATCAAAATGTCGTCTAAATAAACGACTACGAACTTTCCTAGAAAGTCACGAAGGATGTCATTAATGAGATCTTGAAACACCGCAGGAGCATTTGACAGCCCAAACGGCATCACCAGGTATTCATAATGACTTGACTGTGTGCTGAAAGCCGTCTTCCACTCATCCCCAAATTTTATTCGGATGAGATTGTAAGCCCCTCTAAGATCGATCTTGGAGAAGATAACGGCAGACCGGAGCTGATCAAACAGTACTGAAATCAATGGCAAGGGGTAGGTGTTTTTAACAGAAATTTTATTCAGAGCCCGAAAATCAATACATGGTCTGAGCGACCCATCTTTTTTCTCAACAAAAAAGAACCCTGCACTTAATGGAGATTTCGAGGGCCTAATGAAGCCTTTTTTCAGGCTCTCCTGAATATAATCATTCATTGCCGTGGTTTCCGGCCCGGACAGGGCATATAATCTCCCCTTAGGTAAAGAGGCACCGGGAACTAAATCAATAGCCCAGTCATAGGACCGATGGGGAGGCAGTACATCCGCATTACCCTTGGAGAAAACATTGGCAAAGTCCTGATATTCCAAAGGAATAAGTTCTGGGGTGACTGCCGCAACTCGGACTGGACGGGAAATACACTCCTTAACACAAAAGGGACCCCATTGGGAAATCTCCCCAGACCGCCAATCTATGGTGGGATTATGAAAGGCAAGCCAGGGGTGACCCAAAACTACGGGGACAGCCGGACAATGGGTAAGGTAAAATTCGATTTTCTCTGAATGTAGGGCCCCCACTGTCAGTTGTACTGGAGGCGTGCGGTGAGTGATAACCCCATTAGAAAGCGGACCACCATCCAAGCCGTGCATGGTGATACGTTTATCCAAAGGCATCTGTGGAACGCCTAAAGCCTGAGCCCAACCAAGATCCATGAAATTTCCCGCAGCTCCACTGTCGACGAAGGCCGACACCAACGAACTGAGGCTACCTGTTATGTACACCAGTGCCTGCAGGAAAGTACTGGTGTCAGAACTGTTATGCACAACAAATGGACTCACAGACAGACTGGGGAATATGACATAACGTACACAGAAGGTGATAGGGTAACAAAATACACACAAAGTGAACAGAGAAGCCCAGAGGCTAAGGAACTGGGTATCTCCCTTGTATTAGAAATGCTCAGATGGGAAAAGCAAGATGTTGTGTGTTTTAATACATAGAGAACCCGAAATGCTGTTGCTAAGGGCAACAGCAAAACCCTAAAGGGTTACCAACGGGTGTGGCAGTAAACTCCTTGGTCAGAGATGGAATGATAGACACAAGGAGAGTCTCCACAATCCTAATTCTCACTTGCAGTGCACAGGTTCAGTTTACTGCCACTAAACTGACCCCTGACACCTAGCACAGTGAGACAGGATTAGACAGGCAAATCTTAGAATACAGCCGCAAACTTGCTAAGTTCACAGAGTAGTAACAGAACCCCAGCAAGCTAAACGACTGACTCCAGTCTTACTGCTAGGTCTGGATTGGCAGAGTGTAATACCAAATTCCCAGGCCTATTTGCAGTAAGCAACAAACAAATACAAAGCTACACAGTACTGGCTAACTTTCAGGAACTGACTAACCAACAAAGATTCAGCAGCATCTGCTTAACCTGGAAAGAGGCCTTATAAAGCAGGTGCTGTCCACGCCCCACTCAGACCTCACAGACTGTGAGCACAAAAACCAGCACCGGATCCCCTGCCGTGCACAGAGCCTATAACCACTGCACAGCAAAAGACCCGAACCGGAGTATCAGCTGCGCTCAGGTTACTCCGCTAGTACTTGTCTCCCGGTTGCCATGACGACGTGGCAGCACAGGGCAGGAGACCCTAACAGTACCCCCCCTCTGACGAGGGGTCAAAGAACCCCTACCACCGGGTTTATCGGGGAACTGCGAGAAGAAAGAGCGTATCAGTCTGGGGGCATGAAGATCACAACTGCGCACCCACGACCGCTCTTCCGGGCCATACCCCTTCCAGTGCACCAAAAATGACAGCCGAACCACCTTGGAGTCAAGAATCCTTTCAACAACAAACTCCCTCTGGCCACGTATCAGAAGAGGGGAAGGTCTTCCACTGGAAGAAGGATTACTAATCGCCCGTTTTAAAAGGGAACAATGAAATGTTTTATTGATACCCAAAGAACGGGGCAGATCTAACTGAAATGCCACCGGATTGATAACCCTGGTGATCTTATAAGGGCCGATGAACCGGGGGCCTAACTTATGAGATGGCTGTCTCAACTTCAAATTCTTGGTAGACAACCAGACGAAGTCTCCTAATTTGAAGCTGCAGGGTCTTTTCCGCTTATCAAAAACCCTTTTGGTCACTAATGACACAGACACAAGGGCTTTCTTCACTTTCCGCCAAATACCTCTAAGGACCGAAACCACAGAGGAACCACCAGGCGTGGAGTCCAGGGGGTCAAAAGAATTGGCCTTAGGATGATGCCCATACACACAAAGGAAGGGAGAGATCCCTGTAGCAGAGTGAGCCGCGTTGTTATAGGCAAACTCCGCCATGGACAGATGAGCAACCCAGTCAGTCTGACACTTGGAGACATAACACCTGAGGAACTGCTCCAAGGACTGGTTCACCCTTTCAGTCTGCCCATTAGATTGCGGATGGTAGCCTGACGACAAGCTGACAGAAATCTGGAGATCGGAACAAAATGCCCTCCAGAATTTGGCCACAAACTGGGATCCGCGGTCAGAGACCACATCAAGTGGCAACCCGTGGAGACGCACAACATGCAGCATAAATAATTCAGACAGGCGTCTGGCCGATGGCAGCCCAACCAGTGGAACGAAGTGCGCCATCTTCGAAAACCTGTCAACGACAACCCAGATGGCTGTCATCCCCGAGGATTTGGGCAAGTCCACCACAAAATCCATTGAAATGTGGGTCCATGGCTTAGATGGGATAGAGAGTGGATGTAATGGGCCAACAGGAACCCCTCTAGGAGTCTTATTTCGGGCACAGATGTCACATGCCCGAACCCACTGATCCACATCCTTAGCCACCGAGGGCCACCACACCGCCCTAGATAGCAACTCCCGAGTTCTGGCAATACCCGGGTGACCTGCCGACTTCTTGGCATGGAATTCCAGGAACACTCGCTGTCTTAACCTAGGAGGCACAAACAAAAGACCTACCGGAAGGTCTGGAGGAGCCTGCTCCTGTGCTCTAAGGACTAATGATAAGAGGTCCTGGGTAATGCCCACTTTAATACATGATGGGGAAACAATGGGCAACGGCTCCTCGGTGGTCTCCTGGATTGGAGCAAAACTCCGCGAGAGCGCATCAGCCTTGATGTTTTTTGACCCAGGGCGATATGTTATCAAAAAATTAAAGCGAGCAAAAAACAAAGCCCATCGTGCCTGCCTGGCATTGAGACGCTTCGCTGACTCTAAATATGCCAGATTCGTATGGTCAGTGAGAATTGAGACCACAAACTTAGCCCCCTCAAGCCAGTGTCTCCACTCCTCGAGTGCATCCTTAATAGCCAACAATTCCCGGTTACCCACGTCATAATTCATCTCGGCAGGTGAAAATTTACGGGAAAAGTAAGCACAGGGATGAAGGCGATTATCAGACACTCCCATCTGAGAAAGCACTGCCCCAATACCCATCTCAGAGGCATCCACCTCCACCACAAAAGGACGCTCTGGATCTGGGTGTCGCAGCACCTTGGCCGAAACAAATGCCCTTTTGAGACGGGCAAAAGCCGCTTTAGCCTCACAAGACCAGTGAGCAACATCCGCCCCTTTCTTAGTGAGTGCCACCAAGGGCGCCACTATAGACGAAAATCCAGCGATAAATCGTCTATAAAAATTCGCAAAGCCCAGGAAACGCTGAAGCGCCTTCAAACTAGTGGGTTGCACCCAATCCAGGACTGCCTGTACCTTGGAACCCTCCATTTGGAAACCTTCTGGGGAGATAATATATCCTAGAAATGCGATTTGCTGAACTTCAAATTCGCACTTCTCCAGCTTCGCCCCAAGCCGGTGGTCTCTGAGTTTCTGGAGGACTAAGCGTACATGCTTCCGATGTTCCTCCAGGGAATGGGAGAAGATTAGGATGTCATCTAAGTATACAACTAAGAATCTATCCAAATATTCCCTGAGCACATCATTCATGAAATCCTGGAAGACTGCCGGGGCATTACAGAGCCCAAAAGGCATCACCAAATATTCATAATGCCCTGAGTGGGTATTAAAGGCAGTCTTCCATTCATCCCCCTCTCTTATTCAGATTAGATTGTACGCACCGCGTAGGTCAATCTTAGAAAAAATGGTGGCAGTACGAAGCTGGTCAAACAAGACCGAAATGAGAGGCAGTGGGTATGAGTTTTTAATCGTGATACGGTTCAATTCCCTGAAGTCGATGCAGGGTCGCAACGAACCGTCCTTTTTACCCACGAAGAAGAACCCCGACCCAACTGGAGACTGTGAAGGTCTGATAAATCCCTTAGCCAAGTTCTCCTGAATGTACTCTGCCATAGCCTGAGTCTCAGGACGTGACAGGGAGTACAACCTGCTCTTGGGAAGCTTAGCATTTGGCAACAAATCAATGGCACAGTCATAGGGGCGATGGGGAGGTAGTACCTCTGCAACTTTTTTGGAGAACACGTCCGCAAAATCTGCATAACACCCTGGCAATCCTGGCAAACTTAGCTGCGAGAGCCTGACTGGAAGGCTCAAGCAACTCCTGAAACAATCAGTACCCCAACTAAGAATCTCCCCAGAGACCCAGTCAAATTGAGGATTGTGGGCCCTTAACCAGGGTAACCCCAACACCAATGGGGCAAAAGTACAGACAGTCACATAAAAGGACAATTTTTCAGAGTGTGTGGCTCCAATAAACAAAGAAATCTGGCTAGTGCAAGAGGTAATTTTACCTTGGGATAATGGTTCCCCGTTTAACCCACAAATCTCAATTTCCGATGCCAAGGGTACTAAGGGAACAGAGTGTTTCAGGGCGAATTGGCGGTCCATAAAAACCCCGTCGGCCCCACTGTCCACAAAGGCCTCAGTCTTGACAGTTTGACCGAGGATCTTCAAGGTCACCGGAATGATAAAAGTCTTCTTGGGAAATTCTGACTTCTGGCCTGACAGGATGTTTCCCATCACCCTCAGGCCCTGAAGTTTTCCGGCTTTTCTGGGCATGATACTACCACATGACCTTTATTCCCACAGTACAAACACAACCCCTGCTGTCTCCTCCGCGTCTTCTCACGCGAGGAGAGGCGGGTAGCCCCAATCTGCATAGGCTCCTCGGAAAATTCCTCAGAGTCTGAGGTTCCCTTGGGAAGGAAGGAAATCTCAGTCTCCCTTTCAAGCCTACGCTCTCTCAGCCGTCTATCCACCCGGATGGATAACTGCATGAGCTGATCCAAGCTATCAGGCAAGGGATATTGTACCAGTTGGTCCTTTATCTGGTTAGAAAGACCTCTTCGGTACTGGTGTCTCAGGGCTGGGTCATTCCACTGGGTATCATGGGCCAACCTCCGAAACTCAGTACAGTAAACCTCAACTGGCCTTCGCCCTTGCTTAAGGATCGAAATCTGAGCCTCGGCTGAGGCCGTCTTGTCAGGGTCATCATACAACATGCCCAGTGCCGTAAAAAAAGCATCAACACTTTTAAGCGACGGACAGTCAGGCTGCAACCCATATGCCCAGACCTGTGGGTCTCCTTGGAAATCACTATGCCCACCCGCTGAATCTCCGACCCAGAAGACTGAGGCCTAAGCCGGAAGTATAGCTTGCAGCTCTCCTTGAAACAAAAGAACTGCGAGCGATCTCCAGAAAAACGATCCGGGAGATTTACTTTCGGCTCCTTAACCCCTGCAGGTGCTGCTGCTGCGGGAGCTCCGCCAGCAGCCTGGGAGGTGTGCATTTTAATGGACAGATCATTAAATTGTCGAGTCAGGACCTGCACCTGATCGACCACCTGCTGCAACGTATTTTGAGGGGTATGCTCCATATTCCCACAAAATTTCAACAGGAGTATTAGGCTGCTGAATATGTTATGTACACCAGTGCCTGCAGGAAAGTACTGGTGTCAGAACTGTTATGCACAACAAATGGACTCACAGACAGACTGGGGAATATGACATAACGTACACAGAAGGTGATAGGGTAACAAAATACACACAAAGTGAACAGAGAAGCCCAGAGGCTAAGGAACTGGGTATCTCCCTTGTATTAGAAATGCTCAGATGGGAAAAGCAAGATGTTGTGTTTTAATACATAGAGAACCCGAAATGCTGTTGCTAAGGGCAACAGCAAAACCCTAAAGGGTTACCAACGGGTGTGGCAGTAAACTCCTTGGTCAGAGATGGAATGATAGACACAAGGAGAGTCTCCACAATCCTAATTCTCACTTGCAGTGCACAGGTTCAGTTTACTGCCACTAAACTGACCCCTGACACCTAGCACAGTGAGACAGGATTAGACAGGCAAATCTTAGAATACAGCCGCAAACTTGCTAAGTTCACAGAGTAGTAACAGAACCCCAGCAAGCTAAACGACTGACTCCAGTCTTACTGCTAGGTCTGGATTGGCAGAGTGTAATACCAAATTCCCAGGCCTATTTGCAGTAAGCAACAAACAAATACAAAGCTACACAGTACTGGCTAACTTTCAGGAACTGACTAACCAACAAAGATTCAGCAGCATCTGCTTAACCTGGAAAGAGGCCTTATAAAGCAGGTGCTGTCCACGCCCCACTCAGACCTCACAGACTGTGAGCACAAAAACCAGCACCGGATCCCCTGCCGTGCACAGAGCCTATAACCACTGCACAGCAAAAGACCCGAACCGGAGTATCAGCTGCGCTCAGGTTACTCCGCTAGTACTTGTCTCCCGGTTGCCATGACGACGTGGCAGCACAGGGCAGGAGACCCTAACACTACCAAAGGAAATTTTTACAGGAACTAATAAGGAATCATTTGAGGAGATTAACTGCAGACCCAAGTGAACCCCCTCACTACTCACTTGGTCAGAGCGTTTCCCTGCTTATTCGGGCAATCACGTGCGATATGTCCCTTGCCACCACAATACAAACAAAGACCAGAATTTAGCCTTCTGGTTCTTTCCTCTGGGGACAGCCGGGAGAGACCCATTTGCATGGGCCCCTCGATGTCCTCAGGAAAAGTATATACACATGGACTAGGCCTAAAAGGAACTCCTCTTTCAGCCCTCCGCTCTCGGAGACGACGATCAATTTTAATAGCGAGCTCCATGAGTTTGTCTAGAGTCTCAGGAGCGGGGTACTGAAGGAGACTGTCTTTAATAACTTCAGACAAACCGAGGCGAAACTGACTGCTCAGGGCTGGGTCATTCCAGCCACAGTCGTTCGACCAACGGCGAAACTCGGTACAATACGCCTCTGCTGGATTTTTCCCTTGCTTAAGTGCACGCAGGTGGCTCTCAGCTGATGCTTCTCTATCAGGGTCATCATACAAAAGGCCAAAGGACTTAAAAAAGGCAATTACTGATAGCAAGGCAACATCATCCGCTCTTAGCCCAAAAGCCCAGGTCTGTGGATCACCTTGGAGTAAAGACATCACAATCCCGACCCGTTGAGACTCAGTACCAGAGAACGGGGCCTTAAACGAAAATAAAGCTTACAAGCTTCCTTAAAATTAAAAAAATCCTTTCGGTTACCCGAAAAACGGTCAGGTAAATGCATTTTTGGTTCTGGAACCATACTCGGGGAGGCTCGCAAAAGATCTTCCTGCGATCTCACCCGAAGAGTGAGGTCCTGAACCATCTGAGTTAGTTCCTGAATCTGGTTGGCCAAAAGCTGGCTGGGATTTGGACCTAAAACTGGCGGATTCATGAGGCCGAATTTCTAGGCCCACCAATACAAAAGAAAAAATTAACTGGTTTTTTTTTTTTATATAGCCGGTGATAATGTTACGTTCCTGATGCTCAGAACTGGAGAGATGTAGTGATGCGAGTTCAGAGCACCAGAACGTGACGCTGAACTAAGGAGAGGTACGGGAATAGCCCCTAGCACCCTACCTTCGTTGTCTTACCCGTGTGGTCGACTCACGCCTGAACGACTATGGTTTCTTGGGCCCACGGCAGCTGTGTTTGAAGGGCGGATTAGGTCTGCCCAACTCCGATGCCCCCAGGTCTTAGAGAGAGACAAAGCGTGAACTGAGACAGGGTAATAACAAGGGGACCTCTAACTAAAACAAACAGAAGCTAGGGGCTACTAACTACCCTAAAACTAAAGGTATGTGCGGCACGCCGCCAAGGAAAAAGGACAACAAATGATACCACTGTCCGTTCCCCTACACGGCACCACCGAGTTCCGGGGAGGACAGTGAAAAGCGGAAACCTCCGCAAAAACCTCAAACACAAAAGAAATACAAAGTAAAAGCGGCCTAGGCCGCAACTCGCGGCAGAAGCCGCTACTCACGAAACCGGGAGAGAACCCCAAATAACGAGAACCCTCGGATGACTGCAACAGGTTCGTTTTGGACAGGAAGGATTCCCAGGACCGGCTTCAGAACTCCAGGACTCGGGAGCCCAGGGAGCAGGATCGACCAGATACAGCTAAATCAGGAACAGACGTTACCAGGCAAGAACAGCATGCAGGAAGCTATCACCGGCGTCTGTGCCAGGTAGTGAGGGAGAATTTAACAGTGAACCCTCCAATAGCTGCAGTGAAGCCTGATTAGTAATGTCGTGCAGCTGCCCTGCTGCACGACCAGAGCTAACAAGTGTAATGATTGGCAGGAAGCAACGGGGAACGCGGTAGTCAGTGGCATCTCCGTTGCTAAGGGTCTGGCAGCTAAGCACGCACGGCGTCCTAGCGTTGCTAGGGACCCGGCGGCTCAGCGCGCACGGCATCCTAGCGTTGATAGGGACCCGGCGGCTCAGCGCGCACGGCGTCCCAGCGTTGCTAGGCACCGGGCGGGCAGGGAAGGAGGTGCGGCGGCCGTGAGCGTTGCTCGGAAACAGACAGAGCGGTGGCCGTGGACCGTGGCACCTAATAGTACCCCCCCTTGAGGAGGGGTTAAAGAACCCCTAAAGCCAGGTTTCTGAGGAAATTTCTGAAAGAATAATCTCTTAAATTTAGGGGCATGTAGATCCTTATCCAGGACCCAAGACCTTTCCTCCGGACCATAGCCTTTCCAGTGAACCAAAAAATATAGCCGGCCCCGAGAAACCTTGGAATCTAAAACCTTCTCCACCAGGAACTCTTGTTGACCCTGAACATCCACCGGAAGTCTACCCTGGGAAATCTTCTGGGGGAACCTCCTGGAAACAATATATTTCTTCAAAAGAGAGCAGTGGAAAGTGTTGCCAACTTTAAGTGATTTAGGCAACCGCAGCCGAAAAGCCACTGGATTGACTTTCTTGACAATAAGAAACGGTCCAATAAATTTGGGTCCCAATCTAGCCGAGGGTTGTCGGAGCTTGATGTTACGGGTTGACAACCACACCTTATCTCCCACCTTAAGAGTGCACGGGCGTCGGAACCTATCCGAAAAAAATTTTTCTCGGAAGGCAGCCTTCTTCAGGGCAAGGTGCACCTTTTTCAAAATTATTCTGAGGCGGGTAGTTACGGTCAACGAAGAGTCTGGAAAATGAGGATAAAATGAATTGGCTCTAGGATGAAAGCCCAGGACCGAAAAGAAAGGAGACTTCTTGGTGGAAGAATGGCAAGAGTTATTATAGACAAACTCGGCCAAAGGAAGAAATTCAGACCAATCATTCTGAAGTTTGGCCGAATACAGCCGTAAATACTGCTTTAATGACTGATTAACACGTTTAGTTTGTCCGTTAGACTGTGGATGGTATCCAGATGTTAAAGAGAGCTTCATATTTAAAGAGGTACAAAAACGTTTCCAGAAACGGGCAATGAATTGTGGTCCCCGGTCAGAGACAATATCCATGGGTAAACCATGGAGCCTGAAGACATGGCGGAGAAACAAAACTGCCAAAACTTGAGCGGAGGGTAATCGGGGAAGAGCAATGAAGTGGGCCATCTTACTAAAATGGTCTACCACCACCCAAATGACCCAGAATCCAGATGAAAGAGGAAGGTCCACCACAAAATCCATGGAAATGTGTGACCATGGCCTAAGAGGGATGGCTAAAGGCATGAGTTGCCCGACTGGCAACGATCGGGATATCTTGTGCTGAGCGCAGACCTGACAAGAAAGGACAAATTCCCTTACGTCCTTGGAAAGATTAGGCCACCACACCGAGCGAGAAATTAATTCCAAGGTTTTAGTAACACCCGGATGACCGGAAACTTTGTTATCATGAAACTCAGCTAGAACAGTGCCTCTCAGAAATTCAGGGACGAAGAGACGGTCCGCAGGAGTAACTTTGGGAGCCTGCTGCTGAAGCTGGACTAGCTGTGTAAATAAATCTTGTGTGAGGCCTGCTCGGATGACAGACGATGGAACTATGGGGGTAGTTGCCGGATGGTTATTGTGAACCGGAAGAAAACAACGTGACAAGGCATCAGCTTTTGTATTCTTGGAACCGGGCCTGAAGGTGATAATAAACCTGAAACGAGTAAAAAACAGCGCCCAACGTGCCTGTCGAGCATTAAGCCGTTTAGCTGACTCAATATACTGCAGGTTCTTGTGGTCAGTAAACACTGTAATGGTATGCCTAGCTCCTTCCAGCCAATGCCTCCACTCCTCGAAAGCCCATTTAACTGCCAACAATTCTCGATTACCAACATCATAGTTGGATTCTGCGGAGGAGAATTTCCTGGACATGAAGGCACAAGGGTGTAATTCCTGAGACTCCTGGTCTTCCTGAGTCAGGATAGCCCCCACTCCAACCTCTGAGTTATCTACCTCGACAATAAAGGGGAGCTCCGGGTTAGGGTGCCTGAGAACAGGAGCTGAGACAAAGGCCTGCTTCAAGGCCAGAAAGGCAGACTCGGCTTCAGGCGACCAATTGGAAGGGTCCGCTCCTTTTTTAGTCAGTGCTACTATAGGAGCGACCAAATCAGAGAAGGTATGAATAAAACGCCTATAATAATTTGCAAACCCTAAAAAGCGCTGAATTGCTTTTAAGTTCGAGGGTTGTGCCCAATTTAGGATGGCCTGGAGTTTCTTTGGTTCCATGAAAAACCCCTTAGGAGAAATAATATACCCCAGGAAGGACACTTCTGTGATGTGGAAATCACATTTCTCCAGTTTGGCGTATAAATGATTCTCCCGTAACTTTTGAAGGACCAGTCGCACATGGGTGATATGTTGTTCAACAGACTCAGAGTAAATCAAAATGTCGTCTAAATAAACGACTACGAACTTTCCTAGAAAGTCACGAAGGATGTCATTAATGAGATCTTGAAACACCGCAGGAGCATTTGACAGCCCAAACGGCATCACCAGGTATTCATAATGACTTGACTGTGTGCTGAAAGCCGTCTTCCACTCATCCCCAAATTTTATTCGGATGAGATTGTAAGCCCCTCTAAGATCGATCTTGGAGAAGATAACGGCAGACCGGAGCTGATCAAACAGTACTGAAATCAATGGCAAGGGGTAGGTGTTTTTAACAGAAATTTTATTCAGAGCCCGAAAATCAATACATGGTCTGAGCGACCCATCTTTTTTCTCAACAAAAAAGAACCCTGCACTTAATGGAGATTTCGAGGGCCTAATGAAGCCTTTTTTCAGGCTCTCCTGAATATAATCATTCATTGCCGTGGTTTCCGGCCCGGACAGGGCATATAATCTCCCCTTAGGTAAAGAGGCACCGGGAACTAAATCAATAGCCCAGTCATAGGACCGATGGGGAGGCAGTACATCCGCATTACCCTTGGAGAAAACATTGGCAAAGTCCTGATATTCCAAAGGAATAAGTTCTGGGGTGACTGCCGCAACTCGGACTGGACGGGAAATACACTCCTTAACACAAAAGGGACCCCATTGGGAAATCTCCCCAGACCGCCAATCTATGGTGGGATTATGAAAGGCAAGCCAGGGGTGACCCAAAACTACGGGGACAGCCGGACAATGGGTAAGGTAAAATTCGATTTTCTCTGAATGTAGGGCCCCCACTGTCAGTTGTACTGGAGGCGTGCGGTGAGTGATAACCCCATTAGAAAGCGGACCACCATCCAAGCCGTGCATGGTGATACGTTTATCCAAAGGCATCTGTGGAACGCCTAAAGCCTGAGCCCAACCAAGATCCATGAAATTTCCCGCAGCTCCACTGTCGACGAAGGCCGACACCAACGAACTGAGGCTACCTGTTATGTACACCAGTGCCTGCAGGAAAGTACTGGTGTCAGAACTGTTATGCACAACAAATGGACTCACAGACAGACTGGGGAATATGACATAACGTACACAGAAGGTGATAGGGTAACAAAATACACACAAAGTGAACAGAGAAGCCCAGAGGCTAAGGAACTGGGTATCTCCCTTGTATTAGAAATGCTCAGATGGGAAAAGCAAGATGTTGTGTGTTTTAATACATAGAGAACCCGAAATGCTGTTGCTAAGGGCAACAGCAAAACCCTAAAGGGTTACCAACGGGTGTGGCAGTAAACTCCTTGGTCAGAGATGGAATGATAGACACAAGGAGAGTCTCCACAATCCTAATTCTCACTTGCAGTGCACAGGTTCAGTTTACTGCCACTAAACTGACCCCTGACACCTAGCACAGTGAGACAGGATTAGACAGGCAAATCTTAGAATACAGCCGCAAACTTGCTAAGTTCACAGAGTAGTAACAGAACCCCAGCAAGCTAAACGACTGACTCCAGTCTTACTGCTAGGTCTGGATTGGCAGAGTGTAATACCAAATTCCCAGGCCTATTTGCAGTAAGCAACAAACAAATACAAAGCTACACAGTACTGGCTAACTTTCAGGAACTGACTAACCAACAAAGATTCAGCAGCATCTGCTTAACCTGGAAAGAGGCCTTATAAAGCAGGTGCTGTCCACGCCCCACTCAGACCTCACAGACTGTGAGCACAAAAACCAGCACCGGATCCCCTGCCGTGCACAGAGCCTATAACCACTGCACAGCAAAAGACCCGAACCGGAGTATCAGCTGCGCTCAGGTTACTCCGCTAGTACTTGTCTCCCGGTTGCCATGACGACGTGGCAGCACAGGGCAGGAGACCCTAACAGTACCCCCCCTCTGACGAGGGGTCAAAGAACCCCTACCACCGGGTTTATCGGGGAACTGCGAGAAGAAAGAGCGTATCAGTCTGGGGGCATGAAGATCACAACTGCGCACCCACGACCGCTCTTCCGGGCCATACCCCTTCCAGTGCACCAAAAATGACAGCCGACCCCGAACCACCTTGGAGTCAAGAATCCTTTCAACAACAAACTCCCTCTGGCCACGTATCAGAAGAGGGGAAGGTCTTCCACTGGAAGAAGGATTACTAATCGCCCGTTTTAAAAGGGAACAATGAAATGTTTTATTGATACCCAAAGAACGGGGCAGATCTAACTGAAATGCCACCGGATTGATAACCCTGGTGATCTTATAAGGGCCGATGAACCGGGGGCCTAACTTATGAGATGGCTGTCTCAACTTCAAATTCTTGGTAGACAACCAGACGAAGTCTCCTAATTTGAAGCTGCAGGGTCTTTTCCGCTTATCAAAAACCCTTTTGGTCACTAATGACACAGACACAAGGGCTTTCTTCACTTTCCGCCAAATACCTCTAAGGACCGAAACCACAGAGGAACCACCAGGCGTGGAGTCCAGGGGGTCAAAAGAATTGGCCTTAGGATGATGCCCATACACACAAAGGAAGGGAGAGATCCCTGTAGCAGAGTGAGCCGCGTTGTTATAGGCAAACTCCGCCATGGACAGATGAGCAACCCAGTCAGTCTGACACTTGGAGACATAACACCTGAGGAACTGCTCCAAGGACTGGTTCACCCTTTCAGTCTGCCCATTAGATTGCGGATGGTAGCCTGACGACAAGCTGACAGAAATCTGGAGATCGGAACAAAATGCCCTCCAGAATTTGGCCACAAACTGGGATCCGCGGTCAGAGACCACATCAAGTGGCAACCCGTGGAGACGCACAACATGCAGCATAAATAATTCAGACAGGCGTCTGGCCGATGGCAGCCCAACCAGTGGAACGAAGTGCGCCATCTTCGAAAACCTGTCAACGACAACCCAGATGGCTGTCATCCCCGAGGATTTGGGCAAGTCCACCACAAAATCCATTGAAATGTGGGTCCATGGCTTAGATGGGATAGAGAGTGGATGTAATGGGCCAACAGGAACCCCTCTAGGAGTCTTATTTCGGGCACAGATGTCACATGCCCGAACCCACTGATCCACATCCTTAGCCACCGAGGGCCACCACACCGCCCTAGATAGCAACTCCCGAGTTCTGGCAATACCCGGGTGACCTGCCGACTTCTTGGCATGGAATTCCAGGAACACTCGCTGTCTTAACCTAGGAGGCACAAACAAAAGACCTACCGGAAGGTCTGGAGGAGCCTGCTCCTGTGCTCTAAGGACTAATGATAAGAGGTCCTGGGTAATGCCCACTTTAATACATGATGGGGAAACAATGGGCAACGGCTCCTCGGTGGTCTCCTGGATTGGAGCAAAACTCCGCGAGAGCGCATCAGCCTTGATGTTTTTTGACCCAGGGCGATATGTTATCAAAAAATTAAAGCGAGCAAAAAACAAAGCCCATCGTGCCTGCCTGGCATTGAGACGCTTCGCTGACTCTAAATATGCCAGATTCGTATGGTCAGTGAGAATTGAGACCACAAACTTAGCCCCCTCAAGCCAGTGTCTCCACTCCTCGAGTGCATCCTTAATAGCCAACAATTCCCGGTTACCCACGTCATAATTCATCTCGGCAGGTGAAAATTTACGGGAAAAGTAAGCACAGGGATGAAGGCGATTATCAGACACTCCCATCTGAGAAAGCACTGCCCCAATACCCATCTCAGAGGCATCCACCTCCACCACAAAAGGACGCTCTGGATCTGGGTGTCGCAGCACCTTGGCCGAAACAAATGCCCTTTTGAGACGGGCAAAAGCCGCTTTAGCCTCACAAGACCAGTGAGCAACATCCGCCCCTTTCTTAGTGAGTGCCACCAAGGGCGCCACTATAGACGAAAATCCAGCGATAAATCGTCTATAAAAATTCGCAAAGCCCAGGAAACGCTGAAGCGCCTTCAAACTAGTGGGTTGCACCCAATCCAGGACTGCCTGTACCTTGGAACCCTCCATTTGGAAACCTTCTGGGGAGATAATATATCCTAGAAATGCGATTTGCTGAACTTCAAATTCGCACTTCTC
This sequence comes from Pseudophryne corroboree, assembly GCF_028390025.1. Taxonomy (NCBI): domain Eukaryota; kingdom Metazoa; phylum Chordata; class Amphibia; order Anura; family Myobatrachidae; genus Pseudophryne; species Pseudophryne corroboree. The sequence goes on from NC_086451.1 coordinate 347,426,155, forward strand.
CAGCTTCGCCCCAAGCCGGTGGTCTCTGAGTTTCTGGAGGACTAAGCGTACATGCTTCCGATGTTCCTCCAGGGAATGGGAGAAGATTAGGATGTCATCTAAGTATACAACTAAGAATCTATCCAAATATTCCCTGAGCACATCATTCATGAAATCCTGGAAGACTGCCGGGGCATTACAGAGCCCAAAAGGCATCACCAAATATTCATAATGCCCTGAGTGGGTATTAAAGGCAGTCTTCCATTCATCCCCCTCTCTTATTCAGATTAGATTGTACGCACCGCGTAGGTCAATCTTAGAAAAAATGGTGGCAGTACGAAGCTGGTCAAACAAGACCGAAATGAGAGGCAGTGGGTATGAGTTTTTAATCGTGATACGGTTCAATTCCCTGAAGTCGATGCAGGGTCGCAACGAACCGTCCTTTTTACCCACGAAGAAGAACCCCGACCCAACTGGAGACTGTGAAGGTCTGATAAATCCCTTAGCCAAGTTCTCCTGAATGTACTCTGCCATAGCCTGAGTCTCAGGACGTGACAGGGAGTACAACCTGCTCTTGGGAAGCTTAGCATTTGGCAACAAATCAATGGCACAGTCATAGGGGCGATGGGGAGGTAGTACCTCTGCAACTTTTTTGGAGAACACGTCCGCAAAATCTGCATAACACCCTGGCAATCCTGGCAAACTTAGCTGCGAGAGCCTGACTGGAAGGCTCAAGCAACTCCTGAAACAATCAGTACCCCAACTAAGAATCTCCCCAGAGACCCAGTCAAATTGAGGATTGTGGGCCCTTAACCAGGGTAACCCCAACACCAATGGGGCAAAAGTACAGACAGTCACATAAAAGGACAATTTTTCAGAGTGTGTGGCTCCAATAAACAAAGAAATCTGGCTAGTGCAAGAGGTAATTTTACCTTGGGATAATGGTTCCCCGTTTAACCCACAAATCTCAATTTCCGATGCCAAGGGTACTAAGGGAACAGAGTGTTTCAGGGCGAATTGGCGGTCCATAAAAACCCCGTCGGCCCCACTGTCCACAAAGGCCTCAGTCTTGACAGTTTGACCGAGGATCTTCAAGGTCACCGGAATGATAAAAGTCTTCTTGGGAAATTCTGACTTCTGGCCTGACAGGATGTTTCCCATCACCCTCAGGCCCTGAAGTTTTCCGGCTTTTCTGGGCATGATACTACCACATGACCTTTATTCCCACAGTACAAACACAACCCCTGCTGTCTCCTCCGCGTCTTCTCACGCGAGGAGAGGCGGGTAGCCCCAATCTGCATAGGCTCCTCGGAAAATTCCTCAGAGTCTGAGGTTCCCTTGGGAAGGAAGGAAATCTCAGTCTCCCTTTCAAGCCTACGCTCTCTCAGCCGTCTATCCACCCGGATGGATAACTGCATGAGCTGATCCAAGCTATCAGGCAAGGGATATTGTACCAGTTGGTCCTTTATCTGGTTAGAAAGACCTCTTCGGTACTGGTGTCTCAGGGCTGGGTCATTCCACTGGGTATCATGGGCCAACCTCCGAAACTCAGTACAGTAAACCTCAACTGGCCTTCGCCCTTGCTTAAGGATCGAAATCTGAGCCTCGGCTGAGGCCGTCTTGTCAGGGTCATCATACAACATGCCCAGTGCCGTAAAAAAAGCATCAACACTTTTAAGCGACGGACAGTCAGGCTGCAACCCATATGCCCAGACCTGTGGGTCTCCTTGGAAATCACTATGCCCACCCGCTGAATCTCCGACCCAGAAGACTGAGGCCTAAGCCGGAAGTATAGCTTGCAGCTCTCCTTGAAACAAAAGAACTGCGAGCGATCTCCAGAAAAACGATCCGGGAGATTTACTTTCGGCTCCTTAACCCCTGCAGGTGCTGCTGCTGCGGGATCTCCGCCAGCAGCCTGGGAGGTGTGCATTTTAATGGACAGATCATTAAATTGTCGAGTCAGGACCTGCACCTGATCGACCACCTGCTGCAACGTATTTTGAGGGGTATGCTCCATATTCCCACAAAATTTCAACAGGAGTATTAGGCTGCTGAATATGTTATGTACACCAGTGCCTGCAGGAAAGTACTGGTGTCAGAACTGTTATGCACAACAAATGGACTCACAGACAGACTGGGGAATATGACATAACGTACACAGAAGGTGATAGGGTAACAAAATACACACAAAGTGAACAGAGAAGCCCAGAGGCTAAGGAACTGGGTATCTCCCTTGTATTAGAAATGCTCAGATGGGAAAAGCAAGATGTGTTTTAATACATAGAGAACCCGAAATGCTGTTGCTAAGGGCAACAGCAAAACCCTAAAGGGTTACCAACGGGTGTGGCAGTAAACTCCTTGGTCAGAGATGGAATGATAGACACAAGGAGAGTCTCCACAATCCTAATTCTCACTTGCAGTGCACAGGTTCAGTTTACTGCCACTAAACTGACCCCTGACACCTAGCACAGTGAGACAGGATTAGACAGGCAAGTCTTAGAATACAGCCGCAAACTTGCTAAGTTCACAGAGTAGTAACAGAACCCCAGCAAGCTAAACGACTGACTCCAGTCTTACTGCTAGGTCTGGATTGGCAGAGTGTAATACCAAATTCCCAGGCCTATTTGCAGTAAGCAACAAACAAATACAAAGCTACACAGTACTGGCTAACTTTCAGGAACTGACTAACCAACAAAGATTCAGCAGCATCTGCTTAACCTGGAAAGAGGCCTTATAAAGCAGGTGCTGTCCACGCCCCACTCAGACCTCACAGACTGTGAGCACAAAAACCAGCACCGGATCCCCTGCCGTGCACAGAGCCTATAACCACTGCACAGCAAAAGACCCGAACCGGAGTATCAGCTGCGCTCAGGTTACTCCGCTAGTACTTGTCTCCCGGTTGCCATGACGACGTGGCAGCACAGGGCAGGAGACCCTAACACTACCAAAGGAAATTTTTACAGGAACTAATAAGGAATCATTTGAGGAGATTAACTGCAGACCCAAGTGAACCCCCTCACTACTCACTTGGTCAGAGCGTTTCCCTGCTTATTCGGGCAATCACGTGCGATATGTCCCTTGCCACCACAATACAAACAAAGACCAGAATTTAGCCTTCTGGTTCTTTCCTCTGGGGACAGCCGGGAGAGACCCATTTGCATGGGCCCCTCGATGTCCTCAGGAAAAGTATATACACATGGACTAGGCCTAAAAGGAACTCCTCTTTCAGCCCTCCGCTCTCGGAGACGACGATCAATTTTAATAGCGAGCTCCATGAGTTTGTCTAGAGTCTCAGGAGCGGGGTACTGAAGGAGACTGTCTTTAATAACTTCAGACAAACCGAGGCGAAACTGACTGCTCAGGGCTGGGTCATTCCAGCCACAGTCGTTCGACCAACGGCGAAACTCGGTACAATACGCCTCTGCTGGATTTTTCCCTTGCTTAAGTGCACGCAGGTGGCTCTCAGCTGATGCTTCTCTATCAGGGTCATCATACAAAAGGCCAAAGGACTTAAAAAAGGCAATTACTGATAGCAAGGCAACATCATCCGCTCTTAGCCCAAAAGCCCAGGTCTGTGGATCACCTTGGAGTAAAGACATCACAATCCCGACCCGTTGAGACTCAGTACCAGAGAACGGGGCCTTAAACGAAAATAAAGCTTACAAGCTTCCTTAAAATTAAAAAAATCCTTTCGGTTACCCGAAAAACGGTCAGGTAAATGCATTTTTGGTTCTGGAACCATACTCGGGGAGGCTCGCAAAGATCTTCCTGCGATCTCACCCGAAGAGTGAGGTCCTGAACCATCTGAGTTAGTTCCTGAATCTGGTTGGCCAAAAGCTGGCTGGGATTTGGACCTAAAACTGGCGGATTCATGAGGCCGAATTTCTAGGCCCACCAATACAAAAGAAAAAATTAACTGGTTTTTTTTTTTTATATAGCCGGTGATAATGTTACGTTCCTGATGCTCAGAACTGGAGAGATGTAGTGATGCGAGTTCAGAGCACCAGAACGTGACGCTGAACTAAGGAGAGGTACGGGAATAGCCCCTAGCACCCTACCTTCGTTGTCTTACCCGTGTGGTCGACTCACGCCTGAACGACTATGGTTTCTTGGGCCCACGGCAGCTGTGTTTGAAGGGCGGATTAGGTCTGCCCAACTCCGATGCCCCCAGGTCTTAGAGAGAGACAAAGCGTGAACTGAGACAGGGTAATAACAAGGGGACCTCTAACTAAAACAAACAGAAGCTAGGGGCTACTAACTACCCTAAAACTAAAGGTATGTGCGGCACGCCGCCAAGGAAAAAGGACAACAAATGATACCACTGTCCGTTCCCCTACACGGCACCACCGAGTTCCGGGGAGGACAGTGAAAAGCGGAAACCTCCGCAAAAACCTCAAACACAAAAGAAATACAAAGTAAAAGCGGCCTAGGCCGCAACTCGCGGCAGAAGCCGCTACTCACGAAACCGGGAGAGAACCCCAAATAACGAGAACCCTCGGATGACTGCAACAGGTTCGTTTTGGACAGGAAGGATTCCCAGGACCGGCTTCAGAACTCCAGGACTCGGGAGCCCAGGGAGCAGGATCGACCAGATACAGCTAAATCAGGAACAGACGTTACCAGGCAAGAACAGCATGCAGGAAGCTATCACCGGCGTCTGTGCCAGGTAGTGAGGGAGAATTTAACAGTGAACCCTCCAATAGCTGCAGTGAAGCCTGATTAGTAATGTCGTGCAGCTGCCCTGCTGCACGACCAGAGCTAACAAGTGTAATGATTGGCAGGAAGCAACGGGGAACGCGGTAGTCAGTGGCATCTCCGTTGCTAAGGGTCTGGCAGCTAAGCACGCACGGCGTCCTAGCATTGCTAGGGACCCGGCGGCTCAGCGCGCACGGCATCCTAGCGTTGATAGGGACCCGGCGGCTCAGCGCGCACGGCGTCCCAGCATTGCTAGGCACCGGGCGGGCAGGGAAGGAGGTGCGGCGGCCGTGAGCGTTGCTCGGAAACAGACAGAGCGGTGGCCGTGGACCGTGGCACCTAATAGTACCCCCCCTTGAGGAGGGGTTAAAGAACCCCTAAAGCCAGGTTTCTGAGGAAATTTCTGAAAGAATAATCTCTTAAATTTAGGGGCATGTAGATCCTTATCCAGGACCCAAGACCTTTCCTCCGGACCATAGCCTTTCCAGTGAACCAAAAAATATAGCCGGCCCCGAGAAACCTTGGAATCTAAAACCTTCTCCACCAGGAACTCTTGTTGACCCTGAACATCCACCGGAAGTCTACCCTGGGAAATCTTCTGGGGGAACCTCCTGGAAACAATATATTTCTTCAAAAGAGAGCAGTGGAAAGTGTTGCCAACTTTAAGTGATTTAGGCAACCGCAGCCGAAAAGCCACTGGATTGACTTTCTTGACAATAAGAAACGGTCCAATAAATTTGGGTCCCAATCTAGCCGAGGGTTGTCGGAGCTTGATGTTACGGGTTGACAACCACACCTTATCTCCCACCTTAAGAGTGCACGGGCGTCGGAACCTATCCGAAAAATTTTTTTCTCGGAAGGCAGCCTTCTTCAGGGCAAGGTGCACCTTTTTCAAAATTATTCTGAGGCGGGTAGTTACGGTCAACGAAGAGTCTGGAAAATGAGGATAAAATGAATTGGCTCTAGGATGAAAGCCCAGGACCGAAAAGAAAGGAGACTTCTTGGTGGAAGAATGGCAAGAGTTATTATAGACAAACTCGGCCAAAGGAAGAAATTCAGACCAATCATTCTGAAGTTTGGCCGAATACAGCCGTAAATACTGCTTTAATGACTGATTAACACGTTTAGTTTGTCCGTTAGACTGTGGATGGTATCCAGATGTTAAAGAGAGCTTCATATTTAAAGAGGTACAAAAACGTTTCCAGAAACGGGCAATGAATTGTGGTCCCCGGTCAGAGACAATATCCATGGGTAAACCATGGAGCCTGAAGACATGGCGGAGAAACAAAACTGCCAAAACTTGAGCGGAGGGTAATCGGGGAAGAGCAATGAAGTGGGCCATCTTACTAAAATGGTCTACCACCACCCAAATGACCCAGAATCCAGATGAAAGAGGAAGGTCCACCACAAAATCCATGGAAATGTGTGACCATGGCCTAAGAGGGATGGCTAAAGGCATGAGTTGCCCGACTGGCAACGATCGGGATATCTTGTGCTGAGCGCAGACCTGACAAGAAAGGACAAATTCCCTTACGTCCTTGGAAAGATTAGGCCACCACACCGAGCGAGAAATTAATTCCAAGGTTTTAGTAACACCCGGATGACCGGAAACTTTGTTATCATGAAACTCAGCTAGAACAGTGCCTCTCAGAAATTCAGGGACGAAGAGACGGTCCGCAGGAGTAACTTTGGGAGCCTGCTGCTGAAGCTGGACTAGCTGTGTAAATAAATCTTGTGTGAGGCCTGCTCGGATGACAGACGATGGAACTATGGGGGTAGTTGCCGGATGGTTATTGTGAACCGGAAGAAAACAACGTGACAAGGCATCAGCTTTTGTATTCTTGGAACCGGGCCTGAAGGTGATAATAAACCTGAAACGAGTAAAAAACAGCGCCCAACGTGCCTGTCGAGCATTAAGCCGTTTAGCTGACTCAATATACTGCAGGTTCTTGTGGTCAGTAAACACTGTAATGGTATGCCTAGCTCCTTCCAGCCAATGCCTCCACTCCTCGAAAGCCCATTTAACTGCCAACAATTCTCGATTACCAACATCATAGTTGGATTCTGCGGAGGAGAATTTCCTGGACATGAAGGCACAAGGGTGTAATTCCTGAGACTCCTGGTCTTCCTGAGTCAGGATAGCCCCCACTCCAACCTCTGAGTTATCTACCTCGACAATAAAGGGGAGCTCCGGGTTAGGGTGCCTGAGAACAGGAGCTGAGACAAAGGCCTGCTTCAAGGCCAGAAAGGCAGACTCGGCTTCAGGCGACCAATTGGAAGGGTCCGCTCCTTTTTTAGTCAGTGCTACTATAGGAGCGACCAAATCAGAGAAGGTATGAATAAAACGCCTATAATAATTTGCAAACCCTAAAAAGCGCTGAATTGCTTTTAAGTTCGAGGGTTGTGCCCAATTTAGGATGGCCTGGAGTTTCTTTGGTTCCATGAAAAACCCCTTAGGAGAAATAATATACCCCAGGAAGGACACTTCTGTGATGTGGAAATCACATTTCTCCAGTTTGGCGTATAAATGATTCTCCCGTAACTTTTGAAGGACCAGTCGCACATGGGTGATATGTTGTTCAACAGACTCAGAGTAAATCAAAATGTCGTCTAAATAAACGACTACGAACTTTCCTAGAAAGTCACGAAGGATGTCATTAATGAGATCTTGAAACACCGCAGGAGCATTTGACAGCCCAAACGGCATCACCAGGTATTCATAATGACTTGACTGTGTGCTGAAAGCCGTCTTCCACTCATCCCCAAATTTTATTCGGATGAGATTGTAAGCCCCTCTAAGATCGATCTTGGAGAAGATAACGGCAGACCGGAGCTGATCAAACAGTACTGAAATCAATGGCAAGGGGTAGGTGTTTTTAACAGAAATTTTATTCAGAGCCCGAAAATCAATACATGGTCTGAGCGACCCATCTTTTTTCTCAACAAAAAAGAACCCTGCACTTAATGGAGATTTCGAGGGCCTAATGAAGCCTTTTTTCAGGCTCTCCTGAATATAATCATTCATTGCCGTGGTTTCCGGCCCGGACAGGGCATATAATCTCCCCTTAGGTAAAGAGGCACCGGGAACTAAATCAATAGCCCAGTCATAGGACCGATGGGGAGGCAGTACATCCGCATTACCCTTGGAGAAAACATTGGCAAAGTCCTGATATTCCAAAGGAATAAGTTCTGGGGTGACTGCCGCAACTCGGACTGGACGGGAAATACACTCCTTAACACAAAAGGGACCCCATTGGGAAATCTCCCCAGACCGCCAATCTATGGTGGGATTATGAAAGGCAAGCCAGGGGTGACCCAAAACTACGGGGACAGCCGGACAATGGGTAAGGTAAAATTCGATTTTCTCTGAATGTAGGGCCCCCACTGTCAGTTGTACTGGAGGCGTGCGGTGAGTGATAACCCCATTAGAAAGCGGACCACCATCCAAGCCGTGCATGGTGATACGTTTATCCAAAGGCATCTGTGGAACGCCTAAAGCCTGAGCCCAACCAAGATCCATGAAATTTCCCGCAGCTCCACTGTCGACGAAGGCCGACACCAACGAACTGAGGCTACCTGTTATGTACACCAGTGCCTGCAGGAAAGTACTGGTGTCAGAACTGTTATGCACAACAAATGGACTCACAGACAGACTGGGGAATATGACATAACGTACACAGAAGGTGATAGGGTAACAAAATACACACAAAGTGAACAGAGAAGCCCAGAGGCTAAGGAACTGGGTATCTCCCTTGTATTAGAAATGCTCAGATGGGAAAAGCAAGATGTTGTGTGTTTTAATACATAGAGAACCCGAAATGCTGTTGCTAAGGGCAACAGCAAAACCCTAAAGGGTTACCAACGGGTGTGGCAGTAAACTCCTTGGTCAGAGATGGAATGATAGACACAAGGAGAGTCTCCACAATCCTAATTCTCACTTGCAGTGCACAGGTTCAGTTTACTGCCACTAAACTGACCCCTGACACCTAGCACAGTGAGACAGGATTAGACAGGCAAATCTTAGAATACAGCCGCAAACTTGCTAAGTTCACAGAGTAGTAACAGAACCCCAGCAAGCTAAACGACTGACTCCAGTCTTACTGCTAGGTCTGGATTGGCAGAGTGTAATACCAAATTCCCAGGCCTATTTGCAGTAAGCAACAAACAAATACAAAGCTACACAGTACTGGCTAACTTTCAGGAACTGACTAACCAACAAAGATTCAGCAGCATCTGCTTAACCTGGAAAGAGGCCTTATAAAGCAGGTGCTGTCCACGCCCCACTCAGACCTCACAGACTGTGAGCACAAAAACCAGCACCGGATCCCCTGCCGTGCACAGAGCCTATAACCACTGCACAGCAAAAGACCCGAACCGGAGTATCAGCTGCGCTCAGGTTACTCCGCTAGTACTTGTCTCCCGGTTGCCATGACGACGTGGCAGCACAGGGCAGGAGACCCTAACAGTACCCCCCCTCTGACGAGGGGTCAAAGAACCCCTACCACCGGGTTTATCGGGGAACTGCGAGAAGAAAGAGCGTATCAGTCTGGGGGCATGAAGATCACAACTGCGCACCCACGACCGCTCTTCCGGGCCATACCCCTTCCAGTGCACCAAAAATGACAGCCGACCCCGAACCACCTTGGAGTCAAGAATCCTTTCAACAACAAACTCCCTCTGGCCACGTATCAGAAGAGGGGAAGGTCTTCCACTGGAAGAAGGATTACTAATCGCCCGTTTTAAAAGGGAACAATGAAATGTTTTATTGATACCCAAAGAACGGGGCAGATCTAACTGAAATGCCACCGGATTGATAACCCTGGTGATCTTATAAGGGCCGATGAACCGGGGGCCTAACTTATGAGATGGCTGTCTCAACTTCAAATTCTTGGTAGACAACAAGACGAAGTCTCCTAATTTGAAGCTGCAGGGTCTTTTCCGCTTATCAAAAACCCTTTTGGTCACTAATGACACAGACACAAGGGCTTTCTTCACTTTCCGCCAAATACCTCTAAGGACCGAAACCACAGAGGAACCACCAGGCGTGGAGTCCAGGGGGTCAAAAGAATTGGCCTTAGGATGATGCCCATACACACAAAGGAAGGGAGAGATCCCTGTAGCAGAGTGAGCCGCGTTGTTATAGGCAAACTCCGCCATGGACAGATGAGCAACCCAGTCAGTCTGACACTTGGAGACATAACACCTGAGGAACTGCTCCAAGGACTGGTTCACCCTTTCAGTCTGCCCATTAGATTGCGGATGGTAGCCTGACGACAAGCTGACAGAAATCTGGAGATCGGAACAAAATGCCCTCCAGAATTTGGCCACAAACTGGGATCCGCGGTCAGAGACCACATCAAGTGGCAACCCGTGGAGACGCACAACATGCAGCATAAATAATTCAGACAGGCGTCTGGCCGATGGCAGCCCAACCAGTGGAACGAAGTGCGCCATCTTCGAAAACCTGTCAACGACAACCCAGATGGCTGTCATCCCCGAGGATTTGGGCAAGTCCACCACAAAATCCATTGAAATGTGGGTCCATGGCTTAGATGGGATAGAGAGTGGATGTAATGGGCCAACAGGAACCCCTCTAGGAGTCTTATTTCGGGCACAGATGTCACATGCCCGAACCCACTGATCCACATCCTTAGCCACCGAGGGCCACCACACCGCCCTAGATAGCAACTCCCGAGTTCTGGCAATACCCGGGTGACCTGCCGACTTCTTGGCATGGAATTCCAGGAACACTCGCTGTCTTAACCTAGGAGGCACAAACAAAAGACCTACCGGAAGGTCTGGAGGAGCCTGCTCCTGTGCTCTAAGGACTAATGATAAGAGGTCCTGGGTAATGCCCACTTTAATACATGATGGGGAAACAATGGGCAACGGCTCCTCGGTGGTCTCCTGGATTGGAGCAAAACTCAGCGAGAGCGCATCAGCCTTGATGTTTTTTGACCCAGGGCGATATGTTATCAAAAAATTAAAGCGAGCAAAAAACAAAGCCCATCGTGCCTGCCTGGCATTGAGACGCTTCGCTGACTCTAAATATGCCAGATTCGTATGGTCAGTGAGAATTGAGACCACAAACTTAGCCCCCTCAAGCCAGTGTCTCCACTCCTCGAGTGCATCCTTAATAGCCAACAATTCCCGGTTACCCACGTCATAATTCATCTCGGCAGGTGAAAATTTACGGGAAAAGTAAGCACAGGGATGAAGGCGATTATCAGACACTCCCATCTGAGAAAGCACTGCCCCAATACCCATCTCAGAGGCATCCACCTCCACCACAAAAGGACGCTCTGGATCTGGGTGTCGCAGCACCTTGGCCGAAACAAATGCCCTTTTGAGACGGGCAAAAGCCGCTTTAGCCTCACAAGACCAGTGAGCAACATCCGCCCCTTTCTTAGTGAGTGCCACCAAGGGCGCCACTATAGACGAAAATCCAGCGATAAATCGTCTATAAAAATTCGCAAAGCCCAGGAAACGCTGAAGCGCCTTCAAACTAGTGGGTTGCACCCAATCCAGGACTGCCTGTACCTTGGAACCCTCCATTTGGAAACCTTCTGGGGAGATAATATATCCTAGAAATGCGATTTGCTGAACTTCAAATTCGCACTTCTCCAGCTTCGCCCCAAGCCGGTGGTCTCTGAGTTTCTGGAGGACTAAGCGTACATGCTTCCGATGTTCCTCCAGGGAATGGGAGAAGATTAGGATGTCATCTAAGTATACAACTAAGAATCTATCCAAATATTCCCTGAGCACATCATTCATGAAATCCTGGAAGACTGCCGGGGCATTACAGAGCCCAAAAGGCATCACCAAATATTCATAATGCCCTGAGTGGGTATTAAAGGCAGTCTTCCATTCATCCCCCTCTCTTATTCAGATTAGATTGTACGCACCGCGTAGGTCAATCTTAGAAAAAATGGTGGCAGTACGAAGCTGGTCAAACAAGACCGAAATGAGAGGCAGTGGGTATGAGTTTTTAATCGTGATACGGTTCAATTCCCTGAAGTCGATGCAGGGTCGCAACGAACCGTCCTTTTTACCCACGAAGAAGAACCCCGACCCAACTGGAGACTGTGAAGGTCTGATAAATCCCTTAGCCAAGTTCTCCTGAATGTACTCTGCCATAGCCTGAGTCTCAGGACGTGACAGGGAGTACAACCTGCTCTTGGGAAGCTTAGCATTTGGCAACAAATCAATGGCACAGTCATAGGGGCGATGGGGAGGTAGTACCTCTGCAACTTTTTTGGAGAACACGTCCGCAAAATCTGCATAACACCCTGGCAATCCTGGCAAACTTAGCTGCGAGAGCCTGACTGGAAGGCTCAAGCAACTCCTGAAACAATCAGTACCCCAACTAAGAATCTCCCCAGAGACCCAGTCAAATTGAGGATTGTGGGCCCTTAACCAGGGTAACCCCAACACCAATGGGGCAAAAGTACAGACAGTCACATAAAAGGACAATTTTTCAGAGTGTGTGGCTCCAATAAACAAAGAAATCTGGCTAGTGCAAGAGGTAATTTTACCTTGGGATAATGGTTCCCCGTTTAACCCACAAATCTCAATTTCCGATGCCAAGGGTACTAAGGGAACAGAGTGTTTCAGGGCGAATTGGCGGTCCATAAAAACCCCGTCGGCCCCACTGTCCACAAAGGCCTCAGTCTTGACAGTTTGACCGAGGATCTTCAAGGTCACCGGAATGATAAAAGTCTTCTTGGGAAATTCTGACTTCTGGCCTGACAGGATGTTTCCCATCACCCCTCAGGCCCTGAAGTTTTCCGGCTTTTCTGGGCATGATACTACCACATGACCTTTATTCCCACAGTACAAACACAACCCCTGCTGTCTCCTCCGCGTCTTCTCACGCGAGGAGAGGCGGGTAGCCCCAATCTGCATAGGCTCCTCGGAAAATTCCTCAGAGTCTGAGGTTCCCTTGGGAAGGAAGGAAATCTCAGTCTCCCTTTCAAGCCTACGCTCTCTCAGCCGTCTATCCACCCGGATGGATAACTGCATGAGCTGATCCAAGCTATCAGGCAAGGGATATTGTACCAGTTGGTCCTTTATCTGGTTAGAAAGACCTCTTCGGTACTGGTGTCTCAGGGCTGGGTCATTCCACTGGGTATCATGGGCCAACCTCCGAAACTCAGTACAGTAAACCTCAACTGGCCTTCGCCCTTGCTTAAGGATCGAAATCTGAGCCTCGGCTGAGGCCGTCTTGTCAGGGTCATCATACAACATGCCCAGTGCCGTAAAAAAAGCATCAACACTTTTAAGCGACGGACAGTCAGGCTGCAACCCATATGCCCAGACCTGTGGGTCTCCTTGGAAATCACTATGCCCACCCGCTGAATCTCCGACCCAGAAGACTGAGGCCTAAGCCGGAAGTATAGCTTGCAGCTCTCCTTGAAACAAAAGAACTGCGAGCGATCTCCAGAAAAATGATCCGGGAGATTTACTTTCGGCTCCTTAACCCCTGCAGGTGCTGCTGCTGCGGGAGCTCCGCCAGCAGCCTGGGAGGTGTGCATTTTAATGGACAGATCATTAAATTGTCGAGTCAGGACCTGCACCTGATCGACCACCTGCTGCAACGTATTTTGAGGGGTATGCTCCATATTCCCACAAAATTTCAACAGGAGTATTAGGCTGCTGAATATGTTATGTACACCAGTGCCTGCAGGAAAGTACTGGTGTCAGAACTGTTATGCACAACAAATGGACTCACAGACAGACTGGGGAATATGACATAACGTACACAGAAGGTGATAGGGTAACAAAATACACACAAAGTGAACAGAGAAGCCCAGAGGCTAAGGAACTGGGTATCTCCCTTGTATTAGAAATGCTCAGATGGGAAAAGCAAGATGTTGTGTTTTAATACATAGAGAACCCGAAATGCTGTTGCTAAGGGCAACAGCAAAACCCTAAAGGGTTACCAACGGGTGTGGCAGTAAACTCCTTGGTCAGAGATGGAATGATAGACACAAGGAGAGTCTCCACAATCCTAATTCTCACTTGCAGTGCACAGGTTCAGTTTACTGCCACTAAACTGACCCCTGACACCTAGCACAGTGAGACAGGATTAGACAGGCAAGTCTTAGAATACAGCCGCAAACTTGCTAAGTTCACAGAGTAGTAACAGAACCCCAGCAAGCTAAACGACTGACTCCAGTCTTACTGCTAGGTCTGGATTGGCAGAGTGTAATACCAAATTCCCAGGCCTATTTGCAGTAAGCAACAAACAAATACAAAGCTACACAGTACTGGCTAACTTTCAGGAACTGACTAACCAACAAAGATTCAGCAGCATCTGCTTAACCTGGAAAGAGGCCTTATAAAGCAGGTGCTGTCCACGCCCCACTCAGACCTCACAGACTGTGAGCACAAAAACCAGCACCGGATCCCCTGCCATGCACAGAGCCTATAACCACTGCACAGCAAAAGACCCGAACCGGAGTATCAGCTGCGCTCAGGTTACTCCGCTAGTACTTGTCTCCCGGTTGCCATGACGACGTGGCAGCACAGGGCAGGAGACCCTAACACTACCAAAGGAAATTTTTACAGGAACTAATAAGGAATCATTTGAGGAGATTAACTGCAGACCCAAGTGAACCCCCTCACTACTCACTTGGTCAGAGCGTTTCCCTGCTTATTCGGGCAATCACGTGCGATATGTCCCTTGCCACCACAATACAAACAAAGACCAGAATTTAGCCTTCTGGTTCTTTCCTCTGGGGACAGCCGGGAGAGACCCATTTGCATGGGCCCCTCGATGTCCTCAGGAAAAGTATATACACATGGACTAGGCCTAAAAGGAACTCCTCTTTCAGCCCTCCGCTCTCGGAGACGACGATCAATTTTAATAGCGAGCTCCATGAGTTTGTCTAGAGTCTCAGGAGCGGGGTACTGAAGGAGACTGTCTTTAATAACTTCAGACAAACCGAGGCGAAACTGACTGCTCAGGGCTGGGTCATTCCAGCCACAGTCGTTCGACCAACGGCGAAACTCGGTACAATACGCCTCTGCTGGATTTTTCCCTTGCTTAAGTGCACGCAGGTGGCTCTCAGCTGATGCTTCTCTATCAGGGTCATCATACAAAAGGCCAAAGGACTTAAAAAAGGCAATTACTGATAGCAAGGCAACATCATCCGCTCTTAGCCCAAAAGCCCAGGTCTGTGGATCACCTTGGAGTAAAGACATCACAATCCCGACCCGTTGAGACTCAGTACCAGAGAACGGGGCCTTAAACGAAAATAAAGCTTACAAGCTTCCTTAAAATTAAAAAAATCCTTTCGGTTACCCGAAAAACGGTCAGGTAAATGCATTTTTGGTTCTGGAACCATACTCGGGGAGGCTCGCAAAAGATCTTCCTGCGATCTCACCCGAAGAGTGAGGTCCTGAACCATCTGAGTTAGTTCCTGAATCTGGTTGGCCAAAAGCTGGCTGGGATTTGGACCTAAAACTGGCGGATTCATGAGGCCGAATTTCTAGGCCCACCAATACAAAAGAAAAAATTAACTGTTTTTTTTTTTTATATATAGCCGGTGATAATGTTACGTTCCTGATGCTCAGAACTGGAGAGATGTAGTGATGCGAGTTCAGAGCACCAGAACGTGACGCTGAACTAAGGAGAGGTACGGGAATAGCCCCTAGCACCCTACCTTCGTTGTCTTACCCGTGTGGTCGACTCACGCCTGAACGACTATGGTTTCTTGGGCCCACAGCAGCTGTGTTTGAAGGGCGGATTAGGTCTGCCCAACTCCGATGCCCCCAGGTCTTAGAGAGAGACAAAGCGTGAACTGAGACAGGGTAATAACAAGGGGACCTCTAACTAAAACAAACAGAAGCTAGGGGCTGCTAACTACTTTAAAACTAAAGGTATGTGCGGCACGCCGCCAAGGAAAAAGGACAACAAATGATACCACTGTCCTTTCCCCTACACGGCACCGCCGAGTTCCGGGGAGGACAGTGAAAAGCGGAAACCTCCGCAAAAACCTCCAACACAAAAGAAATACAAAGTAAAAGCGGCCTAGGCCGCAACTCGCGGCAGAAGCCGCTACTCACGAAACCGGGAGAGAACCCCAAATAACGAGAACCCTCGGATGACTGCAACAGGTTCGTTTTGGACAGGAAGGATTCCCAGGACCGGCTTCAGAACTCCAGGACTCGGGAGCCCAGGGAGCAGGATCGACCAGATATAGCTAAATCAGGAACAGACGTTACCAGGCAAGAACAGCATGCAGGAAGCTATCACCGGCGTCTGTGCCAGGTAGTGAGGGAGAATTTAACAGGGAACCCTCCAATAGCTGCAGTGAAGCCTGATTAGTAATGTCGTGCAGCTGCCCTGCTGCACGACCAGAGATAACAAGTGTAATGATTGGCAGGAAGCAACGGGGAACGCGGTAGTCAGTGGCGTCCCCGTTGCTAAGGGTCCGGCGGCTAAGCACGCACGGCGTCCTAGCGTTGCTAGGGACCCGGCGGCTCAGCGCGCACGGCGTCCTAGTGTTTCTAGGGACCCGGCGGCTCAGCGCGCACGGCGTCCCAGCGTTGCTAGGCGCCGGGCGGGCAGGGAAGGAGGTGTTGCGGCTGTGAGCGTCGCTCGGAAACAGACCGAGCGGCGCCGTGGACCACGGCACCTAACAAGCAGGACCCAGTGCTGAATCCCGAACCTGCGTCCCTCTAGCAGGTGAGAGCTGTGTAACCACCACAGGAGTGAAATCCTGGTTTTTGACGACAGGATTATCTTTCTGTGCATGTGTAGGTGTGACCCCGACCACTTGTCCAACAGGTCCCACTGGAATACTCTGGCATGGAACCTGCCAAACTGTATGGCCTCGTAGGATGCCACCATCTTCCCCAACATCCGAATGCACTGATGGATCGACATACTTGATGGTTTCAATATTTGTTTTACCATTTTCTGGATTTCCAGGGCCTTTTCCAGCGGAAGAAATACTCTCTGAACTTCTGTATCCAGAATCATCCCGAGGAAAGACAACCTTGTCGTCGGTTCCAACTGTGACTTTGGGTAATTTATGATCCACCCATGTTGTTGGAGTATTGACAGAGAGAGTGATATGTTTTGTAACAACTGCTCCCTGGATCTCGCCTTTATCAGGAGGTCGTCCAGATAAGGAATTATATTGACTCCTTTCTGACGAAGGAGAACCATCATCTCCGCCATCACCTTGGTGAATACCCTTGGCACCGCGGAGAGACCGAAAGGTAACGTCTGGAATTGGTAATGGCAATCCTGAACCGCGAATCTCAGATAAACCTGGTGAGGAGGATAAATGGGAACATGCAGGTAAGCATCCTTTATGTCCACCGACACCAAGTAGTCCCCCTCCTCCAGACTGGCAATCACTGCCCGAAGTGATTCCATCTTGAACTTGAACCTTTTTAGGTAACCATTCAGATCCTTTAGATTTAGGATCGGTCTGACCGAGCCGTCCGTCTTCGGAACCACAAAGAGGCTTGAATAAAAACCCCTCCCTTGTTGTGACAACGGTACCAGGACTATGACCTGGTCTTGACATAATTTTTGGATTGCCGCTGTTACTGCTTCTCTTTCTGACGGAGAAACTGGCAAGGTCGATTTGAAAAATCGGCATGGGGGAACGTCTTGAAACTCCAGCTTGTACCCCTGGGATACTATTTGCAACACCCAGGGATCCAGGCCAGACAGAATACAATCCTGGCTGAAGAGTCTGAGACGTGCCCCCACCCGAGCAGCCTCCCGCAAGGGAGCTCCAGCGTCATGCTGGGGATTTGGCAGAAGTAGGGGTAGACTTCTGCTCTTGGGAACCTGGAGCCGGTGTGGGCTTCTGTCCCCTTCCCCTTCCCCTACCTGCAAAGAAGGGGGAACCTCTCGTCTTTTTGTATTTATTGGGTCGAAAGGACTGCATTTGCGGGTGATAGGTCTTTTTTGCCGGTGCAGGCGCAGAGGGCAAAAATGACGACTTACCTGCGGTAGCCGCTGAGACTAACGCATCCAGGCCATCACCAAATAAGGCCTCACCTTTATATGGGAAAGCCTCCATGTTTCTTTTGGAATCTGCATCCGTGTTCCACTGGCGAATCCACAACGCCCGCCTAGCCGATACTGCCATGGCAGCGGCCTGTGAACTCAAGAGTCCAATATCCTTCATTGCTTCCAGCATGTAGGCGGCAGCGTCCTTGATATTCCCTAACTTAAGGAGTATCTCATCTTTATCAATCGTGTCAATTTCTGATGACACGCTTTCTGACCATTTTTCAGTAGCGCGTCTCACCCATGCGCAGGCAATAGTGGGCCTAAACAGTGTACCATTGGTAACATAAATGGATTTCAATGTCGTTTCCATTTTGCGGTCTGCCGGCTATTTAAGAGAAGCCGTGCCAGGAGCAGGGAGAATTACCTTCTTTGTGAACCTGGAAAGTGCACTGTCTAACACAGGGGGTGACTCCCACTTTTTCCTGTCCTCAACCAGGAAAGGGTAAGCTATGTGAATCCTTTTGGGAATACGAAATCTTTTATCAGGATTCACCCACATCCCTTCAAAAAGAGCATTTAGTTCGTGTGAAGGGGGGAACGTGACTTTGGACTTCTTTTCCTTACATAAATACGCCTTCTCCTGAGGTACAGGAGTGGTTTCTCCCTTATAGCCACAATCATATATTGTATATTTTTTACCAATTTATGATCTACCTCTCTGGATTCACTATCGTCGACACAAGAGTCAGAATCCGTGTCGGTATCAGTGTTTACAACATTTGCAAATGGTCTCTTATGTGACCCAGAGGGGCCGTCCGCATAAGGAATAACAGCATCCTGAAAAATCACATCTTCCACAGATTTTCTCCAGCATGCAGCCTTAGATTCAGACTTATCTAATCTACGGTTAATCAGATGCATACTGTCACGTATCTCTTTCACCCATGCACAGTGGCAAACGCAGGATTTCTAGAGGGGGGGTTTCCAAATGCAATCTACAATCTCCCACTCTGCGGAACACTGGAGCAAGTGCGGGAGTCTGGGAGAGTGGTAGAATATCCTAGTAATGACCATGGATATTAATGTAAACATTGGTCTTTTTATACACTGGATACTTTATGAAATACAGTATTAATATCTTACACACTAGTATAGGCTGTAGCAAACATATTTAAATAACACATAAATACACAAACATAATAGAACCAGTACTGCACTTTCTAAGCACACATTCTCCCACCTCATGGTAAGGCTCCTGTCTCTTCTTCCTGGTAGCTACTCTCTGGTCCATTGCACTGATTGAGGACTCAGATCCACACATGGCAAACTAGGTAGAATAAGCTGCTACCACTGGGCATATGCAGCAGCTCTGCTCTGTCCCTTATACTGAATGATGTGGCAGCAGCTCTAGTAGTCGTATTATATACTATTGCTATTGTCAAATTTGAGCAACTGGCCAAGAGGAGGGGGGTTTCCAGGCAACCGGAAACCCTCCCTGCGTTTGCCTATGATGCAGGCTCTTGGTGTGCCGGTAACGCCACCACATTACAACTCTGTGTCCCTAAAATGGCTTCCTCCGGGGAGGAACTCCCTGCCTCAGACATGCATCACACGTGTACAGCACACCAACAGACACACTGGGACTTATTCTGGGGACAGACCCACACAGGATAGGAGCAGCCAGTTCACAATCCCAGTGCCAGTATTACCTGTGAACACAGTATGTCCACAGCCTAACAGCGCTTTTTTAAATAGTAATATACACTATCAAATGCACCACAATCGCTTTGTGCCCCCCTTAATAGCACCCTGTACTTGTCAGAAGTGGAGGAGAGGACCAGCGTGTTCTCTGCAGGGAGAAAATGGCGCTGAGTAATGTGCTGGCTGCCTGAGGAAGAAACTCCGCCCCCGCAATGGCGCCTCCTTACACTCATACAAACACTGTAATATTTATACTGGCGGGGGTAGGGCTGTGCCAGCGGCAACTTATGCACCCTTTTAGCCAGTTTGAGGTATTTTTCTTGCTGCCCAGGGCGCCACCCCCCCGCGCCCTGCACCCTGTAGTGCCTGTGTGTGTGGGCAGCAATGGCGCGCTGCGCTCCCGCCAGCCGCGCCGCACCTCAGCTGTCACTTACTTGATAGAAGATCATTCTTCTTATACTCACCTGTCTTCTGACTTCTGGCTCTGTGAGAGGGGTGACGGTGTGCTGTGGGAGTGAGCATCTAGACACGGCTAGCGTTCAGTTCCCTTCAGGAGCTAATGGTGTCCTGTCAGCCAGAAGCAGAGCCATGAAACTCTGAGGAAGTTGGTTCTGCTTCTGCCCCCTCAGTCCCACGAAGCAGGGAGTCTGATGCCAGCAGATCTCCCTGAAAATAAAAAACCTAACATAAGTCTTTTCAGAGAAACTCAGTAGAGCTCCTCAGAGTGCATCCAGTCGACCTGGGCACATTTCTAAAACTGAGGTCTGGAGCAGAGGCATAGAGGGAGGAGCCATTTCACACCCAATGAAAAGTCTTTAGAGTGCCCATGTCTCCTGCGGATCCCGTCTATACCCCATGGTCTTGATGTCATCCCCAGCATCCTCTAGGACGTATGAGAAATGGGGGGGGAAGGTTTGCGATCACAGCGTTTGCCGCAAGGCCACGCCCCCTTACCACGAGGGCACCCCCCCCAAATTAAGGCATGCGGTGTTGGTGCTCATTGTTGTCCCTCCTTGGGCAGCACAAACGTTGGGAGGTATGAATATTAGAGATGAGCGGGTTCGGTTCCTCGGAATCCGAACCCGCCCGAACTTCAGCTTTTTTTACACGGATCCGAGCGACTCGGATCTTCCCGCCTTGCTCGGTTAACCCGAGCGCGCCCGAACGTCATCATGACGCTGTCGGATTCTCGCGAGGCTCGGATTCTATCGCGAGACTCGGATTCTATATAAGGAGCCGCGCGTCGCCGCCATTTTACACGTGCATTGAGATTGATAGTGAGAGGACGTGGCTGGCGTCCTCTCCGTTTAGAGAAGAAATAGATAGGAGAGTGAGAGTGAGACAGTGACACTTCATTTACTGGAGCTTAGGAGGAGTACTCAGACAGAGAGTGCAGAATTTTGCTGATAGTATTAGTTAGTTATACTAGTGACAGAGTGAGACAGTGACACTTCATTTACTGGAGCTTAGGAGGAGTACTCAGACAGAGAGTGCAGAATTTTGCTGATAGTATTAGTTAGTTATACTAGTGACTGACCAGTGACCACCAGTGCAGTTTTATATTATTTAATATAATCCGTTCTCTGCCTGAAAAAACGATACACAGTGACTCAGTCACATACCATATCTGTGCTCAGCCCAGTGTGCTGCTGCATCATCTATGTATAATATCTGACTGTGCTCACACAGCTTAATTGTGGGGGAGACTGGGGAGCAGTTAGGTTATAGCAGGAGCCAGGAGTACATATTAAAAAATTAAACAGTGCACACTTTTTTTCTGCAGGAGTGCCACTGCCAGTGTGACTGACCAGTGACCTGACCACCAGTATATAGTATACTATATTGTATTGTGGATGTCTGCCTGTAAAAGTTAAACACACGTCGTGTGACTTGTGTGGTGTTTTTTTATTCTATAAAATAAAAAACTCATTCTGCTGACAGACAGTGTCCAGCAGGTCCGTCATTATATAATATATACCTGTCCGGCTGCAGTAGTGATATATATATATTTTTTATATCATTATTTATCATCCAGTCGCAGCAGACACAGTACGGTAGTTCACGGCTGTAGCTACCTCTGTGTCGGCACTCGGCAGTCCATCCATAATTGTATACCACCTACCCGTGGTTTTTTTTTCTTTCTTCTTTATACATACTACATCTCATTATCATCCAGTCTATATTAGCAGCAGACACAGTACAGTACGGTAGTCCACGGCTGTAGCTACCTCTGTGTCGGCACTCGGCAGTCCGTCCATAATTGTATACCACCTACCCGTGTTTTTTTTTTTCTTTCTTCTTTATACATACTACATCTCATTATCAACCAGTCTATATTAGCAGCAGACACAGTATGGTAGTCCACGGCTGTAGCTACCTCTGTGTCGGCACTCGGCAGTCCGTCCATAATTGTATACCACCTACCCGTGGTTTTTTTTTTCTTTCTTCTTTATACATACTACATCTCATTATCATCCAGTCTATATTAGCAGCAGACACAGTACAGTACGGTAGTCCACGGCTGTAGCTACCTCTGTGTCGGCACTCGGCAGTCCGTCCATAATTGTATACCACCTACCCGTGGTTTTTTTTTCTTTCTTCTTTATACATACTACATCTCATTATCAACCAGTCTATATTAGCAGCAGACACAGTACGGTAGTCCACGGCTGTAGCTACCTCTGTGTCGGCACTCGGCAGTCCATCCATAATTGTATACCACCTACCCATGGTTTTTTTTTTCTTTCTTCTTTATACATACTACATCTCATTATCATCCAGTCTATATTAGCAGCAGACACAGTACAGTACGGTAGTCCACGGCTGTAGCTACCTCTGTGTTGGCACTCGGCAGTCCGTCCATAATTGTATACCACCTACCCGTGGTTTTTTTTTTCTTTCTTCTTTATACATACTACATCTCATTATCATCCAGTCTATATTAGCAGCAGACACAGTACAGTACGGTAGTCCACGGCTGTAGCTACCTCTGTGTCGGCACTCGGCAGTCCATCCATAATTGTATACCACCTACCCGTGGTTTTTTTTTCTTTCTTCTTTATACATACTACATCTCATTATCATCCAGTCTATATTAGCAGCAGACACAGTACAGTACAATAGTCCACGGCTGTAGCTACCTCTGTGTCGGCACTCGGCAGTCCGTCCATAATTGTATACCACCTACCCGTGGTTTTTTTTTCTTTCTTCTTTATACATACTACATCTCATTATCATCCAGTCTATATTAGCAGCAGACACAGTACAGTACGGTAGTCCACGGCTGTAGCTACCTCTGTGTCGGCACTCGGCAGTCCGTCCATAATTGTATACCACCTACCCGTGGTTTTTTTTTTCTTTCTTCTTTATACATACTACATCTCATTATCATCCAGTCTATATTAGCAGCAGACACAGTACAGTACGGTAGTCCACGGCTGTAGCTACCTCTGTGTCGGCACTCGGCAGTCCGTCCATAATTGTATACCACCTACCCGTGGTTTTTTTTTTCTTTCTTCTTTATACATACTACATCTCATTATCATCCAGTCTATATTAGCAGCAGACACAGTACAGTACGGTAGTCCACGGCTGTAGCTACCTCTGTGTCGGCACTCGGCAGTCCGTCCATAATTGTATACCACCTACCCGTGGTTTTTTTTTCTTTCTTCTTTATACATACTACATCTCATTATCATCCAGTCTATATTAGCAGCAGACACAGTACAGTACGGTAGTCCACGGCTGTAGCTACCTCTGTGTCGGCACTCGGCAGTCCGTCCATAATTGTATACCACCTACCCGTGGTTTTTTTTTCTTTCTTCTTTATACATACTACATCTCATTATCATCCAGTCTATATTAGCAGCAGACACAGTACAGTACAATAGTCCACGGCTGTAGCTACCTCTGTGTCGGCACTCGGCAGTCCATCCATAATTGTATACTAGTATCCATCCATCTCCATTGTTTACCTGAGGTGCCTTTTAGTTGTGCCTATTAAAATATGGAGAACAAAAATGTTGAGGTTCCAAAATTAGGGAAAGATCAAGATCCACTTCCACCTCGTGCTGAAGCTGCTGCCACTAGTCATGGCCGAGACGATGAAATGCCAGCAACGTCGTCTGCCAAGGCCGATGCCCAATGTCATAGTACAGAGCATGTCAAATCCAAAACACCAAATATCAGTAAAAAAAGGACTCCAAAACCTAAAATAAAATTGTCGGAGGAGAAGCGTAAACTTGCCAATATGCCATTTACCACACGGAGTGGCAAGGAACGGCTGAGGCCCTGGCCTATGTTCATGGCTAGTGGTTCAGCTTCACATGAGGATGGAAGCACTCAGCCTCTCGCTAGAAAACTGAAAAGACTCAAGCTGGCAAAAGCACCGCAAAGAACTGTGCGTTCTTCGAAATCCCAAATCCACAAGGAGAGTCCAATTGTGTCGGTTGCGATGCCTGACCTTCCCAACACTGGACGTGAAGAGCATGCGCCTTCCACCATTTGCACGCCCCCTGCAAGTGCTGGAAGGAGCACCCGCAGTCCAGTTCCTGATAGTCAGATTGAAGATGAAGATGTTGAAGTACACCAGGATGAGGAGGATATGGGTGTTGCTGGCGCTGGGGAGGAAATTGACCAGGAGGATTCTGATGGTGAGGTGGTTTGTTTAAGTCAGGCACCCGGGGAGACACCTGTTGTCCGTGGGAGGAATATGGCCGTTGACATGCCTGGTGAAAATACCAAAAAAATCAGCTCTTCAGTGTGGAGGTATTTCAACAGAAAAGCGGACAACAGGTGTCAAGCCGTGTGTTGCCTTTGTCAAGCTGTAATAAGTAGGGGTAAGGACGTTAACCACCTCGGAACATCCTCCCTTATACGTCACCTGCAGCGCATTCATAATAAGTCAGTGACAAGTTCAAAAACTTTGGGCGACAGCGGAAGCAGTCCACTGACCAGTAAATCCCTTCCTCTTGTAACCAAGCTCACGCAAACCACCCCACCAACTCCCTCAGTGTCAATTTCCTCCTTCCCCAGGAATGCCAATAGTCCTGCAGGCCATGTCACTGGCAATTCTGACGAGTCCTCTCCTGCCTGGGATTCCTCCGATGCATCCTTGCGTGTAACGCCTACTGCTGCTGGCGCTGCTGTTGTTGCTGCTGGGAGTCGATGGTCATCCCAGAGGGGAAGTCGTAAGCCCACTTGTACTACTTCCAGTAAGCAATTGACTGTCCAACAGTCCTTTGCGAGGAAGATGAAATATCACAGCAGTCATCCTGCTGCAAAGCGGATAACTGAGGCCTTGACAACTATGTTGGTGTTAGACGTGCGTCCGGTATCCGCCGTTAGTTCACAGGGAACTAGACAATTTATTGAGGCAGTGTGCCCCCGTTACCAAATACCATCTAGGTTCCACTTCTCTAGGCAGGCGATACCGAGAATGTACACGGACGTCAGAAAAAGACTCACCAGTGTCCTAAAAAATGCAGTTGTACCCAATGTCCACTTAACCACGGACATGTGGACAAGTGGAGCAGGGCAGGGTCAGGACTATATGACTGTGACAGCCCACTGGGTAGATGTATGGACTCCCGCCGCAAGAACAGCAGCGGCGGCACCAGTAGCAGCATCTCGCAAACGCCAACTCTTTCCTAGGCAGGCTACGCTTTGTATCACCGCTTTCCAGAATACGCACACAGCTGAAAACCTCTTACGGCAACTGAGGAAGATCATCGCGGAATGGCTTACCCCAATTGGACTCTCCTGTGGATTTGTGGCATCGGACAACGCCAGCAATATTGTGTGTGCATTAAATATGGGCAAATTCCAGCACGTCCCATGTTTTGCACATACCTTGAATTTGGTGGTGCAGAATTTTTTTAAAAACGACAGGGGCGTGCAAGAGATGCTGTCGGTGGCCAGAAGAATTGCGGGACACTTTCGGCGTACAGGCACCACGTACAGAAGACTGGAGCACCACCAAAAACTACTGAACCTGCCCTGCCATCATCTGAAGCAAGAAGTGGTAACGAGGTGGAATTCAACCCTCTATATGCTTCAGAGGTTGGAGGAGCAGCAAAAGGCCATTCAAGCCTATACAATTGAGCACGATATAGGAGGTGGAATGCACCTGTCTCAAGCGCAGTGGAGAATGATTTCAACGTTGTGCAAGGTTCTGATGCCCTTTGAACTTGCCACACGTGAAGTCAGTTCAGACACTGCCAGCCTGAGTCAGGTCATTCCCCTCATCAGGCTTTTGCAGAAGAAGCTGGAGACATTGAAGGAGGAGCTAACACGGAGCGATTCCGCTAGGCATGTGGGACTTGTGGATGGAGCCCTTAATTCGCTTAACAAGGATTCACGGGTGGTCAATCTGTTGAAATCAGAGCACTACATTTTGGCCACCGTGCTCGATCCTAGATTTAAAGCCTACCTTGGATCTCTCTTTCCGGCAGACACAAGTCTGCTGGGGTTGAAAGACCTGCTGGTGAGAAAATTGTCAAGTCAAGCGGAACGCGACCTGTCAACATCTCCTCCTTCACATTCTCCCGCAACTGGGGGTGCGAGGAAAAGGCTCAGAATTCCGAGCCCACCCGCTGGCGGTGATGCAGGGCAGTCTGGAGCGACTGCTGATGCTGACATCTGGTCCGGACTGAAGGACCTGACAACGATTACGGACATGTCGTCTACTGTCACTGCATATGATTCTCTCACCATTGAAAGAATGGTGGAGGATTATATGAGTGACCGCATCCAAGTAGGCACGTCACACAGTCCGTACTTATACTGGCAGGAAAAAGAGGCAATTTGGAGGCCCTTGCACAAACTGGCTTTATTCTACCTAAGTTGCCCTCCCACAAGTGTGTACTCCGAAAGAGTGTTTAGTGCCGCCGCTCACCTTGTCAGCAATCGGCGTACGAGGTTACATCCAGAAAATGTGGAGAAGATGATGTTCATTAAAATGAATTATAATCAATTCCTCCGTGGAGACATTGACCAGCAGCAATTGCCTCCACAAAGTACACAGGGAGCTGAGATGGTGGATTCCAGTGGGGACGAATTGATAATCTGTGAGGAGGGGGATGTACACGGTGATATATCGGAGGATGATGATGAGGTGGACATCTTGCCTCTGTAGAGCCAGTTTGTGCAAGGAGAGATTAATTGCTTCTTTTTTGGTGGGGGTCCAAACCAACCCGTCATTTCAGTCACAGTCGTGTGGCAGACCCTGTCACTGAAATGATGGGTTGGTTAAAGTGTGCATGTCCTGTTTATACAACATAAGGGTGGGTGGGAGGGCCCAAGGACAATTCCATCTTGCACCTCTTTTTTCTTTAATTTTTCTTTGCGTCATGTGCTGTTTGGGAGTGTTTTTTGGAAGGGCCATCCTGCGTGACACTGCAGTGCCACTCCTAGATGGGCCCGGTGTTTGTGTCGGCCACTAGGGTCGCTTATCTTACTCACACAGTCAGCTACCTCATTGCGCCTCTTTTTTTCTTTGCGTCATGTGCTGTTTGGGGAGGGTTTTTTGGAAGGGCCATCCTGCGTGACACTGCAGTGCCACTCCTAGATGGGCCCGGTGTTTGTGTCGGCCACTAGGGTCGCTTATCTTACTCACACAGTCAGCTACCTCATTGCGCCTCTTTTTTTCTTTGCGTCATGTGCTGTTTGGGGAGGGTTTTTTGGAAGGGCCATCCTGCGTGACACTGCAGTGCCACTCCTAGATGGGCCCGGTGTTTGTGTCGGCCACTAGGGTCGCTTATCTTACTCACACAGTCAGCTACCTCATTGCGCCACTTTTTTTCTTTGCGTCATGTGCTGTTTGGGGAGGGTTTTTTGGAAGGGCCATCCTGCGTGACACTGCAGTGCCACTCCTAGATGGGCCCGGTGTTTGTGTCGGCCACTAGGGTCGCTTATCTTACTCACACAGTCAGCTACCTCATTGCGCCTCTTTTTTTCTTTGCGTCATGTGCTGTTTGGGGAGGGTTTTTTGGAAGGGCCATCCTGCGTGACACTGCA
The DNA here is from genome assembly GCF_028390025.1 of Pseudophryne corroboree. Taxonomy (NCBI): domain Eukaryota; kingdom Metazoa; phylum Chordata; class Amphibia; order Anura; family Myobatrachidae; genus Pseudophryne; species Pseudophryne corroboree. The sequence continues at coordinate 347,453,528 of NC_086451.1, forward strand.
GTGCCACTCCTAGATGGGCCCGGTGTTTGTGTCGGCCACTAGGGTCGCTTATCTTACTCACACAGCGACCTCGGTGCAAATTTTAGGACTAAAAATAATATTGTGAGGTGTGAGGTATTCAGAATAGACTGAAAATGAGTGTAAATTATGGTTTTTGAGGTTAATAATACTTTGGGATCAAAATGACCCCCAAATTCTATGATTTAAGCTGTTTTTTAGGGTTTTTTGAAAAAAACACCCGAATCCAAAACACACCCGAATCCGACAAAAAAAATTCGATGAGGTTTTGACAAAACGCGGTCGAACCCAAAACACGGCCGCGGAACCGAACCCAAAACCAAAACACAAAACCCGAAAAATTTCCGGCGCTCATCTCTAATGAATATGTGATACACTTTACCTCACAGTAGAACTGGATACAAAGAAAAAGGTTGCAGGTGCACAATTCAAACAGCACCCATGCCCACCTGTCCTATATATTGTTTTTTAAATTAGGCTCCTGACAATTCTTAGACTGCATCCAGAGCAAGGTGAGTCCTGCACAAATGTATATTGGATAATCAGATGGGGGTGCATTTCCGGGGTGTGGGTCCCTCTGGAGTGTTGTGGCTGTTTTGCCTCAGGAGCAACACATTATTAACACTTATTTTCATATTTACTTTCATCCATATCGTGTGTTTTGTTTCAATGTAATTCATTTCCTACCTTCACTTTTCACTACTTTACCTCTCACTACTTTACCTCTCACTAATTTACCCCTGCTCTTTTCAGCAGCCTCCCTCACTAACCTATTTTCACTTTTTCACTATATATTTTTTCCCTTTTGTGTTGCCCTGGGGTCACTCAGCTGCTTCATTCTGGGGGGTCCCACGCCCTAGATTTGTACCCGCCAAAATGTTAGGGACTTGCCAGACTAATGAGGTCACCTGGACGCGATGGGCAAGCCATTACTTCTGGCCACAACTATGCGAAGAACCTCGCTCAAAATGCTAAATTTTATTAAAATAATTATTATTAATAAATTGGTAATGTTTGAATTGTGCACCTGCAACCTTTTTCTTTGTATGCAGTTCTACTGAAAGGTCTCTACAGGGTCGCACCTTTCATTACCGGTGTGCACCCCAGGACCCCTGCCCTGTATACACTTTACCTCACGTCTGATTGTGTCCTCCCTGTCCTTGGCCATCCTTCCATTTCCCTGCATCAAAGTTTGTGTAACCAGCTCCAGTAGCTAATGTCACACTTGAGAGAAAGTAGATTAAAAAGTAAATGTCGTGACAGCATGAGACGACATATGTGCGTGCATCCACAATCTGATGCTCAGACGTTTCTAAGCCATTACATCTAGTCATACTTCATTACTAGACCTTTTTATAGATGATCACGGGCATGAAGCATGCAAGGATAGAAAAGCATATGTAACTTAGTGGAAAATTTCTAATACATGTTGATTTAGATTACTTGATGCCTCATCTCTATGATTTCACTTTTTTTCCCACAAATAGATTCTTTTATGTTTTTAACCAGTTACTTGGATACAAAGCAGTTGTATAGTTATTATTCAAACTATAAGGCATCGCAGTAGTGGTAAACAACATTTATACAGTACATGCTTCTCAGGCAGATTTGGCCCTAAAGGTCCGTACACATTAGACGATGTCGCTCTGTGAGCGACGCCGTCTAATGTTTCCCCTCCCAGGCCGGCCGGCCGGTCGGCGTCCGACTGTACACACTGAGCGATATGACCACTCATATCGCTCAGTGACGTCACGCCTCCGCCAGCCCTGCATGCAGGTCGTGGACAACAGTCCAGATCCTGCATGCATGCACTGGCGACAGTGACGATCGTTGTCGACCTGCGGGGCCGCTCATCGGTCGTCGCTGGCGGCATACACACTTGCCGATAAAATGAGCGACGTTGCTCAGGGAGGGGGAAAATTATTATCGGCAAGTGTCTATGGACCTTAAGAGTTCCCAGCCATATCACACAGCAGAATGACTAAACTGTAGCATCCCAGATCGTGAAAATGCCTGCACCAAATATGTCCTTAGTTATGTCAAACACCATGTAAACATATGCAAAGAAACTGTAAGCTACAGCGGGAACTCATACAGTATATGCAAAGTGCAAAACTCTGGAAATGTTTCATTGATGACTAAAAAGCATAATCTGTAATCTTTTATCCTTTTTTTCGCATGCTGGGGGCCGCCCATCGCAGGGCAAGGCCGCCCAGCAGTTGACCGTGCCGCCCAGCGGCTAGGACAGCAATTAAGTGCGGTCGCAACAACTGTGGACGGCCCCCTGCCTCTGCAGCCTGGCGTCACGCAGTCACACAGAAAATGCAGCCGGCCAGCCCCCGTTTTCCCCGCGCCACCCCCACAATGGTCTGTTGCTGCCCCAGCCCGCCCCGCAAATGCCTCTGTCAATTAGGTAGAGGTGTTCGCAGCTAATGTTATGCGATCGCATTAACCAGGCCACACATGCGCAGGATGGGACCTGCGCCAGCGCAGCGGCGCCGCCGACGGGGGAAATTGCCTGAATAACCCCCTCTGTACTTTGATATTGTGTTTCTGAATTCTACGCCCTATGCGCATTGTGGGGGTCATTCCGAGTTGTTCGCTCTGTATTTTTTTCTCGCAACGGAGCGATTAGTCGCTAATGCGCATGCGCAATGCCCGCAGTGCGACTGCGCCAAGTAAATTTGCTATGCAGTTAGGTATTTTACTCACGGCATTACGAGGTTTTTTCTTCGTTCTGGTGATCGTAATGTGATTGACAGGAAGTGGGTGTTTCTGGGCGGAAACAGGCCGTTTTATGGGTGTGTGCGAAAAAACGCTACCGTTTCTGGGAAAAACGCGGGAGTGGCTGGAGAAACGGAGGAGTGTCTGGGCGAACGCTGGGTGTGTTTGTGACGTCAAACCAGGAACGACAAGCACTGAACTGATCGCAGATGCCGAGTAAGTGTGGAGCTACTCAGAAACTGCTAAGAAGTGTCTATTCGCAATTCTGCTAATCTTTCGTTCGCAATTTTGATAAGCTAAGATTCACTCCCAGTAGGCGGCGGCTTAGCGTGTGCAAAGCTGCTAAAAGCAGCTTGCGAGCGAACAACTCGGAATGACCCCCTGTAGCAGGATAAACAGTATGTACTAGGCATACTAGATTTGTACTTTTGTTGCAAAAAACACAAATGCTATGTGAAATGCCAGCGTCAATATTCAGGTACTTTCGGCAGCGGGGTACACTGGTATTCCACAGGGAATAACATGGGGGTGTAGAGTTGGATCTTGATCCGAGGCACCGACAGGCTAAAGCTTTGACTGTTCCCAGGATGCACTGTACCGCCTCCTCTATAGCCCCGCCTCCAGGCACTGGAGCTCGGTTTGTAAGGTGGTGCCTGCAGCGCAGGTCACTAACACGTGGAGCTGCGCTAGGCAGCCCAAAAAGGAGCTTTTAGAAAACTTCAAGGGCCACAGCACTTTCTATGTCTTTATGACATACTGTGCAGTGGCTCCATCACCTCCCACAGCGGCGCTGCATACTCCCACGCAGTGGTGGAACTAGCGAGCTGTGGGCCCAGGTGCAACAAAATGCTGTGGCCCCCCTCTCATCCCGTCCAAGTCCACCCCGCTTCCCCCCAACTCCAAATTAGAGATTCTTTGCATGCTTCCATATTATCTATCTATCTATCTATCTATCTATCTATCTATCTATCTATCTATCTATCTATCTACACACACATATATACACAGTGGAGCAAGTAGGAAAAATTGTTAGTTGTGCTGTGTGCGCGCAATGGGTGTGACCACATGCCACATGGGACGTGGCCATTGAAAATGGGGTCATAATACACATATGACCCAAATAGTGCAGTGCCAGATACACATATGCCCCCACAGTGCCAGATATGCCCGCACAGTGCAAGATACACATATGTCCCCACAGTGCCAGATATGCCCCCACAGTGCCAGATACACATATGCCCCCGCAGTGCCAGATATGCCCCCACATTGCCAAATACACATGCCCCCACAGTGCTAGATATGCCCCCACTGTGCCAGATACACATATTCCGCCACGTTGCCACATATGCCCCCACATTGCCAAATACACATGCCCAACAGTGCTAGATATGCCCCCACTGTGTCAGATACCCATATTCCACCACATTGCAGATATGCCCCCACATTGCCAAATACACATGCCCCCACGGTGCCAGATATACTCTCATAGTGCCAGATATGCCCCCACAGTGCTAGATATGCCCCACAGTGCCAGTTTCGATATTTTTACCTGCGCATTGCCAGGGGCCTCCAGCACGTTGCTATGGGTTTCATGCACGTTGCCAGGGGTTTCAAGCGCGTTGCCAGGGGTCTGCAGCACGTTGCAATGGGTTTCATGCACGTTGCCAGGTGTTTCCTGCATGTTGCCAGGGGTTTCATGCACGTTGCCAGGGGTTTCTGCCGCGTTGCCAGGGGTCTCCTCCATGTTGCCAGGGGTCTCCTCCGCATTGCCAGGGGTCTCCTCCACGTTGCCAGGGGTTTCCTCCATGTTGCCAGGTGGGTCCTCTGCGAGTTGCCAGGGATCTCCTGGCCACTGTTCCAGTATGGGAGGGTGTGTGTGGGCAGGCTGCAGTGCCGTAACTAGGTAGGTGCGGTGTGCCTTGCACACAGCGCAGTATGAACTGGGGCGCATCCAGCCACCAACAAAATATACATTCAGCCGCGCGATCGTCTTCGCCTCCTCCCCGCTCCCCTCCCAAGCCGAAGTTTACTGGGCAGCAGCGCGTAATCCCCGCCTCGGCTCATGTTACAGCAGCGCCGGACTACTCTCCGAACAGAGGCGTCGGAACGGGAGGAGCAGCTCACCCCCCCACCCCAAATATGAGAGGCGCCACCGCCGACTTCCTGGAGAAGTGTATCGCGGCAGTGAACAGAGGCGGGTTGCGCCGGCGGCTCTAGCTGCCTGCCGCCGTTCTAGCTGCCTCTGCAATCGAAGCTCTCAGCTATCCGATCGGGTGACAGCTCATCCATATGAGCCGGCAGGAGCAGGAGGATCTGAAATACTGTATGTATCATGAAGGGTTACTTCTTACCCCCCGGCCTGTGTAATCTCCGCAGATCTGATTATACTAGCTGCACAATTGCTTAGGATAGGAGAAAGTTCCACTAAGCCCGTACCACATGGGAGGGACAGGTGCAGCGTGTTTTATGGACTGCATGGTCCCCCGCGCTCACATTTAGACCCTACTGCAGCACCGGGCTGGGATCTGTTCCCAGAAAACCTGTCCTTCCATCCCTCTTCTGTCTTGGCTAAAATATTGTTTAAATTATACCCATTGCATACACGGCTTGGAAGCAACCTTTCTGCAGACAGTCCGTATTTCTAAAAAAAAAAAAGCCATTCAGTTTACTAGGAACCCCACTGAGGAATGAGGTACGCGGTGCCTCATGCCTTAGTGATGCCACTGGTTCTCAGTGAATTGACAGACATTGTAATTCATAATGCACAATGATGGCTTCCACTGCGTCTGGGCTAATAGGATATTCCTGGAGCACTATACTGTCTACACTGTGTAAAAAGGAGGACGTTGTCTGCCGTAATGTGTAAAAAGGGGGACGCTGTCTGCCATAATATGTAAAAAAGGGGTACGCTGTCTGCCGTAATGTGTAAAAAAGGGGGACTCTGTCAGCCGTATTGTGTAAAAAGAGGATGCTGTCTGCCGTAATGTGTAAAAAAAGGGACACTGTCTGCCGTAAGGTGGAAAAAGGGGACGATGTCTACCGTAATGTGTAAAAAGGGGACGCTGTCTGCCGTAATGTGTAAAAAAGGAGGACGCTGTCTGCCGTAAAGTGTAAAAAGGGCATGCTGTCTGCCGTAATGTGTAAAAAAAAAAAAGGACTCTGCCGTAATGTGTAAAAAAGGGGAGACTGTCTGCCGTAATGTGTAAAAAGAGGACGCTGTCTGACGTAATGTGTAAAAAGGGGGATGCTGTCTGCCGTAAGGTGTAAAAGGGTCTCTACCTGGTGTAGTGGCGTTATAGTGCGGTGTAATGTGAATAATGGAGACTACTGTGCACCATTATATGAATTGGTATTATTTTGTGTCCACACCCCTTTCCCGTGAAGCCACACCCCTATATATTTTGCACGCGCTTACGGCGCGCACTGCCACCGGGTTTGCGTTAAGGGGGGGCGCCGATGACGTTTCTTGCACACAGCGCTAAAATGTCTAGTTACGGCACTGGCAGGCTGTATCATTCTAGCGCCCGCAGTGGATTGAGACGCGCTGGGGGCTGCTGCAGCGCTTCCGTACATTACAGTGTGAAATAAAACCCTTAAAATGCACAGGGAGACAGGCGCTAGAGGTCAAATGTGACTTCTAGCATCTGTCTCCGCCTTGGCAGCGGCCATTTCTGGTGGGGTTATTTACATTGCAAAGTATGGAAGCGCTCCCGCAGCCCCCAAGTGCATCTCAATTCACTCACTGTGGGAGCTGTGGTGGCTGGAATCGGCGGTGCCTATGCTTTGGACCCCTTTGGGCCCCTTGACAGCGATGGGCCCCAGTGCAAGGCACTGCTTGCACTGGTGGCAGTTCTGCCACTGCTCCCGCGGTCGGGTTCCCGGGTACTTGCAGTGGAAACGCACCGGCTTTCAGGCACACCACCGCTGCCGCTCTCCAGGATTGCGTGGCTGCACTAAAGGGAGGAGATAAGAGGGTCCCCCAGGTGGGACCCGCCGGTAAATAGTGATACGGTCGCGGTCCCAGGAGACGGACCACGCCGCTGGCGTGGACACTGTGTCGCACAGGGACCCCACTATATCCACCAGGTCAAGGAGCACAGGACGGATTTACTAAAATCCATTTATAAAAGACTCCACGGTATCAGGTGGTGAAGTCAAGCAGAGGGTATAAGGTGCGGACCTGTAGCCCCTCCCCTAGCTACTGCTGGTGTACCCGCCCTGGAGCTGCAGTTCTCTCTCCCTCACTCCCTGACAGAGATTTTGGCGCCATTACATTGCTGGGCTGATCTCCGGGACTGCTGATCACTGTCTGCTCTGTAAATCCGCCTTTATCATCAGCGCTGTGCATTTACAGACACTTAAATATTCTACATGTTATTTTAGACAGTGTTAGTTAAGAACAAGTGAACTGCTATCTGAATATTTAGTACAAGTATTCTGTGATATACATCCAGTGTTTACTGTGCATTGTTATATCTGTATACATACATATCTATATGTAATTTACTAGTCCAGTGCAGTTTTATTGTTTACATGTAATAATTCCTGCATTGTACCTGCGGCTGAGTGTGCCTGTAGCTGCTGTGTGGATTCCATTCTTGTGTATCACATGTTTTGCTATCACTATATTTTGTACCCTGGGGGCTAGGTGCATCAGGGTCTCATATAATATATAGTGCTACACAGGGTATACTGTTTTGTATTTCTCACTGTGTTTTTCAATCACCCCACACCGCTTAAATCATCTGTTTGTGCCCTGTGTTTACTGTCACATAACACAGGGGATTATTTACTGGTTATTTACTGGTTTTGTGTTTGTCTGGCTATATTGTACTGTTAAGCCCTAAGGTTACATCCCATACAATGTCTGCTACACAGGGTGGGACATCTGCGGACGATCCTGCATCGTGCAGTGCTGTCACCACGGATTCAACAGTGGGGGAAGTGGTAGCTGCTGGTTCAGGCGCTGGGTGTCATACATCTCCCAGTCTGACTGCGGCACCTGTGGCCAATCAGGACCCACCTTGGGCAGCATTTTCAAATATGCTGACTACACTTGTAACACATCTTACGCCCCCTGTGGTACCTCCTGTGCCATTACATCCACATATTGTCCCTGTAGTTAATCCGCCGTGGGCGGATATTCTGTCTACCCAGTTACAGCAATTAAATCAGTCTTTGGTTAGAAAAAAAACCACCCGCCCCCCCTCTGGGGCCAAGGGGTCATCTAAGCAGGCTATTTCGTCCACTAATATTTTGGATAATTCTTCCGATGAGGATGGGGAATATACTGATCCGTCAGACACTGATACAGTTGCTTCTGATGAGGAATCTACAACTCAGGTTGATGTTCCTGACCTTGTGGAGGCTATCAAGCTGATTCTCCAAATTGATGATGACATTGAACTCCCTGCTACGTCTAAGAAACCTGATAAGTTTAAACATCAGAAGTTTGCTAAAGTAGTTTTACCACATTCTGACCTTTTAATTGACATACGTCAGGAATCCTGGTCATCTGCAGGAAAGAAGTTTCCCCTGTCTAAAAAGATGCTAGCTCAATATCCTATCCCTGTGGAGTTGAGTAACAAGTGGGAAACTCCACCACCGGTGGACTCTCATGTCGCCAATCTTGTGGTGTAATCTACTCTGCCTGTCACCACTGTCACCTCACTGAAGGAACCAACAGATAAGCGTGTGGAGGGATGCCTGAAGTCTATTTACACTCTTACCGGTGCTGTACATAGACTCACTATGGCTGCCTCTTGGGCAGTAAAAAGAATTGAAGCATGGGTTCAGGCAATTGAGGATGAGTTACCTCAGGATTTTTCTGACACTGCCAGACAATATCTGTTGTATATTACCACAGCCTCTCACTATATTCAGGAGGCAGCCTCTGATGCAGGGGTCATGGCGGCCAAGGCATCTACTATGTCTATTCTGGCTCACCGGATTCTGTGGTTTTATGTCCTGGAAAGTGGACCTGGGTCAGTATTTACTAAAAATCCGAGTTTGGCCGATTTGTGTTTTTTTTTCTAAGTCCCAATCCGGGAATTCACTAAGCACCAATCTCGGCAGTGTTTGGACTATTCGTAATGGTTTGAATGACAACGTTCCGAAATACGAATGAAAAGACCATCGGTCAAACGTGGCTGTTATTTCATACAATACGGGAATTCACTATTCATTCGTATTTGGGTGTTAGTTTCTGAGTGCTCAATTGCGGTCGTATTTTTTTGCGAATCGGTAAAAAAAGCTGCAAAAAAATAGACCTGCTTTTTTCAATCGTGTTTACATGTGTTGGAACTCAAAAATCAATCACACCTGAATTAGGATGCCTATAAAAGGATGTTAGGCCCATTTCAATACACCTACACTCAGAAATGGCAGCAGGACTGTGGGCCAGTGATCTTTTGTGTGCTGTGGGATTCCTCAGACTCAGACATCAGCCTGTAAGTACCCAGGGCCAAGAAACTGAACATTGTCAGCAGGTTGTACAGGTTCCGCGGAGGCTGCGCAGGCCTCGTTTTTTTAGGGGGCGTTTAAACTTGAATGCATTGTCCGATGATAAGGTCATACAGATGTTCCGTCTAAATCGTAACAACATTTTCCGTCTGTATGACCTTGTCAAACTGGGCCTAGACCCTGAGACAGCACGCTCTCGCTCTGTCTCAGGCCTGCACAAACTCCTGGCTGTGTTGCACTTTCTGGCTACTGGCAGCTTTCAGGCTGTGTCTGGGATGTCATAGGAATCTCACAGCCCTCATTTTCGAGAATCTTAACACAGGTGATGTATACCTAACTACCCACTCTGTTTTTGCTTGGTTTTACTTACTCGGTGGCCAGTTCTGTGCTAAAATCTCATGTATCATTTTCTATCAAATATACACACAGGTGTTGGCTGTTTTGCAGCCCCACATCGAGGCCTCAATCTGCTTCCCTACCCATGAGTCTCAGTGGCATGCCGTCAGGGTAGATTTCTATGAGCTGGCTGGCATGCCCAATGTGCTTGGAGCCATAGATTGCACACACATTGAGCTGAGACCACCTAGGGGCAGGCAGCACATATATACAAATAGACATCTAGAACACTCCACAAATGTGCAGGTGGTTTGTGATGCAATTCTCAAAATAATGAGTGTTGTTCCTGGTTACCCTGGGGGCTGCCATGACTCCTTCATCCTCAGTCAGTCATCCCTCTTTGATAAGTTTGAGGACAGACAAATGCCAGATGGATGGCTGCTGGGTATGTAATTTGATATGTGTAGGCCTGTGTATAGTTTGTCCAAATACAGGGGCAGATGTATTGACCTGTAGAAGGCATAAGCAAGTGAGAAACCAGTGATATTTGCAAGGTGATAAAGGCACCAGCCAATCAGCTCCAATATGTAAATGATTATTTAGGTACATATTGTCCGCTGCCTTTATTACCTTGCACATATCACTGGTTTATCACTTCCTTATGCCTTCTACAGGTTAATACATCTGCCCCACAGTGTGTTAATTATGTGTTGCTGTATCTTAACATGAATCACGTTACTATATCTGTCTTTTAGGTGATGGAGGATATGGCTGTTTCTCTTGGCTTCTAACTCCATTGTCCCGACCTGATACCCCTGCTGAACACAATTACAATCATGCACATAAGTCCACACGGAATGTGATAGAAAGATGTTTTGGTGTGCTGAAATCTAGGTTTCGGTGTCTGGATAAGTCTGGTGGCCTTTTGTTGTATAGTCCCTCGAAGGTGACTCAAATTGTGTTCTGCTGCTGCTTTCTTCATAACATGTGTTTGCAACAACATCTGCCACATGTTGAGGAGGAGGAGGAGGATGAAGAAAGCAGCCAGCAAGCAGAGGAATTAGAGACATCTGGTGATACTTGGAGTACAGATCATGGGAGGCAGGTTAGGCAAGAGCTCATCACTCGCTATTTCTAAGGTAAGTTTGGTTTGCTTATTTCATTTGTTGTGTAATCATAAATAGATGTTTGGCCATTTTTATTGCCAAAACCATTACTCAGAATGTGTCTGTCTCCTTGACACATACAAACATACCCTCACTTTATGCAAAACAAATGTCGCATGTGTATTGTGTGTATTTTAAAACTCAAAACAACAGATTATGAGTGGCATGCATTAAGTCTGGATAAGTGATCGTAAACTTGCAGTGCTAATTTATTACAAGCACACATAATCCATTTAGTATTTTACTTTATCATTGTGTGTAACGTCCTAATGCACAGGTTCACAAACTCGGCCCTCAGGACCCCACACAGTGCATGTTTTTCACGTAACCCAGTAGAAGCACAGGTGTATGAATTACTCACAGACATATGTTAAAAGGTTCACAGGTGGAGGTAATTATGTCACTTGTGATTCTGTGAGTAGACCTGCAAAACATGCACTGTGTGGGGTCCTGAGGGCCGAGTTTGAGAACCTGTGTTCCAAAAAAACACTCCTCAACATATAATATGTTAGCCTTGAGGAATACATGTGTCCCTATGTGTGATGCTCCATCATATTTAAGGGACACAAACTTACTGTCATCAAAAATAATTTATTTCTTAATGTTTGCTGCAGTAAACTTGCTGATTTGTAAGTAAATATACAGTTTGCCACATATATACATTATTATACACATTCTTTGTTTTTTTGTTAAAAAGTTCTTATTTGTTGGTTTATGCATCATGTGTAATAACATTCTTACTAATTTTTAACACACACAAACATGTCCCAACAATAATGACATTCATTTTGTCAATGTTTTTTTAAAAATTCTATGCCAACATATTGAAAGCTTTTTACACAACTCAATTGTGTTATTCTTGTAATGTTGTATAGAGAAGAAAGGTAAAATAGTTAACAATAACATTGTAATTTGGATTGTCTGCAGGAGAGGAGAATGATTGGAATCTAGAAAGGGTAATGATTAGAAAAAAAATCAAGTGGTTTGGTTACTTCCTTCTAACATGTATGTGCGGCTCCATCAACACTTCCCTCCTCCAATACAAAAAAAAAAAGATGGTAAAGAATAAATGTGCGTACAAATTTTATGTTGTTGTTTGTACCACTTATAATTAATGATGTTGTATAAATTGTCAAGGAGCTAAGTGTTATATATATTTTGCCAAACATACACTTACTAACTATTTATAGTTACTTATCAGAAATGTCTAATTTGTATTTTTTTCAAGTTTTTTTGGGTGGCTGCTTGTCCTGCCCTTTGCCTTTAGCACTGTCATGTTGTCGTGCTCTGGTGGAGTGTCTTGGTGGTGATGAGACTGGCGTGATATTTGGAGTAGTCGTACCAGAACTGCTGCTTGTTTGCTGTTGGTGCATGGATCTGAGTGTTTAATTCAGGTTAGTGAGGGTGGCATTGAGTTCACGTGTAGCAGCATTTTGATTGTCTACAATTCGGAATAAACTTTCATTAATCTTTTGATTGTTTTGAAAAATGTTCATATAACTTTGCTGTTGTCTGTGCTGTTCTTCCATTAGTCTGTGCTATTCTTCCATTATGCGCTGTATGTTGCCCATGACCTGTGTAATGTCTGTACGCATGAGTTCCATGGTATTGCCAATTCTGGTTGTTTGTTCATTTTGTCTATTCATATTTCTTGATATTCTTCTGAGGTGACATGGTAGGCTTGCAAACATTTGTGTCTGCCTACGCAGGCAATCTTCATTAGTGGCCTGCTGTCTAGCCCAAATGGTCCAAAACACCTGATCAGACCCTTGTGTTACTGGTGTTGTTGGACTGTGTTGTGGTGGTGGTGTGCTTTGGTGTGGTTGTGTACTCACAGGTGCTGGGGGGCTCATTCCTTAGCTTAATGGCTGCATTTCTAAGATGATTGTCTCCTCGATGTCACTGTGTTGCTGTTGTTGCGGAGGGATGCTGTTACCAGGACTAGAAGCTGAAATGTTAAACAAATCTCCGTTAGCTATCCATATGTTTGAGAAATGTAAACAAATCACTACATATGGAACACATGTCATTCACTGTTGCTTTTTTCAAATATTCTGCCTAGCAACATCATCACTCATAACTTAAATACATACGGGTCTGGGACTCAGGATCGACAGCAAAAAGGTCGACAAACATTAGGTCGCCGCCAATTGGTCGACACACCTTAGGTCGACATGGACTAAATGTCGACATGGACAAAAGGTCGACAGGAACAAGGTCGACATGGAAAAAGGTCGACATGAGGTTTTTTTTTGGTGTCGTTTTCTTCGTAGAGTGACCGGGAACCCCAATTAGTGCACCGCGCCCCCCCGTATGGCTCGCTTCACTCGCCATGCTTCGGGCATGGTGCCTTCGCTCCGCTACCGCTTCGCTCGGCACAGATTACCATTCCAATCGTAGTCCACGTGGATCGTTAAGTATGAAAAGGTTCCAAAAAAGAAAAAAATCGTGAAAAACTCATGTCGACCTTTTTCCATGTCGACCTTGTTCCTGTCAACCTTTTGTCCATGTCGACCTAAGGTTTGTCGACCAATTGGCGTCGACCTAAGGTTTGTCAACCTTTTTGCTGTCGATCTGGAGTCCGGATACCATACATACATATGCCTGTTTGTGGCAAATGTGTCTGGTTACTTAATTGTGAAAGCAAACACTTTAGTTTTATTGTAGCTCAGACATACTCCACCATAAAAACACATTGGAATCCATAATGTGTTACCTTATAGCTTTGATAAAACAAACATAGTAATGTTTTTATATGTATTTGGCAATGTTAGCTCAAACACACATGTGAAATTTGGAAAAACAACCTTACTTTTTTCTAAAAATAAACATGATTTTTTTGTTGCAGCATCTTACACACAATGTGATACTGTATGGCTCAAGTGGACATACATATCTTTACTGGATGTGGACAAGGCCATTTTGCTTGGATTCCATTTCAGGTTTTACTTACTGCGGTAAGTATCTAAGTTTTTGATCTGTTTTGACTTAACATTTAGCTGCTTGGACCAGGTAGTATACCTATACTTATAGGAATTATAAAACATGGATGGGAGTCTAAACTACATATCCCATAATGCAGCCCGGTTAAGTTAAGTTAATTCAATTTAATTCAATTCACATTGTAGCAGACCGTATGTCCGCTATGATTGGCTAAATGAGCTACACCGATTCAGGTAAATAGGATGACCAGCAGGTAGAGCTTCACTACCCCTGACGAAGCCGCCCAGGTGAAACGTGCACGTTGGGTTAACGGTGCATATGGATGTCACCCAAACTGCCTCTGCTGCTTTTTTACACTGACGGCAACGGCGGACCGCGCGCCGCCCGCAGCGGTCTCAGACACCAGGCACTTGACTGTGACTGGACATCCCGAGGACGTCTTGGACTCAGGTTATCCTGAAGGGAGGCGTATGTCATTAACAACAGTTCTCATACTGCCCGGCAATACGGTTTCAGAGACAAGTGATTCATGATGAGCCGCACATTGTCAGCAGCGGGGAGAGATTGATAAGAATACACAGCAGATAAGTAATATTCCTTACTTTAATTGATTATCTATTGGCGATATTTTGCACATCAATTTAGGAATTAATTTTCAAACAGTTTAATATCAATTATTCAAGATGAATTAGTAGGGTTAATTTCTTACTGTAGATGTGCTGTTTGGGTTACATCCATATGCATAATGCCGTTTTGCAAATATGATGCAATTCTGTGATAAGTGCAAATATAATGCAAATTCGTTTATACTGGACACAACTTTGATAGTATCACTATGGTTGTACTTAATATATCACATAAATTGTGTTTCTAATTGATTAACCCATATTTTAGTGGGAATATTTACCCTTTGCACAAAATTTTTTTTTTGAAATGGAAATTATATGGGAAGGAGAAATTTGTTAGACATTGAGCTAATCCCTATACATTTGGGATTTGCAGTGAATACACTCATAAGAATTTACTCCATTAACAGTATCACTCAAAACATAAAAATAAATTTTCCTTTATCTTCCTTTCTTTATTTCAGTGCTCTCTCATCGGCTTAACTCATTCATTGAGATAACGACAGCAGAAGCACACTATTTTCATATTGCACTTACACCTAATAGGACTCTCTCATCCTCAATTCGATGTCAATAGACAAGATGGAGGACAGTAGACATCCTGGTTGTCACTGCATATGAAAGCTGTATTTCATAGAAATTAATTTTAAAAGTTTTGTTACATACAGATATAAAAGCAATTTTGTTTCTCTCTCTTTTGAGTGATTTTTCACAAAATGTCACACAAATTACTGTGAATATACACAACAATGTGATATCTCAAGTAAACGTTGTAATTGATATTAATTAAGGGCTTGTAAGTAGTCAGCATTACAGGTATTAAAACACTGGCTAGGGACCTCTCCCCTGCACTCTCATTAACTTTGCCCTAGATTGGGCAGGTGAAGTTAACAGCAGATACAGGTCTTGGGAGTGGTGCATATGCTCCAGTTGGTTCTCTCATTGGAGATTCGATGCTTTTTAAGCAGATCTCCAAAAGCAGAAACCAGGCATTTAGCCACCTATTCCTCCCCATCTTCCTTCTGACCTTTTTCTTTTCTCCTACTCTCCCTCTTAGTTATGCAAAAAATGTTCTACATACATTTCTAATTTAGTTCAGTTATATACTGGACACACACCATCCATTGACCTTGAACTATTACGACATCATGTACTCTGACTAGGGGTACGGTGGTGTGTGGTTTGTCATACCAAGGGAGCATTAAATTACCAAAGGGGATAAATATACCTATTAATTAGAAATATAATATATGGAGTTAAGGAGAGAGGCCCAGCCAGTTATACCATAAAATATCCTTATAAAATAAGTGTTTTATGTCGTATGTCAATGTGAGTCCGATTTCAATAAAAGTTACGTTTTAGATTACTATTAAGAGTGCCCCATAAAAAGGAGTTGTCTTTCCCTCTTGTACATCAGTTGACTTAATGCGGTTAAGAAAAAGTTTGATTACGTTCTGAAATTGTTTACATTTATTTCAGTTTGATACTCACAATCAAGATGAGGGGAGTGTGGATGACGTCTTGGAGGTGTGCCCAAAATTTGGAGTGGGGGGACAGAACATACTGTCGATAATCTTCGTGGCGGGGTAGCCTGCTGTGGTTGGCCCTGGACATCAGACCTTGCTTTCTTTTCGGCCACAGGTTTTTTGTGGTGATGTCTTACAGAAGTCCCACTTCTGCTGCTCCATACATCTTTTGATGGACCTATTAATGAAAGTGCAATTTTGTTATGGCCATTCCTTTACAAACATACCCTATACTACAATGGACACTTTACCTGCTTCCACAGCGTCATCATGATCAGATGTGATAGGAGTTACTGGACGACGAGTAGTGCTGCTTTTTTCAAACACTGTATAAAAAAAAAATGTAGTCATGCTATTGTTGATACATCCACCCATTATGCTTATAAACATTTATTCTTTAAGAAATGCTTGCTTTATTTTTAATAAAAACATAAGGACCGGAAACAAAAAATACAATACATAAAACAATAAACATTGGCCCTCATTCCGAGTTGATCGCTCGCAAGGCGAATTTAGCAGAGTTGCTCACGCTAAGCCTACGCCTACTGGGAGTGTATCTTAGCTTCTTAAAATTGCGACCGATGTATTCGCAATATTGCGATTACAAACTACTTAGCAGTTTCAGAGTAGCTTCAGACTTACTCGGCATCTGCGATCAGTTCAGTGCTTGTCGTTCCTGGTTTGACGTCACAAACACACCCAGCGTTCGCACAGACACTCCCCCGTTTCCCCGGCCACTCCTGCGTTTTTTCCGGAAACGGTAGCGTTTTTTCCCGCACGCCCATAAAACGGCCTGTTTCCGCCCAGTAACACCCATTTCCTGTCAATCACATTACGATCGCCGGAGCGATGAAAAAGCCGTGAGTAAAAATACTATCTCCATTGTAAAATTACTTGGCGCAGTCGCAGTGCGATTATTGCGCATGCGTACTAAGCGGAATTTCACTGCGATGCGATGAAAAATACAGAGCGAACGACTCGGAATGAGGGCCATTGTCCAATAGACATATGCATTATGGAAAAATCAACACAGGAAAACATGTACAGGACACTGACATCGGCCACAAGTAAAAAAACAAACATTAACAACCAAAAACACACACACATCTTCATTTTGTATTGAAAGGAAAAATATTACAGATGCAATATATAAATTGCTCTGTGATGTGGCACTCCAAACACACATTACCACTATATGAGCCAAACCAAAATGTAAAAATATTTTAAAAATTACACTGCAGTGTGGTGTCACGGTACAAATACAAACTAAAAATTATCAAAGAAATAGTGGTATTTTGTAAAAAATATTACATTATGTAATAATGACATTACACATGTAAGTGGATTCCAAACCACTTTCCACTACTCCAGCCTCTAACATGACAACCACTGTTTTTGAAACATTGCACATGGATAACATAAATATAAAACATAGTCACAATTATAAAAAAAAAAAGGTCCAAAAGGAAAACATTATTGCAGGACAATTCAGTGACACACCAAGTCCAAACTACACATGCAAAATATCTTTGATAAAAACACGACATACAATAAAGTAAGATGTTACATTGGCTTTTGTATAAAACATTAACCAAAACAATGTATTTGCTGATTTGCTGACACACACTTGAAGATGGGAGTAATATGCAACGTGACATGACACACATTTAAAAAAAAAAAATAAGGTCATAGAATGTTAATGCAAATACACATGCTCACCATTCTTCCTGGGCCTATTTGAATCCCGGACATGGGTTGCAGAGACTACTTCAGGAGGTATGACACTCCGCATGGGCTCCTCATACTCCAGGTATCTTGCAATATGGGGCTGCCCACCACCGGTTTTTCGAGCCGACTTCGCCTCCTTGGCCATTTTGGACTTGACACGTCGCTTTATGTCATAGTACCGTTTGCGGCACGTGTCCTCCGTCCGCTTGACCACCCCCTCACTATTGACAGTAGCAACAACTTTCGCCCACAACACCGTCTTCCTCCGTGTTGGCACCTTGGCGGACTCAGGCCCAAGTAGCTGCCTCTGATACTTCATCAGCTCACGCACCAATGCCACATTTTCAGCAAAACTAAACTTTACATTCCGCCCAGTCTTAGTAGTGGTTCGTGGCTGCGGAGCACTCTGACTGTCACTATCACTTGAGGCTGCTGCAGCAACCTCACCCACCTCCTCCACCTCACTAACCTCACTAACACTCACCTCCTCCACCTGACCGACCTCCTCCCCCTCACTCACACCCTCCACCTCACCCACCTCTGAGTCACACATAATTGTGTGTCTAAACAGTTAACACAGAAAAAAAAATAGACAAACAACACACTCCTCCACTACCACTACACAACTCACACACACACACACACACACACACACACACACACACACACACACACAAACACTGACAAGGGACTATAAAGAAGAATAACTTGGACTAAAAATGAGACAAAACCACAAAATACAAGACTACAAGAATGACAAGACGACTTTCAAACACAATACCACACTCAGAAATTGCTACCAACACTCCTCACCAAACCACAAATTCACCTACCTCCACAGCACAACCTCCCTCCTCCTCACCACTAACTAAATCCACGAGGTGCGGATGGTTTGGGGCGTATATGGTTGCGCTCAGACACTCCTACCATCTGAAACACAATTAAATACGAACGGGGATGAAAAACGAAACTGAAAGTGAAAATGCGTCCGCAGGGGGAAAAAAACCCTGCCGCGTTTAACTTAGAAAAAAAAACAGAAAAAAAAACAAACTCACGAACGCAAACGACAATGACGGCTGTAAATGTGCCAAAAAAAAACGACTGGCATCGACATCGGAAAACACGAAAACCATAAAGTCGACTGCTTCGTAACTTTGCGTATATGGATTCTAAAAGTTGCATGAAAATGCACCCGATACAAAACGACTTTAAACACTACACAAACCGTCTCAAACACGAATATTAGTAAATTTTGCCCCTGGACTCTAAAAAGACCTTGGGGGTGCTTCCTTTTAAGGGAGACATACTATTTGGGGAGGATCTGAACAAGATTGTGACTGACTTGGCGACGACCAAGACTGCATTTCTCCCAAGTACTAATCCTTCTGCCCCGAAGGCTAAGAGTACAACTTTTCATTTCTTTAGACCTCTAGGTAAAGCAAAAGGTCAGGCGTACCCGAGACAGGCAAAACCACTAAGCCCAAATCTAAACAATCCCGGGCCGCCCATCAGACTGCTTCCAAACAAGACAAGCCTGCTGCATGATGGGGCGGGCCTCCCCCTGGGAGACCCCAGGGTGGGAGGCCGACTTCTGCAGTTCACCTAGGTCTGGTTAAAGACCACTTCAGATGCCTTGGTGCGGAAAGATGTCTCTCACGGGTATGCAATCCCTTTCAAGAGATGTCCCCCTCACCAGTTCTGTTCAACTGTTATTCCCTCGGATCCATTGAAAGCGCAAGCTCTACACCTGGTTGTACAATCCCTCATGGAAACAGGAGTGGTAGTGCCGGTACCTCAGTCCCAGAGAGGCATGGGCTACTATTCGACCCTGTTTCTAGTTCTGAAACCAAATGGGTCTTTCCGGCCTATCCTCAACCTCAATCAAATTTGTGAGAGTGTCCAAATTCCGTATGGAAACTCTGTGCTCTATTGTGCTGGACATGGAACCCGAGGACTATATGGTATCCCTGAACATACAGGATGCTTTCCTGCACATACCTATTGCCATTTCACATCAGCAATACCTGCAGTTTGCTATTGACAACCTTCATTTTCAATTCCAGGCTCTGCCATTTGGACTGGCTACGGCACCTTGGATTTTCACCAAGGTCATGGCCGTGATGACGTCGTCAGGGAATCAGGATACTGCCGTATCCGGACGACTTGCTGATTCTAGCAAACTCCCAAGATGCCTCCTCAGTCAACTGGAGAAGGCGCTCCAATTCCTACAAGCCCATGGGTGGCTCATCAATTGGAAGAAGTCCTTGCTGGTCCCTGCTCGGAGCACGGTGCACCTGGGGGCACTGCTGGACACCCACAGCCAAAGACTCTTTCTATCTCCGGAGAAGGTCCTGAAACTTCAGGACAAGAACAGAGACTTCCTTTCTCGCCCAAGAGTGTCGATACACTCAGCGATGCAAGTACTAGGTGGGATGGATGGCCCCATCGGATCACGTCTCAAATTATTTCCTTAAATCCAGAGGTACGTCGGTCACTAAGCTGGTGGCTAAAGGACCAACAGTTAAGCAGGGGCCGTCCCTTCTGGATCTCCAACTGGGTCCTACTGACAACGGACGCAGGTCTGCAGGGTTGGGGCACGGTGTGGGAGTAACACTCACTCCAGGGTCGATGGACCAAGGAGGAATCTCTCCTCCTGATAAACATTCTGGAACTGCGGGCAGTATTCAATGCGTTGACACTTGCCTTGCCTCTGGTACAGAACAGGCCTGTTCAAGTACAATCAGACGGGTGTAGTATGGTTTGCCGGCAGTCGGGGGCCCGGCGACCAGCATACTGACCGCCGACATACCAACAGCTGGGCGAGCGCAAATGAGCCCCTTGCGGGCTTGCTGTGCTCGCCACGCTATCTATTCTCCCTCCAGGGGAGTCGTGGACCCCCAAGAGGGAGAAAAGATGTCAGTATGCCGGCAATCGGGATTCCGGCGCCGGTATGTTGGTTGCCGGGAGGCCGCCCGCCGGCAACCTGAAGACAACCACAATCAGACAACGCCACCACGGTGGCGTACATAAATAATCAAGGTGGCACTCGAAGCCGCATGGCAATGATGAATGTGTCAAATATCCTTCAATGGGCGGAACGCCATCTGTCAGCAATATCGGCAGTGTTCATTCCGGAAGTCCTCAACTGGGAAGCGGAATTCCTTAGTCATCAGGACGTGCACACTGGAGAATGGAGTCTTCATCCAGAAGTCTTCCAACTCTTAGAGGACAAGTGGGGCCTACCAGATATAGACCTGATGACGTCTCGACACAATCACAAGGTTCCGGTTTTCGGAGCAAGGACAAGGGATCCTCAAGCTGATACAGGTGTCAGTACCTAATTAAATAGCTGCGGGCAGTGCATTGCCCAGGCTGGCACACACAGAGGCCACTGCACAGTTGGAATGCTGTGGAGGGCTCAATAATTTGTATTACTCAAAGATTGACCATCATGGCGGATTTCTCGCAGTATGTAAACTTCACGGAATACAACTTTTTATTTGCTAGAGCCTGCATAATATTCAACCCACTGTTCTGGAATGTGCGGTGGTGAGACACGACTTCAACAGCAAGCCACGGACGGCCACTTCTCCATCAGGCTGAGGAATCCCGTGGATATTGGTAAGGTAGGGACAGTTAGGTCTCACTTCTGGACAAGTCTGTGTACCACACTGCAAGAGAGCACCAGAAAGGGCTGTAAACAATTGTTTTAATAACTACCTTTTTTTACAGGTGCCACTTAATTAATTAGCGCTCATTTTTTACCATACAAATTATTTTTATAATTTGAGTTGTTATACACTATTAGCGCAGTAAACATTTATTTTTAATTGATCCTCAAGCAGCATTCGTGGATGCACTGGCAATTCGATGCAATACGTGTTCCCTCCGGTCTCACTCCTGCCCAGGGTAATATGGAAGTTCAGACAAGAAGGAGGAATTATACTTCTAGTCGCTCCAGCGTGGCCCAGATGGCATTGGTTCTCAGACCTGCAGGGTCTCTCGATAGAGCGTCCTCGTCTACTTCCTCAAAGCCCCAAACCTCCTCGTTCAAGGCCCTTGTATCTACCCGGACCTGGCCAGACTGGCTTTGACGGCGTGGCTCTTGAAGCATCACTCCTAAGAGCAAAAGGATTCTCTGAGGCGGTCGTTCAAACTATGTTGAAAGCCCGTAAACCAGCTTCGGCTCGGATTTATTACAGGGTCTGGAATTCTTACTTCACCTGGTGTGCTGCTAAGAATTATGATGCATATACTTTCAGGACTTCCAGGCTTTTGGATTTTCTACAACAAGGCCTGGACTTGGGCCTTCGTCTGGCCTCCCTCAAGGTTCATATATCTGCCTTGTTGTTGTGGTTTCAGAGAAAAATTGCGTTTCTTCCTGACGTTTCCCCTTTCACTCAGGGTGTTTTATGGATTCAGCCTCCCTATCTCCCTTCTGTGGCTCCATGGGATCTGTCTGTTGTTCTGAATGCTCTACAAGAGTCTCCATTTGAACCTCTTGCGTCTGTGGACCTTAAATGCCTTATGCTTAAGGTTGTGTTTCTGTTGGCTATTGCCTCTGCTAGGAGGGTGTCAGACTTAGGCGCTTTGTCCTGTCGTCCACCCTTTCTGATTTTTCACCGTGACCAGGCAGTTCTTCGATCTTGCCCAGGTTATTTGCATAAGGTGGTATCATCTTTTCACTTTAACCAGGAGATTGTGGTTCTGGCCTTCGTCTCTTCTGGTTTGTCCTCCAAAGAACAATCTTTGGATGTGGTACGGGCTCTCCGTATTTATGTGGAAAGGACTGCCTCTTTCAGAAGGTCAGATTCCCTTTTTGTACTTTTTGGTTTTCACAAACGTGGCTGGTCTACGAATAAGCAGACCTTGGCTAGATGGATTAGAATGGTGATTGCACAAGCCTATGCGCAGGCTGGGTTCCCAGCTCCTGCTGCTATCAAAGCCCATTCTACTCGGTCTGTTGGACCTTCTTGGGTGGCCCGCCGTGGCGGCTAGGTGGTCCTCAGTGAACACGCTTATCAGGGTCTGTGCCCGCTACAGTGCGTCCCTTCCCATGAGGAACTGCATTAGGACATCCCCGATGTTATTCTCTGCGGAATACCAGTGTACCCCGCTGCAGAAAAGGAGATTTATGTTAGACTTACCATTGTTAAACCTCTTTCTGCGAGGTACCCTGGATTCCACAGGGCGCCCACCCTTGGGTTTGTATGGCATTAGCCGCTAGTCCCTTCTCCTGTTGTGAAATGTGGTTCTATGTTACTAACATCTACCGTCTCTCTTACCTGCTATTGCATTGGACTGGTTAACAAAACTGCGCTCCAGTGCCTGGAGGCAGGGCTATAGAGGAGGTGGTGCAGTGCATCCTGGGAACAGTCAAAGCTTTAGCCTGTTGGTGCCTATGATCAAAATCCAACTCTACACCCCCAATGTTATTACCTGTGGAATCCAGTGTACCTTGCAGAAAGAGATTTAACAATGGTAAATCTACCATAAATCTCCTTTTTATTGCATTAGCAATGCAATTAAGACACATAAGGGATAATTTAATAGTTGTTTGGGAGCCCGCCACTAGAGGGCGCACGCCGGCAGCTACTCAATTGTTCTGCTGTTCAGGCTCGAGTTCTGCCACGCTGACATTTCTGCTTGCAGCTTCCCAAGGTGGCAAGCAGAAATGTACGAAACGTGTCCTGGCCAAACCCAGTACTTTTGGGGTGCGACAAAAGTATTGGGTGCCCGTTCAGAGTAACAATTGAATCCCCCCATATAATGACTGTGGTGCGATGCTTGGAGTTGCAATGTCCATGGTATGCCAAACAGGGCTTTTTGGCATGATTTATGGTCAAAGTGGGAATGTAGATTTGAAGTGAATCGCTATAAGTTATTGTAATAAAAATGATTTTTATAATATAAAACATATGATGTAAGATTATTCTGTGTAACCCACATCCCGTTTCCCTTTTCATCTAATTTCTCCCCGTTGTATGTCCAACTCCCCCTTACATTGTCTACATTATTTGTCCTATCTGCTTCTCTTTAACTTTACATTTCTGTATCTGCCCTGCCCTGCCCTGTGCCATATGTTTCCCTGTGCCATGTTTTACCCCGTGCCATGTGTTACCATGTATCCCCCGTACTATGTACTACCATGTGTAATGTTTTACCATGTGCACCACTGTGCCATGTGTTGCCCCCGCCCCCATGCTATGTATTACCCTGTGGCACACTGTGGAGGCAGTGTGATCATGTGAGGAGGGGGGCCGTGTGGAGCAGAGGTTAAAGTGGGCGGGAAGGGGGGGGGGGGGGACTGGTTCCACCACCTCCATTGCCCTGTACAGTAATTCCAACAGAAAATCCTGCCCCATCACCTGCGTCAATCGATGATGCAGGTGGCGCTAGTGTTACTGATGAGCTACAGCCACCTCCCCCATCCTCAGGTCCTGATGGCTCCATGGTCCTCCTCCATCTACAGCAGGGGTGGGGAATGTCCGTCCCGCGGGCCGTATAAGGCCCACAAAGCCACTTGATCCGGCCAGGCCAGGCTCACCTAACCGAGGGAGATGCCAGGCACCTGCTGAGATTGTGTTACCAACGGGCACCGGCTTCTACCCCTCAGCTGCAGCCGGAAGCCGGAGCTCATTCCTGAGCTCTGGCTTCCGGCTCTAACAGTGTGGGGCTGTGCGCTATGGGAGAGACGTCATGAAGTCTCTCCCATAGTTCCGAGGAGCGGGCGGCCAGGCAGAGTGCAGCGGTCTGGAAGCAGGAGCGGGGCTGGTGAGTATTGTGTGTTTTTTTTTTATGTGTGTGTGTGTGTAAGCGGCGCTACTAGAGGGGGCATATCTAAGGGGGCATAACAAGTGACTGGGGGAATATCTAATGGGGCATAACAAGTGACTGGGGCATATCTAATGGGGCATAACAAGTGACTGGGGGCATATATATAATGGGGCATAACAAGTGACTGTGGGCATATCTACTGGGGCGTAACAAGTGACTGGGGGTATATCTACTGGAGCATAACAACTGATTGGAGGCATACGTACTGGGACATAACTGACTGGGGGCATAACTACTGGGGGAAATATGTACTGGGGCATAACAACTGACTGGAGGCATATCTACTGGGGCATAACAACTGACTGGAGGCATATCTAATGGGGCATAACAACTGTCTGGGGCCATATCTAATGGGACATAACAAGTGACTGGGAGCATATATAATGGGGCATAACAAGTGACTGTGGGCATATCTACTGGGGCATAACAAGTGACTGGGGGTATATCTACTGGAGAATAACAACTGATTGGAGGCATACGTACTGGGACATAACTGACTGGGGGCATAACTACTGGGGGAAATATGTACTGGGGCATAACAACTGACTGGAGGCATATCTACTGGGGCATAACAACTGACTGGCAGCATATCTAATGGGGCATAACAGCTGACTGGGGGCATATGTACTGGGACATAACTTACTGGGGGCATATCTAATGGGGCATAACAATTGACTGGGGGCATATGTACTTGGGGCATATCTACTGGGGCATAACAACTGACTGGGGGTATATCTACTGGGGCATAAGAACTGACTGGGGGCATATGTACTGGGACATAACTGACTGGGGGCATAACTACTGGGGGGGATATGTACTTGGAGCATATCTACTGGGGCATATCTACTTGGTGCATAATTACTGACTGGGGGCACAATTACTGGGGCCATATCTACTGGGGGCATAACTACTGGGGGCAGGCTAATTTTTAAGTTGATAATTTTTGTATGGCCCCTGAAAGATTTTATAAA
The DNA here is from genome assembly GCF_028390025.1 of Pseudophryne corroboree. Classification (NCBI taxonomy): domain Eukaryota; kingdom Metazoa; phylum Chordata; class Amphibia; order Anura; family Myobatrachidae; genus Pseudophryne; species Pseudophryne corroboree. Next base: position 347,478,865 of record NC_086451.1, read on the forward strand.
ATATCCAAATGGCCCTTGGTAGAAAAAAGGTTCCCCACCCCTGATTTACAGCCCACCTTTCCTGGTACTCACACACACTGTGGAGTCTATTCATGAACCAGTAACAGTGAAAAGTGTTGAGAAGTGAGTCAGTGGAGAAGTTGCCCATGGCAACCAATCAGCATTGAAGTAACATTTATAATTTGCTTACTATAAAATTATACTGAGCAGCTGATTGGTTACCATGGGCCACTTCTCCACTGGCTCACTGCTCCACACTTTCCACTTCTTCATGAATAGACCCCTGTGTCTGTTGGACAGCATTCATCCCCTCCTCAGGTCCCAGTGGCTTCCTTTTTCCGGCACAGTATATGTGATGTCACGCTGTCACCGCTGCTGAAGTGAGGAAGAGCCATGAAGAGGAGAAGGCTCTGTGCATCTTGAAGAGAAGATGAGAGGTAGCTGGAGGGACAAGAGAGGTGGGGAAGCTGCAGGAGGGATAAGGGGCATTGAGCAGCTGGAAAGACACATGAGGCAGAGATGTGTATAAGCACCACTTCTGTGGGCATTATGTGTATAAGCGGCACTACTGTGGGCACTATGTGTAAGGGTCAGAACTACTGCTAGAATTGTGTATATGGGGCACTACTGTGGGCATTGTATATAAGGGACACTACTGTGTGACATAATGTTTATAAAGGGTACTGTTTTGAAGCACAACATGAATAAAGGGGTTGGGGTTACGTGGCCGGTGCACAGGATCACGGCGGTCAGCATGCCGAGCCGGGATCCCAGCCGCAAGAATGCCGGCAGGAGTGCAAGCGCTACTATAACCCTTGCAGGCTCGCTGCGCTCACCACAGGTCCTATTCTTACTCTGTGGGTGTCGTGGAGACCCACGAGTGTGAATAGCCCGTGTTAGCCGGTATTGTGCCTGGCGGCATTGTGAGTCTTCAGGTCTCCGACGTAGATATGCTGACTGCCTATATCCTATGTGCCAGCCACGTAACAACTTTCCAAATAGACGGCACTGATTGACTAATTTGAATTGGGAGTACTACGTATAGTGTGACCACACTGCTTCTTTGTGAGATCAATGTCCTTGTATAAAGTATGGGAAATAGGGTACTAAATTTATAATTTGCAGGGGGGTGCAGAAAACACTAGCACTTTTCCTGGCTCTGCTTAATGTGAGAATGGGGGGAGGGGTAGGTGGCGGGGTAAATGAGTAACGCCACCACACCAGGATCACTTTAAGCCCTGGTGTGATGCAGTGTTATCTGTGAGAGGGGGGCTGTGTGGAGGCAGTGTGGCCTGTTAGGGGGGAGGCTTTGTGGAGGCAGTGTGATCTGTGAGGAGGGGGGTGTGTGGAAGCAGTGTGAGCTGTGAGGAGGGGGCTGTGTGGAGGCAGTGTGAGCTGTGAGGAGGAGGGTTGTGTGGAGGCAGTGTGACCTGTGAGGAGGTTGCTGTGCGGAGGCAGTGTGAGCTGTGAGGAGGAGGGCTGTGTGGAGGCAGTGTGACCTGTGAGGAGGGTGCTGTGCCGAGGCAGTGTCAGCTGTGAGGAGGGGGCTGTGTGGAGGCAGTGTGAGCTGTGAGGAGGAGGGCTGTGTGGAGGCAGTGTGACCTGTGAGGAGGGTGCTGTGCAGAGGCAGTGTCAGCTGTGAGGAGGAGGGTTGTGTGGAGGCAGTGTGACCTGTGAGGAGGGTGCTGTGCGGAGGCAGTGTGAGCTGTGAGGAGGAGGGCTGTGTGGAGGCAGTGTGACCTGTGAGGAGGGTGCTGTGCGGAGGCAGTGTCAGCTGTGAGGAGGAGGGCTGTGTGGAGGCAGTGTGACCTGTGAGGAGGGGGCTGTGTGGAGGCAGTGTGACCTGTGAGGAGGGGGGCTGTGTGGAGGCAGTGTGATCTGTGAGGATGGGAACTGTGTTGCGGCAGTGTGACCTGTGAGGAGGGGGGCTGTGTGGAGGCAGTGTGATCTGTGAGGAGGGGGGCTGTGTGGAGGCAGTGTGATCTGTGAGGAGGGGGGCTGTGTGGAGGCAGTGTGATCTGTGAGGAGGAGGGCTGTGTGGTGGCAGTGTGATCTGTGAGGAGGGTGTGTGTGGAAGCAGTGTGAGCTGTGAGGAGGAGGGCTGTGTGGAGGCAGCGGGACCTGTGAGGAGGGGGCTGTGAGGAGGCAGTGTGATCTGTGAGGAGGGGGTGCGTGGAAGCAGTGTGATCTGTGAGGAGGGGTGTGTGTGGAGGCAGCGTGACCTGTGAGGAGAGGGCTGCGAGGAGGCAGTGTAATCTGTGAGGATGGAAACTATGTGAAGGCAGTATGATCTGTGAGGAGGGGGGCTGTGTGGAGGAAGTTTGATCTGTGCGGAGGAGGGTTGTATGGAGGCAATGTGATCTGTGATAAAGGGGGCTCTGTGGAGGCAGTGTGATGTACACCTATAAGGCCGTGATTGCTGAACATTATTGTGCTGCTACAGAGGGGATGGGCTGTATATGGGGTAGTATGCATACCTCCCAATATTTTGAAATTCAAAGTCGGGACTCATTTGTGCGCTGGGGGCGTGCCCACCCAAAAAGGGGGTATGGTTTCACAGGAATGCCACGATCGTGAGCCTGTTGGTATAGTGCGATGGATCGATACCATAGGTGTGCAGTGGGGAGCCTTAGATAAAGTATTACCTCAGGAGTTACCTTGTATACAGACAGAACGAGACTTGAGATGTATATCTCCTTTATATAGTACTGAAATAGCAGGATCAATACAACAGGTTTCAGTATCATCAGCTTATCTCCTTCTCCCTCAGAGACTCTTCTAGAATAACCACATGTGAGGTAAAACAAACAAGTACATAACATATGCAACAGACAAACACTACATCTCTGTAACTATACAGCGCCATCTGCTGCCCCTGTACGGTAACTACATGCATATAAACAAAACCATAGTCTGTTGTCCATATTTCAACACCCCTTCTCAACAGACTGGGTTTCTTCAGTTAGACCCATCTTTGACGTAAGTCTCCAATGTCTCTCTCTGGTAAGAGGCTTAGTCATGATATCAGCTGTCATATCTTCTGTTGGGCAATAGTTCAACTCTATAAGACCTTGTTCCTGTAGATCCCTCAGGAAGTGATGCTTGACATCAATGTGCTTGGTTCTTGGGTTCACTCTTTCTGTTTGCGCTAATGCAAGGCATCCTTGATTATCCTCATATATCTTGATAGGTTCTTCTTGAGGCATTCCTAGGTCTGATAGTAGTTGCATTAACCATACCACTTCTTGACTGGCGTGAGCTGCTGCAATATATTCAGCTTCTGTAGAAGATAGTGCTACGGTAGACTGCTTCTTGCTTGTCCAGCTGATTAATCCTTCTCCAATAGAGAATAGATATCCACTTGTGGATTTTCTGTCACTTGTGTCTCCAGCCCAATCTGCGTCAACGTATCCTGTTAACTTGTGACTTGTGTTTGCTGAGAGCTTAAGCTTCTTGTTAATCGTTCCCTTTAAGTAACGAATTACCCTCTTAACTGCATTCCAATCCATCTTGGTTGGTTTAGAGACTTTTCTGCTTAAAATCCCGACTGCTGTGGAGATATCTGGTCTGGTGACGGTTGCAATGTATAGCAATTTTCCTATAGCTTTTCTGTATAGATGGTTATCCTCTAACAGGTTGCTCTGATCATTTGGTTCCTTTTCATAACTTGTCTCCATAGGAGTGCTTGCTGTCTTTGCATCTTGTATACCAAATTCCTCAATGGTTTCCTGAATTTTGTATTTCTGACTTAGTGTGAATGCTCCATCACCTTCTCTTGAGATTTGCATTCCCAAGTAATGCGTTATGTGGCCGAGGTCTTTTGTTTCAAACTGACGGTTTAGTTCTTGTAACAATTCAGCTTCGTCCCCTTCTTGTTCAAAACAAACTAGCAAATCGTCCACGTAAATTAATACATAGAACCATCTTTCCTCTATCAACTTTGTATAGAGACATGGGTCTGCTTTGCTTCTGATGAATCCCTTTTCTGTCAGAACTCCATTTATCTTTGTATTCCATGCTCTTGCTGCTTGTTTAAGACCATATATACTTTTGTTCAGTTTACATACGTGATCTGGGTTCTGGGAATTCACGAAGCCTGGTGGTTGTTCCATGTATATATCTTCCTTTAGTTCACCATGTAGGAAAGCCGTCTTTACATCGAAATGTTTCACTTTCATACCCTTTATGGCTGCTGTTAGGAGTAAGGTTCTAATGGTAGTGTGCTTCACAACTGGAGCAAACGTTTCATCATAATCTTCTCCAAATTTCTGTGAATATCCTTTAGCAACAAGTCTTGCCTTGTATCTTTCTATTTTTCCTTCAGAATCATACTTGACCTTGAAAGTCCATTTACATCCTATGGCCTTTTTGTCTAATGGTAGTCTGGTCAATGTCCATGTCTGATTGTCTTCCATTGATTCCATTTCTTCTTTTGCGGCTCCTAGCCATTTCTGTGCTTCTCTTTCAGAAAAATTTGCAATTTCTTCCCATGATGCAGGTTCTTGTATGTTAATGGCTTTTGCTTTGTAAGATAAACGTGTAGGTGCTTTTCCCTTGTTTTCTCTTGAAGAGCGTCTCACCCCCTCGGATGCACTCTCATGAGTGTCGCTGGTATTTGTCTTGTGTTGTACTTCAACTTCTTGAGTGATCTCTACATCATCTGTTTCTTTGGATTTGGTGCTTTCTTCTTCTTCAGTAGAGTCTACTGGAGTTATGACATCATCTCGTGTTTCTTCTATGAATGTCACACTGTTGCTTATAACTACTTTTCCAGTTCTTGGATTTAAGATTCTGTAGCCTTTTGAATGTTCACTATAACCGACTAGAACTCCCTCTTCTGCTCGGTTCTGCAACTTGCTTCGTTTTTCAGCAGGAATGTAAACGAAGGCTCTGCATCCAAAAACTCTAATGTGCTTTAAGCTGGGTTTCTTACCGTGCCACAGCTCATATGGTGTCTTCCTTACTGCTTTGGAAAGTAGTCTGTTTTGAAGATAGGTGGCTGTTGCTGCTGCTTCACCCCAATATTTATCAGGTAGTCCTGAATCTGTAAGCATGCACCTTATCATTTCTGTTAGTGATCTGTTTTTCCTCTCAGATACGCCATTTTGCTCTGGTGTATATGGTACTGTCTTCTGATGCTCAATACCGAGTCCTCTTAAGTACCGTTCTATTTTCTGTCCTGTGAACTCGCCTCCATTGTCGCTGCGAAGAGTTAGCATATTCCTCTTGAACCTGTTTCTGGTCATGTTCACATAGTCTTGCAGCTTTTCTAAGACTTCATCTTTACTTTTTATTAGATAAGTGACTGTGAACCTGGAGTAGTCGTCAATGAATGTCAGCATATACCTTTTGTCTCCTACGGTTCGCGTTTTCATAGGTCCGCATACATCACTATGTACCAGGTCTAGTGGTCTGGAAGCTCTGTTTTCACTTTTCTTAGGAATTGTTGTCCTTGTCGCTTTCGCTTTTATGCAACATTGGCACTTCATCATTTCTGAACAGTCTGACACTTTGAGATCCCTGGCTAGGTCTCTCTTCTGCATTTCCTTTATGCAATCTGGGTGTCTGTGTCCTAATCTTCTATGCCACTTGTGAATACAGTCAGCGTGTTTCTGTGTACTCAGCTTTGCCTGCTGTGCTGCAATATCCAGACAGTATAATTGTTCTTTTATTCTGGCTGTAGCTAGTGTTTCTCTTCCGTTTTGGATAAAACACTTATTATTCTGAAACTTTACAGTAAGTCCTTTTTCTACTAGATTCTTTACTGATAGCAGTGCTCCCTCAAGCTTGGGAACATATAGCACATCTGTTACGGGTATTTCTGCATAGCTGCCATTAGCCTTGGAACATAGGAATTGACCATTCCCTTTCCCTTCTGCAATGATATTTGTTCCATCTGCTAGGTAGATTGTTTCTTTATGGTTCAAATCAAGTTCAGTAAAGAAGTCCTTGTTATTTGTCATGTGACTAGTCGCTCCTGAGTCTACATACCACTTTTCTGATAATTGGTTTACTGTCGCTTTAAATGTTCCATTCCAATTGTGTGCTCCTGTATCTGTAAGTGTGGCTTTGGCTCTTTGTTTGTGTAATCTTTCTGGTGGTTTGTGCTGCTCTGTCTTCCATATGGTGCAATCTCTTTTCAGGTGACCCACTTTCTTGCATCTGAAACATGCTCTTGTTTCCCTGGTGTGTGGCTTAGTGTCCGCCATTTTAAGTGCTTTCTCTGTGTCACTTTCAGTATTGCACTCTGTAAGCTCCTTTCTGCGTTGATACTCCTCTATGAGCCTGTTCTTCACAAAGTCTGGTGTGATTTCTGCTTCAGGTCTCATTTCTAGTGCGTTTATTAGTGCACTGTATGTATCTGGTAAACTGCAAAGGATGATAGCTACTATGTGGTTGCTTTTGATTTCTTCTCCCATTGACCTGAGTTGTATGGTTATCTCTAGTAGTGCACTGATGTGTTCTTGCATTGTCTTGCCTTTATTAAATCTCATTTGATATAATTTTCTTAATAGGAATAGTTTGCTGTTCAAACTTGCTCCTTCATGCACTCTCTGCAAAGCACACCACATGCCTTTAGCTGTACTCTCTTGTCTTATGTGTATAAGCTGTTCATCTTCCACTAGTAAACTTATAGTGGCTCTTGCCTGTCTGTCCTTCTTAATCCACTGCTGATCCTCTCCTTCAGGTCTGTCTGCATTTATAACATCCCATAAATCATCTCTGGTTAATAGCATTTCTACTTTAAACTTCCATGTTTGATAGTTCTCATTAGAAAGCTTGCTTGCAGCTAGTCTGAGATCTGTGTAATTTGCCATAACCCTTCCTTGTATAGATCTCTCTATTCTTCTGTGGTATTAAACTTGTTTTACTCACAGTTTTCTTTCCAAGGTTCTCCTGGGTTGTTTCTTGTGCGTTACACAGTCTGCTGTCTGCGCCTGCTGGGACTTGCAGTGCGACTCGTGATCTGGATGCTGCTTAGGATGCACTCCTGAAAACTTTATCTTGTACAGACTCCAGTCTGGGCCCATAACCTGTTGGTATAGTGCGATGGATCGATACCATAGGTGTGCAGTGGGGAGCCTTAGATAAAGTATTACCTCAGGAGTTACCTTGTATACAGACAGAACGAGACTTGAGATGTATATCTCCTTTATATAGTACTGAAATAGCAGGATCAATACAACAGGTTTCAGTATCATCAGCTTATCTCCTTCTCCCTCAGAGACTCTTCTAGAATAACCACATGTGAGGTAAAACAAACAAGTACATAACATATGCAACAGACAAACACTACATCTCTGTAACTATACAGCGCCATCTGCTGCCCCTGTACGGTAACTACATGCATATAAACAAAACCATAGTCTGTTGTCCATATTTCAACAGAGCCACCCCCCCATTTTTGTCACTGTGGAAGCATGGGCAGCGTTCTGTGAGCTGCTGGCCATGCCCCCAGCCCCACTTTCACAGTAAATAGACACAGTGAAAAATGGGACTGTACGTGAAATTCAGACAATTGGGAGGTATGGGTATGTGCAGAAAATCTGGCGCTAATACTAGCCAGCGACTCACCAGCCATTAACCTCACCGCAGCTCACTGCTAAAAAAGTAGCGGTCCCTGGAACTGCTGCATGTCAGTTCTCTATCTGGTGCTGCAGTTACTGCAGAGTAGGTGGGATGAGAGGGAGGGGGCGGGGTCTCAGGGAAGGCGAGGATGAATGGACAGCTCTGTCAGCTCAGCAGTCACTGTGACTGTGTAACACACTAATGCTAGGTACACTCTGGACAATGTGTACCCAGCCGATATGGATACACATCAGAACAATGGGGGTCATTCCGAGTTGATCGCTAGCTGCCGTTGTTCGCAGCGCAGCGATCAGGCTAAAGAACGGCTTTTCTGCGCATGCGTATGAACCCCAATGCGCATGCGCGCCGTACAGGTACAAAGCCTGTTGTTGTGGTTGTGCACAGGTTCTAGCAAAGTTTTCAGTCGCACTGACGGCCGCAAGAAGATTGACAGGAAGTGGGCGTTTCTGGGTGTCAACTGACCGTTTTCAGGGAGTGTTTGCAAAAACGCAGGCGTGTCTGAAAAACGCAGGCGTGGCTGGGCGGGTGTATGACGTCAAATCAGGACACGAATAGGCTGAAGTAATCGCAAGCGCTGAGCAGGTTCAGAGCTACTCTGAAACTGCACAAACTGTTTTTGCAGAGCTCGGCTGCACATGCGTTCACACTTCTGCTAAGCTAAAATACACTCCCCAGTGGGCGGCGGTATAGCGTTTGCACGGCTGCTAATACTAGCTAGCGAGCGATCAACTTGGAAATACCCCCAATATATGAATGTACGTAAATGAAGGATGGAGCGATATGTTGCGCCGTCCTTCATTTACATATATCTAGCCACTGCGGAAACCCACATATTGAGAATACAGACTGAGTGATATGACTGGTAAGTTGTTCCAATTCGACTGACTGTTCGGACACCTGCAGCTGTCGATTTTCAACAGCTGCAGGTGGCGATGCCCATACACAACAGCAGGGACAGAGCTCTCCCTGGCAGTGGTGGGCACTGGATCTGGACTGCGTAGGGAATCTCGTGTGACTAGCGAGATCCTGTGCATGCGCAGAGTAGCTGGCTGGGCAGTGAGAAACAGCGCATCAGCATTAAACTGATGCGCTGTATGCTCAGGAGGGCATCGCCGGAGGGTGGAGCGAGCTTCGGCAGACAAGATGTTTATACATCTTGTCGATGTCCCTGCCTGTTTCGCCTCTTTAATGAGGCAAAGCAGGAACAGTTCTAGAACGATCTGTGCCGCTAGAATACACTTACCCCTATGGGGTCTATTCATGAAGCAGTGAAAAGAGTGTAGAAGTGAGCCAGTGAAGAAGTTGCCTATGGCAACCAATCAGCTTTTAAGCAACATTTATCAAGTACATTCTATAAAATTATACGTAGCAGCTGATTGGTTGCCCTGGGCAACTTCTCCACTGGCACATTTTTCCACTCTTTTCACTGCTTGATGAATAAACCCCTTTGTCACTATCCAAGGCTTAGTACATCTGCCTCTACCTGCATTAAGGGGTCTATTCATAAAGCAGTGAAAAGAGTGGAGAAATGAGCCAGTGGAGAAGTTGCCCATGGCAACCAATCAGCATCACTCTTACATTTTATAGAATGTACTTGATAAAGGCTTCCGTCAATGCTGATTGGTTGGTATGGGCAACTTCTCCACTGGTCATTTTCTCCACTCTTTTCACTGCTTCACGAATAGACCCCTAAGGGGGACATTTACTAAGCAGTGATAAGAGCGGAGAAGTGAGCCAGTGGAGAAGTTGCCCCACCAACCAATCAGCAGCTCTGTATAATTTTATAGTAAGCAAATTATAGACGTTACTTCAGTGCTGATTGGTTGGGCAACTTCTTCACTGGCTCACTTCTCCGCTCTTATCACTGCTTAGTAAATGTCCCCCTAAGTCCTTTTGAGTAGTACCTATTCAGCCTTGTGGGGCCGGCTTCACCACTAGGCAGCAGGATCTGGGAGGGAGGGGGATGGGGAGGCAGGGGCGCTACTGAGTCTGCCTATCACAAAATTAAGGAGGTCTTTGAAAGAAATATTCTTGCTGTACTTAACCATTTAACTGACGATTCCCCCCCCCCCAAAAAAAAAAAAACGCTCAGAAATTGTTTTTTTTAATGAGTGAATTAAGTGAAGAACATGGATTTAACCTTACCAAAATAATTTTAGTTAAAAAAAAGGGGGAAAAAATATTTATTTTTCGTTAAAAAATAAATTTTTCGCAAACATCGGAACATTGGTGGTCATTCTGAGTTGATCGCTAGCTGCATTTGTTCGCAGCGCAGCGATCAGGCTAAAAAATGGCAGTTCTGCATATGCGGTGCAATGCGCATGCGCGACGTCTGGGCATAACGAACGATGCAGTTTTGTACAAGGTCTAGCGATGCATTTTAGTCGTACTGGTTGCCGCAGAGTGATTGACATGAAGTGAGCATTTCTGGGTGGCAACTGACCATTTTCAGGGAGTGTTCGGAAAAACGCAGGCGTGCCATGGAAAACGCAGGCGTGGCTGGGCGAACGCTGGGCGGGTGTGTGACGTCAAATCCGGAACTGAATAGTCTGAAGTGATCGTAGGTTTTGGGCTACTCTGAAACGACACAAACATTTTTTGCAGGCGCTCTGCGATAAAAACGTTCGCCCTTCTGCTAAGCTAAAATACACTCCCAGTGGGCGGCGGCATAGCGTTTGCACGGCTGCTAAAAACTGCTAGTGAGCGATCAACTCAGAATGACCCCCATTGGTTGGGAAGATCGGTAACATCAGAACATCGGTAACATCGCAACATTACTTGTTACACCCCAGAAAGCTGCCAGGTACATGGGGGGGGGGGGCTTGAGGGGGTTGGTTTACACTTTCCCAGCGGCTTCCATTGTCTGCAGCCGCTGGGTGGGGGGTCCTGCTGTGCTGAACGATCAGCAATGATTGGCAGCACGGCAACACTGAGGGGATGGTGCAGGGAGGCAGAGGGACCTCCTGGTCCCTATGAGAGAAGCAGCGGAAGGAAGTTTCCCTTCCCTGCAGGCTGCAGCTGTTAACACTGTTTATCTGACTAGTCGCATCCTGTGCGACCAGGTCAAACAAGACACTTGCTGGTATGGTCGCATCTGATGCGACCATGCCAGCCAGTGGTTAATGCAAGTGGCGGCTGTGGAACTTATAAGTCACACTTTTATCTGAAGGGCTGTGAAGTGTGTATTGGTGGTGGTTGGGGGCAGTAGGCTGAAGTTTTACCTAGGGTGCAGAGAAACCTTGCACCAGCCCTGGGTTGCGGTAAGTGTATGCCGGTCCCCCTAGAACCACCTACTGTAGGTGCCCACCTGTACCGCCTTGTCGGTAATCCGGGTCTGGTCTAACCTACAGTTACCTTAAAATTACCAGAGATTGTCTAAACAGGATTTGCTGGAAATTGCCAATTGGAGGAAAGAATTCATGTTAAAATATTTATACCACCTGCTATGGGGATTTTATAAAGATACCTTTTTTCCTTACAGTGATCACTTGCTGAGTGACTGTGAAAACCGATCACAGAATGACAAGGAAAGCACTGATCTTTTTTTTCTGTAAACTCCTCAATATTTTAATAGTACAAGACAAAGCTCTAGAAAAATGTCCTTATCTGCTCAGTTCTAGCCCTCTAGGGGAGGCAAGACGCCATATGTTTTGGCTATGCCTCATTAGTCACAGATTTGTCAGTTTAGTGGTGGCAGCCTCTACACCTATTATTACTTGGTATATAAATTACATCTAGGTTCCTACTTGCTACCAGTGTTCTAGGATTGCATTTGTGCAGTAGTGATGTTTAATAACGCTCATGAACACATACAATAACTGTGCCCATTTCTAACATACCATATGCAAAATATCGTCTTTTTATTAGAATAATAGATATATTAATGGTAGCCGGAAAAATAACACTGTTTAATATTGTTTACTGGAATTTGCATATCACAGCGTTAACCCTCAAATTGAACTTTGTACTATCTAACACATTGTAATTCAGATGTTCACAGTCTCTTTTTCTTTGTTGTCACGTTATGTGAAGTGTTCAATTTATTGCATAATCCCTGAGGGTGTTGCTACTCCATATGAATCTGTAATAATGAGAGGTATCCTATTTGAAGTATCTTCTGTTGTTTCTCTGTTGTTTATTTATTTTTAACCATTATTCCTAATTAAGTGCATCAGACTGAAATTCTACACATTTGTTATGCTTACTTAAGGGTTGTAAGTAACATCCTTCTTTCATTGTAAAATGCACCGTGAGGAGAAATAACAAAACCCTGAAAAGTTTGGAACTATACAGTCAAATTGTTGGGAGATAAATCGTGTCTCTTGCATTATCTACAATGACCCATGCTGTTACAGCACTTGTCCACTAGAGTGCAATCAAGTTAAATCAATGAGTACAACTGTGCTGAAAAGAAAGAAGATGTGTATAAATGGTGGCACATTTCCTGAGTCTGAAGTGAAATTGGCATATTACAAGCATTTACTATGCTTCTTTGTCTGCAGGTGTCTTCAATAACAAGAAGTAAATAGAATAAAATGGTTATACTGTAACTATTATGATAGCAGGGGACACAGAATAGAGAGAATTTGGCCATCTAACAGCCTTAGATTACATCAAACCACATTCATTAAGGAAGTTACATACACCACAGGGGAGATTCTCGCTAAATGGGGCACTGCCAGCACAATGGAAGCTTCCTGACCAGGATAATCTTTCTCGTAACCTTTAAGTCACATCAAACAGATTTGGTGCAGATCTCTGACTGGGCATGCTGGTGCACTCCGAAGATGAAATGGCTGTAATGCAAATAGCCATTGTAATGATGTGCTAATGTACATTTCACTCCTACCCACTGTGTAACAGAAGCATATGTTCCTCTCCTGTGTGGAGGCTTGAAGAGAAACACTGTTTTCTAGACGTGATTCAGAGATGAGTTGTTATGTTTTTGCTAATTAATGACAGCCTTGTTGAGTAACATATGTCCTGGCTTTAGTCTAGAAGATATGCTTATTTATATAGGGTTGGTAGGGTGTACATGGAGCTGCGACAGCCTCACTTATGTTGTGAGACACGTAGTCGACACTTGTCAACATCTAAAAACTTTTCCAGGGAAGGTTTCCTGTCCGTCAACTGAATCTGTAAACGGGATGCAGTCATTACGTGGGTAGTCATCTCTCTGTTCATCCTTCTGGACCTCTTTGCTGCCTTTGACACCGTGCATCATCCTCTCCTCCTCCGCACACTCCAAAACATTGGCCTCTCTAGCACCGTCCTTGACTGGTTTATCTCTTACCTCACTAACCGCTCCTTCTCGGTGACTGACTCCAGCACCACCTCACACCGTTCCATCCTTCCTGTTGGTGTCCCTCAGGGTTCTGTCCTAGGCCCCCTTCTGTTCTCCCTGTATACCTCTTCCCTGGGTGCGCACATTAACTCTTTTGGCCTTCAATACCACCTCTATGCTGATGACACACAAGTCTACCTCTCCTCTCCTGATCTGTCCTCCTCTGTACTCTCTCAGGTTTACAGCTGCATCTCCGTCATCTCCTCCTGGATGTCTGAGTGCTCTCTGAAGCTCAACATAGACAAAACTGAACTCATTATCTTTCCTCCAGTGATAGATTCGGGGGATCTATCACTGTTGACAACACCATCATCTCCCCCATTCCCCAACTCCGCTGCCTGGGCGTCACTCTTGACTTCTCCCTCTCCTTGCACCCCACATCCAAGCTCTGGCGCAATCCTGTCATTTCCAGCTACGCAACCAGGCCATTTCTCTCCCAGAATGCAACTAAACTTATCATCCACTCATTGGTCATCTCACGACTCAACTACTGCAATGTTCTCCTCACTGGCCTCACTTGCTCAAATCTCGTTCCCCTCCAATCTGTCCTCAACTCCGCAGCTAGGCTTATCTTCCTCTCCCGCCGCTCCCCATCTGCCACTCTCCTTCGACAAAATTGATACTGGCTCCCATTTCCCTACAGAATCCTCTTCAAATTCCTCATCCTCACATACAAGGCGATCTCGAATTCCACTGCTCCCCACATCTCCAAACTCCTCTCACTTCATACTCCCTCCAGCCCACTACGGTCAGCCAATGACCATCGGCTTTCCTCTGCCCTGGTCACTGCTTCCCATGCACGAGTTCAAATTTTGCCTGTGCAGCACCCCTTCAGTGGAATGCGCTACACCGCTCCATTAGACTCTCCCCGACCTTGCAAAGTTTCAAACGGGCACCGAAACCCACCTATTGTTATGCACACCAGTGCCAGCAGGAATGTACTGGTGTCTGAACGGTGAGGGATGCAAAACAAATTAACTCACAGACAGACTGGGGAATATGACATTACATACACAGAAGGTGATAGGGTAACAAAATAAACACAAAGTGAACAGAGAAGCCCAAAGGCTAAGAAACTGGGTGTCTCCCTAGTATTAGGAATGCTCAGATGGAAAGAAGCGAGATGTAGTGATTTAATACGTAGAGAACCCGAAATGCTGTTGCTAAGGGCAACAGCAAAACCCTAAAGGGTTACCAACGGGTGTGGCAGTAAACTCCTTGGTCAGAGATGGAATAATAGACACAAGGAGAGTCTCCACAATCCTAGTCCTCACTTGCAGTGCACTGGTTCAGCTTACTGCCACTAAACTGACACCTGAACACCTTGCACAGTGAGAAAGGATTTTGGCAGGCAAGTCTGAGAATACAGCCGCAAACTTGCTAGGTTCACAGAGTAGCAAAAGAACCCCAGCAGGTTAAACGACTGACTCCAGTCTTACTGCTAGGTCTGGATTGGCAGAGTGTAATACCAAATCCCAAGGCCTATTTGCGGTAAGCAACAAACAAATACAAAGTTTACACAGTACTAGCTAGCTTTCAGGAACTGACTAACCAACAAAGATTCAGCAGCATCTGCCTAACCTGAGAAGAGGGTTTATATAGCAGGTGCTGTCCACGCCCCACTCAGACCTCACAGACTGTGAGCACAAAAACCAGCACCGGATCCCCTGCCGTGCACAGCAAAAGACCCGAACCGGAGTATCAGCTACGCTCAGGTTACTCCGCTAGCACTTGTCTCCCGGTTGCCATGACGACGTGGCAGCACAGAGCAGGAGACCCTAACAGTACCCCCCCTCTGACGAGGGGTCAAAGAACCCCTACCACCAGGTTTATCGGGGAACTGCGAGAAGAAAGAGCGTAACAGTCTGGGGGCATGAAGATCACAACTGCGCACCCACGACCGCTCCTCCGGGCCATACCCCTTCCAGTGCACCAAAAATGACAGCCGACCCCGAACCATCTTGGAGTCAAGAATCCTTTCAACAACAAACTCCCTCTGGCCACGTATCAGAAGAGGGGAAGGTCTTCCACTGGAAGAAGGATTACTAATCGCCCGTTTTAAAAGGGAACAATTAAATGTTTTATTGATACCCAAAGAACGGGGTAGATCTAACTGAAATGCCACCGGATTGATAACCCTAGTGATCTTATAAGGACCGATGAACCGGGGGCCTAACTTATGAGATGGCTTTCTCAACTTCAAATTCTTGGTAGACAACCAGACGAAGTCTCCTAATTTGAAGCTGCAGGGTCTTTTCCGCTTATCAAAAACCCTTTTGGTCACTAATGACACAGACACAAAGGCTTTCTTCACTTTCCTCCAAATACCTCTAAGGACCGAAACCACAGAGGAACCACCAGGCGTGGAGTCCAGGGGGTCAAAAGAATTGGCCTTAGGATGATGCCCATACACACAAAGGAAGGGAGAGATCCCTGTAGCAGAGTGAGCCGCGTTGTTATAGGCAAACTCCGCCATGGACAGATGAGCCACCCAGTCAGTCTGACACTTGGAGACATAACACCTGAGGAACTGATCCAAGGACTGGTTCACCCTTTCAGTCTGCCCATTAGACTGCGGGTGGTAGCCTGACGACAAGCTGACAGAAATCTGGAGATCGGAACAAAATGCCCTCCAGAATTTGGCCACAAACTGGGATCCGCGGTCAGAGACCACATCAAGTGGCAACCCGTGGAGGCGCACAACAGGCAGCATAAATAATTCAGACAGGCGTCTGGCCGATGGCAGCCCAAGCAATGGAACGAAGTGCGCCATCTTCGAAAACCTGTCAACGACAACCCAGATGGCTGTCATCCCCGAGGATTTGGGCAAGTCCACCACAAAATCCATTGAAATGTGGGTCCATGGCTTAGATGGAATAGAGAGTGGATGTAATGGGCCAACAGGAACCCCTCTAGGAGTCTTATTTCGGGCACAGATGTCACATGCCCGAACCCACTGATCCACATCCCTAGCCACCGAGGGCCTCCACACCGCCCTAGATAGCAACTCCCGAGTTCTGGCAATACCTGGGTGACCTGCCGACTTCTTGGCATGGAATTCCAGGAACACTCGCTGTCTTAACCTAGGAGGCACAAACAAAAGACCTACCGGAAGGTCTGGAGGAGCCTGCTCCTGTGCTCTAAGAACTAATGACAAGAGGTCCTGGGTAATGCCCACTTTAATACATGATGGGGACACAATGGGCAATGGCTCCTCGGTGGTCTCCTGGATTGGAGCAAAACTCAGCGAGAGCGCATCAGCCTTGATGTTTTTTGACCCAGGGCGATATGTTATCAAAAAATTAAAGCGAGCAAAAAACAAAGCCCATTGTGCCTGCCTGGCATTGAGGCGCTTCGCTGACTCTAAATATGCCAAATTCTTATGGTCGGTGAGAATTGAGACCACAAACTTAGCCCCCTCAAGCCAGTGTCTCCACTCCTCGAGTGCATCCTTAATAGCCAACAATTCCCGGTTACCCACGTCATAATTCATCTCTGCAGGCGAAAATTTACGGGAAAAGTAAGCACAGGGATGAAGGCGATTATCAGACACCCCCATCTGAGAGAGCACTGCCCCAATACCCATCTCAGAGGCATCCACCTCCACCACAAAAGGACGCTCTGGATCTGGGTGTCGCAGCACCTTGGCCGAGACAAATGCCCTTTTGAGACGGGCAAAAGCCACTTTGGCCTCACAAGACCAGTGAGCAACATCTGCCCCATTCTTAGTGAGTGCCACCAAGGGCGCCACTATAGACGAAAATCCAGCGATAAATCGTCTATAAAAATGTGCAAAGCCCAGAAAACGCTGAAGCGCCTTCAAACTAGTGGGCTGCACCCAATCCAGGACTGCCTGTACCTTGGAACCCTCCATTTGGAAACCTTCTGGGGAGATAATATATCCTAGAAATGCGATTTGCTGAACTTCAAATTCGCACTTCTCCAGCTTCGCCCCAAGCCGGTGGTCTCTGAGTTTCTGGAGGACTAAGCGTACATGCTTCCGATGTTCCTCCAGGGAATGGGAGAAGATTAGGATGTCATCTAAGTATACAACCAAGAATCTATCCAAATATTCCCTGAGCACATCGTTCATGAAGTCCTGGAAGACTGCCGGGGCATTACAGAGCCCAAAAGGCATCACCAAATATTCATAATGCCCTGAGTGGGTATTAAAGACAGTCTTCCATTCATCCCCCTCTCTTATTCGGATTAGATTGTACGCACCGCGTAGGTCAATCTTAGAAAAAATGGAAGCAGTACGAAGCTGTTCAAACAAGACCGAAATGAGAGGCAGTGGGTATGAGTTTTTAATCGTGATCCGGTTCAATTCCCTGAAGTCGATGCAGGGTCGCAACGAACCGTCCTTTTTACCCACGAAGAAGAACCCCGACCCAACTGGAGACGGTGAAGGTCTGATAAATCCCTTAGCCAAGTTCTCCTGAATGTACTCTGCCATAGCCTGAGTCTCAGGACGTGACAGGGAGTACAACCTGCTCTTGGGAAGCTTAGCATTCGGCAACAAATCAATGGCACAGTCATAGGGGCGATGGGGAGGTAGTACCTCTGCAACTCTTTTGGAGAACACGTCCGCAAAATCTGCATAACATCCTGGCAATCCTGGCAAACTTAGCTGCGAAAGCCTTACTGGAAGGCTCAAGCAACTCCTGAAACAATCAGTACCCCAACTAAGAATCTCCCCAGAGACCCAGTCAAATTGAGGATTGTGGGCCCTTAACCAGGGTAACCCCAACACCAATGGGGCAAAAGTACAGACAGTCACATAAAAGGACAATTTTTCAGAGTGTGTGGCTCCAATAAACAAAGAAATCTGGCTAGTGCGAGAGGTAATTTTACCCTGGGATAATGGTTCCCCGTTTAACCCACAAATCTCAATTTCCGATGCCAAGGGTACTAAGGGAACAGAGTGTTTCAGGGCGAATTGGCGGTCCATAAAAACCCCGTCGGCCCCACTGTCCACAAAGGCCTCAGTCTTGACAGTTTGACCGAGGATCTTCAAGGTCACCGGAATGATAAAAGTCTTCTTGGGAAATTCCGACTTCTGACCTGACAGGATATTTCCCATCACCCTCAGGCCCTGAAGTTTTCCGGCTTTTCTGGGCATGATACTACCACATGACCTTTATTCCCACAGTACAAACATAACCCCTGCTGTCTCCTCCGCGTCTTCTCATGCGAGGAGAGGCGGGTAGTTCCAATCTGCATAGGCTCCTCGGAAAATTCCTCAGAGTCTGAGGTTCCCTTGGGTTGAAGGAAACCTCGGTCTCTCTTTCAAGCCGTCTATCCACCCGAATGGATAACTGCATGAGCTAATCCAAGCTATCAGGCAAGGGATATTGTACCAGTTGGTCTTTTAACTGGTTAGAAAGACCTCTTCGGTACTGGTGTCTCAGGGCTGGGTCATTCCACTGGGTATCATGGGCCAACCTCCGAAACTCCGTACAATAAACCTCAACTGGCCTTCGCCCTTGCTTAAGGATCGAAATCTGAGCCTCGGCTGAGGCCGTCTTGTCAGGGTCATCATACAACATGCCCAGTGCCGTAAAAAAGCATCAACACTTTTAAGCGACGGACAGTCAGGCTGCAACCCATATGCCCAGACCTGTGGGTCTCCTTGTAGCAAGGAAATCACTATGCCCACCTGCTGAATCTCTGACCCAGAAGACTGAGGCCTAAGCTGGAAATATAGCTTGCAGCTCTCCTTGAAACAAAAGAACTGCGAGCGATCTCCAGAAAAACGATCCGGGAGATTTACTTTCGGCTCCTTAACCCCTGAAGGTACTGCTGCTGCGGGAGCTCCGCCAGCGGCCTGCGAGGTGTGCATTTTAATGGACAAATCATTAAATTGTCGAGTCAGGACCTGCACCTGATCGACCACCTGTTGCAAAGTATTTTGAGGGGTATGCTCCATATTCCCACAAAATTTCAACAGGAGTATTAGGCTGCTGAATATGTTATGCACACCAGTGCCAGCAGGAATGTACTGGTGTCTGAACGGTGAGGGATGCAAAACAAATTAACTCACAGACAGACTGGGGAATATGACATTACATACACAGAAGGTGATAGGGTAACAAAATAAACACAAAGTGAACAGAGAAGCCCAAAGGCTAAGAAACTGGGTGTCTCCCTAGTATTAGGAATGCTCAGATGGAAAGAAGCAAGATGTAGTGATTTAATACGTAGAGAACCCGAAATGCTGTTGCTAAGGGCAACAGCAAAACCCTAAAGGGTTACCAACGGGTGTGGCAGTAAACTCCTTGGTCAGAGATGGAATAATAGACACAAGGAGAGTCTCCACAATCCTAGTCCTCACTTGCAGTGCACTGGTTCAGCTTACTGCCACTAAACTGACACCTGAACACCTTGCACAGTGAGAAAGGATTTTGGCAGGCAAGTCTGAGAATACAGCCGCAAACTTGCTAGGTTCACAGAGTAGCAAAAGAACCCCAGCAGGTTAAACGACTGACTCCAGTCTTACTGCTAGGTCTGGATTGGCAGAGTGTAATACCAAATCCCAAGGCCTATTTGCAGTAAGCAACAAACAAATACAAAGTTTACACAGTACTAGCTAGCTTTCAGGAACTGACTAACCAACAAAGATTCAGCAGCATCTGCCTAACCTGAGAAGAGGGTTTATATAGCAGGTGCTGTCCACGGCACGCCCCACTCAGACCTCACAGACTGTGAGCACAAAAACCAGCACCGGATCCCCTGGCGTGCACAGCAAAAGACCCGAACTGGAGTATCAGCTACGCTCAGGTTACTCCGCTAGCACTTGTCTCCCGGTTGCCATGACGACGTGGCAGCACAGAGCAGGAGACCCTAACACCTATTCATCAAAGCGTACCCTTCCGCTGCATAACCTAGTCCTGAGGCTGCTCCTCCATCCCCTGCCTCATGCCTTGAACATCTCTGCTTTGCTTACATACTGCCATCAGGCTAACTCCCGCTTGCTTGTACCTCATGTCATCTGTTTGTCGCCCCTTCCCACTAGAATGTTAGCTCTTCAGAGCAGGGCCCTCTTTCCTCTTGTTGTCAAAGCCCTCTTCTCGACACATTTCACTCGCAGCTCTTGCCTACTCAGCGACCATCTTTACCCGCTTTTTCTCCTGCTAGTAAAGGCTCATCTTTATCTATAGCCGCCAGCCCCAAGTAGTACAATGATTACTCCCTCGCTACTTACATCTTAGCTGTATTATGTTTTGAGAATAGTGCTGCTCTTTGTTACTTGTACTCTATTTTTGTTATTTATTTATTTACTGTAAAGTTAAGTTTTGTCTCCCTGTACTGTCCTTTGTATGCGCTGCGAAACACTTGTGGCGCCCTATAACTAAAATGTAATAATAATAATGACATTAATCAAAAGGGGAACACCTTTGTCATAATGTTGTTATGTGTTGTCTTGTGCAAAATGACCACATAGTCAAAATTTCAACACATGGGATGTCGACCTAGTTAGAATGTCGACAATAGATATTTTAGAGCTAAGGTTAGACTTAAAATTTGGTGTGGAAATAATGTACCTGTCAACATTTTGGTGGTCAACATTCAGATGATGTTGACATTTTGTCTGTTAACATTTTGTACCTATGGTCATGGTTGGACCGGCCCACAAGGGTACAGGGGAAACCCTTGGTGGGCACCACTGTCTGAGGGCCCCACCTCCTCCTCTAGGGATCAGGTTTCAGGCTGTGCACTTGAATTATACATATATATATGCAACCTTATACTGCACAGGGATATAGTGTATTTTCTGTTATTAGTGCATTGCTGTTATTAATCTGGTGCATTATAATGCATTCACTAGTAGTATTTACTGCATATATTTATGAAGGGGCTCAGCCCTTGCACTCTCTAATGGTTAGTCAATTGTAGTAGTAGTAGTAGTCATAATTACTGGGTATAATAGACTATTGGGTATATGCAATTGCGGTCAAATTCCTGAAAATGTCGAAAAACGGGACATTTTCGCCAAAAAAAAAAAAAAAATCGACAATGCAATTCAGTACTTTTTGCCAAAAAAACGAACTTTCAAAATTCGACTTTTTGAAATTCGACATTTGACAAATTTGACATTTCTGCAATGGTACAAATGCGGCATTTCGACAACAGTATATTCAATTGAAGTTTGTAAATTCGACAACAGTGCTTTTAGACAGTAAATTCGTCATTTTCAATCCGCCTCACTTTGCTGGCGGAATCTAATAAAAAAATGTAAAAACATGTTTTTTTTGTGGTTTTTTTTATTGGTAATAGCATATCTATTTATATTAGAAGGGATTAGGTACTTGGTTTGTCTATTTAGGAGGCACAAGTATTTTTTATATATTTAAAAAAAAATTTTTTTTTTAATGGAATGGGTTAAAAATCAGAAAAAAAAATGCGTGGGGTCCCCCTTCCTAAGCATAACCAGCCTCGGGCTCTTTGAGCCGGTCCTGGTTGTAAAAATATGGGGGGGAAAATGACGGGATCCCCCGTATTTTTAGAACCAGTACCGGGCTCCACTAGCTGGGGAGATAATGCCACAGCCGGGGGACACTTTGATATCGGTCCCTGCGGCCGTGCCATTAAAACCCCAACTAGTCACCCCTGGCCGGGGTACCCTGGAGGAGTGGGGACCCCTTCAATCAAGGGGTCCCCCCTCCAGCCACCCAAGGGCCAGGGGTGAAGCCCGAGGCTGTCCCCCCCATCCATGGGCTGCGGATGGGAGGCTGATAGACTTTTGTGAAATGAAAGAATGTTGTTTTTTGCAGCAGAACTACAAGTCCCAGCAAGCCTCCCCCGCAAGCTGGTACTTGGAGAACCACAAGTACCAGCATGCGGGGGTAAAACGGGCCCGCTGGTACCTGTAGTTGTACTGCAAAAAAAATACCCAAATAAAAACAGGACACAGACACCGTGAAAGTATAACTTTATTACATACATGCCGACACACATACTTACCTATGTTGACACACCGACTCTGGCCATGTATCCAATGTCGACGTCCGGGGTACCTGAAAATAAAATTATACTCACCTGATCCAGTGTCCGGTTCTTTTATTGTAATCCACGTACTTGGCAAAACAAAAAAACGCATACCCGAACCAGACGGACTGAAAGGGGTCCCATGTTTACACATGGGACCCCTTTCCCCAAATGCAGAGACCTCCTGTGAGTACTGTCACAGAGGGTCCCTTCAGCCAATCAGGAAGCGCCACTTCGTGGCACTCTCCTGATTGGCTTTGTGCGTCTGAGCTGGCAGACAGCGCATCGCACAGCTCCCTCCATTAGTTTCAATGGTGGGAACTTTGCGGTCAGCGGTGGGGTTACCTGCGGTCAGCCGCTGACCTCGGGTGACCTCACCGCTGACCGCAAAGTTCCCACCATTGAAGATAATGGAGGGGGCTGTGCGATGCGCGTCTGACAGCTCCGACGCGCATACAGCCAATCAGGAGAGTGCCACGACGTGGCGCTCCCTGATTGGCTGAAGGGACCTTCTGTGACAGCAGTCACGGGGGGGTCTCTGCATTCGGGGAAAGGGGTCCCATGTGTAAACATGGGACCCCTTTCAGTCCGTGTGGATCGGGTAAATGCGTTTTTTTTTTTTTTTTTTGCCAAGTACATGGATTACAAATATCACAGGACACTGGATTTAGGTGAGTATTAAGTTTATTTTCAGGTACCCCGGATTAGTCGACATTGGAGACGTGGCAGTCGGCGTGTCAACATAGGTAAGTATGTATGTGTCGGCATGTGTGAAATAAAGTTGTATTTTCACGGTGTGCGTGTCCTGTTTTTATTTGGGTATTTTTTTTGCAGAAGAACTACAGGTACCAGCGGGCCCTTTCCCCCCCAAATGCTGGTACTTGTGGTTCTCCAAGTACCAGCTTGCGGCGGAGGCTTGCTGGGACTTTTAGTTCTTCTGCAAAAAACAATATTCTTTCATTTTTACACATGGCTATCAGCCCCCCATCCGCAGCCCTTGGATGGGGGGGACAGCATCAGGCTTCACCCCTGGCCCTTGGGTGGCTGGGGGGGGACCCCTTGATTGAAGGGGTCCCCGCTCCTCCAGGGTACCCCGGCCAGGGGTGACTAGTTGGGTATTTAATGCCACGGCCGCAGGGAGCGGTATAAAAGTGTCCCCCGGCTGTGGCATTATCTGTCCAGCTAGTGGAGCCCGGTGCTGGTACAAAAAATACGGGGGACCCCTACTCTCTTTGTCCCCCGTATTTTTTGCACCAGGACCAGGCGCAGAGCCCGGTGCTGGTTGTTAAAATACGGGGGATCCCCTGTCATTTTTTACCCCGTATTTTGGCAACCAGGACCGGCTCAAAGAGCCCGAGGCTGGTTATGCTTAGGAGGGGGGACCCCACGCAATTTTTTTTCGGGTTTTTTACCGTTTTTTTTTCACATTTTTAAAAATCGAATCAAAATCCGTCAATTCGGCCGTTTTTCGACAGCGGAACTGTTGAATCCGTTTTTATTGAATATGTCGAATTCCGGCACCCATCTGCCGGAATTCGACGGTCAAATTGTGTCGAATTTAAAAACAGGCGAAAAAGTGCCGCAATTCGCCCGGAATTGCATACACCCCTATTTGTTAAACTCTAATGCCAGTAGTTTTCACTATAGAAAGGTCATTTTAAGATCTGTTTATTTATTACACCTCTAATGCTGGAGAAATCACTGATTTCTCTGAGGGTTACATATATGATGGTTGATACCACCACCGCCACTATAGCTCTCCATGGGAATACAACCTAAGTTACCAAACACCAGGAAGCTTAGATGACAGACGCTAGACCTCACTACTAGTTCTCATTGGTTAAGCACCAGCGGCAGTGAGCTTTACCAGTTGTGAATGTATGACTGAAATTGGTGCACATTTGTTTCAATGGGTGAGTTAAGTTCAGAGCAAAGAAAAAGTTGCATAAACGTTGCTAAAGTTGAGGATAGAAAATTGAAGTTTCATTTAGGCTGCAGGAAGGGAGGGTTAGGATTAGAGGGCCTTTGGGGAGAGGTAAGTGTACTTACCTATCCCCTGTCGGGATTCTCACTATCGGGATGCAGCAGTCGGTATTCTGACTGCCGGCATCCCTACTGCTTACATATCAGACCCAACCCTTGGAAGCAATGGTTTATTTATTCCTGTGTTTAAATTACTTTAAAGAGTCACTCTCACAGCAATCCAGTAGGGCAGGAATAATGAACACCATAGCATTATAACTTCAGTAAAGTTTTCCTTTAATAATAGTTTGGCAAAGTCCCAAGCTCTTGTGTGTGTATTGGGGCTCTTTACAGATTCTTAATCCCTAAACCTATACCATTACCTACTGTATGTACTTCAATTCTGACACCTAGGCTGCTTTATTTCTAATTGGTCTCAACATGATAGCGCCAATGGATGTCATTTGACCACACTAATGGTGCGCCATCAGATCAGGAATTTGGCACCCAGATCTTTCAGGTTTCTCCATTGTAGGTATAGCAACATCTGACATAATCTGGTCGCTTGTCAGGTGGCTTGTGCACCATATAAGATGCTGTATTGTCATTGTCATGGATCTCTCTGCATGGGGAGATTTTGCATATAGCGCAGATGCAATTTTACACATCTTTGTACGTGACTATCCTATTCTGAGTCGGATGGAACTAGCTGTCTTTCTGTGAAATTGGGCATGTTGGGGGTGGCAACTGAGTGGTGATAAGGCAAGCACACCCAATTGGGTGTCTATCAAAAGCTCTGTGTGATGTCTGAATTCTGTGTCCAGGAAATGGAAGCCTGATTCTGACAGTACCAGGGCAGATACTAATGGTGACCAATGCGGCCGCTGGCATAAAATCAATCGGCCGCACGGCTTTCCACTTGCAGATGTGCAAACACCCTCACCTCCGCATTAGCCATACAGAAGCTTGCATTAGTGTAGCTAGTAAATCATGTTTATGTTGCCACTTTGCGTGCAACTCAGGCCCCTATGATTCTTCCATGTGATTTCCTTTTTTTTTTTTATAATAGAACAATAACAACAGCAGTAAACATATTCTATAATATAAAAGTGCACATGATGTTTATTTTCTTAAATTATAATACTTAAGTTTTGTGACTTTTATGTATTACACCTGAGTGGAATATAAACAATAACTGTGGTGCATGGCATTCACAAATCAGTCATCTGCTGTCTCAGTCCCAAGTCTCTATTATCAGGACCTGATAGAGATAGAATGTTGGGGACATACAGACATTAGACTTCAACACAAGACGACGATTTAGGATGATGAATCTTCTGTCACACTATTTAAGGGAAAATAGGTCAATTTCACCAGACGTTTTGCCATGTCTGTAAGTGATTTGCTCATATGTTGAATGCATATGTGCCTCACTTCAGCAAATAAAAATGCTATTCTCCAGTAACATTTTATAAATGGAAATCACTTGTAACAGCGGGATCTTCAAAGCTAACAATTGAGAAGCAGATCCAAGCAGCCTGCAGTTGCTACAGCATCAGGTGCACAAAGAACAGCAATCAATTTCTGAATAAAGGCAAGAGTTTTTACCATTGTAGAAATAATCAGTAAGTATTTGTCTGCAACATAAGAAAAACAATGAGGAATTGTATAAGGACAAGACACATAACAGCAACAATTGATCAGGATCAATGTCTTAGTTGGCAACTGCGGCTTTATCCACCTTCCCCCATATGCTATGGGAAGAAATGACTTATTGTGTGAGTTTATTTCTCCCCTGAACTGGGAGCATGGTATATTTTTTTAAATGCAGTAAGTGTATTTTAGGAATGGGTGTTTTTTTTAGTGATGAGCGGATTCGGTTTTACTCGGTTTTACTCGGTTTTACTCGGTTCTCAAAACGGCATATTATTGGCTCACGGATGTCACGTGTTTTGGATAGCCAATAAGATGCCGTTTTGAGAACCGAGTAAAACCGAGTAAAACCGAACCTCGCTCATCACTAGTTTTTTTTAGAAAGCCTGTTTGTGTAACATTTTGAGACAGGGCATCCACATTTACTATGTGCACGTTAATGCAGCAGGAGGCGTCTGTTATAAGAAGATGCCTCCTTCATGTATGTGTGATCCACTGCTGCATCGTAGGACGAAGCATCGGATCATAAGTTAAAACTAGGGCCCTCATTCCGAGTTGATCGCTAAGAGTCTTCGCAACACAAATGTACGAAATGTAAGTATCTGCGCATGCGCAAATGCGTGATTACGCATGCGCGAGTACATACGTACGACAACTGGGCAAAATTACTCAGGAAAAAAAAAGCCGTAACTGGCAAACGAAAACGAGGAGTGGCGTGGGCGTGGCGGAGGCGACACTTCGCAATGCTCCGACATGGGCGTGAAAGTGAGCGTACAGTGTGGGAGTATGCAACTCGCAATGGGCGTGTTTTTCGCAAATAAACATTGTCGCTGTTAAAACTAACATAGGAAACCGTAGCAACATTCACGCAGCAGCCGAGTAGGTCTGCAGTTACTCTACATTTGCGAAGTACTGGTACAAGTGTGTATGCAGTAATTAGCAGTTAATTGGATATCACATTCATCTGATGTCCAATTACTTGTTAATTAATGAGCAGATGAAAGTTACCAACCAGCAATTGTCTGAACACACATTACATGTTTATTCTACTCACATATAAATCTCACACACTGCCAAATAAGGGTGTGATTTTTGTTGAATTTGTTGTGTAAGCATTTTTAAAACTTGTTTTAATGTGTGTAAGACTCCCAAATACAAGCAAGTGAAAATATTTGTGAAAGTGTTTGAAATCTGCAACATTTTTTACAAATAAACCAACACCCACATAATGCAGCATACACTTTAATTTAGTCTTAAAAGTCACAATAATATTTGATTATAATATCTGACAATGTTTGAAATGATGTCCTGTTGACCATAGATATTTATAAAAAGCGTCGTGTCTGTTTACTTAATATGGACATTAAAGTGTGGTGCAAAGCATACCTTTTTTTTGTTTTTATTTTCAATTTTTAAGGAGAATTAGCAGATTGGTCTACAAGTGTCTATATGCTGACCTAATCTTTCTGGAACTGCATTACCTTGAAGAAACTGCTCAAATTTTTTAAATATATTTTTTATTACTATAATAATATTTCACAACATTTAAACATGGCTCCACGTGAGTCGCACAGGCAGAGATGGACCAAGCAGCAAGCAGATGGCACTGACAATCATTAGATAGCAGAACTCAGTACAAAATTCTGCTTCTGACAAAAGTATATTTTTAAAGCATAAATAAAACATGACACACCCTGCCACACACAAATTTTAAACCAAATGAGAAAGAATTAGGATCCACCACACAAACACAACAATACATAGCACACTAGTAAGAGGAAGATGGCTATGGTGTTTATACACATAAACTCACAGGCTACAATACATCCAAACAGAAAGAATACATTTCACTAAGAGGGAGTTATCCATTCTGGTCACACAAGCCAACTCCAAAAATACATAGAGGCAACATCAAAAACATGGGTGCTGCCCATCTGGAGAGACATCATTTTCTTCTTTTTCTCCCCGCCTGAGGCTGTTCTTCTTTGGAAGGTCTGCGGAGCGACCTTCGTTGGGCCTGCCCAGTGGGCTGTTCTTCCTGGGCAGGGGCAGGGGAGGGAGCCGATGTGGGTGGCTCTCTGCCACTGTGGGCAAGGGAGACAGCGATGGCCTGGAGCCCTTGCAAGATGTTATTTGCAAGGGTTTGGAATGAGGAGGCAAGTTGTTCTTGGCCCTGCCTGATCTCTGCCAGACCTTGGCAGAGTTGAGCAACACCTTGCTCAACACAGGTTCGGTGCTCAGTGAGCCGGACAGCTATCTGGCTTACCTCCCGGATGACCCCGTCTTGAAACCGATTTAGGCTCTCACCATACCTAGCGATTTCAAGCAGGATCTCCGGGATAGCAGAGGGTTGGGTGGGGGGGCCAGTAGGAACCTGCAGAGGTGGGATTTGTTGGCCCACACTGCCAGACTCACTAGGTCCCTCCACCTCAGCCTCAACCACATAACCGTCCTGTGACTCAAACGGATCACCCCCCTGTGCTGTGTTTTGTGGCAAGCAAATAGAAGAATGTGTGGGAAAAAAGTAGGATACAAAATTAGTTTATTATTATAAATACTGTCAAAATTACAGACAACTAAATGTGTAAACTTACCTTCCAAGTCATGTCCCGTCAGGATCTCAGGCAGGTCCGTGTCCATATGAGACACCCCTTGGCCCTCCTCATAACTGACACAGGGCATCGCCATCTCCTCCAAGTCAGTATACTCCACAGCGACAGGTGCTCCTCCACCTGTAGCCCTTGAGGCATTCCACTCCGCAGCCCTCTTTGCCTTCAGGCGGGATTTGAAGTCGGCTCACCTACATATGTATTGTGAAAGAGGGACAAAGTAGAGTCTTATTATTTGTCTAAGCTAATATATAGGACACGTGTTCTGCTTGTGTTTGCTAGACATAACATCACATGTAACTACATTTTTTAGTCAACTTAGCACAGAAAAAGGACTGTCAATATGCACTTACCGTCGTCTCACTTCCTGTGATGTTCTGACGACAGAGCCAACTTCATTCACAGATTTTGTGATGTCTCTCCAGATTCGATCTTTTGAAGCAGCCCCCATGTTTTTTGGCCCTCTATGGATTTTGGACATGGCCTGCGTGACCAAGACACGCAACTCCCTCTTAGTGAATGCAGGCTGTCTTTTCTTCCGTCTGGAGGTAGCCTGTGAGGTTTCTTCTTGTTGGTCATCACCATCTTCCTCCTCACTAGCAGCTTCTGTCTGTTGTGTTTGTGTGGCTAAAGCCAATTCTCCCTCAGTTTGGTCACTTTGTGTGTGTGGCAGGGTATCCCCAGTCAATTGTTGTGGTTCAGAAGCAGACATTTGCAGAGTACTAGGTCCTGCCTCTTCAACATCCGCAGAGGCGGATTCCAACATGCGCCTTTGGCAATCTAGGCGTCTTTTCCGCAATGCCATCTCCTGCTCTGCAATGCGGTCCATCTCTGCTGCGATTTGCTCACGAGAAGCCATGTTTGTGATGACGTGTGTACGCCGAGGTGTGTGCTTATATACCAACGTGCGTAGCGTTAATTCACACAGGTGTACACTGTTAATCTGATTAATGATTGCACTGCTTATTTAAGGGCCTACTTTGCACGCTGTGAGTGTAGGTAGTTTGGAGTTTCTTTCACTTGAGTTTGTTGGCTTGTGCGTGAAGGTGCTATAGGAATTTTCAGAGTGAGTAATTGTCAAGCATACATTTGTCCTTTCGTTTGCGTTTAGAATATAGTCAGTGTAGCATTTTGTCTGCGATTTTTCGTTTGTGAGTATTCTGGAATTCGTCTTGTTGTTCATTTTTTGATTTCAAAGTGTTTATTTTATGTTGATTGTTTGTTATTCTTTTTTACACATATATATTTAGCTAGTCCATTTTTGCAAATAAACCTGTGCTTCATTGCTTTTACTGACATTTTTGTTCTCTTGTAGGAGATTTGTTTTGGGTGACGTAACCCTAGTCGATTTTGTTTATTTTGTGTGCTATATAACACAAAGAGTTCCTTTCTTTATTTTGGATCAGGTAAGTTCCCTGGGCCTGTGTTGGTGCCTGTTTTGTTTATTGGTCTGTATGTTGTTTTTGACTGTCATATTTGCTCTCTTGTAGGAGATTTGTTTTGGGTGACGTAACCCTAGTCGATTTTGTTTATTTTGTGTGCTATATAACACAAAGAGTTCCTTTCTTTATTTTGGATCAGGTAAGTTCCCTGGGCCTGTGTTGGTGCCTGTTTTGTTTATTGGTCTGTATGTTGTTTTTGACTGTCATATTTGCTCTCTTGTAGGAGATTTGTTTTGGGTGACGTAACCCTAGTCGATTTTGTTTATTTTGTGTGCTATATAACACAAAGAGTTCCTTTCTTTATTTTGGATCAGGTAAGTTCCCTGGGCCTGTGTTGGTGCCTGTTTTGTTTATTGGTCTGTATGTTGTTTTTGACTGTCATATTTGCTCTCTTGTAGGAGATTTGTTTTGGGTGACGTAACCCTAGTTGATTTTGTTTATTTTGTGTGCTATATAACACAAAGAGTTCCTTTCTTTATTTTGGATCAGGTAAGTTCCCTGGGCCTGTGTTGGTGCCTGTTTGTGTTTGTTCAAAGTGTTTTGATTATGTTTGTTTTCCATCTTGATAATAAATGTTATGTTTTTTACCGGGATTGATCAGCAAAGTAGTGTTGTTCTTGGCTGGGCTAGCTACTAAAGGGCTAACTTTTTTTTTTTTTAATTTAAATGTTTTTAACCAATTATTCTTAATTTTGTAGTAGTTGTTTGTGATGTGTTTGATGTTCTGTTTTTTTAAATAATAGTATTTTTAACAATTACAATTTAACATATGTAGCTTTCATTATAAAAATAATGTTTTTTTTTTTTTTTTTTATAATATTCTTTTTGGTCCTGAATTGAACCCAGAAAAAATGTCTTACGCTCCTGCAGTAAGTTGACACACCCTTTTTGTAATAATTTTTTGTTAGCATATTTTTTGGACTTTGTTTTTGTCTTATTCAATTTTTTTTTTTTTTTTATAAAAGTGTGTGATGTCTATATTTATCGCAGCAGAAGCCCTACCTCCCCAACCCACGCCAGCACTCCCACCCCAACCGCCAGCCCCACAACCACAACCGGCTCCTCATCAACCAAGGCAACGGAGGCGTGCTAGGCCACCAATTTTCCGACCCCGTGTCCTACTTTTTGGGATGCCAGATGATGTGGTTGTACGTAGATACAGGCTGCCACCACATCTAATCCTAGACACTCTCTCCATAATAGAGAGTGATCTGGAGTCTGAAATTCGGTATCCTACAGCAATACCACCATTGACACAATTCCTTGCTGTGTTACATTTTTTGGCAACAGGGTCTTACCAGCATGTGGTTGGAGACCTGGTTGGCATGTCGCAGGGCCAGTTCAGTAAGGTCCTGCGGCGTGTCTGCCAGGCTTTCCTCAAGCGTGTGAAGCAATTTATTGCTATGCCTTTGGATGTTGGTGCCCTAGATGTGGTGAAGCGGCAATTTGCGGAAGGTGGTAGTCGCTTCCCACATGTTATTGGGGTTGTGGATGGCACACATGTAGCTATTCAGCCACCAAAACATAATGAAGAAATTTATAGAAACAGGAAACTGTTTCATTCTCTGAATGTAATGGTTGTTTGTGGGCCATCCCTCCAGATCCTTTCCCTGAACGCAAAGTTTACTGGAAGTTCCCATGATGCGTATGTCATTAGACAATCAGGGATATGGCACAGATTAAGATCAAGTCAACGAGCAGACATGTGGTTATTGGGTGAGTTGTTGCACATATTTTGTTTAAAATTTTGTATATTTTTCCAAATTGACTATTTCTAATTTTTTTTTTCCTCAAACAGGAGACCGTGGATATCCTTGCACCCCCTGGCTCATGACTCCTTACCGTAATCCCAGGCCAGGACCACAGACGGCATTTAACTCCGCGCTTACTGCCACTAGGCAGCTGGTGGAGCGCACAATTGGGGTCCTTAAAGGGCGGTTTCGTGTGCTCCACCGCACTGGTGGCGACATCATGTATTCGCCGGAGATGGCAAGTAAAATAGTGGTCCTGTGCGCTATACTCCACAATATCGCGGTAAGGAGTAGCGTAGAGCTTCCTCAGACAGAGGAATTGCCTGATGAGGAGCCAGGGGTTGTCCGACACTTCGGTGGGGGGAGTGTTACAAGGAGGGGGAGCCAAGTCAGGGCAAGCATTGTTGCTGAATTTTTCAGGTATAGTGTTTTTTTTTACTCTATTGTTACCAAAATAAAAGCACAGTATGCATCATTTTTTATTTAAATGTAGAAATTGTGTTTGCTATTGTAAGGTCATTGTGTAATGCTTTTTGTGTGTTTGAATCTGTTTTTTTTTTAATCTTCAAAAAACAATAACACGTTAAGCTGACAATTTAATTTTGTGTAAAACAATACTGTGATGTTGCTAAATAGTGTCCTTATTTTTTTACTATTCTAACATCATGATTATTTAAACAAAAACACAAACAAATGAAACTGAATGTTGCCCACTTTGTGAATGTCCAGCTGAAAGACCACACAAACTGAGGTGAATACTCAGATATGTTTATAAATTGATCTAAAACTGTGTGTGTGTCTGTGTCTGTGTTTTTTTGTTTTAAATTTTTTGGTTGTGTTTTGCTTAAAATTTGCTTATGCGAATGCGTAGTTCCGCTCGTGCGAAATAACACTCTGCTCTTCACAGCATTGCAAAGATCAATAAAGTTATTATAAATGACATATGACAGCATAGATTGTGGACCAATCACATGCTAACAGACATTATAAATATATGCCCAAATAAGGAAAACGCCATTGCCATGATGCGTGCGGCACCTTTCACCAGGCGGGAGCTCTGCGTCCTGGTTGCGGTGATGGACCGCCGCGTATGCCGCGTTGGGCGATTCATCCCCAATCGTGTTAAGCGTGAGGCCTACGTGGAGGTCCGTCGCCTGCTGCGGTCTCGCGTCCGCAGCAGGCGGACCATCATCCAGTTAGAGCGGAGATGGAGTGATCTCCGAAGGAGGACTCCAGAGCTGTTGGCGGAGATCCGCCAGCAAATCCGCACTATGCATGCACGCAGTAAGTAACATTACATAAGATTATTAGCATAAATAGTGCAAATTTTCACTAAGTGGTAGGCTAATTGCAACACTGAGTGAACATTTTGAAAAAATAGGACAGTGTTTGTGGTTAGGGCAAACATTACTGACTGTAGCAAAGTGTCCCTAAACAAGTGCATGTTTTACATAATTAGTAACCAGGCAGGAAACTGTACCAAAAAACTTGATCAGTGCTGTCTATATAATAAGGTAGCTTGAATAGTGATCTGGTGAGGGCCCTCATTCCGAGTTGATCGGTCGCAAGGCGAATTTAGCAGAGTTACACACGCTAAGCCGCCGCCTACTGGGAGTGAATCTTAGCTTCTTAAAATTGCGACCGATGTATTCGCAATATTGCGATTACTAACTACTTAGCAGTTTCAGAGTAGCTCCAGACTTACTCTGCCTGTGCGATCATTTCAGTGCTTGTCGTTCCTGGTTGACGTCACAAACACACCCAGCGTTCGCCCAGGCACTCCCACCGTTTCCCCGGCCACTCCTGCGTTTTTTCCGGAAACGGTAGCGTTTTCAGCCACACGCCCCTGAAACGCCGTGTTTCCGCCCAGTAACACCCATTTCCTGTCAATCACATTACGATCGCCGGAGCGAAGAAAAAGCCGTGAGTAAAATTACTTTCTTCATAGTAAAGTTACTTGGCGCAGTCGCAGTGCGAACATTGCGCATGCGTACTAAGCGGATTTTCACTGCGATGCGATGAAAAATACCGAGCGAACAACTCGGAATGAGGGCCGATGTTGGCTAGACAAATCAATATGTCTCAATGGAATAGATACAGGAATGACCGACAAAATTTTTTTATTTCATAATTTTGTTTGCAGTGGGCAACATGAAGAGGTTTGAATAATTTTTTATTTAAAATTCTAAAAAAAACTTTCTTTTACATGGAACCGAACAGTGAAAATTACAATTGATTAGTATGTAATTTAACATGCAAATTGAATTATATTTTAACAATCATTCTAGGACGACCACAACGGCAAGCACCACATGATGCACCAGCTCAGCACCCTTCCCCTTCTCACTCCCCCTCCACTTCCCAGTCCCCCTCCCCTTCTCACTCCCCCTCCCCTTCTCACTCCCCCTCCCCTTCTCACTCCCCCTCAGCTTCCCAATCCCCCTCAGCTTCCCAATCACCCTCAGCTTCACAATCCACCTCAGCTTCCCAGTCACCCTCAGCTTCCCAGGCCCCCTCAGCTTCCCAGGCCCCCTCAGCTTCCCAGGCCCACTCCACTTTCCACTCCCCTTCTCAGCCAACCTCTCCTTCTCTTTCTGTGACCCCTTCTCCTCCTTCCCATACCCCTTCTCCTTCTACTTCCAACTCACCTTCTCAGCCCCCCTCACCCTCTATTGGCCTAACATTTTCACCGCCCCCCTCGCCCTCTCAATCAGACCCACCCTCTGAAATTACATCCCCAATCCAACCTCCTTCCCCCATCCAGCCTCCTTCCCCCATCAAGCCTCCTTCCCCCATCCAGCCTCCTTCCCCCATCCAGCCTCCTTCCCCAATCCCTCCTCCTTCCCCCATCCAGCCGCCTTCCCCCATCCAGCCGCCATCCCCACCCAGTGAATGGGCAGAGGAAGCCCCTGAAGACAGTTCAGGGAGTCTTAATGTTGCCGAGGAAAGTAAGTGTTTTAACATTTTGTTAAAAATGATTACCTACTTACACTTACAATGACAAAACATGCAGTGTTGTACTGTTGGAATTCTTGTACCAAGGAAAATTAATTGTGTTTTTCTTCATGGTGTACATGTTGCATTTACATTTATTTGAGTGTCATTATATGTCCAGTGTTTATGTGTGCCATGTTTTGTGTGTCCACTCTAGGTCGACACTCATTAGGTCAACAGGGTTGGCAGGACAACAGGGTTTATATGTGTTAGGTTTTCTGGGAAACAGTTAGACCTGAGTGGAGTTTAGTATGTTGTTGTTCTTTTACACTTGTGCCTGTGTATTCTTAATATTTACACTTACAAATCACATGCTTCACTTTGTTAGGCAGCCTAACGACCCAATGATTTGTGGTGTGAAAGTTACACTCACAAAATGATTATTGGATAAAGTCAAACCTGTTTGACCTTATTTAGTAAGGGCAGCTTTCATGGAGTGTGGGCATGCTAGGATATGTTGTCCTTCTGAAGATGTTGATATGCAGTGTGATGATGCAGGACCAACACCCTAAAAAAAACAAAAAAAAAAAAAAACAAATGGGAATGAATGCCAACATGGTGTAACATTGACGAAGATGGTAGTTATCTTTAACATGGGATGTCGGCCATAGCAACCAATAAGATTATACTTTAAAAATTGGGAACCACTTCTACAATATAATATTCATATTTTTGCTTGTTTGCTATGGGCAACGTTCCATCTTAAATATAACTCACATAGTAGTAAATGTAACCCATGGTCTGGAACACTTTAAAATCTTAAAAAAAGGCTGAGCAGGCTTGTGTGTTGTTCTGCTAATGATTGTACCATAAAACAGGCAGGATGTAGTAACTTTGCCATTAAAGCAGGCCTGTCCAAACTGCGGCCCTCCAACTGTTGAGAAACTACACATCCCAGCATGCCCTGACACAGCTTTGGCATTCCCTGACCACAAAACTGTGTCAAGGCATGCTGGTATATGTAGTTTCACAACAGCTGGAGTCCAGCAGTTTGGACATGCCTGCATTTAAGTGTGCTTTGCGCCTTGCTTGGATAATAAGTAATGTAATTAAGTTATTAATGTTTGTGTTGCATCTTAATTTCAGATGTTGCAGTTGGAGATCCTACAAGTTTTGGAGGCATTCTTTACACCATGCGCCAACACCTGCAAGGATTAATGCATTGTGTTGATAATTTGCAAAAATTTGCATGATTTTGTTTATTTTATGAAAAAAAAACTGATTTATTTTAAAAAATAAAATAAAAAAAGTTGATTAAAGTTAACCGGGTGTTGTGTTTATTAATGCAAAAAAGGATCAGCTGATTGGCAGGCAGAAATTGTTTGCAAAAAACATTACACACATCTTACGTTAGATTATTAACAAAAAAAACAGGAGATTATTGTGTTAAGAAACATGTAAACACCTTCATTCACAAACAACACCTTTAAAAACAAACAAAGGGAAAAAAAAAAATTATACACTTTTACATGTTGATGGGCAATTATGGCAACAAAGTGTTAATCTGGTTTTTTTTGCATACTTAATTGTTTAGGAACATTATCAATCATTACACTAATTGGATTCGTTATTGAAAAGGGCTTGTTGACTTTAAAAGGAATGGTGTAATTTCACTTAATAGCTTTAAAAAAACATTTTTGTGCGTTTTTCCTTAAAAGTGTGCACTTTTACGGTAAAATGTGTAAATCTACTAAAACTTAGTATTTTTACGATTAAGTATGTGTTATTGCGATGGATTCGCAATGCTGCGATGGTTTCGCATTACTGCGATGTCATTTGGCGTACGCCCACTTTGTGTAATACTGCGTACGAATGTGCAAAAATACGTTGGGGGCGGAAGTTCGCATATTTACTACATTAACGCAACTTTGCGAATATGTTGTGCGACCGAAAAACTTAGCGATCAACTCGGAATGAGGGCCTAGATCAGGCCTGGCCAACCTGTGGCTCTCCAGCTGTTGTAAAACTACAAGTGCCATCATGCTTTGCCACAGTTTTGCTATTAAGGAATGCTAAAACCATGGCAGGGCATGCTGGGATGTGTAGTTTCACAACATCTGGAGAGCCACAGGTTGGCCAGGCCTGGCCTAGATTGTGTGAAAGAGGGAAGAACCATGCACACAACCTACTCAATATCAAGCTTCAACGGGGTAAACAAACAAATGTACCACTAAAAGGTGTCTATTAGTGATAAAAAAATATGCATATATCTATATATAACTTGAGCCTCTATTTCATGTATGCTCATTATATCATAAATATACGTGTGACATGCCTGTGAGCTCTCGTTGCTCTTCTCACATGAGCCGGGCCGGCTTTACTTCACCACCGCAGCCCGGAAAACGCTGAGGAAGAGCTGCCGATGGCTGCGTCGCGGCAGTTTGGCTCAGTCTGGGCTGACCACAGTCTCGCGAGATTTGATGTCATCATCTTGCGAGACAGTCACTGTAATTCACTGAGTTCCTCGGTTGCCAAGGAGCACTGCTGGTGCTCCCAGGGTCCCCTTATTCCTGGAGAAGCCAGGAATCCGGGTGAAAGGAAAAGCCTCCTGGAAGGTTGCCACCAAATCCTGGAGAATCCAGGAAATCAGGGAGAGGTGGAAACCCTAGCTGTGATGGTTGACACAGGGCTCACTGGTACGTGGTGGTGGGTGTCGGGTTATTGTGCTTGTATAGGGCATGCTGGGTGACACGGGCATGCTGTCCCACATTCTGAGTGATTATAGGGGATTGTGCTGTGTGACATGAGTTGGTGTGACAGTTAGCGGTGATAGATTCCTGTTTAGAATGGAGCTTGTAATGTAAATGCTGAGGCTTTGTGCTTGGGGACTTGGGGTGCTGTGCTGGGTGCTGGTAGAAATGGGTGGTGCTGGCATACACTATATGCTGCAGTACATAGGGGGGGGGTGGAATTAGAAACAGGGCGCACATTAATTGGATATAGCCTAACTATAGGGTTGTATGGGATGCCATCAAGTACTTACGTCACAGAGAGAAATATGACTAGACAGTGGACAGAGATGAGGAGAATTGTTCACAAAGTATAAAGGGGCAGGTACTGGCACTGGATCAGTGACTGGGGCAGAAAAATGTAATAGATATAAAGTGGGGGCAGCAGTGACTGGTGCAGAAAATAAGCATACATACAGTACAGTAAGGGAGTGTCCTGATGCTGGTGAGATGCAAGAGGGTGGTGTATACCCTCCAACATGACCCATTCCATTAGGTACAAAATGCTCTGTTCCTGGACTTTCTTCCAGTGGCAGTTACAGAGGTGAGGCTGCAGCATAGTCCAAAATTCAAATAGGGAGACTCACCAACTGCCACCCCAAACATCGCTGGCAAGACTCACTGGCAGTTGGTGTGACTCCCCTGTTTGAATTTTGGACCTCTGTAACTGCCACTGGCAAGAAAGTCCAGGAACAGAGCATTTTGTATTTAATGGAATGGGTCATGTTGGAGGGTATGGGTGGTGCTGTAGAGATGCAGAGGAGATGAAGCTGCGGAGACGCAGGGGCAGATAGCACTGGAGAGACGCAGGGATGGATGACACTGGTGTGACACAGGGGCACATGGTGCTGATGAGACGCAATAGCCGCTGTAGCTGGAGAGAAGCAGGGGTGGCTGGCACTAGCGAGATGCAGGGATGGATGACACTGGTGTGACGCAGGGGTGGCTGTCGCTGGAGAGAAGCAAGGGTGGCTGGCACTAGAGAGATGCAGGGATGGATGACACTGGTGTGACGTAGGGGTGGCTGACGCTGGAGAGAAGCAAGGGTGGCTGGCACTAGAGAGATGCAGGGATGGATGACACTGGTGTGATGCAGGGGCAGCTGGCGCTGGAGAGAAGTAGGGGCAGATGGCAGTGCAGAGACTCTGGAGACACACATGGAAGATAAGGCTGTAGATATGTAGGGGCGAGCCTAGATACTGTTCACACTTGGTAGCATTAGAAGGGAAAGGCTGGGGAAGAGTAATCTTCATTAAGACATCAATTCTTAAGAAATCATAGTACTGGTACTGGTATGTGTGTGAGTCTGTGGATATGAGTGCTCAGTCATTGCACCAGAAAGAATCTGGTAAGTGGATTACCATGATCACTGGCCTGTAAATGGCAGAAGTACTATATTACATAGACTGCACTTTGAAGCAGACTATAGCTTGTTACATGCTTATTATGCAGTCCTCACTACTGGCACCAATCGCTCTAAAATCAAATATTTATAAATCCTGAGTGCGCCCCTGAGGGGATTTCACATTTAGCCCTGGACCAAAACTTCTATTACTATATAAAATCTGGTTGTACCTCTGTTGTATGAAGATGACATATTATTCCTACACAAACAGGTGGCTAGCATACCACATGGTCTCCTATATGCATACTGAATACTGGCTCAAGACGCTGTCTGCACAAGGAGGTTCAGTTTCTTCAGAGGTCCCCTAATGCAGAGAGACCACCATATACTGTACGTAGGTAAGAAAAGAATCTCAAGTACAGGGGATACATATGGATAAAAAAAAACCTACCCATAAAACATCCAAGTAGCAAAGATGGGTTTGAGGGGACCGCATAACCCCCCCCCCGCAAAAAAAAAAAAAAAAACAATCCCCAGTTGGGTGCCATAAAAGTTAGTAAGTGTGACACTGATGGCATAAAACAGAATTTTGTCTTTTTAGGTTAACTAACATTGTAGTCTTAGCTAGTGGCAGAAGTGTTAAGAAAGCATCTAAAATTATGTATTTTACACTAGGTAGCAAGGGAGAGTGGGTTGGCGTGACAGGAGTTCCACAACTTCTTGAGGACCACTGTAAGTCCGGATGAGTATCTTTAAGGGGATATATTCATTTCTACAAGGACAGCTATTGTCCAGCTTTACAAAAACCATTCTACCTTACCATTTCCAATAATGTAGCTAAAATTCATTGATGATATGAGATGGAGACAAATGATTTATAATGTTGTATTTCAGCTTCTTCGCCTCCTATGAAGTGGTATAAGTGCCATATTGGCAGTGCAGACACAGCAGGGTGTCTCCTCCATGGAACTTTGCTTTACACCATGACAAAGATCTATCAACCTTCCATTCATTCCATTCATTCATTCATTGTAATTTAAACCTAAAAGTAGATATTCAATTAGGGTATAATGATATGCTGGCTTTATCTGTGTATCAATATGTTTAATATGCAAATGACTAATTTAGTCATCTGCATTGTATAAATTCAATGCCTCTGTTTCCCCATCCTTGTTACCATTACCTCCTATTGGCATTTTTTTTATATTTTTCTAGGTATATGAAAATAAGAACTATAGGGTAAAATTCATTTCCAATCTTCATACTTATGAAGGTTTCCTGAAGACCACCAGAAGTCCTTACCTTATCTAGATCCTCACCTTCAAAACCAGCATACTCAGTATCTTTACCAGAGCTCCGAATTTTCTACATGCAACTATACCTGGAGAAGTTTAATGTAGAGAATACGGAGCTCACAGCAAAATACGTCATTAGAGATATATTACTGATGGACAAGCATGCCGCCTTACTGAGCTGTAGCTGTAATCTTACTGAAATAAGCCAGGAGTATCAACTCGATGCACACAGATGATTACCTCGCTGCCCTAGCATCTCATCTGTTCATTTGCTTTGACACTGTAGGCAGGGACCAAGACATCCATTTCTTATAAAGGACATTCGTACATCAAGGCTTGCATTTTATATTGATTGTTTCATTTCCAAGACCACCAGGTACAGATAGAACAAACTCCTCCATTAATGACAGCAAGAAAATGATCTGGTACATCTAGTACTGAACTACAGGGAGGGCCTGAGTGCAGACTTCGCGTGGGCCCCCTCTGCTCTAGCAGCGCAGTAGCCAGAGTTTACTGCGCATGCACAGGTCTACGAGAAAATGGCACCTGTGCCTTATTCCCAGGGACTTTTGTACTGTGCATACATAAATCACTGGGAAAATGGCTGCCACACCATTTTCCCTGTGATTTCTGCTGCTCTGCAACACCAGGTCACCAAACGACAAGGGACCACGGAGATGACAAAGAGGTAAGTATAACTATATATGCAGTGGCGTAAGTTCGCCCCAGTCGCCCGGAGGCATGATAAATGTTGGTGCCCCCCCTACATATCGCCGGCATAACGACAGCATGGTGAGCGCAAATGAGCCCCTTGCGGGCTCGCTACGCGCGCCACGCTATTTATTCTCCCTCCAGGGGGGGTCGTGGACCCCCACGAAGGAGAAAAACTGTCGGTATGCCGGCTGTCGGGATTCCGGCGACGGTATACTGTGCGCCGGGATCCCGACAGTTGGCAACCTGAAGACCACCTATAATGCCCCTGTACAGTGCCACATACATATAAAAATGTCAAAAAATGGGTGCCTCCACACTGCCAGAAACATATGTCCCCACAGTGCCAGATACATATATGCCTCACAGTGCCAGATACACATGACCCCCAGTGCCAGATATACTTGTCCCCCCAGTGCCAGATATGCCCCCAATGCCAGTGTCCCCACAGTGCCAGCTATGCCCCTAGTGCCAGATATATATGTCCCCAAAGTGCCAGCTATGCCCCCAATGCAGTGTCCCCACAGTGCCAGATACACATGTCCCCACATAGTGCCAGCTCTGCACCCAGTGTCAGATATACGTGTCCCCCCAGTGCCAGCTATGCTCCTGTGCCAGATATGCCTCCGGTGCCAGCTATGCCCCTAGTACCAGATATATATGTCCCCAAAGTGCCAGCTATGCCCCCAATGCAGTGTCCCCACAGTGCCATATATGCCCCCCAGTGCCAGATATACATGTCCCCACACAGTGCCAGCTCTGCCCCAGTGCCAGATATATATGTCCCCACAGTGCAAGCTATGCCCCTAATGCCAGTGTCCCCACAGTGCCAGATATGCCCCAGTGCCAGATATACATGTCCCCACACAGTGCCAGCTTTGCCCCCAGTGCCAGATATACGTGTCCCCCCAGTGCCAGCTATGCCCCTGTGCCAGATATATATGTCCCCAAAGTGCCAGCCATGCCCCCAGTGCCAGATATGCCCCCAGTGCCAGATATATATGTACCCAGAGTGCCAGCTATGCCCCCAATGTCAGTGTTCCCAGTGTCAGATATGCCCCCCTGTGCCAGATATATATGTCCCCACAGTGCAAGCTATGCCCCTATTGCCAGTGTCCCCACCGTGCCAGATATGACCCCAGTGCCAGATATATATGTCCCCACAGTGCCAGCTATGCCCCCAATGCCAGTGTCCCCACAGTGCCAGATATGATCCCCAGTGCCAAGTATACAGGTCCCCACAGTGCCAGCTATGCCCCCAATGCCAGTGTCCCCACAGTGCCAGATATGACCCCCAGTGCCAGGTATACAGGTCCCCACAGTGTCAGCTATGCCCCCAATGCCAGTGTCCCCACAGTGCCAGATATGACCCCCAGTGCCAGGTATACAGGTCCCCACAGTGCCAGCTATGCCCCCAATGCCAGTGTCCCCACAGTGCCAGATATGACCCCCAGTGCCAGGTATACAGGTCCCCACAGTGCCAGCTATGCCCCCAATGCCAGTGTCCCCACAGTGCCAGATATGACCCCCAGTGCCAGGTATACAGGTCCCCACAGTGTCAGCTATGCCCCCAATGCCAGTGTCCCCACAGTGCCAGATATGACCCCCAGTGCCAGGTATACAGGTCCCCACAGTGCCAGCTATGCCCCCAATGCCAGTGTCCCCACAGTGCCAGATATGACCCCCAGTGCCAGGTATACAGGTCCCCACAGTGCCAGCTATGCCCCCAATGCCAGTGTCCCCACAGTGCCAGATATGACCCCCAGTGCCAGGTATACAGGTCCCCACAGTGCCAGCTATGCCCCCAATGCCAGTGTCCCCACAGTGCCAGATATGACCCCCAGTGCCAGGTATACAGGTCCCCACAGTGCCAGCAATGCCCCCAGTGCCACATATAGATGACCCTCCCCCCCATCCCTTGTGCTGCTCACCGCGCTGCTGCTGCTGTCTGTGAGGGGAGGAGAGTGCAGCGTGCGCCTCTCCTGCCCCTCACTCTCCGGCGGCTGTGTCCCCTCTTCAATTATGCACCGGTCCATGAGCCAATCAAAGCTCGTGGACCAGCAGCCTTAGCTGCCGGTCCGCGAGCTCTGATTGGCTCACGGACCGGCGCTGAATTGAAGCGCGCCGCCGCCGGAGAGTGAGGGGCAGGGGAGGCGCACGCTGCGATCCCCTCCCCTCACAGACAGCAGCAGCAGCGCGGTGAGCGGCACTGGGGACAGTGGAGGAGATGCGCCCCCTTGAGGCCAGGAGCCCGGCGGCAGCCGACTCCACTGCCTCCCAGAGTTCCGCCCCTGTATATATGGATGCATGGTGTGCAGTGTGGGGCCCCCTGAACCCAGGGGTCTGTGTGCACCGCACACCCTCCACCATTATAGACCCGCCATCTTCAGCCTACAACCCAGCATTAAATGCAGATAAAATAACCATTCCCAATAGACAGCGAAGAAAGAAATGTTACACATATATAGAAGGAGCAGATCACAGTATATAGAAGGAGCAGATCACAGAGGTATATTTATTAAAATACAGAAATGGAATATCAGGTATAATGCTGCAATAGACTAATAATATGTCAGCTGAGACAGATCAGAGACACTGGCTGGCAGTGGTAAGATATGGCATGCAGAATCACCAGCCACTCCTGGATGCCTCTGCACATGCATGAAATGACTTTGCCTGTTCACACATGGTCTGGAAGCCTGTACGAGATGCCAGTAACATATATGTGTGTGTATATATATATATATATATATATATATATATATATATTACAAAGCAATCCTGCCACTGACATGACTACAGCGATAATACATAGGCAGTGGTGCAAGTGATCCTTTTAATTTCATCAGGCTCTTGCTGGGTCTTCTTTAGTAGGTAACGCTAAAAACACCCACATCTCAGCTAT
Source organism: Pseudophryne corroboree (assembly GCF_028390025.1). Lineage (NCBI taxonomy): Eukaryota > Metazoa > Chordata > Amphibia > Anura > Myobatrachidae > Pseudophryne > Pseudophryne corroboree. Next base: position 347,522,183 of record NC_086451.1, read on the forward strand.
TAACCAGGACACCTGTGATTTACACAGGTTCTGTGGGTGTAGTATGGCTGGCTGGCTGGCTGTCGGGATCCCAGCGCCCAGCATGCTGGCACCGGGATCCCGACCGCCAGAATGCTGGCAGCAGGGCTAGTGCAAAAGAGCCCCTTGCGGGCACGGTGCATTTTCCCTCCAGGGGTGTTGTGGACACACCAAGAGGGAGAAAAGTTGTCGGTATATTGGCGGTCGGGATTCCGGCGCCGGTATACTGAGCGCCAGGATCCCGACAGCCGGTATATCGAGTGCCACTCGGGTCTGTGGCTGGCTAAATTCAAGCCTACATTTCACCTGGTTTAATGAGCTGTGTAAATTATAGGGGTCCTGGCTAAAGGGATTAGTCACAGTTAATAAATAGACCGGATGAATTCCCATTATCATATAAATGCAAAAGATTAACAAAAAGTCCAGTACTAGCACTGAAATGAAACTATGAATATCAGCAGAAAGAGGCAAGTGTTAACTCACGACATTATGTGATGTATTAAGATTAGAGCTTATTTTAACCCTTGAGTACTGTATATTTCTTTTTATTATTAGAGAAATTATCCAGATCTGTTAACAATATCTACTTAAGATCCTGCAGGCAAATGAATCAGAGACACAAGCTGTATTATGTGAGGTTTCACTGAAAAAAGGCTCATTTTTGGTTTTCGCTATCCGTATTAAAGTGCTTTCTGCAGAGATATCAGATATATTGGCAACAGCGCCTACCAGTGTGTATTATATCATTGCTGCCATAGCCATCTATGATGGGATCTTGGCCCTCATTCCGAGTTGATCGCTCGCAAGGCGATTTTAGCAGAGTTACACACGCTAAGCCGCCGCCTACTGGGAGTGAATCTTAGCTTCTTAAAATTGCGAACGATGTATTCGCAATATTGCGATTACAAACTACTTAGCAGTTTCAGAGTAGCTTCAGACTTACTCGGCATCTGCGATCAGTTCAGTGCTTGTCGTTCCTGGTTTGACGTCACAAACACACCCAGCGTTCGCCCAGACACTCCCCCGTTTCTCCGGCCACTCCTGCGTTTTTTCCGGAAACGGTAGCGTTTTTATCCACACGCCCATAAAACGCCGTGTTCCGCCCAGTAACACCCATTTCCTGTCAATCACACTACGATCGCCGGAGCGAAGAAAAAGCCGTGAGTAAAAATACTATCTTCATTGTTAAATTACTTGGCGCAGTCGCAGTGCGAATATTGCGCATGCGTACTAAGCGGAATTTCACTGCGATGCGATGAAAATTACCGAGCGAACGACTCGGAATGAGGGCCCTTGTTTCACAGATCACTAAGCGATGAAAGCATAGCTGTTTGTTGCAATCATTACTTCAGTATAGCATACTTACCGACTTTTTCATTCTCCTCTCCGGGAGAAGCCGGATAGGAGACGCAACATATCACTTTCCGGGGACGGAGCCAAACTGTCTCGCCATTAGGCCCCGCCCCCAGCACTAGGAAACACCCAGAAATTTGCGGGTGTACAGCGAGAGGCGGAGCTTAAGGTCCGCACCCAACTCAGGAAAATTACCGCGATTCATGGGTCTACAGCAAGGGGCGGAGCTAAATGGCTCATTACAGTCATTTAGCCGCACCCCCTTCTCGCTGCCCCGTGATTGCCGGTGATTTTTACACCAGCCTACCCGCTTAACTGGGAAGCGGGCAGGATGGGGGAGAGTCACCTACCTTTCCGGGGCTGCGGGGGACTGCTTCAAATATCGGGAGCCTCCCGCAGCTTCTGGGAGGGTAAGCAAGTATGCAGTATTGACATGTTTGCAAAATGTTAGCTGACAAATGTCTGCTGCAGGTCCAGATGATGCAGAGTAAAAGCTGCCAGTGGAGTCAGATAGAGAGATGTTAGTGGGGAGCAGGTGATTGCAGTGTGTCAGGGCCGGCTCCAGGCCTAATAGCACCCTGTGCGAGATAATTTCAAAGCGCCCCCTCCCATAGCGCTCCTGGAAAAGTGGGCGTGGTCTCCTGGAAAAGTGGGCGGAGCCTCGCAACTTCATATTATCACACTATAAATAAATATATTTTCACACCCCCTCTACGCACACAATTAGCGGCATTACACATAACAGCTACAGTAGTGTTCCTTACACACAATGTCTCCAGTATAGTGCCAGCTACACATAATGTCTACAGTAGTGCAGTGCCAGATAGACATGACATGCCCCGCAGCAGTGCCAGCTACACATGACATGCCCCCCAGCAGTGCCAGATAGACATGATATACCCCCCAGCAGTGCCAGATAGACATGACATGCCCCGCTGCAGTGACAGCTACACATGATATGCCCCCCAGCAGTGCCAGCTACACATGATAGTGTTGACTCTAGGATTGTTTTAGGGCAGGGGTGCTGATCACGGGGAGGGCACATTTTGCATTCGGGAGGGCACATATTTAAGTTAGAAGGGCAAAATGATGTACATACTGTAATGCTTGTTGCTCCGTCCAAAATCACGGACCTTGCGCGCCGAAGGCGCGCATCAAAAATTTAGGGGCGTTGCTTCGTGGGGAAGGGGCACGGCCACATAATAGTGGCAATTCGCATTACACTGACCACACAGAAGTGCAGCTAATACACATTGCACCAGGTAGAACCTCCTATACACACTGCGACAGGTAGAGCACGTTAGACACTTTGCGCCAGGCAGAGCACGTTAGACACTTTGCGCCAGGTATTGCACTGAGACACGGGAACACTACATGATATGCCCCCCAGCCGTGCCAGATATGCCCACACAGTCAGGGGCGGAACTGTGGGAGGCAGTGGAGTCGGCTGCCGCCGGGCTCCTGGCCTCAAGGGGGCGCTTCTCCACTGTCTCCCGCTGCTACTTTTTTTTTTTTTTTGTAAATCATTCTTGCAGATGGAGGGGGCCGGGCGGATTGGTCCAGCAGGACACCATGCGAGTCCCTGCAGCTTGCTGCTGGCCTCCACGCTTTCGGGTTTGCGTTCCAGCAGCTGGAACACAACACAGAACCTATTACCTGCTCCGTCCTGCTGCCACTTCCGGGTGCCGTTAGCCGGGAGCAGTGTGTGCGGCTGCTGGGCTCGAGCTGTGTGTTAGTGGAAACGATGTGACAGGCACACCTGTTTCCACTGCCATTTGCTGTGTATTGCCGGACAGAGCTGCCAGGGTGGTCAGAGGTGAAGCTGCTTAATCACCAGCGTAAGGTAATTCACTGTCTCGGGACATCTGCACAGTGCACACTCACTGACATCTGATCTGCGCGGCCACAGTCCATCCGTGTTGTGTGCAGCCCACTGCCTATTCATCTCCCCCTCCTGCAGCTCCTGCTGTTAACTGTTTGTTTACTGCCATTCCTATAGCCAGGGCCCAGGGTGGGAGCACAGGAACTGATACTGTATGTGGTGGGAGTCGTCAGTCCTAAGGATTGTGTCAGTGCACCTGATTTATTTATGTAACACACCAGACCCCCGCATGTTCTGCATACACACACACACAGTAATTAAAGGGCTGCTGTAGCTGGGCCTGGCACTGCAGGGTTAACTTCCCCCTTCATCTGCTTCAGACAGTGTGCTGGGAGATGAGGATGTCTGAAGATGGAAGACGATCTGATTGGATAGTATGGGGGCAGGTGGAAGGTGTACTGTGCCTTGCTGAACACTGTCTGCAAGTTAAGCAGGAAAGGTCCCATCCAGGAAGGTAAGAGGACACAGAGGGGGGGGGGGGGGGCAGGACGCATGGTAAAAAGGATCACTATTGCAATGCATACATGCCTTCATGGGAAATTAATAGCAATTACACTGGCAGCATCCACTTTTATTAGTAAGTATTGGCTGCAATTAGTTTTTATTTTTATTTTGTTATTGATGGCCAATACAGTTGCTCATTACGTTGGCAATATGTAATCAAGGGGGTAATTCAGACCTGATAGTAGATGTGCGAAAAAACACACATCTACGATCATTTTCTCTGACATGCGGAAGGACGCCAAGCACAGGGCAAGTCTACCCCGCATGCCGGGTCCTGCCACCCCCCCTCCGGCCCTTCCCCGCACGCAGACATGCGAAAGCATCACACAGCGGTGGTGCTTTTGCATGGTTTGAGTAGTCCTCTGCCTATGCAGCCTGCAAAGGCAGACAGCTACCCACCGTGTTTTGGGCCGCTGCGTTTGCGTTGACGCTCCGTTTCCGCCCACCTCCAGGTGTTAAACTGCTTTGTGTGTGTAGGTGTACTATAAAGGTATGCTGGTGTCTATTTTATTGTAATGACTGACTTGGAGTGCGTCCCCTTTGTATGTGTATCTATATTACTATTGGGAAAGGTACCTGAGCTCGCTGCTACTGTTCACCCTTAGTGCCGGATAGTAATATATGGTATGTGTGTGTATATGTAGGGGGGCACCAACATTTATCATGCCTCCGGGCGACTGGGACGAACTTACGCCACTGCACACAGTCCCAGATAGATAAATGACCCCACAGTGCCAGATACATTAATGCCCCCTCACAGTGCCAGATAAATGCCCCCACAGTGCCAGATACATTAATGCCCCGTCACAGTGCCAGATAAATGCCACCACAGTGCCAGATACATTAATGCCTCCCCAGTGCCAGATATGCCCCCACAGTCCCAGATAGATACATGACCCCACAGTGCCAGAAATGCCCCCACAGTGCCAGATACATTAATGCCCCCTCAAAGTGCACGGATAAATGCCCCCACAGTGCCAGATAAATGCCCCCCCCCCACAGTGCCAGGTACATTAATGCCCCCCCCCCACAGTGCCAGATAAATGAATGCCCCCCACAGTGCCAGATACATTAATGCCCCCCCAGTGCCAGATATGCCCCCACAGTCCCAGATAGATACATGACCCCACAGTGCCAGAAATGCCCCCACAGTGCCAGATACATTAATGCCCCCTCACAGTGCACAGATAAATGCCCCCACAGTGCCAGATAAATGCCCCCCCCCACAGTGCCAGATACATTAATGCCCCCCCCACAGTGCCAGATAAATGAATGCCCCCCACAGTGCCAGATACATTAATGCCCCCACAGTGCCAGATAAATGCCCCCCCCACAGTGCTAGATAAATGCCCCCCCCCCCCCCACAGTGCCAGATAAATGCCCCCCCACAGTGCCAGATAAATGCCCCCACAGTGCCAGATAAATAAATGCCCCCACAGTGCCAGATACATTAATGCCCCCCGAGTGCCAGATATGCCCCCACAGTCCCAGATAGATACATGACCCCACAGTGCCAGATACATTAATGCCCCCTCACAGTGCACAGATAAATGCCCCTACAGTGCCAGATAAATGCAGTGCCAGATAAATGAATGCCCCCCACAGTGCCAGATACATTAATGCCCCCACTGTGCCAGATAAATGCCCCCCACAGTGCCACATATGCCCCCAGTACCTGCTGTGCCGAGGGAGGGGGAGTGCTGCTGTGCGCGCCGCTGTCTGACACAGAACTGTGCGCGCTGTGCGGCGCCGGTGTCTGACATCAGACGCCGGCGCCGCATAGCGCGCACAGCTCACTATACCAGCGGGAGGACAGCAGGCTACAGGACAGGGCCGGCTCCAGGCTCAGACATGGCGGCGCCAGCGCGCGGCGCCCTCTAAGGGTGGCGCCCTGCGCGGCCGCTCGATTTGAACATGCCTCGAGCCGGCCCTGCAGTGTGTGCACTGTGGTGGCTGATGGAGAGCAGGAGCCAAACAGCAAGCTTGGTGCTGTGGATTGTCAGAGGGAGTAGCCGCCGGAGAGCAGGAGATAAGCGAACTAGTAGTGGAGGTCAGCGAGGCCGGGTCCAATTCCAGCAGTACAGGGAGGAGTCCGGACTGTAGGTCGACAAATTAGGTCAACACAGGAAATATGTCAACACAACCATTAGGTCGACATGAACAAGGTCGACACAGAAAAGGTCAACATGGGGGCGTGGCTTGGACGCTAGCCTGCATAGACACATTGGGCTGGAGCTCCTGCAATAAAGGGCTCTAAAACACCCTCAAGCCCTCTCAGCACTGATCCACCTAGCCCCTACTGTGCCCCTGTGAGCTGCTGACGGCTGTGGGCTATCTGGAGAGGAGCCCCGCACAGCTGAGAGACCATCTCCGCCGCTACGAGCCCGCGGCCTACTCAGCTTCCAGAAGCCGGGGCCTCGAGTTTGAAGGCATCCCGGCGACGAGCTCCGGGACCCGTTCGCGGCCGCGGCGGGACCCGGCGGACCTCCTGCGGGCACCCCACACACCCTCTGGCCAGAGGGGACCCTCCCCAGACCCTCAGGTACCTGCAGAGGGCAGAAAAACTTCCCCCTTGGGCCGGGAAGAGCAGATGTTAGGAGAGTCTGTCTGCTAGTGGCTCTGGCGGCGGCCATCTTGGAAACTATTCTAAAGCTATACTGCCAGAAGTAGCAAAACCCAGGACCACTGCATAATAGCCCTGAAGCAGCCTACTAGTTCACAAGTTCTGCCTGCTCTACATCTGCCAGTGGCCTCACTCTATTGTAGTCATACAATACACATTTGACTGCAGCTAAAAAGGTACATTTTAAAGAGGTACATTTTACTATTTAACTGTGCCCTCTCATACTAATCTCTCAAGCTCTGTCCAGTGCTTTCTTATCATCAATATCGGGCTTGAGGCGACCCTCGTCTCTACACTCCTACAGCCCGTCGCAATGTGACCCCTGATGTGGGCCTTTTCCACCCAGAGTCTTATCGTTTAACATGGGACTACGTTTAAAAACATGCATCCTGCCTACTTTATAACGCACTAGCCTAGAGGGATCCGTCTGCTGCATCACTCTCAGATAATTTATTTTCTCTCCATTTTTTTTTCATTATGGCACCTAAAAAAGCAAAAGGCACACTGCCCCCTCAGGTGTCCCTCCCGGTCAGGAAACAACATCAGACATCCCCGTCACCTCGAGGAGTGTCGGCCCCCTCCACGAAAAGCCCCTACTCACCTGACCTGTCCAGCTCGCTTTCAGTGTCGGGCGTGGACCCGAATTCTGATGCTCCTCTTACTGTGAAGACCCTCTGTCAGGTCCTGACGGCCTTCAAATCGGACTTGACTCATGACCTCACAGCTGCTATACGTGAAGTCAAAGTTGAGCTGACAGCCATAGGGGATAGAACCGACACTCTAGAGCGCAAACTGGAAGAACTGGTGACGTCGCATAACGATCTTATCACAGCTCATGACCAACAACAAAACGAGTTGGACACATTTAAAAACAAAATGGCAGATATGGAAGATCGTTCCAGACGGAACAATATTAAAATACGTGGAATACCCGACTCGGTCGACAACTCGGAACTGACTGAATATGTCATGGCCCTGTTCCGTAAACTGCTACCTGGTGCACCTGATGCGGAACTGCTAATTGACCGAATCCATCGCCTTCCTAAACCTCGGTTTATCTCCAACTCCTTACCTAGAGATACGTTACTCCGGGTACACTTCTTCACCGTTAAAGAACGTATTCTCCAAGCTACTCGAGCTGCAGAGAACTCCGACACCCTAGGAGGATTGCAATTGTTCCCGGACTTTTCCGCACTCACCCTCTCTAAGAGACGCAGTTTAGCTCCGATCACCTCCGCCCTCCGGGCCCAAGATATCAGATATAGATGGAGCTTTCCAGTGAAGCTGATTGTCTTTTATGACGGTTCTTCGTTTACTATATCAGAGCTGGAAGCCGGAGTGAAGCTGCTCGAGGACTGGGACATCTCTGTGAAATTACCATCCTCGCATGAGAGACGTCCCCCACCTCGCTCGGAATGGGCCACTGAGTGAACGCACTACGTAATTAATGAACGTTCTAACATGCCTTTCTTTATTTAGTTAGAGATGCTGACTTTATTATATCTCTGTTTACTGCTGCACTTCTGGTTATAGAATCCCTCTGGGCGAGTTATATTTTCTCCTTGCTAGTTACCATAGTACATACTCTCCTACATAGATGTGATTGTTCAGTTTACTCCCTAGTTTACCTGTTTATCTGTTTAAGGGCCTATCTTTATAGTACACGCTGATTACTCCAGACGGAGGAATTTCCGCTAGTAAGATAGGCCATACCAATTTAGGCTTCGTTTTTGTCTCTTTAATATTTGTTTATTTCCCACGTCCCACTTATACCAAGAAGGAGATGTGTATTTACTCTCCCTATACATTAGCTATTTGTCTCTCACTGACTCTGGGTGGACTGAAGAGTCCGCCTGCCCCCCGTTTATCTACTGCATTCATTTTTCCCCTGCAGTAGCTATGCAGACCCGATGTACTGGGTCGGTTTACTTTTCCTTTCCCTTTGACTTACGATTTTTGAGTCTATTGCCCCTTTTCCATGTTTTCTCTATCCCCCCCCTCCCCCCCCCCCCATCAGGATGGGATGCCGTCACCTGCATAGTATTTTTACTGAATAATTATGGTTGGTATTCTTACACTGAATGTGAAGGGGTTAAACTCTCCCAACAAACGGAGACTAGCCTTATCCTCCTTCCATAAGTATAAAGCTGATATAGTCGCCTTACAAGAAACTCACTTTTCCTCCCACAATCCCCCTGTATTGAAAGACCACAGGTTCCCTATAGGATATTTCGCTAACGGCCCCTTTAAAAGAAATGGAGTAGCTCTGCTGTTTAGAGATAATGTTCCTTTTACTCTCCACTCCCAAATTGCAGATAAAGCAGGCCGGTACTTGATTCTCACGGGTGTTCTGGAAAGTAGATCTGTCACTATAGTCTCTCTATACGCACCTAACTCGAACCAGGTGGCCTTTATTCGGAAGCTCTGCTTGCTTATTCAAAAGGTCCGGGTCGGCTCCCTAATCCTCCTAGGAGACTTCAACTTAGTATTAGATCCTAAACTTGATAAATCGTCCCAGCCCTCTTCAACTACATCTAAAACCCGCCCTGGCCCCTCATTAGCACTACGCAATATCTTAGCGGAGTTCGACCTATATGACATCTGGCACATTCGCAACCCCTCAGGTAGAGATTACACGTTCTTCTCACCAGTTCACAATTCATACTCACGAATTGACCTTGTGTTATGTGATAAATGGACCTTACAGGATTCTGGTATGGTCGACATCCTTCCTATCACCTGGTCCGACCACGCTCCGATATACTGGAAATGGCACATTAAGTCTGCTTCCATCCCCCCCAGATCATGGCGATTATCTCCCCATCTATTGCACGACACGTTGGCCAAAAAAATTATCTCCGATTGCATGTCCCTGTATACAGACACTAACTCCCCATCGGACACCTCTTTACCAAATTACTGGTGTGCGTTAAAAGCGGTTGTCCGTGGTTCCGCTATTCAGGCTGGAGCTACGCTTACAAAGCAAGCTAAACAACTCCAACTAGATCTGGAGCAGAGACTTAAAATAGCTGAAGATAAGAATAAGAAGCACCCCACTCGGCTTTTGCGTAAGGAACTATCTGACATTCGCAGCCAATTACAAAAACTTTTGGTTTTTAGAACCCAAGCAGCCCTGAATAGACTACGCCAGAAATTCTACTTGGTAGGTAATAGACCCGGTAAAATGCTTGCCCGCAGACTTCGTGCCCAACGAGCTCGCAATAGAATTAAACATATTCTCTCCCCTGCTGGCTCTAAGCTTGCCAACCCTCTAGATATCGCTAACCAATTCGCGAACTACTACACTAAATTGTACAATTTACATTCTGATCCCCTCACATCCCAGCCTACTCCTGACTCCATACAAGCATTTCTTTCTTCGGTCAACCTCCCCACCCTGACTCCTGATCAGTTAGATGCCTTAAACGCCCCTTGGACCGCACTAGAGGTCGAAGCCACGATTAAATCCCTCCCAAAGAATAAGGCCCCTGGCCCCGATGGGTTTATTAACGATTTTTATACTTCCTTTACAGACCGCCTCTCCCCCATTTTGACTACTCTGTTTAATGATATAACTAGTACTGGTACCTTCCCTAAGGAAATGCTGGAGGCACGGGTGGTAGCTATACCCAAGCCTGGGAAAGACCCTGCTCACTGCCACAACTACAGACCAATTGCATTGCTTAATAGCGATCTTAAGCTCTATGCTAAAATGATAGCATCCCGACTTAGTGCTTACTTACCAATGCTGATTCACCCTGACCAGGTTGGATTCGTATCTGGAAGACAGGCCTCTGACAACACCCGCAGGGTCTTCAATTTGATCGATAGGGCCTCTGACACCGAGGGATTTTTGTTACTCTCATTGGATGCTGAGAAGGCGTTCGACAGATTAAATTGGCTGTATATGCGTACTGTTTTAGTTAAATTTGGCTTCTCAGCCCAGATTCTGGCGTCAATCTTAGCATTATACACTCTACCGTCAGCAAGGGTATTCAGCAATGGATTCCTGTCGGACGCCTTCCCAATCACTAATGGAACCCGCCAGGGTTGCCCTCTCTCACCTTTGATTTATGCTCTTAGCATTGAACCCCTGGCGGCTAAAATCAGAGCAGATGCTGCATTCCCCGGCCTGGCCCATGGGGGACTCCCCCATAAGTTGTGTCTCTTTGCCGACGACGTTCTTCTCTTTGTATCTCGACCCTCCTCTTCTCTCCCGCATCTACATTCCATACTACACGACTTCAGTGAGGCCTCATACTACAAACTGAACACAACTAAAACTGACGCTTTACCTGTCCACTTACCCGATACACTCACGGCTGCTTTACGATCTCAATATCCATACAACTGGAAACTTAACTCACTTACGTACCTAGGGATACATATTCCTCCTACCTCATCTACTGTTTTCGATTTAAATCTCCCTCCTCTGATACTCACTCTCCAGACCCTGACATCCTCATGGCTCTTATATGAAATATCCTGGCTGGGTCGGTTGGCTGCCTTTAAAATGTCCCTATTACCCAAACTTATGTATTTATTTCGCACTATACCTTATACTTTTCCCAAACCATATCTCGATAAATGCAGAATTGTCTTGACAAAATACCTGTGGAAATTGCACCCCCCAAAATTGACACATGCAAGAATGATACTACCTTGACACAGAGGAGGTCTCGCATTACCCGACCTAAATATGTATCAGGAAGCATGTGTGCTTGCCCAACTGAAATCTTGGAACTCCTCCAATCCCATATCCACGTGGGCCCAAATTGAGGATGTCAGCTGCACAGGATACCCATTAGCAGATTTGTTGTGGACTCCTAAAGCCCTACGTCCCAACGACATGACCATCCTCCCCTCTACAGCTTCCTCTTTACGAATATGGGATAGTTTGATGAGTAAACTTTCTGGCATTACTACCCCCTACACTGCCCTTTCACTTAAAGCAGTAAGTAAATTAATTCCCAATCTACATATTTCTACATGGAATGCATGTAATATTCATACCCTTGGAGACTTACTAGATGGAACTGCCTTTCTTTCATTCGCCCAATTGCAGGACAAATTCTCCCTCCCGAGTACTGAACTATTTCACTACTTCCAAATCAGACACTGGTTTAAGAGTCTACCCACTGTACAAACTCCCCCCAGCTCTCTAGTTCAGTCTATCCGATCCCGCGTGGGATTGCCTACATCAACTAAAGATATCACTTATTGGTACAATACACTCATCTCATTGGTCCCATACCAAAAGTCTAATGCTCAGAAGCGTTGGGAGAGGGACTTGAATATTCCCATAACAGAGACACAATGGGAGCAATTATATCGATTAACATTCCGCATGTCACGCTGCTTAAACCATTCCGAAATGCATTTTAAATTGTTGAATAGGTTATACCTGACCCCGGACAGACTGCACACATTTTGGCCCTCCTGCTCACCATTCTGTTGGAGAAATTGCGGAGAAATAGGACATTTGTATCATATTTTTTGGTCATGTCCTCTCCTCCAAACTTTCTGGGCAGAAGTATTTACGCTGATAAATAAAGTGCTGTGTCTATCCTTAAGCCCATCCCCAACCTTAGCTCTCCTACATATGTATCCCCTAGAGGTTTCAGCCTCCCAAAGATAGTTATTGGGACACATTTGTATAGCAGCTAGGGCAACCCTGGCCCAGGCCTGGAAACAAGCGGTAGTCCCTCCTGCTCTAAAAGTATTTCATAAAGTTCATTTCCACTATATCATGGAAACGGAATGTGTGCCTTATTCTTCCTCTGCTTCCTCTCCCATTATGCGATGGTTCCATTGGCATGAATACGTTACGGAGGGGGAAGGCTCTGCTCTCATATCACACCCAGGGAAGACATCCCCTTTACAATTTAGCCTGAATGAGGAATCTGCTACTTCTTGAATGCTCCATCTCCCATGCTATCCCTTTTGGTTTATACTAGTGGTTATGTCTATAATGATATCAATTGCTTACCTTATAGAATTGAACTAGCCCTGCACACTTTCATCTGTTAATATGGCTAGGATACCTGAATACCTGCCTACTGCTATGTTACCTGTCTCTCATGTATGTTGTATTTCATTTGACGTGTACATCCCTCCCCACCCGGTTTTTTTTTTCTGTACCCCCCCCCCTTTTTCTTTTTGCAATTCATATAAAAACCAATAAAAACTATTGATGTAGAAAAGGTCAACATGAGTTTTTCACATTTTTTCCATTTAAAAAAAAAACTTTTTTTATACTTTAAGGGCCCTACACACTGGCCGATTTTTTGAAAGATATGAACGATCTCGTTCATAAATGAACGAGAACTCGTTCATATCTTTCAGTGTGGAGACTCCTGCGATGAACGATGCGCGGCCCCGCGCTCGTTCATCGCTGGTCTCCCGTCGGCTGTGCATGCAGGCCAATATGGACGATCTCGTCCATATTTGCCTACACTTCAATGCAGCCGCGTGACGGGGGGAGTGAAGAAACTTCACTCCCCCCGTCACTGCCCCCCCACCGCCGGGTCGCTCGTCGGCCGTATCCGTTGTCGGGCAGCTCGGCGGCGGGTCGGCCAGTGAGTAGGGCCCTTTACAATCCACATGGATTACAATTAGGAATGGTAACCTTGCCCAAAGCATGGCGAGTGAAGCAAGCCATGTGAGGGGACACGGTGCACTAACTGGGGTTCCCCGTCACATTACGGAGAAAACGACACCAAAAAAACATAAAAAAACTCATGTCAACCTTTTCCCATGTCACCCATTTCCTGTGTCGACCTAGTCACTGTCGACCAATAGGTGTCGGCCTAATGCGTGTCGACCTAGACACTGTCGACCCTGAGTCCCATACCCCAGTATGGCCTGGTGTTGAAACTGCAAGTGGCTGGTAACATGGCTTAGAATGGCTATGCGCAAAGTGGCAGATTCTGAGTAGTACGCAAAGTTGCTGTTTTTGCTGGCAGTAGTGGAAACCAGACTCAGGGCCAGATGTACTAAGCCTGAGCTGATTGGCTGGCACTCTATCACTCTCTACTTTATCACTTTTAAGGCTTAGTACATCTGGCCCTTACTACTGTGATAATCCACTCTTGGGGTATCCCTTTTCTTAGTTTACACCAGCTGCAGCCAGACACTGTAAGGGTTAAAACCCTTTTCATCTGGTTGCAACCATGGCACCCGGGAGAAAAATGTGTATAGCACTAGGACCCTGGGCTTTTAAAGCAGGATCCCTGGCAGAGCGGGAAGCTGGGAGTGCTCTGATTGGCCGTAGTCGTGTGTGGAGAGAAGCAGGAAGGAGAGCAGAGAGCAGCAAGCAGCATGGCAAGAAGCAGGTGTGTGTGTGTGTGTGTGTGTGTGTGTCCGTGTGTGTGTGTCCGTGTGTGTGTGTGTGTCCGTGTCCGTAGGCACACTGCGCTGGGAGAGACTGGGCACTGACAGAAAGCTGTCACCCTGCAAAGCAGCAGTGAGGAGAAGTGACCGGCAGGAGCTGACAACAGCAGCAGACAGTACAGGTACTCTACCTCACCCCAGACAGCCCCCACCTATGGGCACCCAGGCCAACAGTGACCACCCTGCCAACTTTCCAAGTCACAGCCCCCCTTGGGACAGATCACAGCCGGACTCTATTTACAAGAAGAGGGACACGTGTGATTTATTTGTGCCTGCCAGTCACTTTACCAGAGAGCCTTAAGGGATAGGGTTGTTTGAACCCCCTGTTTCCCTTTACCACTTTAATTGCTAGGAAAACATGGGCAGTGCCATTTATCCCTTGCGTGCTTGAACTGCAGCACTATGTGTGTGCCAGGATTGTGTTATTTGCTCTGTGTCCCACTGTATGCTGACATCAGTTTAACTAACTGCACCCTCTATTGGAAGGTTACCACCAGTACAGTGCACTCATCCATATGTTACACAGCGCCCTCTATTGGAAGCATACACTGTGCTAGAAGTACCTGCTGTACAGCACCCTCTATTGGAAGCATACACTGTGCTAGAAGTACCTGCTCCACAGCATCCCCTATTGGAAGCTCCTTGCTATAATACAGTGCAACTACATGCTCCACAGCATCCCCTATTGTAGGGTTCACTACGATATGCCGGCGGCCGGGCTCCCGGCGACCAGCATACCGGCGCCGGGAGCCCGACCGCCGGCTTACCGACAGTGTGGCGAGCGCAAATGAGCCCCTTGCGGGCTCGCTGCGCTCGCCACGCTACGGGCACGCACGCCACACTATTTTATTCTCCCTCCAGGGGGGTCGTGGACCCCCACGAGGGAGAATAAGTGTCGGTATGCCGGCTGTCGGGCTCCCGGCACCGGTATGCTGGTCACCGGGAGCCCGACCGCCGGCATACTGAAGACCACCCCTATTGTAAGCTTATGATACAGTTAGAAAGTATTTGCTTTACAGCACCCGTTGGATTACAAATACTGTGCACAGTTCAGATACTATTTACAGTGCCCCCTGTAGGACAAGAGTATACGGAACAGTTTATTACCAGTACGGACTGAACTTAAGCGCCACAGCGCCACGCTGTGGACACTTTATAGATTATGTCAGTTTTATGTTCATATTAACAGTATTTGATGGTGATAATTACATTTGAATGTTTTGCTGTTGCACGTGACTTATGCAAATAGCTGATGCTAAGGTGTATACGCTCCTTGCATATGTGACTGATGTTTGGCGTTTATTTTATGCCTTATTATTGAGATTTGTTGTGCTGGTATTTACTGGATGTGCTTCACTTAAATCACAATTGGCCTTTTAGCGGTGACACACTACCTCTTTCACTTTAAGCTTGTTGTCACCGTCAATTTGTGTTTTCCTTTATCTGTGGGGTCTTCCTTGGGGTGTCCATCCTTCTGCCACAGGCTCCTGTGGAAGAAGCCGCGAGAGGTCCTGAACCAGCAAGCGTCATCTGGAAACACAGGTACGACACTACACCTTACACAGGGGGTACTATTACACTACCTTATGCAAAGGCGAGATTCTGTTCTGCTAATGTGCGTCTGTAAGCAGAAAGCTGTGCCACCCACTGATTTTCCGTCAGCTGTCATTAGTACTGGCACTTGCACCAGCTGCTTGTTGTGTGCAAGGGATACGAAAGAAACAGGCTTCCCTACACCATGCACACGACTCAGACTTGCACTGAGCTTCTCATATATGCCCACAACACTCCCATGACACTAACACAAGTCAGAGCAGTTCCGAGTGCTCACCTTGTTGTCACTCCAGCAGTGAAGACAGATCCCGCTAAGTTCTGTGCAGCCCAGAATAGGATGGACATATACAAAGATTTGCACACGTGCTGTATGCAAAGACTCTGCACCCGACTCAGACTCAGTCCCGTGATGTGCATAAACACCTTTGCATTTCATCGGCATAATGACATATTCATAGCTTGCATCTAACACTCAGTAAAACCTTTGAGAATATGTCGGGATTGCGGCGGTCGGGATTCCGGCGTCGGTATTTCGACCGCCGGGATTCCGGCCGGCGGCATCTTGACCGCATCCCCCCTCATCATCCTTGTAACAAGCCAGCTGATGGATGGAATAGGTATAACGTTAGCTGCCATGCTTGCCTTTATGTGCATTGGATTTACAGTCCTGTACATATCTCATCAGAGCAAACCACATGCACTACAGGTTAAGCAGAGATCAGCAAAGTTCTAAGTTTATGCACAAACGTTCCAGTTATGTTATGTTAATACATTCCAGCGCTAAGTTATCCTGCTTCACTGCAATAAGCAGGGAAGCAGGATGTCTGCTAGCACAGTTAAAGCCCTATTTAATACATTGTCCCCCAAGTCCCAAATAAAAAGCCACACAATTTCACGCTCCACCTTATTTAGGTTATGATCTTGAACCCCACTGCTTTGATCCATCATTTAGCACAATCTGATTGTAGTGTACACTGTATGTCCCCCTTTCCTTTATGCATAGAGTATACAATAGGTTGCATGCACAGGTATCTGTATAACTATGGCCCTCATTCCGAGTTGTTCGCTTGGTAATTTTCTTCGCATCGCATCGATTTTCCGCTAATTGCGCATGCGCAATGTTCGCACTGCGACTGCGCCAAGTAAATTTGCTAAGAAGTTTGGTATTTTACTCACGGCATTACGAGGTTTTTTTCTTCGTTCTGGTGATCGGAGTGTGATTGACAGGAAGTGGGTGTTTCTGGGCGGAAACTGGCCGGTTTTTGGGTGTGTGTGAAAAAACGCTGCCGTTTCTGGGAAAAACGCGGGAGTGGCTGGAGAAACGGGGGAGTGTCTGGCCGAACGCTGGGTGTGTTTGTGACGTCAAACCAGGAACGAAACTAACTGAACTGATCGCAGTGGCAGAGTAAGTCTCGAGCTACTCAGAAACTGCAAAGAAATTTCTATTCGCAATTTAGAGAATCTTTCGTTCGCAATTTTGCTAAGCTAAGATTCACTCCCAGTAGGCGGCGGCTTAGCGTGTGCAATGCTGCTAAAAGCAGTTTGCGAGCGAACAACTCGGAATGAGGGCCTATATTATTTTACTTTTATTTTCAGCACCATTTGTGAAATGTTTGTCCAAAGAAGAACCAAATAGTCCTGTAAGACCCTTAAAAAATATTTTTCTGAAATGTCTTTACCTTTTCTCTGTCCTGTTCACCTGGCACAATTGTTGCGTTGGTTAATGAAGCAGTCACATGAAAACCTGTACGGGATAAACAACGTTATACAAAACTCACAGTGACTCTGGTGTAATCAGTTTTTAACAAAAATATCACCAATAGACGCATTTTGAGAAGGAGAAAGGAATGATGAAAGGGGTGTGATACGCTATCCGAGCAGTCAGGATCAAGGAAGTAGCTACCATAGGTGCAGGTAGTGCAGCTGCTATGGGGCCCAGAGCTGAGAGGGGCCCACCTTCCCTGACACAGTTACATGTGTTACAGTATATACATTTTTCACTATTGTTTGTTACATAGGGGCTATTACAAACTTTTGCCTTGGAGCCTGCACTATATCTAAGTTTGCCCCTGGACCTACTCATTGTAATGTGGTATAAAATGAACTGGGGGGCATTATAATGTTACATAATGTGAACTGGAGCACTGTAATGTGGCATGATATGTAGAGATGAGCGGGTTCGATTCCTCGGAATCCGAACCCGCCTGAACTTCAGGTTTTTTTACACGGGTCCGAGCGACTCGGATCTTCCCGCCTTGCTCGGTTAACCCGAGCGCGCCCGAACGTCATCGTCCCGCTGTCGGATTCTCGCGAGGCTCGGATTCTATCGCGAGACTCGGATTCTATATAAGGAGCCGCGCGTCGCCGCCATTTTCACACGTGCATTGAGATTGATAGGGAGAGGACGTGGCTGGCGTCCTCTCCGTTTATAGAGAAGAGAGGAGAGTGAGACTAGAGTAGAGAGAGACACAGTAGTAATTTTGGGGAGCATTAGGAGGAGTACTACTACTTGCTGAAGTGATAGATAGATAGTGTGACTGTATAATGTATATCTGACTTGTGGGGGAGACACTGACAGTGCGGAGCAGTTAGAGTCTGAGAGCAGGACTCAGGAGTACATATAACGTACAGTGCACACTTTTGCTGCCAGAGTGCCACACTGCCATTGTGACCACACTGACCACCAGTAAAATATATATTGTGATTGTCTGCTTAGGAGTACTACTTGCAAGTTGCTGATAGTGTGACCAGTGACCTGACCACCAGTTTAATAATCACCACCAGTTTAATATATATATATATATATATATATATAATTGTATATAATATATATATAATATTGTATACCACCTACCCGTGGTTTTTTTTTTTCTTTCTTCTTTATACATACTACTATAGTAGCTTACTGTAGCAGTCTGTGGTGCTGCTGAGCTGACAGTGTCCAGCAGGTCCGTCATCAGTCATTACATAATAAATATATATACCTGTCCGGCTGCAGTACTAGTGATATTATATATATATATATTGATTTCTTCTCATTATCATCCAGTCTATATTAGCAGCAGACACAGTACGGTAGTCCACGGCTGTAGCTACCTCTGTGTCGGCAGTCGCTCGTCCATCCATAATTGTATACCACCTACCCGTGGTTTTTTTTTTTCTTTCTTCTTTATACATACTACTATAGTAGCTTACTGTAGCAGTCTGCGGTGCTGCTGAGCTGACAGTGTCCAGCAGGTCCGTCATCAGTCATTACATAATAAATATATCTACCTGTCCGGCTGCAGTACTAGTGTGATATTATATATATATATATTGATTTCATCTCATTATCATCCAGTCTATATTAGCAGCAGACACAGTACGGTAGTCCACGGCTGTAGCTACCTCTGTGTCGGCAGTCGCTTGTCCATCCATAATTGTATACCACCTACCCGTGGTTTTTTTTTTCCTTTCTTCTTTATACATACTACTATAGTAGCTTACTGTAGCAGTCTGCGGTGCTGCTGAGCTGACAGTGTCCAGCAGGTCCGTCATCAGTCATTACATAATAAATATATCTACCTGTCCGGCTGCAGTACTAGTGTGATATTATATATATATATATTGATTTCATCTCATTATCATCCAGTCTATATTAGCAGCAGACACAGTACGGTAGTCCACGGCTGTAGCTACCTCTGTGTCGGCAGTCGCTCGTCCATCCATAAGTATACTAGTATCCATCCATCTCCATTGTCTACCTGAGGTGCCTTTTAGTTGTGCCTATTAAAATATGGAGAACAAAAATGTTGAGGTTCCAAAATTAGGGAAAGATCAAGATCCACTTCCACCTCGTGCTGAAGCTGCTGCCACTAGTCATGGCCGAGACGATGAAATGCCAGCAACGTCGTCTGCCAAGGCCGATGCCCAATGTCAATAATATTGTGAGGTGTGAGGTATTCAGAATAGACTGAAAATGAGTGGAAATTATGGTTTTTGAGGTTAATAATACTTTGGGATCAAAATGACCCCCAAATTCTATGATTTAAGCTGTTTTTTAGTGTTTTTTGAAAAAAACACCCAAATCCAAAACACACCCGAATCCGACAAAAAAAATTCAGTGAGGTTTTGCCAAAACGCGGTCGAACCCAAAACACGGCCGCGGAACCGAACCCAAAACCAAAACACAAAACCCGAAAAATTTCAAGTGCACATCTCTAATGATATGCAGTGGAGGCACTATAGTGTGGCATAATATGAACTGGTGGGGGCACTGTAATGTGTCACAATATGCAGTGGAGGCACTATAGTGTGGCATAATATGAACTGGTTCACTGTAATGTGGGACAATATGCAGTGGAGGCACTATAGTGTGGCATAATATGAACTGGTTCACTGTAATGTGGGACAATATGCAGTGGAGGCACTATAGTGTGGCATAATATGAACTGGAGATCGCTGGAGCTGCGAGATGCTGGCTGATCTCTGACTTTTTGTAAAAAGGGGTAATCACTTACAGGGCATGGTTTTGCCTTGCAAGTGACTGCCCCTTTCTAAAAACGTCTGTGATCACCCAGCATTTCGCAGCTCCAGCGATCTTGGGTGGCATTACATCCTGCCCCATGTCATAATGTGAATTGGGGGGTGGGGGTACTGTGTTACACACTGTGTACTGGCAACCTTACAGTGCAGCATAATGTGAAGTAGGGCACTACTATGGTTCATAAAATAAATTAGGGCACTACTGTAGGGCATAACGTTAACTAAGGCATTACTATGGTTCACAAAATGAACTAGGACACTACTATGGGGCACATATTAACTACTGCATATAGGGGCCCCTTCATATTGTTGCTATGGGGCCCATAAAGTCCTGGCTACGCCCCTGGTCGGGATGCCATTGGTCACATGACCCGACCGCGATATCCCAACTATTAGAATGCCAACAGGGGACAGGGTAATTTATTCACCCCTCCCATGCCCTAACCCACCTGGGGTGGCTGCTAGGGCTAATCCCAGGGGGTGGCAGCTAGGGTTAAGGATACAGCGGGTGGCAGCTACTGCTAACTTCCCCCCTGGTGCATTGCCCTAACCCCTGCAGGACCTAACCCTCAACCCAATACTTACCTTTAGGATGCCATTGGCCGGGGGGGCGGTGCCGGAATTCAAATGACCGCCAGCATCCAGTACGCTGGGATGCTAAGTGCATCCCCTCTGAAGCTAGACTCAGACATGCAAGACTGTTGTCTATACACTCTTTCATCGGGATATGGTCAGCTTCCCAGCGCACTGGATGCTGGCGGCCAGGTGACCGACGCCGGAATCCCAACATCACTTTGGAATCCTGGCGCCGGAACCCCGAACAATGGCATCCTGAAGGTAGGTATTGGTGTGAGATAACGTAGAGTGACTTGGTATTGTCCATGCTACTTGGATGGGTAGATGATGCCCTCACATGTAACAGCTATCATTTTGGTTTTGTGAGTTGGTGGTAGAACACATGGAACAGTTGATTGAACATAAATATAGGAAGGGGGGAAAAAAATCAAATTGTTGTTAATTTAGCAGAAAAACATAATTGATGTGATTATTTTAATAGATCAAACGCTGCATGAGAGAAAGGCAGAGAGTCAGCCAAATAACACAAATGCATAAATAATAGTGTTACTTTAATAGATTAAAAAAACAAGATAAGAAAAATTTATTGAACAATTGATGTGATTATAATACCAGAACTTGAGGGGTAAGAAAGGGAAAAGAGAGGAGGTTAGGTGCAGCAAATTACTTTAATTATCATCAAGATGATATGATGTGAGCAAGTGATTGATGGTATTGATTATAGACTAGTGCTTGATAATGTATGGGAGCACTGAAGAAAAACGCACTTAGGGTAATAGATAATTCTCTAGGCAATGACGCCATTGCAGATCCAGATGGACAATACTAGGAACGCATTTCAGAGTGTCACTTTACGTACTTTTTTATTGTTGCAGAATTACATAACTAGCATTTTAAATGTGGACAAACGGGAGGCAATCAAGAGACCACCTGTCGGGATCCCGCCGGTCACAATGCCAACACCAGAATCCCAACAGGCGGCGAAATGCTGCCACTGGAATACGGGCGCCACAGGCTTTTCTTTCTCTATGGGTGTCCACTGTGCCTGAGTTGGCGAGTGCAGTAAGACCGCAAGGGGTTTTCGTACTGGCCGCTGGTATCCCATTGTCGGAATCATGACAGCCGGGATCCAGGCTGTTGGTAAAACGTATGTGTTCCGGACAAACAACAAATTCAGATAGTCGTCGCCCTCAGGGGGAGTGTAAATTTGCCGTGCAAGTGTGCGATCGCTTGTGTACGCCAAGCTCCAAAAACCCAGTGTGCGCAGCCCAGGACTCACTCCTACAGTGCGATGAGAACAGGCTGTTTGGGGCCGGAGCTGACGTCACACACCCACCCTGAAAACGCTTGGGAACGCCTGAGTTTTTCTGGACACTCTCAGTAAACGGTCAGTTACCACCCACAAACGGCCTCTTCCTGTCAATCACCTTGCGAACGCCTGTGAGAATTAAATTTTCACATCATCCTGATGCCCGTTGTTGATGGCCGATGCGGGTGCGCATTGCGGTGCATGTACATGCACAGTTAATGCCTGATCGCCCGCTGCATGAAAACACACAGCAGCGATCAGGTCTGAATCGGGCCCAATGTTGCTGCATCTATCTTCTTTTGAGACATTTCTGAGATAAGGAAGAAACATCCATTGACTTCCATCACAAATGGTTCCTGTATATACAGTATTTTGGTACTGGGCTAATTCACTATTTTATGTTGTAGTCATGGAGTTATTGTACATGGTTTAATTTTAGTTTCAGAAATTCATTGCAATCTTCAGTGTGGTCTTTTACATGGTCGCTGCCACTTTGATATTGGGTGGGATGTACTAATAGACATCGCCGCCCAACGCCACGATGCTAATCGCATATGTACTTACATATGCAATTGGCATTACGACGGAATGCTTCTCCGACAAGAGCTGCCCTCTGCGATCCCCTGCGGCTGCCTGACTTCCGAGATTTGGCCCTGAGAGTCAGTCTGCGCATGTGCAGGGTGAGGGGGCGGGCGCTGGGCATGCTGGGAGGGATCTCTCACACAGAGCTGGGGAGAGAAGCCCATAGGCTCTGACCCGGCGGCTGGGGCTTAGTACATTTCGATAATGCGGTAAACGGGAGTTTACCGCATTTTCCATTTAGTACATCCCGCCCACTAGGAGGTAACTGGGCATATATTAGTGCCACAATCTCTCTGTACAGCATATATTATCCAGGGTGTCTAGGCTTACTCTTGCATTGTTTTGTAACCTATCATTATACTTTAAAAAGCAGTCTGTGTATAGTGAGGGCATGTTTGGCTAATTGTAGCTGGGGCAGTTCTTCACAGAGACACTGATACACCAGTCAGTAGCCATAAACACATGGATGGTGATAATGACAGACTCCAGCACCTGCCAGAGGAGCCAACTGTTCCAGCTTGTTCCTCTTTGGGAGGCTGGACCTGCTGCAGTAGCACGACTGTGTCATCTCTCCCAGATGACACGGCCATGCCCCTCTCAACGGGTGCAGTGCCAAGTTTCTACACAAGCACACACATCTGGGCCTGACACTAACTGATTTGTTGATTGTGGAATCACCCTTGAGGCTGAGAGTGCTGTCTTCTTTGCTTGTGCATATGGATGATTCCTCTTATAACTAGCATCTTTGCAGCATATGGCGTGAAACACCCAGCACAACTGAGGTGTGCGGCGCCCCAACGCTGGTAGTGCAGCAAATCTGTTTTCAAATTTTGCATCCTAGTTGCATTATAGCTGCAGACACTCACAGTGAGCCAGAGACAGTGGACTGCACTTTTCTCACACAGGGATTGGTGTAATACAAGTACGAAGTCTCAAATGAAGCATAACAGAACGTAGTGGGAAGAATAGCTATGGACAGTTTTTTATCAGAACCTTTTTACACAGATTTGAGACTCAGTTGATATGCAAGTACCGCAAACCCCAGTGGTGAAGTATGCTAGCAATGTAGTTTTGTTGCTTCTGGTTGTTTTATCAGTGCGAATAAGACTCATTTTGAGCAACTAGGATGGTTGGTGCTTAGCCAGATTAAGGGGGGGACGCAGGGCATACTGTACCCTGGGCCCCCCTTTGTCAGGCATTAGCTTTCCCTCTTTAGCAACAGCAGAGCCAGCAGCCAGAATGTGAGCAGGACAGTATGCAGTGCAAGCAGAGACACAGGAATATCATGTTTCATGAGCTACCGACAGAGCTTCATGACCAGAGAAGAGATAGGAGGGTGGAGTGAGCTGTAAGTGACACAGGGATCCCAGCTTCTCCTTCTCCCCACCTGGGTGTCTGAGTCCTGTGTAAACTGTAATGCAACTAAACCATTTGGGTCTAGAGATAGAGACACACACAGAGAGTCCTCCTGAGTCCTGTCCCAGTGTGTAAGCAGTACAGAGGCTCCTGCTATTCTTGCATGTGACAAGATAAATTATTTTATTTTTCTATGTGTATATTGAGGTTAAGTTGTCTTTATTCCACGACAAGAAAAGTTTATAAAATTGTTGTCTTTCAATTGGGTGGAGCTATAAACACTACCTGGACTTCCTTCTTAAGTTATGATTGCAGTCACCTGTGTTATAGTACATTTCTTATCAATTAAATAGTTCAACACAGGTGACGCCAATCATATATTAAGTAGAGATGAGCGGGTTCGGTTCTCCGAGATCTGAACCCCCCCAAACTTCACCTATTTTACACGGGTCCGAGGCAGCCTCGGATCTTCCCGCCTTGCACGGTTAACCCGAACGCGCCCGAACGTCATCACCCCGCTGTCGGATTCTCGCGAGATTCGTATTCTATATAAAGATCCGCGCATCGCCGCCATTTTCACTTGTGCATTGGAGATTGAACGGAGAGGACGTGGCTGCGTTCTCTCCCTGAAAAGCTCCGTAATCTGTGCTCAGTGTGCTGCAAATATCTGTGCTCAGTGTGCTGAAAATATCTACGTTCTCTGCCTGAAAACGCTCCATATCTGTGCTCAGTGTGCTGCAAATATCTGTGCTCAGTGTGCTTTATTGTGGGGACTGGGGACCACCAGTATATAATTATAGTAGTACAGTACAGTAGGCCATTGCTGTATCTTGCAGCTCTGTGTCAAGTATACTATCTCTGTGCTGCATTATTGTGAGCAGTATATAGTAGGACAGTGTAGCATTTTGGTGACCAACAGTATACATATAGTACAGTACAGTAGGCCATTGCTGTATCTTGCAGCTCTGTGTCAAGTATACTATCTCTGTGCTGCATTATTGTAAGCAGTATATAGTAGGACAGTGCAGCATTTTGGTGACCAGCAGTATACATATATAGTACAGTACAGTAGGCCATTGCTGTATCTTGCAGCTCTGTGTCAAGTATACTATCTCTGTGCTGCATTATTGTGAGCAGTATATAGTAGGATAGTGCAGCATTTTGGTGACCAGCAGTATACATATATAGTACAGTACAGTAGGCCATTACTGTATCTTGCAGCTCTGTGTCAAGTATACAATCCATATCTGTGCTGCATTATTGTGAGCAGTATATAGTAGGACAGTGCAGCATTTTGGTGACCAGCAGTATACATATAGTACAGTACAGTAGGCCATTGCTGTATCTTGCAGCTCTGTGTCAAGTATACAATTCATATCTGTGCTGCATTATTGTGAGCAGTATATAGTAGGACAGTGCAGCATTTTGGTGACCAGCAGTATACATATAGTACAGTACAGTAGGCCATTGCTGTATCTTGCAGCTCTGTGTCAAGTATACAATTCATATCTGTGCTGCATTATTGTGAGCAGTATATAGTAGGACAGTGCAGCATTTTGGTGACCAGCAGTATACATATATAGTACAGTACAGTAGGCCATTGCTATTGATATATTACTGGCATATAATTCCACACATTAAAAAATGGAGAACAAAAATGTGGAGGGTAAAATAGGGAAAGATCAAGATCCACTTCCACCTCGTGCTGAAGCTGCTGCCACTAGTCATGGCCGAGACGATGAAATGCCATCAACGTCGTCTGCCAAGGACAATGCCCAATGTCATAGTAGAGAGCATGTAAAATCCAAAAAACTAAAGTTCAGTAAAATGACCCAAAAATCTAAATTAAAAGCGTCTGAGGAGAAGCGTAAACTTGCCAATATGCCATTTACGGCACGGAGTGGCAAGGAACGGCTGAGGCCCTGGCCTATGTTCATGGCTAGTGGTTCAGCTTCACATGAGGATGGAAGCACTCATCCGCTAGAAATGAAGAGTTAAGATGGCAAAAGCACAGCAAAGAACTGTGCGTTCTTCTAAATCACAAATCCCCAAGGAGAGTCCAATTGTGTCGGTTGCGATGCCTGACCTTCCCAACACTGGACGGGAAGAGGTGGCGCCTTACGCCCGCTGCAAGTGCTGGAAGGAGCACCCACAGTACAGTTCCTGATAGTCAAATTGAAGATGTCACTGTTTAAGTACACCAGGATGAGGATATGGGTGTTGCTTGCGATGAGAAGGAAATTGACAAGGAGGATTCTGATGGTGAGGTGGTTTGTTTTAGTCCCTCACCCGGGAAGACACCTGTTGTCCGTGGGATGAATATGGCCATTGACATGTCTGGTCAAATTACAAAAAAAAATCACCTCCTCGGTGTGGAATTATTTTAACAGAAATGCGGACAACAGGTGTCAAGCCGTCTGTTGCCTTTGTCAAGCTGTAATAAGTAGGGGTAAGGACGTTAACCACCTAGGAACATCCTCCCTTATACGTCACCTGGAGCGCATTCATCAGAAGTCATTGACAAGTTCAAAAACTTTGGGTGACAGCGGAAGAAGTACACTGACAACTAAATCCCTTCCTCTTGTACCCAAGCTCCTGCAAACCACACCACCAACTCCCTCAGTGTCAATTTCCTCCTAAGACAGGAACGCCAATAGTCCTGCAGGCCATGTCACTGGCAAGTCTGACGAGTCCTCTCCTAACTGGGATTCCTCCGATGGATCCTTGAGTGTAACGCCTACTGCGGCTGGCGCTGCTGTTGTTGCTGCTGGGAGTCGATTGTCATCCCAGAGGGGAAGTCGGAAGACCACTTGTACTACTTCCAGTAAGCAATTGACTGTCCAACAGTCCTTTGCGAGGAAGATGAAATATCACAGCAGTCATCCTACTGCAAAGCGGATAACTCAGGCCTTGGCAGCTGTGTTGGTGTTAAACGTGTGTCCGGTATCCACCGTTAATGCACAGGGAATTAGAGAATTGCTTGAGGTACTGTGTCCCCGGTACCAAATACCATCTAGGTTCCACTTCTCTAGGCAGGCGATACCGAGAATGTACACAGACGTCAGAAAAAGACTCACCAGTGTCCTAAAAAATGCAGTTGTACCCAATGTCCACTTAACCACGGACATGTGGACAAGTGGAGCAGGGCAGACTCAGGACTATATGACTGTGACAGCCCACTGGGTAGATGTATTGCCTTCCGCAGCAAGAACAGCAGCAGCGGCACCAGTAGCAGCATCTCGCAAATGCCAACTCGTTCCTAGGCAGGCTACGCTTTGTATCACCGCTTTCCATAAGAGGCAAACAGCTCACAACCTCTTACGGAAACTGAGGAACATCATCGCAGAATGGCTTACCCCAATTGGACTCTCCTGGGGATTTGTGACATCGGACAACTCCACCAATATTGTGCGTGCATTACATGTGGGCAAATTCCAGCACGTCCCATGTTTTGCACATACATTGAATTTGGTGATGCAGAATTATTTAAAAAATGACAGGGGCGTGCAAGAGATGTTGTCGATGGCCCGAAGAATTGCGGGCCACTTTCGGCATTCAGCCACCGCATGCCGAAGACTGGAGCACCAGCAAACACTCCTGAACCTGCCCCACCATCATCTGAAGCAAGAGGTGGTAACGAGGTGGAATTTAACCCTCTATATGCTTCAGAGGATGGAGGAGCAGCAAAAGGCCATTCAAGCCTATACATCTGCCTACGATATATAGGCAAAGGAGGGGGAATGCACCTGACTCAAGCGCAGTGGAGAATGATTTCAACGTTGTGCAAGGTTCTGCAACCCTTTGAACTTGCTACATGTGAAGTCAGTTCAGACACAGCCAGCCTGAGTTAGGTCATTCCTCTCATCAGGCTTTTGCAGAAGCAACTGGAGAAATTGAAGGAGGAGCTAAAATGGAGCGATTCCGCTAGGCATGTGGGACTTGTGGATGGAGCCCTTAATTCGCTTAACCAGAATTCATGGGTGGTCAATCTGTTGAAATCAGAGCACTACATTTTGGCCATCGTGCTCGATCCTATGTTTAAAGCCTACGTTGTATCTCTCTTTCCGGCAGACACAAGTCTGCACAGGTTCAAAGACCTGCTGGTGAGACACTTGTCAAGTCAAGCAGAACGTGACCCGTCAACAGCTCCTCCTTCACATTCTCCCGCAACTGGGGCTGCGAGAAAAAAGGCTAAGAATTCCGAGCCCACCCGCTGGCGGTGATGCAGGGCAGTCTGGAGCGAGTGCTGACATCTGCTCCGGACTGAAGGACCTGCCAACGATTACTGACATGTCGTCTACTATCACTGCATATGTTTCTGTCACCATTGAAAGAATGGTGGAGGATTATATGAGTGACAGCATCCTAGTAGGCACGTCAGACAGTCCGTACGTATACTGGCAGGAAAAAGAGGCAATTTGGAGGCCCTTGCACAAACTGGCTTTATTTTACCTAAGTTGCCCCCCCTCCAGTGTGTACTCCGAAAGAGTGTTTAGTGCAGCCGCTCACCTTGTCAGCAATCGGCGTACGAGGTTACTTCCAGAAAATGTGGAGAAGATGATGTTCATCAAAATGAATTATAATCAATTCCTCCATGGAGACATTCACCAGCAATTGCCTCCAGAAAGTACACAGGGACCTGAGATGGTGGATTCCAGTGGGGATGAATTAATACTCTGTGAGGAGGGGGAAGTACACAGTGAAAGGGGTAATGAATCGGACGATGAGGAGGAGGTGGACATCTTGCCTCTGTAGAGCCAGTTTGTGCAAGGAGAGATTGATTGCATCTTTTTTGGTGGGGGCCCAAACAAACCAGTCATTTCAGCCACAGTCGTGTGGCAGAACCTGTGGCTGAAATGATGGGTTTGTTAAAGTGTGCATGTCCTGTTTATACAACATAAGGGTGGGTGGGAGGGCCCAAGAACAATTCCATCTTGCACCTCTTTTTTTTTTAAATTTATCTCTGCATCATGTGATGTTTGGGGCTAATTTTTTTAAGTGCCATCCTGTCTAACACTGCAGTGCCACTCCTAGATGGGCCAGGTGCTTGTGCCCCCACTTGGGTCACTTAGCTTAGTCATCCAGCGACCTCTGTGCAAATTTTAGGACTAAAAATAATATTGTGAGTTGTGAGGTGTTCAGAATAGACTGGACATGAGTGGAAATTATGGTT
The DNA here is from genome assembly GCF_028390025.1 of Pseudophryne corroboree. NCBI lineage: Eukaryota > Metazoa > Chordata > Amphibia > Anura > Myobatrachidae > Pseudophryne > Pseudophryne corroboree. The sequence goes on from NC_086451.1 coordinate 347,551,029, forward strand.
ATTGAGGTTAATAATACTATGGGATCAAAATTACCCCCAAATTCTATGATTTAAGCTGTTTTTGAGGGTTTTTTTTTTAAAACACCCGAATCTGACAAAAAATTTTCAGGGAGGTTTTGCCAAAACGCGTCCGAATCCAAAACACGGCTGCCCCTCTGTTTCTTCAGCAATCCTGCAGCAACATTCCATTTGGAACACAGGGGCAGATGCAGCAGCGGATTGGGACGCCGGACCAGATTCCGTTTGGCTGGTCCGGGCGTCCCCTCAGTGGCTGCCGTCATTCCCCATGCTGGCCAGCTTAGCTCCGATCGCGGCAGCGTTAGCCCAGCACAGCCCTGCAAGTCACCATGGAGAGCGGCTGTGGAGAGCGGCCGAGGAGGCAGCGGCGGATCCCTCCCCTTCTCTTCTCCCCACCGCCTGCACGTTGGGAGCTGCAAACAGTGACATCCAGGAGGCGGCGTGATAGGGGAGCTGGCGTGGAAAGCAACTTTTCTGGGGAGTTTGATGGCCCGGGGCAGCTAGGAGCTCAGATGAGAGGCTGGAGGAGGAGAAGGAGTGGCCAGTCCCAAGGTAAGCTCAGCAGCTCCATAGGCTGACACTGTGTGTAGGCTGATAGTACTGTGCTGTGTGTTTTTTTTGTGGGCTGTCACTGATCAGTTGAAGGGGAAACTGTCACTGACCTCTGTGTGTATGTGTGTAGGTGACCTGTATATGTGTGTAGGGTGGCACTGACCACTATGTGTGTAGATGACCTGTGTGTGTGTGTAGGGTAGCACTGACCCCTTTGTGCTCAAACAGTGGAAGCCATTAAAAACGAGAGGGCTCACGTTATGTATAAGTGTATAATGTGCTCTACCTGGCGCAAAGTGTATAATGTGCTCTACCTGGCGCAAAGTGTATAATGTGCTCTGCCTGGTGCAATATGTATAATGTGCTTTACCTGGTGCAATGTGTATAATGTGCTCTACCTGGTGCAATGTGTATAATGTGCTCTGCCTGGTGCAATATGTATAATGTGCTTTACCTGGTGCAATGTGTATAACGTGCTCTACCTGGTGCAATGTGTATAATGTGCTCTACCTGGTGCAATGTGTATAATGTGCTCTGCCTGGTGCAATATGTATAATGTGCTTTACCTGGTGCAAAGTGTATAATGTGCTTTACTTGGTGCAATGTGTATTACGTGCTCTGCCTGGTGCAATGTGTATAACGTGCTCTGCCTAGTACAATATGTATAATGTGCTTTACCTGGTGCAATGTGTATAACATGCTTTACCTGGTGCAATGTGTATAACGTGCTCTGCCTGGTGCAATATGTATAATGTGCTTTACCTGGTGCAATGTGTATAATGTGCTTTACTTGGTGTAATGTGTATAATGTGCGTTACCTGGTGCAATGTGTATAATGTGCTCTGCCTGGAGAAGTGATAAAGCAGTGATGAAGCACTGATAAGTTCAAGGTGATAACGCACCAGCCAATCAGCTCCAATATGTAAATTGGCAGTTAGGAGCTGATTGGCTGGTGAGTTATCACCTTGCACTTATCACTGCTCCAGGCTTAATACATCTGCCCCACAGTGAGAGAAAACTGTCATGTGGATGAATGAATATACAAGTATATTGCCGTAAGCACCTTTGGTGACAGTACTGCAATGGCAATACTGTCCCTTAAAACCACTTAACTGATGATTTTTCCCTTCAAAAACATTCACAATAGGGTTTTTTTTTTTAAATATTTCATTTAATATAGTTTAAAAGGTATTTTATTTAAAACATTTAAATATTATAGTATGCACATCTGCAGAACAGATCTCATTGTTAAAAACTGAGGAACACAGTGGGGCGGTGCAGTCGCATGTGATCTGACCATGCCAGTTAAGTGGTTAATTAAAAGGATGTGCAAAAATTGGGAAATTCTATCCTGTAAGATATAGCAATCATATCAATGTAACAATAAGGGGCAGATTTATCACTGGGCCTAATTTAGGGCATACTTGCCTACCTGACCCTCTCCATGAGGGAGAACATGCTCTGTTCCTGGACTTTCCTGGTAATGTATGATTGCCATCACCTGTGGTGAAACACTTTTCTTATCAATTAACTAGCTCACCACAGGTGATGGCAATCATACATTACCAGGAAAGTCCAGGAACAGAGCATTTTCTCCCTCATGGAGAGGGTCAGGTAGGCAAGTATGATTTAGGGCCTAATTCTGAGTTGATCGCAGCAGCAAGTTTGTTAGCAGTTGGGAAAAACCATGTGCACTGCAGGGGGGACAGATATACCATGTGCAGAGAGAGTTAGATTTGGGTGGGGTGTATTCAAACTGAAATCTAAATTGCAGTGTAAAAATAAAGCAGCCAGTATTTACCCTTCACAGAAACAAAATAACCCAGCCAAATCTAACTCTCTCTGCAAATGTTATATCTGCCCCCCCCCCCTCCCTGCAGTGCACATGGTTTTGCTGCTGCGACCAACTCAGAATTACCCACTTAGACCTGATCGCAGCAACAAATTTGTTAGCTAATGGGCAAAACCATGGGCCTAACTCAGATCTGATCGTAGATGTGCTAAATTTAGCACATCTACGATCACTTTCACAGACATGCGGGGGGGACGCCCAACACAGGGCTAGTCCGCCCCGCATGTCTGGCTCTGCCCTCCCCGCACATGTACAAAAGCATCACACGGCTGTGATGCTTTTGTACCTGACAAGTACCTGCCGAGTAGCTCCCTGCAGCGCAGCACCCGTGCGCTGGAAGGTCGCTACTTGCCACGTCCCGGGTCGCAGTGTCTGCGTATGACGTCACACAGCCACCGCGGCCCGCCCCACCCCAATGGTCCAGACATGCCTCCGCTGTCCGGACCGCACCCCGCCAACGGCGTTCTAACGCCACTGGCATGCTCCCTCCTGCCCCACAACCACCTCTGACTGTCAATCAGGCAGAGGCTGATAGCATCTCACTGTGCTCCCAGGGTGCGCACGCACAGTGGGCCACTGCCGTGCGCACTCCACAAAGTACTTCAGACTGCGATCGGTAGTGATGCAGTCTGATTTACCCCCCATGTGCACTGCAGGGGGGGCAGATATAACATGTGCAGAGAGAGTTAGATTTGGGTGGCGTGTGTTCAAACTGAAATCTAAATTGCCGTGTAAAAATAAAGCAACCAGTATTTACCCTGCACAGAAACAAAATAACCCACCCAACTCTAACTCTCTCTGCACATGTTATTTCTTCACAAGGACAGAAGAGAAGGTAGGCGCACTGGTATGGTCACCAAGTTAGCAAGTGACAAATTAATTAGATATCGGAATAATAATGAATATATCATTAAATATTAAGTATAAATACCAATCTTATCATATTATACAAAGGACAAAAAGCCTCATCATAATGCCGGTGGTGCACCCAAGAGTTAGGGCAAAATATGAAACAATAGAGACACAAAGAAACCTCTCTTTTTTGGAGCATTCTTATTAAATATTAAAACTTAACTTTTATGTATGGACTCACTAAAAACACAAACACACATTTAACAACAGATTTTCACCTATAAATTTAGGACATTATAATCTATATAACCATGTAAATTCAAATTATATTGTTCTGTTTACCTATTAAAACTGGAACAAGTGTCTTTGAGAACTACAACTACAATAACATCAGTGTTATTTACATTGTATTTACCACTTTTTTAGGTCTATTTACTAAGCTGTGCATGGAGATAAAGTGGACGGTGATACAGTGGCGGATTTAGCGGGGGGCGATTAGGGCGAACACCCCCCCTACATATACCGGCACCGGGATGGAGGCCGGGTCCCGGCGCGGTATTGGGTACGGGGTGGACAGCGGTGCAGCGCGGCGGGGGACGAGGAGAGAGAGGAGCGTCCTGACTCGCGTACAGCGACCTCTGTTCTGACCACGCCCCCTCCTTCCTGTACGCGCGTCAGGACGCTCTCTCTCTGTCTTCGTCCTCCGCAGCGCTGCACCGCTCTGCACCCCGTTCCCAATACCGCGGCGGGACCCGGCCTCCATCTATGAGGTGGGAGTGTGCGTGAGTGTGAGTGAGTAAGTGTGTGTGAGTGAGTGTGTGTGAGTGTGTCTCCCATTTCTCTCCCCCCCCCCCCTCTTCTCCCTGCATTATTTGGCTGAATTTTGCCTAGATTCTGTGTGCTATGTAATTTTTGCCTCATACAGTGTGCCATAATGTGATTTTTCCCTCATTCTGCGTGCTATCATGTGAATTTTGCCTCATTCTGCGTGCTATCATGTAATTTTTGCCTCATACAGTGTGCTATAATGTGATTTTTCCCTCATTCTGCGTGCTATCATGTAGAGATGAGCGGGTTCGGTTCCTCGGAATCCAAACCCGCCCGAACTTCAGTTTTTTTTACACGGGTCCGAGCGACTCGGATCTTCCCGCCTTGCTCGGTTAACCCGAGCGCGCCCGAACGTCATCATCACGCTGTCGGATTCTCGCGAGGCTCGGATTCTATCGCGAGACTCGGATTCTATATAAGGAGCCGCGCGTCGCCGCCATTTTTCACACGTGCATTGAGATTCATAGGGAGAGGACGTGGCTGGCGTCCTCTCCGTTTATAGAGATTCGAGAAGAGAGTGAGACAGAGAGAGACACAGTAGTAATTTGGGGAGCATTAGGAGGAGTACTACTACTACTAGTACTTGCTGAAGTGATAGAGAGAGATAGTGTGACTGTATTATCTGACTTGTGGGGGAGACACTGACAGTGGGGAGCAGTTAGAGTCTGAGAGCAGGACTCAGGACTCAGGAGTACATATAACGTACAGTGCACACTTTTGCTGCCAGAGTGCCAGCCACACTGCCATTGTTTGTGACCACACTGACCACCAGTATAATATATATTGTGATTGTCTGCTTAGGACTCAGGAGTACTACTTGCAAGTTGCTGATAGTGTGACCAGTGACCTGACCACCAGTTTAATAATCACCACCAGTTTATGAGTTTAATATATATTATATATATATATATATAATTGTATATAATATATATATAATATTGTATACCACCTAGCACCTACCCGTGTTTTTTTTTTTCTTTCTTCTTTATACATACTACTATAGTAGCTTACTGTAGCAGTCTGCGGTGCTGCTGAGCTGACAGTGTCCAGCAGGTCCGTCATCAGTCATTACATAATAAATATATAATATATACCTGTCCGGCTGCAGTACTAGTGATATTATATATACATATATATTGATTTCATCTCATTATCATCCAGTCTATATTATCAGCAGACACAGTACGTTAGTCCACGGCTGTAGCTACCTCTGTGTCGGCACTCGGCAGTCCATCCATAATTGTATACCACCTACCCGTGGATTTTTTTTTTCTTTCTTCTTTATACATACTACTATAGTAGCTTACTGTAGCAGTCTGCGGTGCTGCTGAGCTGACAGTGTCCAGCAGGTCCGTCATCAGTCATTACATAATAAATATATAATATATACCTGTCCGGCTGCAGTACTAGTGATATTATATATACATATATATTGATTTCATCTCATTATCATCCAGTCTATATTATCAGCAGACACAGTACGTTAGTCCACGGCTGTAGCTACCTCTGTGTCTGCACTCGGCAGTCCATCCATAATTGTATACCACCTACCCGTGGTTGTTTTTTTTTTCTTTCTTCTTTATACATACTACTATAGTAGCTTACTGTAGCAGTCTGCGGTGCTGCTGAGCTGACAGTGTCCAGCAGGTCCGTCATCAGTCATTACATAATAAATATATAATATATACCTGTCCGGCTGCAGTACTAGTGATATTATATATACATATATATTGATTTCATCTCATTATCATCCAGTCTATATTATCAGCAGACGCAGTACGTTAGTCCACGGCTGTAGCTACCTCTGTGTCGGCACTCGGCAGTCCATCCATAATTGTATACCACCTACCCGTGGTTGTTTTTTTTTTCTTTCTTCTTTATACATACTACTATAGTAGCTTACTGTAGCAGTCTGCGGTGCTGCTGAGCTGACAGTGTCCAGCAGGTCCGTCATCAGTCATTACATAATAAATATATAATATATACCTGTCCGGCTGCAGTACTAGTGATATTATATATACATATATATTGATTTCATCTCATTATCATCCAGTCTATATTATCAGCAGACACAGTACGTTAGTCCACGGCTGTAGCTACCTCTGTGTCGGCACTCGGCAGTCCATCCATAATTGTATACCACCTACCCGTGGTTGTTTTTTTTTTCTTTCTTCTTTATACATACTACTATAGTAGCTTACTGTAGCAGTCTGCGGTGCTGCTGAGCTGACAGTGTCCAGCAGGTCCGTCATCAGTCATTACATAATAAATATATAATATATACCTGTCCGGCTGCAGTACTAGTGATATTATATGTACATATATATTGATTTCATCTCATTATCATCCAGTCTATATTAGCAGCAGACACAGTACGGTAGTCCACGGCTGTAGCTACCTCTGTGTCGGCACTCGGCAGTCCATCCATAATTGTATACCACTTACCCGTGGTTTTTTTTTTTCTTTCTTCTTTATACATACTACTATAGTAGCTTACTGTAGCAGTCTGCGGTGCTGCTGAGCTGACAGTGTCCAGCAGGTCCGTCATCAGTCATTACATAATAAATATATATACCTGTCCGGCTGCAGTACTAGTGATATTATATATATATTGATTTCATCTCATTATCATCCAGTCTATATTAGCAGCAGACACAGTACGGTGGTCCACGGCTGTAGCTACCTCTGTGTCGGCAGTCGCTCGTCCATCCATAAGTATACTAGTATCCATCCATCTCCATTGTTTACCTGAGGTGCCTTTTAGTTGTGCCTATTAAAATATGGAGAACAAAAATGTTGAGGTTCCAAAATTAGGGAAAGATCAAGATCCACTTCCACCTCGTGCTGAAGCTGCTGCCACTAGTCACGGCCGAGACGATGAAATGCCAGCAACGTCGTCTGCCAAGGCCGATGCCCAATGTCATAGTACAGAGCATGTAAAATCCAAAACACCAAATATCAGTAAAAAAGGACTCCAAAATCTAAACTAAAATTGTCGGTGGAGAAGCGTAAACTTGCCAATATGCCATTTACCACACGGAGTGGCAAGGAATGGCTGAGGCCCTGGCCTATGTTCATGGCTAGTGGTTCAGCTTCACATGAGGATGGAAGCACTCAGCCTCTCGCTAGAAAAATGAAAAGACTCAAGCTGGCAAAAGCACCGCAAAGAACTGTGCGTTCTTCGAAATCCTAAATCCACAAGGAGAGTCCAATTGTGTCGGTTGCGATGCCTGACCTTCCCAACACTGGACGTGAAGAGCATGCGCCTTCCACCATTTGCACGCCCCCTGCAAGTGCTGGAAGGAGCACCCGCAGTCCAGTTCCTGATAGTCAGATTGAAGATGTCAGTGTTGAAGTACACCAGGATGAGGAGGATATGGGTGTTGCTGGCGCTGGGGAGAAAATTGACAAGGAGGATTCTGATGCTGAGGTGGTTTGTTTAAGTCAGGCACCCGGGGAGACACCTGTTGTCCGTGGGAGGAATATGGCCGTTGACATGCCTGGTGAAAATACCAAAAAAATCAGCTCTTCGGTGTGGAAGTATTTCAACAGAAATGCGGACAACATTTGTCAAGCCGTGTGTTGCCTTTGTCAAGCTGTAATAAGTAGGGGTAAGGACGTTAACCACCTCGGAACATCCTCCCTTATACGTCACCTGCAGCGCATTCATAATAAGTCAGTGACAAGTTCAAAAACTTTGGGCGACAGCGGAAGCTGTCCACTGACCAGTAAATCCCTTCCTCTTGTAACCAAGCTCACGCAAACCACCCCACCAACTCCCTCAGTGTCAATTTCCTCCTTCCCCAGGAATGCCAATAGTCCTGCAGGCCATGTCACTGGCAATTCTGACGATTCCTCTCCTGCCTGGGATTCCTCCGATGCATCCTTGCGTGTAACGCCTACTGCTGCTGGCGCTGCTGTTGTTGCTGCTGGGAGTCGATGGTCATCCCAGAGGGGAAATCGTAAGACCACTTTTACTACTTCCACCAAGCAATTGACTGTCCAACAGTCCTTTGCGAGGAAGATGAAATATCACAGCAGTCATCCTGCTGCAAAGCGGATAACTGAGGCCTTGGCATCCTGGGTGGTGAGAAACGTGGTTCCGGAATCCATCATTACTGCAGAGCCAACTAGAGACTTGTTGGAGGTACTGTGTCCCCGGTACCAAATACCATCTAGGTTCCATTTCTCTAGGCAGGCGATACCGAAAATGTACACAGACCTCAGAAAAAGAGTCACCAGTGACCTAAAAAATGCAGCTGTACCCAATGTCCACTTAACCACGGACATGTGGACAAGTGGAGCAGGGCAGGGTCAGGACTATATGACTGTGACAGCCCACTGGGTAGATGTATGGACTCCCGCCGCAAGATCAGCAGCGGCGGCACCAGTAGCAGCATCTCGCAAACGCCAACTCTTTCCTAGGCAGGCTACGCTTTGTATCACCGGTTTCCAGAATACGCACACAGCTGAAAACCTCTTACGGCAACTGAGGAAGATCATCGCGGAATGGCTTACCCCAATTGGACTCTCCTGTGGATTTGTGGCATCGGACAACGCCAGCAATATTGTGTGTGCATTAAATCTGGGCAAATTCCAGCACGTCCCATGTTTTGCACATACCTTGAATTTGGTGGTGCAGAATTTTTTTAAAAACGACAGGGGCGTGCAAGAGATGCTGTCGGTGGCCAGAAGAATTGCGGGACACTTTCGGCGTACAGGCACCACATACAGAAGACTGGAGCAACACCAAAAACGCCTGAACCTGCCCTGCCATCATCTGAAGCAAGAAGTGGTAACGAGGTGGAATTCAACCCTATATATGCTTCAGAGGTTGGAGGAGCAGCAAAAGGCCATTCAAGCCTATACAATTCAGCACGATATAGGAGGTGGAATGCACCTGTCTCAAGCGCAGTGGAGAATGATTTCAACATTGTGCAAGGTTCTGCTGCCCTTTGAACTTGCCACACGTGAAGTCAGTTCAGACACTGCCAGCCTGAGTCAGGTCATTCCCCTCATCAGGCTTTTGCAGAAGAAGCTGGAGACATTGAAGGAGGAGCTAACACGGAGCGATTCCGCTAGGCATGTGGGACTTGTGGATGGAGCCCTTAATTCGCTTAACAAGGATTCACGGGTGGTCAATCTGTTGAAATCAGAGCACTACATTTTGGCCACCGTGCTCGATCCTAGATTTAAAACCTACCTTGGATCTCTCTTTCCGGCAGACACAAGTCTGCTGGGGTTCAAAGACCTGCTGGTGAGAAAATTGTCAAGTCAAGCGGAACGCGACCTGTCAACATCTCCTCCTTCACATTCTCCCGCAACTGGGGGTGCGAGGAAAAGGCTCAGAATTCCGAGCCCACCCGCTGGCGGTGATGCAGGGCAGTCTGGAGCGACTGCTGATGCTGACATCTGGTCCGGACTGAAGGACCTGTCAACGATTACGGACATGTCGTCTACTGTCACTGCATATGATTCTCTCCCCATTGAAAGAATGGTGGAGGATTATATGAGTGACCGCATCCAAGTAGGCACGTCACACAGTCCGTACTTATACTGGCAGGAAAAAGAGGCAATTTGGAGGCCCTTGCACAAACTGGCTTTATTCTACCTAAGTTGCCCTCCCACAAGTGTGTACTCCGAAAGAGTGTTTAGTGCCTTGTCAGCAATCGGCGTACGAGGTTACTTCCAGAAAATGTGGAGAAGATGATGTTCATTAAAATGAATTATAATCAATTCCTCCGTGGAGACATTGACCAGCAGCAATTGCCTCCACAAAGTACACAGGGAGCTGAGATGGTGGATTCCAGTGGGGACGAATTGATAATCTGTGAGGAGGGGGATGTACACGGTGATATATCGGAGGATGATGATGAGGTGGACATCTTGCCTCTGTAGAGCCAGTTTGTGCAAGGAGAGATTAATTGCTTCTTTTTCGGTGGGGGTCCAAACCAACCCGTCATTTCAGTCACAGTCGTGTGGCAGACCCTGTCACTGAAATGATGGGTTGGTTAAAGTGTGCATGTCCTGTTTATACAACATAAGGGTGGGTGGGAGGGCCCAAGGACAATTCCATCTTGCACCTCTTTTTTCTTTAATTTTTCTTTGCATCATGTGCTGTTTGGGGAGTGTTTTTTGGAAGGGCCATCCTGCGTGACACTGCAGTTCCACTCCTAGATGGGCCAGGTGTTTGTGTCGGCCACTAGGGTCGCTTATCTTACTCACACAGCTACCTCATTGCGCCTCTTTTTTTCTTTGCGTCATGTGCTGTTTGGGGAGTGTTTTTTGGAAGGGCCATCCTGCGTGACACTGCAGTGCCACTCCTAGATGGGCCCGGTGTTTGTGTCGGCCACTAGGGTCGCTTATCTTACTCACACAGCTACCTCATTGCGCCTCTTTTTTTCTTTGCGTCATGTGCTGTTTGGGGAGTGTTTTTTGGAAGGGCCATCCTGCGTGACACTGCAGTGCCACTCCTAGATGGGCCCGGTGTTTGTGTCGGCCACGAGGGTCGCTTATCTTACTCACACAGCTACCTCATTGCGCCTCTTTTTTTCTTTGCGTCATGTGCTGTTTGGGGAGTGTTTTTTGGAAGGGCCATCCTGCGTGACACTGCAGTGCCACTCCTAGATGGGCCCGGTGTTTGTGTCGGCCACTAGGGTCGCTTATCTTACTCACACAGCTACCTCATTGCGCCTCTTTTTTTCTTTGCGTCATGTGCTGTTTGGGGAGTGTTTTTTGGAAGGGCCATCCTGCGTGACACTGCAGTGTCACTCCTAGATGGGCCAGGTGTTTGTGTCGGCCACTAGGGTCGCTTATCTTACTCACACAGCTACCTCATTGCGCCTCTTTTTTTCTTTGCGTCATGTGCTGTTTGGGGAGTGTTTTTTGGAAGGGCCATCCTGCGTGACACTGCAGTGCCACTCCTAGATGGGCCCGGTGTTTGTGTCGGCCACTAGGGTCGCTTATCTTACTCACACAGCTACCTCATTGCGCCTCTTTTTTTCTTTGCGTCATGTGCTGTTTGGGGAGTGTTTTTTGGAAGGGCCATCCTGCGTGACACTGCAGTGCCACTCCTAGATGGGCCCGGTGTTTGTGTCGGCCACTAGGGTCGCTTATCTTACTCACACAGCTACCTCGGTGCAAATTTTAGGACTAAAAATAATATTGTGAGGTGTGAGGTATTCAGAATAGACTGAAAATGAGTGGAAATTATGGTTTTTGAGGTTAATAATACTTTGGGATCAAAATGACCCCCAAATTCTATGATTTAAGCTGTTTTTTAGTGTTTTTTGAAAAAAACACCCGAATCCAAAACACACCCGAATCCGACAAAAAAAATTCGGTGAGGTTTTGCCAAAACGCGGTCGAACCCAAAACACGGCCGCGGAACCGAACCCAAAACCAAAACACAAAACCCGAAAAATTTCAAGTGCACATCTCTACTATCATGTGAATTTTGCCTCATTCTGCGTGCTATCATGTAATTTTTGCCTCATACAGTGTGCTATAATGTGATTTTTCCCTCATTCTGCGTGCTATCATGTGAATTTTGCCTCATTCTGCGTGCTATAATGTCAATTTCGGCTCATTCTGCGTGCTATAACGTCATTTTTGCCTCATACAGTGTGCTATAATGTGATTTTTCCCTCATTCTGCGTGCTATCGTGAATTTTCCCTCATTCTGCGTGCTATCATGTGAATTTCGGCTCATTCAGTGTGCTACAATGTGAATTTCGGCTCATTCCGTGTGCTATAATGTGAATTTCGGCTCATTCAGTGTGCTACAATGTGAATTTCGGCTCATTCAGTGTGCTACAATGTAAATTTTGGCTCATTCAGTGTGCTATGATGTGAATTTCGGCTCATTCAGTGTGCTATAATGTGAATTTCGGCTCATTCAGTGTGCTATGATGTGAATTTCGGCTCATTCAGTGTGCTATGATGTGAATTTCGGCTCATTCAGTGTGCTATGATGTGAATTTCGGCTCATTCAGTGTGCTATAATGTGAATTTCGGATCATACTGTGTACTATAATGTGAATTTCGGCTCATTCTGTGTGCTATAATGTGAATTTCGGCTCATACAGTGTGCTACAATGTGAATTTCGGCTCATTCAGTGTGCTATGATGTGAATTTCAGCTCATACAGTGTGCTATAATGTGAATGTCGGCTCATTCAGTGTGCTATAATGTGAATTTCGGCTCTTTCTGTGTGCTGTAGAAACAGAATTTGTCGGCAGATAAGAACCACTTGGCCCATCTAGTCTGCCCCCTTTTTTTTTTTTTTTTTACATTATTTTTATCTCTAACCTTATCTGATCCTTATTTCTTTGTAAGAATATCCTTATGTCTATCCCATGCATGTTTAAATTGCCCTACTGTCTTATCCTCTACCACCCCTGATGGAAGGAATGGCGATTCGCCAGTCTGTATCACCAGTGCGCAGGGTTCTCTCCACTAACTGGCAACATTTTATTAGTAATGGCAACAATAGGAAATTTTAGAAGCGAACGGGAAGGGCATTACTAAGTAGGAGGGGCTATGATTAGGGGGAGGAGTCATCATTCTTAAACTGCCCCCCCTAAAAGTTAAGTCTAGATCCGCCACTGCGGTGATAAAGTACCAGCCAAACAGCTACTAATGGCATGTCTCATGCTGTGTCCGAAAAATGACAGTTATGAGCTGGTTGGCTGGTACTTTATCTCCGACTATTTTATCTCCATCCAAGGCTGGAAGTAAATAGCCCCCTGAGGCACTAATCCCGGCATCCTGACAACTGCTTTCATGGTTGCACAAATGTCACAGTTTATGTTGAAGCCGGGACCAGGCACTGGATGGTGGAAGAGGAGGCGGGCCAGGCACTGGAAGGAAGGCGGGAGCTAAGTTCTTGGTGATGTGGAGGTTGTCTCCATCGTCCAGCCACATGTTACGATGTCAAATGTCAACAACCGGTCAAACTAAGAAAGAAAGAAAAGACTCTTTGTGGGTGCACTCTTAAATCAGTCAAAAGACAACTGGAAATATGTATCAATTAATACAAAAATATTTTATTAATAAATTTTGTTTAAAATTTAGACATCTGATGTATTCTGGACAAACCAATGATTAAACAGACAATTTACATACAGTTTAAAATATTTTTTTTATATATATGATCTCCCTCTGAAATAATGAGGGGACATTTTTTTTTTTTTATCATTTGGACCAGATATTGCGAAAATGATAGATCAAGACCCACAATAGGTCAATATCATAGGAATACACGGATATGCTTACGAGTTAAATACAGGGAATAGCTGTTTCTAAATGAGAAATTGTAGGCTAATTTAGGCATCGCATTATATACCGAAAATTAATATGAATGTTGAAGTACTAATTTGCTGTCAAGAGATACTGGAAAAGATGGAAACATTTCAGAGAGGTGGAGGTAAGTTGGTGAATCTGCTGTCAGTGTTAGGCACGGAGTAAATCACTTGATCCAATTCCCTACTAAACTGGGTCTTCCTAGGAGGTCTCCCATCCAAGTACTGACCAAGCCCAACACTGCTTAGCTTCCAAGATTGGACAGAGTCAGGTGTTTACAGTGTGGTACGACAGTAGGACAAATAACACTCTCCCTACTCCAGGATCACTGATGAGAGTTCACATATTAGATATGAAAGGGTAGAGAGTTAGAAAAGGGTGGAAATTGAATAGGTGGATCTGCTGCCAGCGTTAGGCAAAGGTAAGTATGATGGACTTACCCAAATTCTACCATATACCAATGGATCGCTGGTGAGAGTCCAAAAAATAGATCAGAAATATAGACAATAGTGACTCCAGTGAAATGAGTTAATTGTGTCAAAGAAATTCAGGTACTCACTTATATCTGAATAATTATTCTATATAGCTGTGAATCACAGAATTGCATAGAGTAATAAGGATAAATTAATTAAAAATGTTCTGTAATACACAGCTAAAATGGTATAACAGGGCAACAATTGTACCCTTTACTTGTAGAAGACTGAAAACTTTAACAGTGTTAGGAGATACAGTACCAGAAATGTATAAATCTACAATGTTGCACAGTTCTCAGACGTATAAGAAAATAAGGGTATCCAAATTGCTATATTAGTAGCATTGAAGGAAGCTTATGAGAACTACCACGAATAGTAATGATACTCCACAGTTGTTTTAGGATAATAAGACAGTGAAAAAGAAGTGTTCTCTCCACAAAGAAGTATATCTACTGTATATGTGAGGCAGTGATATTGACTTGTAATATCAATGTAAGAATCCCGGTGTATTGCAGAGGTCGACCTAGAGACCCTGTCGACCTAGAAACCATGTCGACCTACTTACTGTCGACCAATAGTGGTCGAACTAGACACTGTCGACCTAAGTGTAGTCGACCCTATGATCCACATCCTCGCTGGTGATATATATTTAAATAAAAGAGGGGGGGTGGGTGATATTATGGTGCTACATAATAAAGTGCAGATATTATATTAAAATAAACTTTTTCACATAAATATACCCCCCGAAAAACAACATAAATGAAATGATATACAGATGTGTCCACATTCACTTTTGCTCAAATTGCGCCAAATAGCCACAGTTGAAACACACACTTTGCCACGCCAAGTATCTTTTTTCATGACTAATGAGACATACAACGTACAAGGCAACAGTACAGAGACTACTGGGACTGGGATTGCATGTACGACTGTGTGACTAAGTTGCAACCCTGGGTACAACACAGTGGTGCCAAGAGGGGGAGTGGGGGTGGGTACTAATTACCTGGACCCGATTCCGCTCCTCCCCACCTTTGCCAGTGGGAGCATACCCGTGGACGGCGCCATCTTCCCGGGGATATCTTCATGATGATGGTGCCGAAAATTGAAAGCAAATACTCTGGCACTGGGTAGATGGCGCTGGCCGGGAAGAAGGGACCCCCTTCCTGATCAAGTAAGGTAAGAAGGGGTGCCCGTGCACCTCCCCCTATGTTAAAATGGCACCGCAATTAGTTTATTTTTTACATAGTTTAATATTAATGGATGTATTCACGCCCACTTTTTAAGCCACGACTCCTTCCTGTGGCCCTCCGTGACTTAACGCCCCTGACAACACAAAGAGAGAACTCTGATATGAGCAGCCATGCCATGTCTAGTGCTCTGTATCATTATGAATCATACCAAAACCTGATCTAGTGTCCCTGGTGCACACTGAGCATCTTTAGGTGCGGCTATGATACAAATAAGACGCACAAGCTTGGAAAAGTACAAGTGCAGCATTGTTAGATCTTTCACATTCTGGGCAGGCATTTCAGCCTGAGGCATATCCTTCATGGGTTACTATTCCTACATTCTAGTGAAAGTGGTAGGATCATCAGGTTACCTTCACTCTGAACAATTTAGAAGCTTCAGAACCACTTTTGGGGAGCAGAAGACTTATGTCCCAATTTATGAAAGATCGATATGGCTCATTATCACATCTTCCTATACATAAAATAACTGCCATTGGTTAGTTTTTGTCATGGAATAAGTTTATTTAATTAATATAAGCAGTGTTGATTGCTCTGCGGTGATACTTGATCTATTACTGCCATCTCAGGACAGTGTCATAGGGGGGAAATGTACTAAGCCTTGGAAAGTAATAAAGCGGGGAGAAATAAAGTACCATTCAGTCAGCACCTAACTGATGTGTTACAGGCTGTGTTTGAAAAATGACATTTAGGAGCTGATTGGTTGGTACTTTGGGGTCTATTTACTGAGCCTTGGACAGAGATAAAGTGGATGTAAATAAAGTACCAGCCAATCAGCTCCCCACTGCTATTTTTCAAACACAGCCTGTGACGTGACAGTTAGGAGCTGATTGGCTGGTACTTTATCTCTGTCCACTTTATCTCCATCTAAGGGGAGTATTCATTTAGTGCCGTTTTCTTCGGCTAGCCGAAAGAACGGCACCAATTCGACATTAGTTTATTCAATTGCGGACGCTTTTGCCCATTTTGGAGTCACTTTTCGCCGAAAATGGACCCAAAAATGGGCAAAAACACCTGCAAATTCACCAAAACACGTGGATCGGCAGCGAATTCGCCAATCCACTTGGTTTTCGTCCGTGACGGTTTTTCCTCCAGTCAAAAAAAGGGCAAGGGCATTGAATAGGTCAAATGTAAATTTGGCCTATAAACAGCCGAAAAGTGCAGTTTTTTGCCTGAACGAAAGAACCGGCACTAAATGAATGCGCCCCTAAAGCTTAGTAAATAGACTGCTAACTGCCATTTTTCAAATACAACCGGTGACATGACGATTTGGAGCTGATTGGCTAGTACTTTATCTCCGTCCACTTTATCTCCATCCAAGGCTTAGTAAATAGACCCCTTTATCACTCTCCACTTTATCACTCTGTTTAAAACATATTTAGTTTTCTTTAAATAAAAAAACAAACAAACAAACATTTTTAATACCTTTTTTACATTTTCTTTCCGTAGTGGCATGGAAAGCTCAGTGAAGTGTTTACTCCTGGGCAGCATTACAGGAACACCAGAGGAATACCATTTTTCCTTAAATACCAGCGATAAGTGATTTTATGTAATAGTTGTAATAAACCTATTTTAGTGAACAGGGGACTTACAATAAAGAGACATCATAGTCCAGGTTATCACCATATTTTATAGGCTGACTTTATCACTGCCACATGATTGGCCAGCCATATACCAATTTATCCAACTGTAATCCTGGAATATTGATGGTTAACATTTATTCAGTTGTTACCCAGGGCAATATCTCAAAACAACTTTGTGTCTGTGTCCTTATATAGATCTATGTGTAACCACCTCCTATCCATAAAATACAGCAATTTAGAGATAAACAATTCTACTGATGTATGGGGTGTAATTAAGATTGAGTGAGCCATGGCCTTGTGACCTGCAATAGATCCTTCAGATGGAACATTCTTTGTAAGAGGGTTAAAGGACTAAGGTATTCTCAAATCTCAAAGGTTCCAACCCTGGGTTATGGAAATAGTAAAGTTGAGTAGAGACTGTATTGAAAACTATATATAATGTAAGTAACCTTCAACCTACAGTGCTAGTAATGAACCTAACCTGATTTTTTTAGCCAGTAAGTTATGGCACTGGTAACATTTATATCCTGAAAGAAATAAGTGAATTATAAAAGGACACACATATACAGGTTGAGTATCCCATATCCAAATATTCCGAAATACGGAATATTCCGAAATACGGACTTTTTTGAGTGAGAGTGAGATAGTAAAACCTTTGTTTTCTGATGGCTCAATGTACACAAACTTTGTTGAATACACAAAGTTATTAAAAATATTGTATTAAATGACCTTCAGGTTGTGTGTATAAGGTGTATATGAAACATAAATGAATTGTGTGAATGTAGACACACTTTGTTTAATGTACAAAGTTATAAAAAACATTGGCTAAAATGACCTTCAGGCTGTGTGTATAAGGTGTATATGAAACATAAATGCATTCTGTGCTTAGACTTAGGTCCCATCACCATGATATCTCATTATGGCATGCAATTATTCCAAAATACGGACAAATCCCATATCCAAAATACCTCTGGTCCCAAGCATTTTGGATAAGGGAGACTCAACCTGTATATGATCTGGTGGTGAGTTTTGACAACAAATACAAATGATTAGAATAATACAAAGATTATATTTTTAAGTTATAACTATCGTCTTTGAATGATATTTTTTATAGTTACAATTCTGGAGGGTACTGGAGTATGACAGACGAGGCTCTGCCTCCTGCCTCCCCTGACCGCAGGTCACATTCTGACAGTAGAGGTGGTTATGCTTTAGATCAGGTCTTTGCTTAACTTCCCAAATACTCATCTTCCCACTAATAGAAATCATTTTTTAAAAACTGTGAAGTCGGTAGGAAATTACACATGGTCAACAGTGTCGTCATACAAAGGACAAATTTGTTTAGAAGATCTAGGGAATACCATAACTAAACTCAGCTGCTGAAACCATTCAGTTTAATGGCCATATCTATTTTTCTGTGATGGTGATCTCTACTGCCTCCATGGTGCAGCAGCTGCTACCAAACATGGAGAACAAGTGTCTTGGTTTTGCCTCCAGCATCTAGCATGACAAAAGCCTCTGCATTAGGGATGGCAATCAGAAGGGCAGGATCGAAGTGTTGCTTTCATCGTTCCATGCCTTGCTTTGTAAGCCATTCGATAGATTGGGCCACAAATGGTATGCTTGTACATCTATGTAAATGAGAGATAAATTGCGCCTGCACAAAAGAGCACTGTATCTGACTCTCCGTGGAGAAGCCATCACCATCAGGCTGAAAATATTGATGATTGCGAATCATTGGTTACTGATGGCCATACCTACTCATCTATACAGTACATTTAATTAAGATAAATGGTAATGTTCAGTTCATGTTTTTAGCGGTACTTCCAGCTGATGGTGTTGGCTGACCATGGCTTTCCATCTTTGATGCTGCTGCGTGCAGCGGGTTGTTGCTGATGATGTCACTTGGGAAGTGACAGGAGCGAGCAATTCCTGATGTTGGGCCGTGGTGGGTATTACTGTCACCTTTGTATATCCACCGCGTTTCATGTGTCCAAGCACACTTTTTAGAGGATGAGTGATTTGTGTTAAAAAAAACCCCTCCTTTTTATCTTTATTATTAAAAACCAGAACTTCTGTCCGGAAGTGATGATAGATGCGGGAACCGCATGTCAAACACTGTCATTAAGAGTCCAGTGCAGAGAGAAGAGCCAGGGCGCGCACAGAGGAAAACAAGAAATCTTCCAGTGTACTTTATTACAGTATTTTTTTTAAAATTCCACCTACTTCAAATTACAACCAGGTGGGGGTGGGGGGTTTATTCTAAGTACAGTGTATAACATCCGCTTGCTACAATCATGGCTGGGGAGGAGGCACACATGGACTTGTGATATATCAATATGTTATAGTACTCTATTTTATGTTCGACCGTGTGTAGGAGATGGCTGCTACAATCAGTGGGGCACTGATATATAATCAATACAGTCGCACTGACTGAGTGGCATAATAATGGGTATTATAAGGGATGGGGGACCTGCTAGGATGCTACAATCAGTAAGGAGTTGGTGGAGAGACACTCATATATAATGCAGTGAAAACTAATGTGATTGGATGTAATAATAAGTATTATAAGGTATGGGAGCCTGCATCCTAATGGAAAAGAAGGGGGGAGGGTATTTGGTGGGTTGTTGCCAGGAGTGCACATCAAAGGGGAAGGAGAGGTTACTTGAGGACTGTCTGCCATTGTTCACAGAACAAATAGGGGTTAGCATCACCGGAGCTCTTGCAGGCGGAGCTGGCTGCGCAGTTGACATGGGGCCTTGTCGGTTGCTGGGACCTTGTGCCTGGTAATAAACAGATGCACCATGGAGGAGCGTGCTTTAAGTCTAGTAGATGCTGTTGGTGGGGGTGGCAACTCCCCGGGCAATAGCCCTGCCAGTGTGTCTTGACCTGCAAACTCCCAATGAATCAGACCCCCGTGCCGCCCACTGCCTGGAATCCTCGTGACAATTAATGATAAAAAAGTCTGAATGGTGCAGTGGGTTGCTTGCCCCCTAAGCCATTGGGCCCCATAGCAAGCACATCCCCTGCACCCTCTATAGTTACACCACTGCCTCAGTCACTGGGTCACTCATATACAATGCAGTCAGTGAGTGAGGGTATAATAATGGGGTGTGGGGACATGGTGCAATCGGTGAAGGGGGAAGTAATATACTCTAATAGAATATAAGGAGGAAAAACAACAAATAATACACAGGCATAAATCAGGAATAAAAATATAGTGCTATGGATTGTTTGAAGGAGAGGGGCCCTAAATCAATATCTTGCTTAGGGCCCCATGAGGTCTAAATCCACCACTGAGCTCACCTATAATTCACAGTAGGACTTTAAGAAATGCTACCAGTAGTGAATCAGGATCTCATTTATAAATGTGCTGATGCATTTACAAGGATTGTTTAAGTGCTAACGTTTTATCACTGTACATTAACTAAGATGCGTTTTAAAATTCACTTACCACTTGAAGGGTATTCTCTTCAAAAAAGCCACAAAGCACTCTTCTGGGTCAGGAAAATCCTAGCAGCCTTTTGTGTGTATGTGTAAGGTTTATTTGTCATTGTAAGACCTCAAGTCAGAGGTTCTCAAATGCGGTCATCAAAGCACCCCAACGGCCCAGGTTTGAAATATATCCATAAACAACAAACAAAGTAGCAGCGCTGTGTGATAAATATTAAAAAGATCAACAATTACATTCGTTAATCATGGTGGAGATAAGGACACGGGGAGCTGAATGGATTAAGGTGAAAAAGGCAATAGTTTAATAAAAATACATACAATGTATCGATAAAAATAATATTAAATGAGAATTGTAATAAAATTACAGCAAAACAGAATCACCATGGAGCTGCCTTAGTTGTGCTATCCGTTTTTCTTAATTTATGTGGACTATTACTGATAGTATTGGAATTAGGTAACACCTGGGCTTTTTAGCACAGTCCTGATGGCTGCAATGCCACATATATTACCGCTGGAGGAGGGGGTTCTCTGGGTAGCGTCCCTTTTGGCGGGTAGAACCAAAAGGGACGCTACCCAGAGCCTTTTTCACCTTAATCCATTCAGCTCCCCGTGTCCTTATCTCCACCATGATTAACGAATGTAATTGTTGATCTTTTTAATATTTATCACACAGCGCTGCTACTGTACTTTGTTTGTTGTTTATTGTTTATAGTGTTCACAGGATTGACTATACCTGTTACATAGCAGCTGCTATAATTAGAACACCAGCCCAACCTGCGCCCGATTTTAACTTCGGTTAAAATTTCTCCTTTTTGAAATATATCCATGCTTGGACATAGGTGACTTAATTAGCACCTTAGTCAATTTGATTTAACTATCTGTGCTGAGCCATGGATATACCTAAAACATGGACCATTGGGGTGCCTTGAGGACCACTTTTGAGAACCTCTGCTTCAAGTTCTAGGACCTGAGAGTCGGACGCACAGCCGATGTTGTATGCAGTGGAGTGAGTCATACTGTACGTGTGTCCAGGGTCTGTGAGTGCAGAGTTGCAGGTGCAATTTAGACATAAGGGAGATGCACGGTGTCAGAAATCTGCTGGGCGGTGACTGAGGTGGCTATTCAGATGCACAAAGATAGTCTGTGTTATGGGAACGGCGCCGGTGTGTCGCTGTAGTGGTTGGAAACTCAGATGCATAATCGGTCACATAGGAGGCCATTCTCTCCCGGAAGATCTGAGCCTAGCATGGGTAAAAGCTACAATGGTGCGACAGATGGATGCAGTATTTGAGTGTCTAAATATGCTCCAAGTGGGTGTCTCAGACTTTACACATTCAGGCGCACAGCTGTAAACCAGGAAAGGGCCTGTAGCAGCATTTTCATAAAGTCATAGGTAAATGACAGGCAAAAGACCGTCTCAGAATCAGATGCCTCATTTTACTGCTGAGGTAACCTAAATGCCCTCCTAGTTGATCCTGATAGAATGAATTCCAAGAGAAGACCGGATCTAATGACACTATCAGCATGTCACGAATACATGATGTGCATTATTTCTAAGCTCCTATTCTGATTGCCATTATTCATCCAGAACTAAAGATTCATGTTATACTAAAATGTATTCAGTTGTTTTAAAAGAAGAAGATACTATAGATTAATTCCTTACTCCAATAATAGTGATCATATTCTCCCCTGGCTAGACCACTTGATTTCATTTTCTAAACTGAACTTAGAAAAACACCTATTGTGATGGGTTATTTTGGCTTATACTGTAGATTAGATTTCATTGGGACGTGTTCCTCAGACACGGCAAGCCTAAATGCATTCTCATTACATCTTATGAGTGGTTGGGTCTTGGGATACTGGTGTTACAAGGTTGGGAGTCTGCGTGTAGGCTGTATCTATGGACAATAGCAGTGTAACAATTACAATGTTCTATACTTCTGATGTAATTCTCATTTTACGTGACATGGTAAGATTTATTGACGGGCAATATTTTAGATCCTTTGAATCAAATTATTGTCATGTTTATGATCTTATCTCAAATCTAATATTAATAATTCCAGGTGTGAGTTATTTAAACAATTGAGGAGCTGGAGGCCCAAAGAAGCCAAAACCCTATTTGGCCGAGTGCCACAACAAGAAGTGGTACCACCAGTTTATAAACAGTACAGTAAGGTAATGGGACTGATATATATATATATATATATATATTCTGATCATATACTGTACTATACTGGTTTTTTATGGTTCTAATAAATTCTTACTGGATAATAATAGCTTATCTATCAAAGCCAGGTGTTCAGTGATGCAGCCAGGAGATGCTTTGCTTGTATCATGATTACATAGCTGTGGTCAAATCTAAACCCACTTTGCAGAACTGAGGAGACCTGGAGCGTGTCTGTATTGGGAAAGACCTCACAATGTGACCTCACTTGTACCCCTTTCACACCGCAGCTATAACCCGGTAAATTGACGTTTTTTAAGCCTTCCAAAATGGTTCTAGCTGCGGTGTGAAAGGGCCACATTGAATTTACTGGTTACAGATTACTGGTATTTTAAAACGGTTAAAAAGCAGGGTCCTACACGGTTCAGACCCGTTTCATTGCGCAATGTGAAAGGCTCAGAAACAGTATTTCCAAACCACAGAAGGTGATTGGCTGTCTCCATGCGTGATGTCACCAGGCAGAAGCAGGAAATAAACTGGAGCAAACACATGAGAGTGAAGAAGCATTTTATTACCCAGAATACAGTTTAAAATGGCAAATTGTAGTGATGAGGAGGTTAGGGAGCTGTTTAGGATGAGAGGGGATGAAGAAATTGCTAGACAAATCACTGGGACAGTGAAGGATGCAGTAATCTACAAAAACATGGTAAAGATGCTTGAAGCTGCTGGGTTCCATCGTACGACTAGCCAAATTATTAATAATTAATTAATAATTAATCATTATTAATAATGTGTGGGCCAGAAAAGTCCATTTAAAATGACAACCACTGTTTTCTATGGGAGAAACGGGTTCAGTGTGAAAGGTACCAAAACGGTAATGAAACGGTAATATACCAGTTACAACATGCGATGTGAAGGGGGTTTAACTGCTCAGACCCGTTTTAAGACCCGTTTTAAGAAACGTTTTAAAAGCAGGGTTTGTGATGTGAAAGCGGTATTACTAAAAGTAGGTCCAGGTACTTCTAGTCCTATATCTGCTTCAGACTATGATGTTTGAATATTTCTATTTTTGTGAGAACTGTGCTAAAACATTTTCCAGATCATTTGTTTTCTATTGTTTAACAATGTTACTGGAAACCTTATGGAAACATTTGTTAATGTCATTTTGGCTCCATTTTACATCAGGGTGTAGCTGAGGCATAGTTGAATGCAGGTCTGTTTTGCAGACAGACCTTGGCACGGATTTAATGGAGTCCACGTTCGCCCGATGTGCAGGATGCCGGCCAAACTGCGACTTGAATAAGCCATGTAAATGATTGGTCCTTTAAAAAAAGTCCGCGTTCTGCCTGTATCCCGCGCGTCTGGCGAACTTGGACTCCATTACAACTGGCCCTTTGTGTGTTTTCACGTTGAGCATGCTTTGGAGCTGAACGGATGCATTTACCGGAGATAGCGAGTTGCATTAACGCTTGTGGCTAAAATGTTCTGGAAGCATCTTTTATACAAAGTATAGTGAGCACTGATCAGGGGCATAAATTCATGCCAGGCGCCCGGAGGCAAAATAGAAGGTGGCGCCCCCCCAGTGGCTATGGCTTGCACATTTGCTGATGTCCCATCGACTTGTCAGTGGTACAGTACATCTGGGAGAATAAAGATTCCTTATTGAAGCTAATTGTGGCGATAAGGAATCTTTATTTTCAGGTGCTGGCGTAAATGATAATAAATAGTGCCCTGAGGAGGGGTTTTATCAAAGCTCGGAGAGAGATAAAATTGTGAGAGATAAAGTACCAAACAATCAACTTTTGCCTTTCATTTTACAGGCTGTGTTTGAAAAATGACAGGAGCGGATTTGATGGTACTTTGGGCCTAATTTAGACCTGATAGTAGATGACTAGTGACACCCAGTGGTCACTCTAGATCCCCCAGCGACGAAAAAGAGGGCACAGCCTTATATAAAGGGGCGTTGCATCATGGGAGATCCCAATGGCATCACTCCAGGGGCATGCCCAGCATATCCGGAGATGCTGGGCTGACCCCGGAGACAGTCAGTGTCAGCTCCTCCTCCATGATCGGAGCAGGATACTACAGCCGAATGTTATATCCCTTTCACACCGCATAAATAACCCGGTATCGACCCGGCGGTGTGAAAGGGGCATAGCCGAAATCCCGGGTCGCCTGACAATTCAACCCGGGAATAAAGCAGTGTTATACCCGGGTTGAATACCGGGTCAGTGGCTGCATAAACGGGCCCCCGGGTCGATGCGTCCCGGGACTCATTTACTACAGCAGGGAGAGGCGGTGCGGAGATGATCTCATCTCCCAGTGCCGCTTCCACCCCCGCCTCCGCCCCTCTGCTATGGCAACCCACCCGGCATATTGCCGGGTCTGGGAAACCTGCAGCAGCGGCCAATGCCGAATCCCACACGGGAAGGACCCGTTTTCAGTTCCCGGGTGGGATCCGGCATTGGCAGTGTGAAAGGGGTATGACACTGCAGCACCTGGCTTCTGTCACTACAGAAAAGTTGTAATTGTGGTTCCACTAGAGATGAGCGGGTTCGGTTTCTCTGAATCCGAACCCGCCAGAACTTCATGTTTTTTTTCACGGGTCCGAGCGACTCGGATCTTCCCGCCTTGCTCGGTTAACCCGAGCGCGCCCGAACGTCATCATGACGCTGTCGGATTCTCGCGAGGCTCGGATTCTATCGCGAGACTCGGATTCTATATAAGGAGCCGCGCGTCGCCGCCATTTTCACACGTGCATTGAGATTGATAGGGAGAGGACGTGGCTGGCGTCCTCTCCATTTAGATTATAAGAGACTGAGAGAGATTTACTGGAGCTGACTAGGAGGAGTACTGTTACTGTAGAAGTGTAGAGACTGAGTGGAGAGAGTTTACTAGTGAGGACAGTGCAGTTTACTTTATAATCCGTTCTCTGCCTGAAAAAAGCGATACACAGCACACAGTGACTCAGTCACATACCATATCTGTGTGCACTGCTCAGGCTCAGGCCAGTGTGCTGCATCATCTATTATCTATATATAATATTATATATATCTGTCTGACTGCTCAGCTCACACAGCTTATAATTGTGGGGGAGACTGGGGAGCACTACTGCAGTGCCAGTTATAGGTTATAGCAGGAGCCAGGAGTACATAATATATTATATAGTGAGTGACCACCAGACACACAGTGCAGTTTATTTAATATATCCGTTCTCTGCCTGAAAAAAGCGATACACACAGTGACTCAGTCAGTCACATACCATATCTGTGTGCACTGCTCAGGCTCAGGCCAGTGTGCTGCATCATCTATTATCTATATATAATATTATATATATCTGTCTGACTGCTCAGCTCACACAGCTTATAATTGTGGGGGAGACTGGGGAGCACTACTGCAGTGCCAGTTATAGGTTATAGCAGGAGCCAGGAGTACATAATATATTATATAGTGAGTGACCACCAGACACACAGTGCAGTTTATTTAATATATCCGTTCTCTGCCTGAAAAAAGCGATACACACAGTGACTCAGTCAGTCACATACCATATCTGTGTGCACTGCTCAGGCTCAGGCCAGTGTGCTGCATCATCTATTATCTATATATAATATTATATATATCTGTCTGACTGCTCAGCTCACACAGCTTATAATTGTGGGGGAGACTGGGGAGCACTACTGCAGTGCCAGTTATAGGTTATAGCAGGAGCCAGGAGTACATGATATATTATATAGTGAGTGACCACCAGACACACAGTGCAGTTTATTTAATATATCCGTTCTCTGCCTGAAAAAAGCGATACACACAGTGACTCAGTCAGTCACATACCATATCTGTGTGCACTGCTCAGGCTCAGGCCAGTGTGCTGCATCATCTATATATATTATATATCTGTCTGACTGCTCAGCTCACACAGCTTATAATTGTGGGGGAGACTGGGGAGCACTACTGCAGTGCCAGTTATAGGTTATAGCAGGAGCCAGGAGTACATATTATATTAAAATTAAACAGTGCACACTTTTGCTGCAGGAGTGCCACTGCCAGTGTGACTGACCAGTGACCTGACCACACTGACCACCAGTATAGTTAGTAGTATACTTATATTGTGATTGCCTGAAAAAGTTAAACACTCGTCGTGTGACTTCACTTGTGTGTTTTTTTTTTTTTTTATTCTATAAAAATAAAACTCATTCTGCTGACAGACAGTGTCCAGCAGGTCCGTCATTATATAATATATAATATATACCTGTCCGGCTGCAGTAGTGATATATATATATTTTTTATATCATTTATCATCCAGTCGCAGCAGACACAGTACGGTAGTTCACGGCTGTGGCTACCTCTGTGTCTCTGCACTCGGCAGGCAGTCCGTCCATAATTGTAATACCACCTAACCGTGGATTTTTTTCATTCTTCTTTATACATACATAGTTACATAGACATCTTCTCTTTATCAACCAGTCTATATTAGCTGCAGACACAGTACAGTACGGTAGTTCACGGCTGTGGCTACCTCTGTGTCTGCAGTCGGCAGGCAGTCCATAATTGTATACTAGTATCCATCTCCATTGTTTACCTGAGGTGCCTTTTAGTTGTGCCTATTAAAATATGGAGAACAAAAATGTTGAGGTTCCAAAATTAGGGAAAGATCAAGATCCACTTCCACCTCGTGCTGAAGCTGCTGCCACTAGTCATGGCCGAGACGATGAAATGCCAGCAACGTCGTCTGCCAAGGCCGATGCCCAATGTCATAGTACAGAGCATGTCAAATCCAAAACACCAAATATCAGAAAAAAAAGGACTCCAAAACCTAAAATAAAATTGTCGGAGGAGAAGCGTAAACTTGCCAATATGCCATTTACCACACGGAGTGGCAAGGAACGGCTGAGGCCCTGGCCTATGTTCATGGCTAGTGGTTCAGCTTCACATGAGGATGGAAGCACTCAGCCTCTCGCTAGAAAAATGAAAAGACTCAAGCTGGCAAAAGCAGCACAGCAAAGAACTGTGCATTCTTCGAAATCCCAAATCCACAAGGAGAGTCCAATTGTGTCGGTTGCGATGCCTGACCTTCCCAACACTGGACGTGAAGAGCATGCGCCTTCCACCATTTGCACGCCCCCTGCAAGTGCTGGAAGGAGCACCCGCAGTCCAGTTCCTGATAGTCAGATTGAAGATGTCAGTGTTGAAGTACACCAGGATGAGGAGGATATGGGTGTTGCTGGCGCTGGGGAGGAAATTGACCAGGAGGATTCTGATGGTGAGGTGGTTTGTTTAAGTCAGGCACCCGGGGAGACACATGTTGTCCGTGGGAGGAATATGGCCGTTGACATGCCAGGTGAAAATACCAAAAAAATCAGCTCTTCGGTGTGGAGGTATTTCACCAGAAATGCGGACAACAGGTGTCAAGCCGTGTGTTCCCTTTGTCAAGCTGTAATAAGTAGGGGTAAGGATGTTAACCACCTCGGAACATCCTCCCTTATACGTCACCTGCAGCGCATTCATAATAAGTCAGTGACAAGTTCAAAAACTTTGGGTGACAGCGGAAGCTGTCCACTGACCAGTAAATCCCTTCCTCTTGTAACCAAGCTCACGCAAACCACCCCACCAACTCCCTCAGTGTCAATTTCCTCCTTCCCCAGGAATGCCAATAGTCCTGCAGGCCATGT
Source organism: Pseudophryne corroboree (assembly GCF_028390025.1). Lineage (NCBI taxonomy): Eukaryota > Metazoa > Chordata > Amphibia > Anura > Myobatrachidae > Pseudophryne > Pseudophryne corroboree. Next base: position 347,579,020 of record NC_086451.1, read on the forward strand.
CACTGGCAATTCTGACGAGTCCTCTCCTGCCCGGGATTCCTCTGATGCATCCTTGCGTGTAACGCCTACTGCTGCTGGCGCTGCTGTTGTTGCCGCTGGGAGTCGATGGTCATCCCAGAGGGGAAGTCGTAAGCCCACTTGTACTACTTCCAGTAAGCAATTGACTGTTCAACAGTCCTTTGCGAGGAAGATGAAATATCACAGCAGTCATCCTACTGCAAAGCGGATAACTGAGGCCTTGGCATCCTGGGTGGTGAGAAACGTGGTTCCGGTATCCATCATTACTGCAGAGCCAACTAGAGACTTGTTGGAGGTACTGTGTCCCCGGTACCAAATACCATCTAGGTTCCATTTCTCTAGGCAGGCGATACCGAAAATGTACACAGACCTCAGAAAAAGAGTCACCAGTGTCCTAAAAAATGCAGCTGTACCCAATGTCCACTTAACCACGGACATGTGGACAAGTGGAGCAGGGCAGGGTCAGGACTATATGACTGTGACAGCCCACTGGGTAGATGTATGGACTCCAGCCGCAAGAACAGCAGCGGCGGCACCAGTAGCAGCATCTCGCAAACGCCAACTCTTTCCTAGGCAGGCTACGCTTTGTATCACCGGTTTCCAGAATACGCACACAGCTGAAAACCTCTTACGGCAACTGAGGAAGATCATCGCGGAATGGCTTACCCCAATTGGACTCTCCTGTGGATTTGTGGCATCGGACAACGCCAGCAATATTGTGTGTGCATTAAATATGGGCAAATTCCAGCACGTCCCATGTTTTGCACATACCTTGAATTTGGTGGTGCAGAATTTTTTAAAAAACGACAGGGGCGTGCAAGAGATGCTGTCGGTGGCCAGAAGAATTGCGGGACACTTTCGGCGTACAGGCACCACGTACAGAAGACTGGAGCACCACCAAAAACTACTGAACCTGCCCTGCCATCATCTGAAGCAAGAAGTGGTAACGAGGTGGAATTCAACCCTCTATATGCTTCAGAGGTTGGAGGAGCAGCAAAAGGCCATTCAAGCCTATACAATTGAGCACGATATAGGAGGTGGAATGCACCTGTCTCAAATGCAGTGGAGAATGATTTCAACGTTGTGCAAGGTTCTGATGCCCTTTGAACTTGCCACACGTGAAGTCAGTTCAGACACTGCCAGCCTGAGTCAGGTCATTCCCCTCATCAGGCTTTTGCAGAAGAAGCTGGAGGCATTGAAGAAGGAGCTAAAAGGGAGCGATTCCGCTAGGCATGTGGGACTTGTGGATGCAGCCCTTAATTCGCTTAACAAGGATTCACGGGTGGTCAATCTGTTGAAATCAGAGCACTACATTTTGGCCACCGTGCTCGATCCTAGATTTAAAGCCTACCTTGGATCTCTCTTTCCGGCAGACACAAGTCTGCTGGGGTTGAAAGACCTGCTGGTGACAAAATTGTCAAGTCAAGCGGAACGCGACCTGTCAACATCTCCTCCTTCACATTCTCCCGCAACTGGGGGTGCGAGGAAAAGGCTCAGAATTCCGAGCCCACCCGCTGGCGGTGATGCAGGGCAGTCTGGAGCGACTGCTGATGCTGACATCTGGTCCGGACTGAAGGACCTGACAACGATTACGGACATGTCGTCTACTGTCACTGCATATGATTCTCTCAACATTGATAGAATGGTGGAGGATTATATGAGTGACCGCATCCAAGTAGGCACGTCACACAGTCCGTACTTATACTGGCAGGAAAAAGAGGCAATTTGGAGGCCCTTGCACAAACTGGCTTTATTCTACCTAAGTTGCCCTCCCACAAGTGTGTACTCCGAAAGAGTGTTTAGTGCCGCCGCTCACCTTGTCAGCAATCGGCGTACGAGGTTACATCCAGAAAATGTGGAGAAGATGATGTTCATTTAAATGAATTATAATCAATTCCTCCGCGGAGACATTGACCAGCAGCAATTGCCTCCACAAAGTACACAGGGAGCTGAGATGGTGGATTCCAGTGGGGACGAATTGATAATCTGTGAGGAGGGGGATGTACACGGTGATATATCGGAGGGTGAAGATGAGGTGGACATCTTGCCTCTGTAGAGCCAGTTTGTGCAAGGAGAGATTAATTGCTTCTTTTTTGGGGGGGGTCCAAACCAACCCGTCATATCAGTCACAGTCGTGTGGCAGACCCTGTCACTGAAATGATGGGTTGGTTAAAGTGTGCATGTCCTGTTTTGTTTATACAACATAAGGGTGGGTGGGAGGGCCCAAGGACAATTCCATCTTGCACCTCTTTTTTCTTTTCTTTTTCTTTGCATCATGTGCTGATTGGGGAGGGTTTTTTTGGAAGGGACATCCTGCGTGACACTGCAGTGCCACTCCTAGATGGGCCCGGTGTTTGTGTCGGCCACTTGGGTCGCTAATCTTACTCACACAGTCAGCTACCTCATTGCGCCTCTTTTTTTCTTTGCGTCATGTGCTGTTTGGGGAGGGTTTTTTGGAAGGGACATCCTGCGTGACACTGCAGTGCCACTCCTAGATGGGCCCGGTGTTTGTGTCGGCCACTAGGGTCGCTAATCTTACTCACACAGCTACCTCATTGCGCCTCTTTTTTTCTTTGCGTCATGTGCTGTTTGGGGAGGGTTTTTTGGAAGGGCCATCCTGCGTGACACTGCAGTGCCACTCCTAGATGGGCCCGGTGTTTGTGTCGGCCACTAGGGTCGCTAATCTTACTCACACAGCTACCTCATTGCGCCTCTTTTTTTCTTTGCGTCATGTGCTGTTTGGGGAGGGTTTTTTGGAAGGGACATCCTGCGTGACACTGCAGTGCCACTCCTAGATGGGCCCGGTGTTTGTGTCGGCCACTAGGGTCGCTTATCTTACTCACACAGCGACCTTGGTGCAAATTTTAGGACTAAAAATAATATTGTGAGGTGTGAGGTATTCAGAATAGACTGAAAATGAGTGTAAATTATGGTTTTTGAGGTTAATAATACTTTGGGATCAAAATGACCCCCAAATTCTATGATTTAAGCTGTTTTTTAGTGTTTTTTGAAAAAAACACCCGAATCCAAAACACACCCGAATCCGACAAAAAAAATTCGGTGAGGTTTTGCCAAAACGCGTTCGAACCCAAAACACGGCCGCGGAACCGAACCCAAAACCAAAACACAAAACCCGAAAAATTTCAGGCGCTCATCTCTAGGTTCCACCCACTCCGAGGGTGACACCCAGGTGTGGCCGGCACCCCCTTGTGGTGCCACTGGCTAACTGAATCTGTCCCTCAGATTCAAAAAATGTATTTATGTACTGTATATGCGCCCTAATTGGAACACCTTTTCCCCAACCTCACAAGTGTATGGGTCATTGAGTCAACACACATTAGGTCGACATGCATTGGGTCAACCACTAACGGTCAACATGCACTAGGTCGACAGGGTGTTTAGGTCGACAGGGTCGTTAGTAGAGATAAGCGGATTCGGTTTTACCCGGATTTACTCGGTTCTCAAAACGGCATTTTATTGGCTCACGGATGTCACGTGTTTTAAATAGCCAATAAGATGCCGTTTTGAGAACCGAGTAAATCCGAGTAAAACCGAATCCGCTCATCTCTAGTCGTTAGGCTGACATGTGCAAGGTCAACAGGTCAAAAGGTCGACATTTTTTTAAACTTTTTTGGTGTCGTTTTCTTCGTAAAGTGATGGGGAACCCTAATTAGTACACCGCGTCCCCTCATATGGCTTGCTTCGCTCGCTCGGCACAGGTTACCGTTCCCATTAGTAGTCCACGTGTATCGTAAAGTATAAAAAAGGTCAAAAAATGAATTTAAAAAAAACGTGAAAAACTTATGTCGACCTTTTGACCTTGCACATGTTGACCTGACGAACCTAATACAATGGATGAAAATGGGAATAGAGAAAATCCCTGCGCCCTAGGAGCAGCTATAGTAAGTGTGGACAAGAGTGTATCACCAATTACACTCCAGGGGATTAAACATACAAAGGAGATTTTTGGTACACACTTTCAGTGGCGCTCCAAATCATGAATTTCTTTTCTTCTTATCCTTTCCCATGATTTGAACCTACGGAGACGGCTAGAGAACCTTTCCTCGGCAGAAAACTTCAGGAGAATCATCCAGAATCACATGAGAACTTATTATTGTCAATAATTGATATCATCTACTGCATTGTCTATATATGGAGCGCCACTGAAAGTGTGTACCAAAAATCTCCTTTGTATGTAGACCTAACGAACCTGTTGCACATGTCGACCTAACAAACCTGTCGACCTAGACACCCTGTCGACCTAGTGCATGTCGACATTTAGTGGTCGACCGAGTGCATGTCGACCTAACGACCGCAACCCCCACACAAATGCTTGATAGTTACAAAGAACAGGGGCCCTCATTCCGAGTTGTTCGCTCGGTAAAAATCTTCGCATCGCAGCGATTTTCCGCTTAATGCGCATGCGCAATGTCCGCACTGCGACTGCGCCAAGTAAATTTGCTATGCACTTAGTAATTTTATTCACGGCTTTTTCATCGTTCTGGCGATCGTAATGTGATTGACAGGAAATGGGTGTTTCTGGGCGGAAACAGGCCGTTTTATGGGCGTGTGGGAAAAAACGCTACCGTTTCCGGAAAAAACGCAGGAGTGGCCGGAGAAACGGAGGAGTGTCTGGGCGAACGCTGGGTGTGTTTGTGACGTCAAACCAGGAACGACAAGCACTGAACTGATCGCAGATGCCGAGTAAGTCTGAAGCTACTCAGAAACTGCTACGAGGTGTGTAATCGCAATATTGCGAATACATCGTTCGCAATTTTACTATGCTAAGATTCACTCCCAGTAGGCGTAGGCTTAGCGTGTGCAAAGCTGCAAAAAACGGCTTGCGAGCGAACAACTCGGAATGACCCCCAGTATTTGAGCAATAAATAGTCAAATAGTGATTTAAAAAAATGTGAATTACTGGGAAATGCTCATTGTGGTTCACATTGAAACAAATATTGCAGAAATAACAGGAAACTGAAATCTTTAAAGGTTTTTGTTTTTATCTACAGTTTTTGTAACTTCTTATATGTCCTGTGAACAGAGGCGTATCTAGGGTATTTGGAGCCCAGGGCAAGATCAAAAATGGCGCCCCCCCCCCCCCCCCCCTCCCCAAAAACAAAACTAAAAAGGAAAGTATGTGCCCACACCACTGGTGTCACTGTATATAAAGATATGAGGGTGTGTATGTACAGATGTAGGTGCAGTGGTCGAAGAGGAATTTTTGAAGAGGGAATGAAATAGTGAAGGTCGCAATTATGTGCGCGCCGAAGGCGCGCGCGCTCCGGAAAAGGGGGCGTGGTCACTCAAAAGGGGGCGTGACCTTCAATGTAGTAGGTCTCCTTATACTATCTAGTACTGGTGCCTCTTTCACATTACAGCACACGGTATGAGCCAAAATTCACATTATGGGGTATATTCAAATGAAATCAGATCCATTCCGACATGCATTTGTCGGAATGGATCTGACAACCCCTATTCAAATATCATCTCAATTCGACTTTTTCAAGTCGAATTGAGATGAGTGACCCAGGAGGAGGAGAGGAGGGGGGGGGAGCCACGGGGGACAGCCGCCGGCAGCCAGAGGATGTCAGCACTACAGTAGCGCTGCAGAAGGATGTCACACAGCCGCCCGACCTCACGGCAGTGTCCACCCGGCTCCAGCAAGCTTGCTGGAGCTGGGTGGACGCTGCTGTGAGCGGCACGGCTGTGTGACATCCTGCTGCAGCGCTGTGCTGTAGCGCTGATCTCCTCTGGCTGCCCGCGGCAGTCCCCCGTCTCCCTGCGGCTCTCCCCCCTCTCCTCCTCTGGGTCCGCATCTCATTCCAACATCTTTTGATGTTTTGATCTTTTGAAAAGGGGGCCGTAAGCACGTGGATCGGCAGCTATTCTGCCGATCCACGTGCTTTTTGACAAGTCAAATTCACCGAATTGTCGAAAATATTGAATAGGTCGAATCACGATTCGACCTTAAAAAGTCAAAAACTGACGTCTTTTCGACAGACGGCAGTTTTCGACTTCAATTGAATATACCCCTAAAGCACACGGTATGAGCCGAAATTCACATTATAGCACACGGTTTGAGCCAAAATTCACATTATAGAGTGAGGGGATCCTACCCCCTCAATTAACTAATCCTGTGGGGCCCTTAATTAACTAATCCTGTGGGGCACTGTGGTGAGGGGAGCCTACCCCCATAATTGACTATTTGCAGAGTTTAGCAGCGGAAGGGTTGCAGCGGTTTCTCACCCCAAGCTGCGGCGCTTCTGCCACCTCCGACACTCCACGTCTTCGGCGCCACCCGGGATGCAGAGCACCGCACCGGGGATGCACCCTTTTCAGTGTGGTCTGCTGCGCTCTGTAGGGGGATATTCTCTCCTGCTGCAGGATCCTGAAGTGCGCCGTCCTCCCCGCTGTTCTGCACCATCTTCTTTAAGCCAGCCAGGGTCTTCTGCGGGTCCTTGCTCCGGCAAGCGGGTGTCCTCCGCGATGCCGGTGCTCCCGTTGCTGGTCAGTCTCCTCCGTTGCTGCAGGGTCCCGCTCCACTGAAGGTTGGATGTCCTTCCCCGGTCCTGCTGGCTGGACTCCTCCTCTTCTGTGGCGTCTTCTCCACTCAGCGCGGACGGCTCTGGTGACAGGCACAGGCAGCTCCTCCCTGGCGTTGGTCCTCTCCTGGTCCTGCGGCTTGCTCCCTCGCGTCTCTTCAGCTGGTGCGCATGTCTCAGCTCCTCCTCCTCCGGTCTTCGTGAGTCCTTCAGGGCTCCTTCCTACGTGCTGCTGCTGTCTGCTAATTAAAAAATATATATACTTCCGGGTCTGTGGAGAAGTGCTGCTGCTTCGACCTACATACAATAAATATATTTTATAATATATATATATATATATATATATATATATATCTACACATAAAACACATACACACAAATATCCACACACATAGAAGAAATACACACAAACACACACAGAAACACACGCATACTCCTGCTTACCCCTCCAAGCCGGACACACACACACAGAAACACACGCATACTCCTTTAAGGAAGAAATTTTATAAGCAGCCCTGCGCTACCAGACGAAAAGCTGCTAGTTTGTAACACATGGGATTTTCCCTCATAAATTCCCCACAAGACAAATAGATACAAAACAAAAGATGGTTGCAAACTAGCGCTGCTTTAAAATATTAAAATTTTAAAACGGTAACTTGAAAGGAGATTGGATGAGGATAATCTCCTTTCAAGTTCCCTTTTTAAAGTTTTAATATTTTAAAGCAGCGCTAGTTTGCAACCATCTTTTGTTTTGTATCTACACGCATCAAGCCAGACACACACACACACCATGGATATGCGGTGACACGCACACTCCTGCTTACCCCTCCAGGCAGTACACACACAAACAGGCACACGCACACCCCTGCTTACCCCTCCAGCAACATACATACATGCCTGCTTACCCCTCCATTGCTGGACACATGCACACACACACACCCCTGCTTACCCCTCAAACAACACACACAAACCCCTCCATTGCTGGACACATGCACACACACCCCTGCTTACCCCTCCAACAACACACACACACCCCTCCATTGCTGGACACATGCATACCCCCACCCCTCTTACCCCTCCAATAAAACCCACCCACCCATCCATTGCTGGACACATGCAAACACACACACACCCTGCTTACCCCTCCAACAACACACACACACAAACCCCTCCATTGCTAGACAGTAGACACATGCACCCCCCCCCCCCCCCTGCTTACCCCTCCAACAAAACACACAAACCCCTCCATTGCTGGACACATGCACGCACACACAACCCCCCCCCCCCCCCCTTACCCCTCCAATAACACACACACACCCCTCCATTGCTGGACACATGCATGCACACACACCCGCCCTCTTACCCCTCCAATAACACTCACACACACACCCCTCCATTGCTACACGCTTGCAGCTTACCCCGGGCCCTCCATCATTGTCAGCGGGCGGGTGGCAGGTCCGGACCGGGGCCCTCCGTGTCTACGCACACTGGCTGGTGCTCACTCACAGCGGCGGCCGGGAGGCAGACGGCAGGTCCGTGGCGGGGGTCTTCCTTCGCGGCGCTCACAGCGGCAGGCGGGCGGGAGTCAAACGATAGGTCCTGGGCCCTCCCTCTATTTATTGCACTCTCCTGGCCGCGTCTGCGAGTGCAGTGAATAGAGGGAGGGCCCAGGACGACACCACGTCTGGAGGTCTCACAGCGGCACTGGCGGACTAGCAGCGGCAGGCAACATGGGGCGAGCGGGTCGTGCAGGTGCCAGTGGCGCCCCCTTCTGCTGGGGCTGTCACGGCGCCCAGGGCACGTGCCCTGCTCGCCCCATGCTAGTTACGCCTCTGCCTGTGAATTACCTCTGTGGTGACACTGCAGACTGCTCTGTTCCGAGGGTCAGGATGCATGAACGGAGATAAGGTGCTGTGCAGTGCGTGGGAAGCCAGCATATTACATTTCAAACATGTAACAGGCAAATTAGAATGAAATAAAACTTGTTTTAGAACATCTGTCCTTGTTGGTTCATAATTGCATTTGATAAACTATTTTTTTCATAGGGCTTTATTTTTAGGGCATGCCTTCCACAACACATCTAATTGTAAGCTCCTAGTAAACGCATTCACCAGGTGGTACATACACATTTGATGACAAGATGCTAAACCTAATATTCAATTTTAATGAATATACTTTTGATTACGAGAACAAGTGCACTTAAGAAATAATGAGCACAAGGTGATCTTTTATTCTGGGTCAGCAAATCGTTTCTGCCAAGCTCAGAAGAATTTTACTAATTAAAAAAACAATTCAAATAGATAAATATAAGAGCTTATTTAAATATCTGCTTGAACAGAAAGGCGTTAGACTTCCTTTGACCCCTGTGGCAATATAAGCATAGATGGCAGTAGTGAGCCATGGATTCTGTGTGGGACTGGAGGAATCCGCCCACACAGGGATAATAAAGGAGGTACGATCACACCTAAAAGCTGCCGAGTGGAAAATAGTCCAAGTGGCACTGAGAGCAGACAAGTGTGTATCCAGCCCAGCTGAGCTTGTGAAAGCAAGTCAGGCTGCAGTGGCAGACGAAGAGCACCTTGTGCCACTTAATAGGGGCCAGGACTCGGAGGCCAAAGTCTAAACCTGTAGGAGGCAAGGAAGACCACAAATCTCTGTGACTGTGATGTTGGTAAGAAATCAGGCCAATGGGCTCTTGAGTCTGTGAAAGCTAGGAGTTCATGTCTACACCAGGCAGGGAGGACTTTGAGGTGCCTTACCTGTGAGAGTCAGGACTTTTAAGTGAAACTTTGTGAGGCAGACTAGATGCCCAGTATAGTAAGGGGTCAAGCAATGAGTTAGTGCCCGGCATAGGGGCTAGGTTATTTGTCATTTTCTGTTTCATTTATGCTGCCAGTATAGCTCCATTTGTTTAATTTATCTGAAAAGCTGTGTGTGGACCTATCTAAAGCACCCATAACACTGCACCACTAAGCCCTATACCAATCTAATTACCTGAGATTTGTCATACACCCCCACAGAGGGTGTTTCTGACAGGAGAGTGCATCACACCATTGAATATTATTATCACTGCTTCAGTCTCTTACAGTTAATGGCATTCATTATGTAATAAGCTGGGGGAAATCCAACCCCTTTACTGGTTGCAATATTGTATGTCTTACTGATGACCAGTAGCAAAGCTAACCACTACTAAATATACTTGTGTATATGTAACTGAGAGACAGCTCCACACTGAAGACTGAGCCCAGCCATGTACATAACCTATCTTTAAGTGTATTGCATATCAGATGAGAGCTATGGGCAATTCCACTGGGGCACAGAATTGATGTTAAGGGCTGTAACTAGGAGTGTGCAACAGGTATCACCTTCCAAGTCAATACACATGAGAAAAATAAAGTCTCTTTGTATGGGGCATACTAATTAATTAGTGAATAAAACATAGCTTTTTTTAATTCATTATGTTAAAATTATAGATGAGCGGGTTCAGTTCCCTGAGAAACGAACCCCCCGAACTTCACCTTTCCCACCTGACTCTGAAACCAGAATGAGGAAAAACGTCATCATCCCGCTGTCGGATTCTCGCAGGGTTTGGATTCCATATAAGGAGCTGCACGTCGCCGCCATTTTCACTCCGTCATTGGAGAGTGTAGCGAGAGGACGTGTTTCCATTCTCAGTGTCTGTGGAGGGAAAGTGGGGGGCGATTCCAGTACTGTCTTGTGCTGCTCAGTCCAGTGTAGTGTCTTATGCTGTATCAGTCCAGTCACTGTGGTGGTGTCCTCTGCTGCCATATGTCCAGTGTAGCTGTATAAGTCCAGTGCAGTGGTGCTGTGTTGTCCTGCATCAGTACAGTGGTAGTGTCTTGTGCTGCATCAGTCCAGTCACAGTGGTGGTGTCCTCTGCTGCCATATGTCTAGTGCTGCTGTATAAGTCCAGTCCAGTGCTGCTGTGCTGTGCCGTATATGTCCAGTGATACTGCCGTATATGTCCAGCGGTACTGCCATATAAATTCAGTGATACTGCCTTATATGCCCAGTGATACTGCTGTATAAGTCCAGTGATACTGCTGTATAATATCAGGGATACTGCCGTATATGTCAAGTAGTACTGCCGTATAAATCCAGTGGTACTGGCATATAAATCCAGTCCAGTGGTACTGCCGTATAAATGCAGTGATACTGTCGTATATGTCCAGTGGTACTGTCATATAAATCCAGTCCAGTGACACTGCCGTATATGTCCAGTGGTACTGCCATATAATTCCAGTGATACTGCCGTATATGTCCAGTGGTACTGCCGTATAAATCCAGTCCAGTGGTACTGCCGTATAAGTCCAGTGATACTGCCATATATGTCCAGTGGTACTGCCATATATGTCCAGTGGTACTGCCATATATGTCCAGTGGTACTGCCATATAGATCCAGTCCAGTGATACTGCCATATATGTCCAGTGGTACTGCCATATAATTCCAGTGATACTGCCGTATATGCCCAGTGGTACTGGCGTATAAATCCAGTCCAATGATACTGCCGTGTAAGTCCAGTGATACTGCCATGTAAGTCCAGAGATACTGCCATGTAAGTCCAGTGGTACTGCCGTTTACGTCCAGTGGTACTGCCGTATATGTCCAGTGGTACTGCCGTATATGTCCAGTGATACTGCCATATAGATCCAGTCCAGTGATACTGCCATATAATTCCAGTGATACTGCCGTATATGCCCAGTGGTACTGGTGTATAAATCCAGTCAAATGATACTGCCGTGTAAGTCCAGTGATACTGCCATATAAGTCCAGAGATACTGCCGTGTAAGTCCAGTGGTACTGCCGTTTACGTCCAGTGGTACTGCCGTATAAATCCAGTGGTACTTGCGTATAAATCCAGTGCAGTGGTACTGCTGTATAATTCCAGTGATACTGCCATATATGTCCAGTGGTACTGCCGTATAAATCCAGTGGCACTGCCGTATAAATCCAGTCCAGTGATACTGCCGTATATGTCCAGTGGTACTGCCATATAATTCCAGTGATACTGCCGTATAAATTCAGTCCAGTGGTACTGCCATATAATTCCAGTGATACTGCCGTATAATTTCAGTGGTACTGGCGTATAAATCCAGTGATACTGCCATATAAATCCAGTGCAGTGGTACTGCCATATAAATCCAGTGGTACTGCTGTATAATTCAAGCGATACTGCTGTATAATTCCAGTGATACTGCCATATAACTCCAGTGGTACTGCCATATAATTCCAGTGATACTGCTGTATAAATCCAGTCCAGTGGTACTGCCGTATAAATCCAGTGGTACTGCCATATAATTCCAGTGATACTGCCAGAGGTACTGGTATATAAATCCAGTGATACTGCTGTATAATTCCAGTGGTACTGGCGTATAAGTCCAGTGATACTGCCATATAAATCCAGTCCAGTGGTACTGCCGTTTAAATCCAGTGATACTGTCGTATATGTCCAGTGGTACAGCTCTATATGTCCAGTAATACTGCCGTATATGTCCAGTGATACTGCCGTATAGATCCAGTCCAGTGATACTGCCATATATGTCCAGTGGTACTGCCATATAATTCCAGTGATACTGCCGTGTATCCCCAGTGGTACTGGCGTATAAATTCAGTCCAATGATACTGCCGTATAAGTCCAGTGATACTGCCATATAAGTCCAGTGGTACTGCCGTATATGTCCAGTGGTACTGGCGTATAAATCCAGTGCAATGTTACTGCTGTATAAATCCAGTGGTACTGCTGCATAAATCCAGTGATACTGCCGTATAATTCCAGTGGTATGGGTGTATAACTCCAGTGATACTGCTGAATAAATCCAGTCCAGTGGTACTGCTGTATAAGTCCAGTGATACTGCTGTATAATTCCAATGATACTGCCGTATATGTCCAGTGGTACTGCCGTATAAATCCAGTGGCACTGCCATATAAATTCAGTGCAGTGATACTGCCGTATATGTCCAGTGGTACTGCCATATAATTCCAGTGATACTGCCGTATAAATCCAGTCCAGTGGTACTGCCATATAAGTCCAGTGGTACTGCTGTATAATTCCAGTGATACTGCTGTATAATTCCAGTGGTACTGGCGTATAACTCCAGTGATACTGTCATGTAAATCCATTCCAGTGGTACTGCCGTATAAGTCCAGTGGTACTGCCGTATAAATCCAGTGGTACTGCCGTATAATTCCAGTGATACTGCTGTTTAATTCCAGTGATACTGCCATATAAATCCAGTGGTACAGCCATATAATTCCAGTGATACTGCTGTATAATTCCAGTGGTACTGGCGTATAACTCCAGTGATACTGTCATGTAAATCCATTCCAGTGGTACTGCCGTATAAGTCCAGTGGTACTGCCGTATAAATCCAGTGGTACTGCCGTATAATTCCAGTGATACTGCTGTTTAATTCCAGTGATACTGCCATATAAATCCAGTGGTACAGCCATATAATTCCAGTGATACTGCTGTATAAATCCAGTCCAGTGGTACTGCCATATAAATCCAGTGGTACTGCCGTATAATTACAGTGGTACTGGCGTATAAGTCCAGTGATACTGTCATGTAAATCCAGACCAGTGGTACTGCCGTATAAGTCCAGTGGTACTGCCGTATAAGTCCAGTGGTACTGCCGTATAAGTCCAGTGGTACTGCCGTATAAATCCAGTGGTACTGCCGTATAAGTCCAGTGGTACTGCCGTATATAAGTCCAGTGGTACTGCCGTATATAAGTCCAGTGGTACTGCCATATATAAGTCCAGTGGTACTGCCGTATATAAGTCCAGTGGTACTGCCGTATATAAATCCAGTGGTACTACCGTATAAGTCCAGTGGTACTGCCGTATAAATCCAGTGGTACTGCCGTATAAATCCAGTGGTACTGCCATATAATTCCAGTGATACTGCTGTATAAATCCAGTCCAGTGGTACTGCCATATAAATCCAGTGTTACTGCCGTATAATTCCAGTGGTACTGGCGTATAAATCCAGTCCAGTGGTACTTCCGTATAATTCCAGTGGTACTGGTGTATTAATCCAGTACAGTGGTACTGCCGTATAATTCCAGTGACACTGCCATATAATTCCAGTGGTACTGCCGTATAAATCCAGTCAGTGGTACTGCCGTATAAGTCCAGTGATACTGCATTATAATTCCAGTGGTTGTGCTGTATAATTCCAGTGGTACTGCTGTATAAGTCGAGTGGTAGTGCCGTATAAATCCAGTGGTACTGCCGTATAAGTCGAGTGGTACTGCCGTATAAATCCAGTGGTACTGCCATATAATTCCAGTGATACTGTTGTATAATTCCAGTGATACTGCTGTATAATTCCAGTGATACTGACGTATAATTCCAGTGGTACTGGCGTATAAATCCAGTGATACTGTCATATAAATCCAGTCCGGTGGTACGGCCGTATAAGTCCAGTGGTACTGCCATATAATTCCAGTGATACTGCCGTAAAAATCCAGTGATACTGCTGTATAATTCCAGTGGTACTGCCGTATAACTCCAGTGGTACTGTCCTGTGCTGTATATTATTAACTCCATTTAAAGGGGTTATTAATATTTAATCCAAATAATTTGTACATGGTTTGCCCTGTGTGGTGTAGGGATACGCTGTCCTGTGCCGCATATTGTGTTATATAACTCCAGAAAAATGGAGAACAAAAATTTGAAGGATAAAATAGGGAAAGTTCAAGAACCACTTCCTCCTAGTGCTGAAGCTGCTGCCACTAGTCATGACATAGATGATGAAATACCATCAATGTCGTCTGCCAAGGCCGATGCCCATTGTGATAGTAGAGGGCATATAAAATCCAAAAAGCCAAAGGCCCTCATTCCGAGTTGTTCGCTCGCAAGCTGCTTTTAGCAGCATTGCACACGCTAAGCCGCCGCCTACTGGGAGTGAATCTTAGCTTTGCAAAATTGCGTACAAAAGATTCGCAATATTGCGAAAAGAGTTATCTGTGCAGTTTCTGAGTAGCTCGAGACTTACTCTTCCAGTGCGATCAGTTTAGTGCTTGTCGTTCCTGGTTTGACGTCACAAACACACCCAGCGTTCACCCAGACACTCCCCCGTTTCTCCAGCCTCTCCCGCATTTTTCCCAGAAACGGCAGCGTTTTTTCACACACTCCCATAAAACGGCCAGTTTCCGCCCAGAAACACCCAGTTCCTGTCAATCACACTCCGATCACCAGAACGAAGAAAAAACCCTGTAATGCCGTGAGTAAAATACCAAACTTCTTAGCAAATTTACTTGGCGCAGTCGCAGTGCGAACATTGCGCATGCGCAATTAGCGGAAAATCGCTGCGATGCGAAGAAAATTACCGAGCGAACAACTCGGAATGAGGGCCAAAGTTCGGTAAAAATACTCCAAAAAATAAATGTAAATGGTCTGAGGAGAAACGTGAACTTGCCAATATGACATTTATAACACGGAGTGGCAAGGAACGGCTAAGGCCCTGGCCTATGTTCATGACTCGGGATCAGTACGAGAACCCGCCAGACGGGATCCCGGTGGTCGGAATACCGACACCGGGATCTTAACCAGTACAATCCCGACAGGGGGGCAAGTGCAACGCAGCCCCTTGCGGGCTCGCTGCGCTCGCCAAGCTGCGGGCACGGTGCCTCGTTACGCTCGGCACACTAATTTATTCTCCCTCTATGGGTGTCATGGACATCCACAGAGGGAGAATATGTCGGGATTGTGCCGGTCGGGATCCCGGTATTGGTATTCCCACCGCCAGGATCCCGTCCGGCGGGATCTTGACCGCATCCCCATGACTCAGCTTCACATGACGATGGAAGCCCTCATCCTCCCGCTAGAAAAATGACAAGAGTTAAGCTGGCAAAAGCACAGCAAAGAATTGTGCGTTTTAAGATGGCATCACAAATGCCCAAGGAGAGTCCAAGTGTGTCGGCGGTTGCAATGCCTGACCTTCCCAACACTGAATGGGAAGAGGTGGCTCCTTCAACCATTTGCACGCCCTCTGCAGGTGCTGGAAGTAGCACCCACAGTCCAGTTTCTGATATTCAAATTGAAGATGTCACTGTTGAAGTACACCAGGGTGAGGATATGGGTGTTGCTGGCGCTGAGGAGGAAGTTGACGATGAGGATTCTGATGGTGATGTGGTTTGTTTAAATCAGGCACTGGGAGAGACAGTTGTTGTCTGTGGGATGAATAAGCCCATTGTGATGCCTGGGCAAAATATCAAAAAAGCCACCTCTTTGGTGTGGAATTATTTCTCTACAAATTTGAACAACAGGTGTCATGTTGCCTCTGTCAAACCGTAATAAGTAGGGGTAAGGACGTTAACCACCTAGGAACCTCCTCCACTATATGTCACCTGCAGTGCATTCATTGGAAGTCAGTGTCAAGTTGTTTAACTTTAGGTAAGAGCATAAGCAGTCCACTGACGCCCTTTTTCCTCTTGTACCCAAGCTCCTGCAAGCCACACCACCAACTCCCTCAACGTCAACTTCCTCCTCAGTCAGGAACGTCAGTAGTCCTGCAGGCCATGTCACTGGCAAGACTGAGGAGTCCTCTCCTAACCGGGATTCCTCCGAAGGATCCTTGAGTGTAACGCCTACTGCTGCTGGCGCTGCTGTTGTAGCTGCTGGGAGTCGATCGTCATCCCAGAGGGGAAGTCGGAAGACCACTTGTACTACTTCCAGTAAGCAATTGACTGTCCAACAGTCCTTTGCGAGGAAGATGAAATATGACAGCAGTCATCCTGTTGCAAAGCAGGAACCTGAGACCTTGACACTTATGTTGGTGTTAGACGTGCATCCGGTATCTGCCATTAGTTCAGTGGGACTTAGAGAATTGTTTGAGGTACTGTGTCCCCGGTACCAAATCCCATCTAGATTTCACTTCACTAGGAAGGCGATACCGAGAATGTACAGAGATGTCAGAGAAAGTGTCCTCAATGTCCTAAAAATGCGGTTTTACCCACTGTCCACTTAACCACAGACATGTGGACAACTGGAACAGGGCAGACTAAGGACTATATGACTGTGAAAGCCCACTGGGTAGATGTATTGCCTCCTGCAGCAACAACAGCAGCGGCACCAGTAGCAGCATCTCGCAAACGCCAACTCATTCCTAGGCAGTCTACGCAATATATCACTGTTTTCCATAAGAGGAACACCGCTGACAACCTCTTACAGAAACTGAGGGACACCATCGCACAATGGCTTACCCCACTTAGACTGTCCTGGGGATTTGTGATATCGGACAACACCACCAATATTGCGCACGTCCCATGTTTTGCACATACAATTAATTTGGTGGTGTAGAATTTTTTGAAAAATGACAGGGGTGTGCAGGAGATGCTGTCGGTGGCCCGAAAAATTGTGGGCCACTTTCGACATTCAGCCACCGTGTTCCAAAGACTGGAGCACCAGCAAACACTCCTGAGCCTGCCCTGCCATCACCTGAAGCAAGAGGTGATAACAAGGTGGATTTCAATACTCTATGCTTCAGAGGATGGAGGAGCAGCAAAAGGCCATTCAAGCCTATACATCCACCTACGAGATAGGCAAAGGAGTGGGAATGCATCTGACTCAAACGCAGTGAAGAATGATTTCCGTCTTGTGCAAGGTTCTCCAACCCTTCGAACTTGCCACACGTGAAGTCAGTTCAGACACTGCCAGCTTGAGTCAGGTCATTCCCCTCATCAGGCTTTTGCAGAAGCAACTGGAGAAATTGAAGGAGGAGCTAATACGGAGCGATTCCGCAAAGTATGTGGGACTTGTGGATGGAGCCCATTATTCACTTTGCCAGGATTCAAGGGTGGTCAGTCTGTTGAAATCAAAGCACTACATTTTGGCCACCGTGCTCGATCCTAGGTTTAAAGCCTACGGGGGTCATTCCGAGTTGATCACTCGCTAGCTAGTTTTAGCAGCCATGCAAACGCTATGCCGCCACCCACTGTGGAGTGTATTTTAGCTTAGCAGAAGTGCAAACACTTGTGCAGCTGAGCTCTGCAAAAACAGTTTGTGCAGTTTCAGAGTAGCTCTGAACCTACTCAGCGCTTGCGGTCACTTCAGCCTATTCATGTCTGGATTTGACGTCATACACTCGAACAGCGAACGGCCAACCACGCCTGCGTTTTTTCAGACACGCCTGCGTTTGTGCAAACACTCCCTGAAAACGGTCAGTTGACACCTAGAAACGCCCCCTTCCTGTCAATCTTCTTCAGTGCGACTGAAAACTTTGCTACAACCTGTGCACAACCACAACGGGCTTTGTACCCGTACGACGCGCGTGCGCATTGCAGCACCATACCATGTGCAGAAATGCTGATTTTTCACCTGATCGCTGAGCTGCGAGGTTCAAAGACCTGCTGGTGAGAAAATTGTCAACTCGAGCAGAACGTGACCCGTCAACAGCTCCTCCTTTATTTTCTCCCGCAACTGTGGCTGCGAGGAAAAGGATAAGATTTCCTACCCCACCCGCTGGCTGTGATGCAGGGCAGTTAGGAGCGAGTGCTGACATCTGTTCTGGACTGAAGGACCTGCTAACTATTACTGACATGTCTACTGTCACTGCATATGATTCTGTCACCATTGAACGAATGGTGGAGGATTAGATGAGTGACGGCATCCAAGTAGGCATGTCAGACAGTCCGTACGTATACTGGCAGGAAAAAGAGGCAATTTGGATGCTCATGCACAAATTGGCTTTATTATACTTAAGTTGGCCCCCCCTCCAGTGTGTACTCCGAAAGAGTGTTTAGTGCAGCCGGTTACCTTGTCAGCGATCGGCGTAGGAGGTTACTTCCATAAAATGTGGAGAAGATGATGTTCGCCAAAATGAATAATAAATTCCTCCGGGAAGACCTTTACCAGCAATTGCCTCCAGAAAGTACACAGGGACCTGTAATGGTGGATACCAGTGGGGACGAATTAATACTCTGTGAGGAGGGGGATGTACACACTGAAAGGGGTGAGGAATCAGAGGATGAGGTCGACATCAGAGCCAGTTTGTGCAAGGAGAGATTGATTGCTTCTTTTTTGGAGTGGGCCCAAACAAACCAGTCATTTCAACCACAGTCGTGTGGCAGACCTTGTGGCTGAAATGATTGGTTTGTTAAAGTGTGCATGTCCTGTTTATACAACATAAGGGTGCGTGGGAGGGCCCAAAGGCAATTCCATCTTGTATGACAATTCCATCTTGTACCTCTTTTTCTTCTTTGCATCATGTGCTTTTTGGGGACTAGTTTTTTAAAGTGCCATCCTGTCTGACACTGCCGTACAACTCAAGGGGTACTGCCGTGTAAGTCCAGGGGTACTGCTGTATAAGTAAAGTACAGTGGTGCTGTCTTGTGCTGCATCAGTCCAGGGGTGGTGTCCTGTGCTGTATATTATTTACTCCAAATAAAAGGGTTGTATACATTACTTATATTATTATCCAAATAATTTTTACAGAGTTTGCCCTGTGTGGTGTGGGGGTACGTTCGCCTGTGCTGCATATTATTATAATAGCTTCAATAAAAGGGTTATTATTATCCAAATTAATTTACAGGCTTTGCCGTGTGTGTGTGTGTGTGTGTGTGTGTGTGTGTGTGTGTGTGTGTGTATGTGTATGTGTGTGTGTGTGTGTGTGTGTGTGTGTGTGTGTGTGTGTGTGGCTTAGGGGTACGCTCCCCTGTGCCACCAATTTTGTGCGTGTATTACATCTGGGCAAATTTTATCACATCCCATGTTGTTTGTGCCGCACACTTGTGTCGCTTAGCTTAGTCATACAGCTACCTCATTGCACCTCTTTTACTTCTCTGCATGATGTGCTGTTTGGGGCCTATTTTTTAAATCTGCCATCCTGTCTCGAACTTGTAGAACTTAGCAAACGTGTTCGAACCAGACCAAGTAGCTGCTCGGCAGAGCTGTAAAGCCGAGACACCCCAGGCAGCCGCCTAGGAAGCACCCACCGACCGAGTAGAGTGGGCATGAACTGATTTAGGAACCGGCAAACCTGCCATAGAGTATGCATGCTGGATAGTCAGTGTGATCCAGTGAGCAATAGACTGCTTAGAAGCAGGACACCCAATTTTCTTGGGATCACAGAGCACAAACAGCGAGTCCGATTTTCTGTGATGAGCTGTCCGATTGACATAGATTCACAAACCCCTCAACATCCAGGGACTTTGAAGTAGAAGAGGTGTCAGTAAGCACCGGAACCACAATAGATTGGTTGATGTGAAACGCAGACACCACTGTTGGAAGAAATTGCTGACGAGTTCTGGACCCTTATGGAGCCCAGACGGAGACCAACATCCATACCAGACTGCAGAAAAAGCAGAAGACGACCCAGATGAAATTCTACCACAGGAAATTTCCTGTTCTCACACTAAGAAATGTATTTTCTACAAATCTGGTGGTAATGTTTAGATGTTACCCCTTTCCTGGCTTGGATTAAGGTAGGAATTATCTTGTCCGGAATCCCTTTCCGGGCTAGAATTTGACGCTCAACCTCCATGCTGTCAAACTAAGCAGCGGAAAGTCTTGATAGACGAATGGCCCCTGTTTTACAAGATCCCCCCGAAGAGGCAGATGCCTCTGGTCCTCCAGAAGTAGTTCCAGTAGATCTGTGTATCAAGCCCTTCTTGGCCAATCCGGAGCAATGAGAATTGCTTGAACCCTTTCCCTTTTTATTCTTTTCAGAATTCTTGGGATCAATGGAAGTGGTGGAAAGACATACACCATCTGGTAGACCCACAGAGTCACCAGAGCATCCACCGCCTGTGGGTCTCTTGACCTGGAGCAATACCGCTGGAGCTTCTTCTTGAGACGAGAGGCCATCATGTCGATCTGTTGATTTCCCCACCGACGTGTCAAGCACCCGAACACATCCAGGTGAAGGCCCAACTCTCCTGGGTGGAGGTCGTGTCTGCTGAGGAAGTCTGCTTCCCAGTTGTCCACTACTGGAATGAAGATTGCAGACAGCACCACAGTGTGTCCCTCTGCCCAGAGGAGAATCCTTGTCACCTCCGACATTACAGCTCTGCTCTTCGTTCCGCCCTGTCGGTTTTTGTACGTCACCGCCGTCACATTGTCCGACTGAACCTGGATGGCTCGATTTTGAAGAAGAGATGCCTTCCAAAGGGCGTTGTATATTGCCCTTAATTCCAACATGTTGATTGGAAAAATGGCTTCCTGACTTGTCCATCTTCCTTGGAGGCGTTCCCCTTGGGTGACTGCTCCCCACCCTCTGAAGCTTGCATCCGTAGTTAGCAGAATCCAATTTTGAATCCCGAATCTTCAGCCCTCGGTCAGGTGAGAAGTCTGTAGCCAACACAGAAGAGAAGTCCTGGCTCTTGGGGACAGATGGATCCTCTGGTGTAGATGCGATTCGGACGATCTGTCCAGAAGATCCAGCTGGAAGGGTCTTGCGTGAAACTTTCCGTACTGCAGTGAATCGTAAGAGGCTACCATCTTTCCCAGGAGGCGAATGCACAGATGTACCGATATCCGGGAAGGCCGTAGGACGTCCCTTACCATTGACTGAATTACCAATGCCTTTTCCAGAGGAAGGAACACCTTCTGTACCTCCGTATCTAGTATCATCCGTAGGAACGGAAGCCTCTGTGTTAGTTCCAGGTGAGATTTTGGCAGATTCAGAATCCACCCGTGATCCTGGAATAGTCGTGTGGAGAGGGCAATGCTGTGTAACAACCTTTCCCTGGATGGTGCTTTTATCAGTAGATCATCCAGGTACGGTATTATGTTCACTCCCTGCTTGCGGAGGAGAAACATCATTTCTACCATAACCTTGGTAAACACCTTTGGTGCCGTGGAAACTGGTAGTGACAGTCCTGCAACGCAAACCTTAGATAAGCCTGAAGAGGCAGCCAAATCAGAATATGAAGGTCTGCATCCTTGATATCCAGCAGAGACACCAGGAATTCTCCCTCCTCAAGACCTGAGATCCCCGCTCTCAGCGACTCCATCTTGAATTTGAACACCCGTAAATACGGGTTCAGTGACTTGAGGTTTAAAATTGGTTCTTAACGAACCATCCGGTTTCGGTACAACAAACATGTTGGAATAGAAACCCTTGTTTTGTAGGTGAAGTGTAACTGGAACAATGACCTTAGTCTGTACCAGTTGTTGAATTACTGCTTGTAAGGTCATACTTTTTTTTTTTAAATAACCTTTTCTTTATTGAAGCAATAAAGGTATGATTCCGTCAAAAATGGTAAATTACTTTAGAGTTTGTGGTATAATACATTAAGAGAAAATGTTTACACCAATATTATACATAAAATATAATATAGATGAGGAAAAAATAAAAAAATAAATAACTTAATTAAAATTTTACATAAATACATATTTGCATGGTTAAAAAAAGGTCAGAAATCATGGCTATTAAATTAACACCATCAAATGGAAATAGGAGGATCTTGAAGAAGGATTCGAGTTTCATACCATATAGTACTACGGAAGCAATTAAGGATGGCCTCTTTTGTAGGTATGGGGAGAACCTCAATAAAACTCTCCCATGTAGCAAAAAAATTTCAGTACGGGATTCTTTTTGGAGGGAGGCCTCCAACCAATCCATGTGACAAATATAGAACAGTTTGTCTTTAAACATATCTAAAGTTGGGATCGAGCTTTGTATTCACATATGTAAAATTGATTTATGGGCTGCAGAGGATATTACCAATAGTAACCTCTTAACCTCTTTGGGAGCGTGAGTATTTGGTGGCAATAGGCCAAAGATTGCCCATCCAGGCGTATGGGGAATATAGTTCACCAAGTGTTGACAAGCAAAATGCCACACCACTAGCCAAAACTGCCTAAGGGAGGGACACGCCCAAAAAACAGTGGTAAAGGTCAGTAGGCTGTTGTCCGCATTTAGGGGGTAATTCCAAGTTGATCGCAGCAGGAATTTTTTTTAGCAGTTGGGCAAAACCATGTGCACTGCAGGGAGGCAGATATAACATGTGCAGAGAGAGTTAGATTTGGGTGGGTTATTTTGTTTCTGTGCAGGGTAAATACTGGCTGCTTCATTTTTACACTGCAATTTAGATTGCAGATTTAACTCACCACACCCAAATCTATCTCTCTCTGCACATGTTATATCTGCCCCCCCCCCCCCCCCTGTAGTGCACATGGTTTTGCCCAACTGCTAAAAAATGTCCTGCTGCGATCAACTCAGAATTACCCCCAATATCAGCAGCACAACACCTGACAAGAACCCCCTGTGCAGTGTTTCAGCACAAACAGGGGATTCAAGAGGTATATCGTGACTAAAACTCACAGAGAAAAATACACACTGAGTATATCCTGTGAACAGCCTATGGGGGTAATTCCAAGTTGATCGCAGCAGGAACGTTGGGGTCATTCCGAGTTGTTCGCTCGTTGCCGATTTTCTCTATATTGCGATTTTTCGCTAATGCGCATGCACAAGGTTCGCAGAGCGCACGCGCTTAGTTATTTTACACAAAAGTTAGGTATTTTACTCACGGCATAACGAGGATTTTTCATCGTTCTTATGATCGTAGTGTGATTGACAGGAAGTGGGTGTTTCTGGGCGGAAACTGGCCGTTTTCTGGGAGTGTGCGAAAAAACGCTGATGTTTCTGGGAAAAACGCGGGAGTGTCTGAAGAAACGGGGGAGTGTCTGGGCGAACGCTGGGTGTGTTTGTGACGTCAAACCAGGAACGAAAGTGACTGAACTGATCGCAATGTAGGAGTAAGTCTGGAGCTACTCAGAAACTGCTAAGAAATTTCTATTCACAATTCTGCTAATCTTTCGTTCGCAATTCTGCTAAACTAAGATACACTCCCAGAGGGCGGCGGCTTAGCGTGTGCAATGCTGCTAAAAGCAGCTAGCGAGCGAACAACTCGGAATGAGGGCCTTTGTTAGCAGTTGGGAAAAACCATGTGCACTGCAGGGGAGGCAGATATAACATGTGCAGAGAGAGTTAGATTTGGGTGGGTTATTTTGGTTCTGTGCAGGGTAAATACTGGCTGCTTTATTTTTTCACTGCAATTTAGATTGCAGATTGAACACACCACACCCAAATCTAACTCTCTCTGCACATGTTATATCTGCCTCCCCTGCAGTGCACATGGGGGGTAATTCCAAGTTGATCGCAGCAGGAATTTTTTAAGCAATTGGGCAAAACCATGTGCACTGCAGGGGGGGGGCAGATATAACATTTGCAGAGAGAGTTAGATTTGGGTGGATTATTTTGTTTCTGTGCAGGGTAAATACTGGCTGCTTTATTTTTACACTGCAATTTAGATTGCAGATTGAACTCACCACACCCAAATCTGCAAATGTTATATCTGCCCCCCCTGCAGTGCACATGGTTTTGCCCAACTGCTAAAAAATTTCCTGCTGCGATCAACTTGGAATTACCCCCATGGTTTTGTCCAACTGCTAACAAAAATCCTGCTGCGATCAACTCAGAATTACCCCCTATATTATGGTAAACCTGACACACTTAGCCCCCTCAGGTTATAGAATATAGGGATAGCAATCTGAGTGAGAGATACGAAATGGAGTTGACACAGCAGATATATGCACACACAAAGAGTCACAGTTTGTACAATGCAGAAATTATGACATGCAATAAAACTGCACTTGACTAGCAATACAAAGTAGTACTATGTATAGGAGTGTAGTATGGTATGCCGGCTGCCGGGCTCCCGGCGACCAGCATACCGGCGCTGGGAGCCCGACCGCCGGCATACCGACAGCGTGGCAAGTGCAAATGAGCCCCTTGCGGGTTCGCTGCACTCGCCACGCTGCGGGCATGGTGGCGCACTACGCATCCACGCTATTTATTCTCCCTCCAGGGGGGTCGTGGACCCCACGAGGGAGAATATCTGTCGGTATGCCGAGTGTCGGGATTCCGGCGCCGGTATACTGAATTAGACATAACAATGCACAGTAAAGACTGGATGTATATCACAGGGTACTTGTACAAAATAACGCTGACTAAATGCACTTTTTCTTAACTAACACTGTCAGCAGACATGTAGAATACTTAAGTGTCCTATAAAATGCACAGCGCTGACAGGCAGGCGGCTTTACAGAGGAGGATATGCCCAAACAGTCCCAGGAACAGTGTTGCTCTGTGTAATGGCGCCCAAACACTGACTGGGAGTGAGGGAGAGAGAAAAATGCAGCTCCAGGGCGGGAACATTTACTCTAAATGGCGCCCTGGGGCTGGGGGAGGGGCTACAGGTCAAAGCCTTATCCCCCTGCTGGAGTCCACCACCAGGTACTGGTGGCTTAAGAAAACGTTTTTTGAGAGAAAACTGACCTGTGCCCATGCCCTGTTGGGTCTAGTGGGGTCCCTGTACTGCCACAGTGTCCACGCCGGCCCTCCTCCCACCGGCCGCGCGGGATCGCGATTTACAGCGGGTCCCGTTGCGGGGACCCCTTACCTCCTCCCTGTAGTGCGGCCATGTGATACGGGAGAACAGTGGCCGTGTGTGTGACTAACATCAGAAGAAAACCGGAGCCTCCGCTGTAGGTACCCGGCAACCAGGGCACGGAAGTGTACAGCGCCGCTGGGGAAGGTGATGGAGCTGCAGCAGGAGATGTCTCACTGACATCTAACACTCAGTGTCTCTGCTGCAGCCCTTGAAGTCTTCAATTTTCCTTAAAAGCTTCTTTTAGGGCTGCTGGAGCATCCCCCCTGTTAAGTGCCTGCTCACTGCATGGCACCAACTACAAAACTGAGCTCCGGTGCACGGAGGCGGGGTTATAGAGGAGGCGGCGCTAGGCATTCTGGGAACAGTCAAAGCTTTGAGTCTGTTGGTGCCTCGGATCAAGATCCTACTCTGCACCCCAATGTCATTCCCTGTGGAGCCCAGTGTACCCCCGCAGCAGAAATATATATATATGTGTGTATATATATATATATATATATATATAATTATTTTATTAGGAGGTGAGGACAGTATAGGGAGCACACAACAGACCCGCCCACCCCAAAGTAGTCGACATCTAACACCACTCCTCACCCACTCAACACACAGCAGCTAGATTCTGACAACCCCCCCCCTTAGCCCAATCGACACACAGCAGCCCACTCTCGCCCAACCCACTCTCGCCCAATCGACACACAGCAGCTGACATTCACCATCCCCCTACACATACTGTACAGCAGCCGGCATTCACCATCCCCCTACACACACTGCTGCAGGGATCCGACACCCCCCTCCACACACTGCAGCAGGGATCCGACACCCCCCTCCACACACTGCAGCAGGGATCTGACACCCCCCTCCACACACTGCAGCAGGGATCCGACACCCCCGCTCCACAAACACAGCAGACACCAGCGATCCCCTCTCTACCGGCCACAGACCGCAGACATATAGTAGTGGTCAGCACCTCCCCTCCCTCCTCCCTCCAGACACACAGCAGCAGACGGCACTTCCCCTCCCCCCGCAGACACACAGCAGCCATCCAGGATCTCACACACAGTAGGTAGACTCCGATTCCCCCGCTCCCTCACTGCAGCAGATACGCTGCATGCTTCCACCCTACCTTCCAGAGAAGACAGTGGCAGCTGTGTCCCCCACTCCTCTCCACAATACAGTGGCAGCCATCACAATTAGGCTCTGTGGCCTCTCTGAACCGTGGGGTCCCACTGAACCACGGGGCCCAGGAGGGGTGTACCCTTTGCAACCCCTGTCGCCGCGTCTGACCGGACCCTGGGGAGTTGAGTATGTTTGGGGGGTTTTGTTACTTTTTTGCTTTCTTTTTTACACAGTGATCAGCTTGTGTGTCCATTGGACACACAGAGCTGATAACACTGCCAGCTCTACAGCAGTGTGATCAGAGAAAGGGGCATAGAAAGCTGTGTAAGAGTACAGGATCAGCAGTGAGCCCTGTGAATATGCCATTATAAGTATGGAAAATGCGATCTTGCTTACTAACTAGAGATGTGCACTTGAAATTTTTCGGGTTTTGTGTTTTGGTTTTGGGTTCGGTTCCGCGGCCGTGTTTTGGGTTCGACCGCGTTTTGGCAAAACCTCACCGAATTTTTTTTGTCGGATTCGGGTGTGTTTTGGATTCGGGTGTTTTTTTCAAAAAACACTAAAAAACAGCTTAAATCATAGAATTTGGGGGTCATTTTGATCCCAAAGTATTATTAACCTCAAAAACCATAATTTCCACTCATTTTCAGTCTATTCTGAATACCTCACACCTCACAATATTATTTTTAGTCCTAAAATTTGCACCGAGGTCGCTGGATGACTAAGCTAAGCGACCCTAGTGGCCGACACAAACACCTGGCCCATCTAGGAGTGGCACTGCAGTGTCACGCAGGATGGCCCTTCCAAAAAACACTCCCCAAACAGCACATGACGCAAAGAAAAAAATAGGCGCAATGAGGTAGCTGTGTGAGTAAGATAAGCGACCCCAGTGGCCGACACAAACACCTGGCCCATCTAGGAGTGTCACTGCAGTGTCACGCAGGATGGCCCTTCCAAAAAACACTCCCCAAACAGCACATGACGCAAAGAAGAAAAAAAGAGGCGCAATGAGGTAGCTGTGTGAGTAAGATAAGCGACCCTAGTGGCCGACACAAACACCTGGCCCATCCAGGAGTGGCACTGCAGTGGCACGCAGGATGGCCCTTCCAAAAAACACTCCCCAAACAGCACATGACGCAAAGAAAAAAAGAGGCGCAATGAGGTAGCTGTGTGAGTAAGATAAGCGACCCTAGTGGCCGACACAAACACCTGGCCCATCTAGGAGTGGCACTGCAGTGTCACGCAGGATGGCCCTTCCAAAAAACACTCCCCAAACAGCACATGACGCAAAGAACAAAAAAAGAGGCGCAATGAGGTCGCTGTGTGAGTAAGATAAGCGACCCTAGTGGCCGACACAAACACCTGGCCCATCTAGGAGTGGCACTGCAGTGTCACGCAGGATGGCCCTTCCAAAAAACACTCCCCAAACAGCACATGACGCAAAGAAGAAAAAAAGAGGCGCAATGAGGTAGCTGTGTGAGTAAGATAAGCGACCCTAGTGGCCGACACAAACGGGTGGTCTTCTGTTTGCCGGCGGTCGGGCTCCCGGCGCTCAGTATACCGGCGCCGGGAGCCCGACAGCCGGCATACCGACAATTATTTTCCCTCGTGGGGGTCCACGACCCCCATAGAGGGAGAATAAAATAGTGTGGCGCGCGTAGCGCGCCACCGTGCCCGTAGCGTGGCGAGCGCAGCGAGCCCGCAAGGGGCTCATTTGCGCTCGCCAAGCTGTCGGTAAGCCGGCGGTCGGGCTCCCAGCGCCGAGATGCTGGTCGCCGGGAGCCCGGCCGCCGGCCACCCGTACTGAACCCACACAAACACCTGGCCCATCTAGGAGTGGCACTGCAGTGTCACGCAGGATGGCCCTTCCAAAAAACACTCCCCAAACAGCACATGACGCAAAGAAGAAAAAAAGAGGCGCAATGAGGTAGCTGTGTGAGTAAGATAAGCGACCCTAGTGGCCGACACAAACACCTGGCCCATCTAGGAGTGGCACTGCAGTGTCACGCAGGATGGCCCTTCCAAAAAACACTCCCCAAACAGCACATGACGCAAAGAAGAAAAAAAGAGGCGCAATGAGGTAGCTGTGTGAGTAAGATAAGCGACCCTAGTGGCCGACACAAACACCTGGCCCATCTAGGAGTGGCACTGCAGTGTCACGCAGGATGGCCCTTCCAAAAAACACTCCCCAAACAGCACATGACGCAAAGAAGAAAAAAAGAGGCGCAATGAGGTAGCTGTGTGAGTAAGATAAGCGACCCTAGTGGCCGACACAAACACCTGGCCCATCTAGGAGTGGCACTGCAGTGGCACGCAGGATGGCCCTTCCAAAAAACACTCCCCAAACAGCACATGACGCAAAGAAGAAAAAAAGAGGTGCAATGAGGTAGCTGTGTGAGTAAGATAAGCGACCCTAGTGGCCGACACAAACACCTGGCCCATCTAGGAGTGGCACTGCAGTGGTACGCAGGATGGCCCTTCCAAAAAACACTCCCCAAACAGCACATGACGCAAATAAAAATGAAAGAAAAAAGAGGTGCAAGATGGAATTGTCCTTGGGCCCTCCCACCCACCCTTATGTTGTATAAACAGGACATGCACACTTTAACCAACCCATCATTTCAGTGACAGGGTCTGCCACACGACTGTGACTGAAATGACGGGTTGGTTTGGACCCCCACCGAAAAAGAAGCAATTAATCTCTCCTTGCACAAACTGGCTCTACAGAGGCAAGATGTCCACCTCATCATCATCCTCCGATATATCACCGTGTACATCCCGCTCCTCACAGATTATCAATTCGTCCCCACTGGAATCCACCATCTCAGCTCCCTGTGTACTACTTTGTGGAGGCAATTGCTGCTGGTCAATGTCTCCACGGAGGAATTGATTATAATTCATTTTAATGAACATCATCTTCTCCACATTTTCTGGAAGTAACCTCGTACGCCGATTGCTGACAAGGTGAGCGGCGGCACTAAACACTCTTTCGGAGTACACACTTGTGGGAGGGCAACTTAGGTAGAATAAAGCCAGTTTGTGCAAAGGCCTCCAAATTGCCTCTTTTTCCTGCCAGTATAAGTACGGACTGTCTGACGTGCCTACTTGGATGCGGTCACTCATATAATCCTCCACCATTCTTTCAATGGGGAGAGAATCATATGCAGTGACAGTAGACGATATGTCCGTAATCGTTGGGGTCTACAGGGGAATACCGCACTGGTCTGAAAATAACTCAAATTAATATGGTAACCAAAATAAACAGATATAAAGAAAACCTTAATTTCTTATTCTTAATTTGGTGGTGCACCCTGAGTCAATGGTAACTATGGACAACAAAGGGAGAAAAAAAAAACGGTATAACAGCCAGGACCCTTTTTTAGGCAAAGGCCAGCGTCCATAATGCAGAAACAAATACAGAGGAAGACAAGACGAGGGGGGACGAAACACCGACAGAAACCATCGGGACTGGGACGCCCCAAGGACCTCCCATTACCCCATTCGGAATACCAGGAAACGCTAGTGTCAGACAAATTGCAAATCATCAACCTTAGTACCCACATCCTTACAAGAGATCAGGCAGAAGTCCTGAGTAAAGGGCTATCTTTTTCCCCCACATTGCCATTTAACAGGTTTATGTGGGAGAAGGACTTAAGACTTTTTGGTCGCAAATTATTATTAAAAAAATTCTTTGCGAAAGCATCTAATAATGATATGACTGATCCACCTCTACCTATGGGTGTAAGATCTCTTACCAATACATCCCAATCTGAGGAACCATCTATCTCAACATCATTGGCCACACCCCTATCAGAGGAGGAATTAGTAGCAGTACAAACTTTGGAAGATCTTTACATGGAATCCCCATCGAACATGTCATCCGTACAAGGAACTAGGCCAGCATGCAGAGCCAAGTCAACCTTCTTCCCCCCAGATACCAATAGTCCGGAGATCAAAATTTATCTGGACTTGGTATCAAGAGAGTTTGATGAAATCCACACCAACTCTAAGAAGAAGTGCCTCACTAAGAATCTCAAATTTAGAGAAAGACAAGCCCTAAAGGAAATCAAAGCATGGAATGATGTTGTTATCAAACCCTCGGACAAAGGGGGCAACATTGTCCTCTGGCCCACCACAATGTACGAAGTAGAAGCACGTAGACAACTCCTGGACACAGCATGCTACTTGAAGTTGCCACTCAACCCAACAGACAAATTCCACAAACAATACACGCATATGATCAAAGAAGCCCTAGCCATTGGAACCATCACACAACAAGAAGCCAAATACCTTACTGTCTCTAACCCCAGAGTCCCCACATTTTATCTTTTACCAAAAATACATAAGAACCTGCGGAAACCACCAGGGAGACCGATCGTCTCAGGTAATGGGGGACTCTTGGAAACACCCAGTAAATTTTTAGACTTACATCTCCGGGAACATGTATTGACACTACCGTCCTATTTGAAAGACACGTCAGATCTCCTACGGAAACTGCATGATGTCTGCGTAGATGGGGATTGTATCTTGGTCACCCTTGATGTGGAAGCACTATATAGCAGCATCTCCCACCAGCAAGGAGTCCAAGCTACAAAATTCTTCCTCGACATGAAAGAAAAAAATCAGTTTAACGACTTACTCTGTGAAATGCTAAGTTTTGTATTAAACAAAAATTTCTTCACATTCGGTGATCAGTTCTTTCAGCAAATACGCGGAACAGCGATGGGAGCGGCATGCGCTCCCACGTATGCCAACCTTTTTCTTGGGTGGTGGGAGCAGACAGTAGTATTTAGTGATGATAATCAGGAGTACACTCAACATATCCTGCACTGGCTCAGATTCATAGACGACATTTTTGTGATCTGGGACAGTAGTG
Source organism: Pseudophryne corroboree (assembly GCF_028390025.1). Lineage (NCBI taxonomy): Eukaryota > Metazoa > Chordata > Amphibia > Anura > Myobatrachidae > Pseudophryne > Pseudophryne corroboree. The sequence goes on from NC_086451.1 coordinate 347,609,996, forward strand.
AACAACTTCTACTGGACTTCATTAATCTACTGAATAACAACAATCTGAATATCTTTCTGACTCATACACTGAGTAAAGATAAGGTATCATTTTTGGACCTTAACATTTACAAAACAGATAACGGCACATTGGCCACGGAGCTCTTTCGCAAAGATACAGCTACTAATAGCATCCTATACCAGACCAGCTCGCATTTTCCGCCTACTATCGAGAATATCCCAAAAGGGGAGTTTCTTAGACTTAGACGCAATTGCACCGAAAATGCTGTGTACAAACAAAAAAGTCAAGAACTGGCGACACGATTACAAGCCCGAGGGTATAGTAAGCGCGCACTTAAAAGAGCTCAAAACTCCGTTCTCAAAATCAATAGGGAGACTTTGATCTTCCAAGACAAACCCAAGGACAAAAACAAGGACTCTCAGATTCGATTTGTGGGCACTTTCTGTCCAGAATGGCGCCAAGTAAAGGATGCAATCCAGAAACACCTACCAGTTCTACACCTAGATGCGGACTTATCGCCGCTGTTAGACTCCACGCTTCAAATTAGCTGGAGGAGATCTAGCAACATGAAGGATATGTTAGTCCAGAGTCACTTCACACGAGATGCCACCAAATCCAGAAATGTTACTGGATCCTTTCCATGTGGCCGATGTAAAGCGTGCCCTCAGATCCAGATAGTAGACCAAGTCAAAGATAAATGGGGACAGGATATTCCCCTGAAACACTTTTTCAACTGTGATACACAAGGCCTGGTCTACTGTCTAGTTTGTAGTTGTGATCAACGGTATGTCGGTATGACTACAAGAAAATTCAAGACGAGAATTTTAGAACACATGGGAACCATCAGAAATGCCTCATCAGACCTACACAAGGGCAAAAAACTAACATCTGTAGCAAGACATTTTCATGCACAACACCAAGATTCCCCCTATGAGATACGTGCATTCGGTCTGGATAGAGTACATTTAGGCATACGGGGAGGTGATCTAAGCAAGGAACTCATCAAAAAAGAAAGTGAATGGACATTCAGGCTAGGAGGATTAAAACCCGGGGGCCTGAACAAGTACATCAATTATAGTGTCTTTTTATAAGCAACAATATAATTTCTGCCCTTTTACAAGTAACAATTTATCTTCCAACTCCCATTTGGAGTAGTCACAGGTCACCACTTTACGTCACTCTAATTTGTGATTAATTATCCCCCCTTCCTTTTCACTTTCCCTCCCACTCGCCCCCCCTTTTTTTTCTTCCCTCCCTTCTTTTTAACATTATTTTTCTTACACATTAGTCCACAATCTTGATTCACTATATCCCATACACGTACATTTTCCTTTCACATTGCGGCAATTAAATTGCATCCTATATCCTTTTGTAACCTCTAAAGAATTGCTCGCTTTCCAAAAAAATTTTTTTACACTGAGGCAATGTCCCATATTCTGACCACACCACCGCTTAACTTTTTCATTTTTACAGTTTTTGTTTCCATTATCTTGCAGACTTCACCTTTGTCCAGCACTCCTATCATTTTTTTAGCACCACCTATTCCACTCTCCATCCACTCGTTATTTTACTCCGTTGGATCTATTTCCTTTATAATTTTGGCTTTCGGCCTAATTAAGCCCTAATTATTGAAACAATTATCACTCATAACTGTAACTTTAACTCTCTATCTTGTTATTCGATACATTCATATATCAAGAATTTTTTCTATATGTATATGCTCTCCTTATAGTCTATTCTTTATAATCACCTGTCCTAACTATTAGCACACTGTATTATGAGAACAGTCCGTCATCTCCCTCACTATTATATCTATATCCATTCTTTTATCACCCGCTTCCTAGACTTGCCCATGAACTCCCGTTTTTGCAACACATTACCTGTGTTAAATCTCTTGGTCAGTAGTGGCAATTTATTGATTATTACCTGAGGTCTAATCAAGCACTAATCGAGTTAACTATCATTGCAGGATATCTCAAATATTTTTTTACAATGTTTAAATGTATAATTGGCCACCAATCAAGTCAACGATCACCTCAGGATACCTTTAACATTTTATCCTAATGTTTAAAAGTATATGCTTCCCTCTAATTTTCCTCTATCAGAGATATACTTCCAGTCCCACATTAATATATCTACAGTTAAAAATCATGGCTGTGTTTTTTAATTTAATTTTGTTTTTAACCACATATATATTTTTTATGTTACTCATTTGTGTATTATTCCTTTCTTTTTTCACTATCTTTTAATACAACTACATGGGTCCCCCTGCTGAGTCCAATTCTGACTGCGTTATATCCAAGGATTCAGCTGTGCAGCAATATATCCACTCTCTGATTGGACATCCATCAGCCCAGACAGTACTTATATCAGCAGGGATCCAGCCCGTGACAGGAAGTGATCAAGCCCGGTACACGGGTGAAACGCGTCTTCCGAACCCACCTTTTCGGCTGCCAGAAGCATCCTCGTCCTCCGTGACACCTATTCTTCGCTGCCCGACACATCTCTAGCCCAGCGCCTCCGTTCCCGGTGGTTCACATCCGTGCTGCCTGCCGCCTCTCCAGCCCTGCTCACATCTCTTTTGACTGGCTTCAATTACGGGACTTCCGTGCCCGTCCGGGGTCACGGACTGCACAAACACCGACTCCAGACGCCCGCACCAAGTCCATCGATCAGTGAACACTGTCGGGCAGCCACGCACGGCCCCGCACAGACAGTGTCTCAGTGCTTTGCAGCAATTCCATCGCATCCACTCTCACGGACTTGTCATTTCTGGAAGCAGAACTGTTCCACACTTTACCACGGGTAATATCAGTGTCTCATTACTATCTTCTTTCTATATTGCCGATTTATTCAAGTTCATTACAATAGAATTTTTTCTATATATCATCAGTATCCATGCAACTGCTTTGTCAGTTTTTCTGCAACAACTTCTATTCTTTCACACATGTCCATGTATTCATTGGTTGTTCTATAACAATATGTGCTCTGTGTATTAATTACAACTGAAATAATATGAAATATGCTCTTTGTGTACAATCATCTGCTTAATCAATTTTTATTATATTTCACTCATTCAGATATTTATTTATTTCATTCAGACTTTTCTTATATTAGTTTTCGAGTGACAATACCTATATCTGTTACAATGTTTAAATATTAACAGCTCACGCTACACAAGCACCAATATTGTTGCAACCTTCTAGCACACAATACCACAGGCTTCTAGCAGACTTTTTTCCAGTGAGACACTGGCAAAAATAATTACAGTATTAATTCGTGGCATAGATCATTGTTCAATACTTGCTGAACTTTATATCTAGCCTTAGAACTAACTGCCCCGGACTATATCAGATAATTATCCGGCTATCAGATTCTAGGAATTCTCATCTACTAAGCACCTAGGAGACCCATCCTGCTGTCGCCTGTTTCATTCTTTTCTATTTTTTCATGGACTCTCACCACTGATTCAGGGTGCGTCCCTGTCTAACACTGGCAGCAGATCCATCTTACCTCTGACACTCTTTATACTATGTAGTTCGTGAACTCTCATCAATGATTCCAGAAGCACTGGACCTTCATCTATTACTGTCTCTACTATCATACCACACTGGTAACGCCCAAAACCGTCCGATCTTGGAAGCTAATCAGTGTAGGGCTGGGTCAGTACTCAAGCGGGCGACCCTTGAGGAATACTCAGTTTAGTAGAGAAGAGATTGGCCTATCACGCTCAGAGTATAACACTGACAGCAGAATCACTCTGCCATCTCATTTCAACACTTTTTCTTCCCTTATGACAGCTGGGTATAGTATACCACCAGTCACCCTAATTACACTATTACTGAGCCAGTGCATCCAAGTGCCTTATCTTATACCTTCATTGGGTGGGCCAATATACTCTTTAAGACCTTGGACACCGGCAGCCGATATATATCATGCGAGTTTCAGCACTTTATTATTATTGATTATATTGTAGTACTGCACTATACTATTTAATATCAGCTAAATTATTGCTCTTTAGTTTGATTATTACTATGATGCTCTTTGACCACTGAACATTTTACTGTTATTATATTAATAAAAGTTAAATTTTCTAAGAATTTTTCTGATTTTTTCATACGTTAATTTACTATAAGAGTGCGCCCACAAAAGAGTCCTTTTTTTCTCCCTTTGATGTCCGTAATCGTTGTCAGGTCCTTCAGTCCGGACCAGATGTCAGCATCAGCAGTCGCTCCAGACTGCCCTGCATCACCGCCAGCGGGTGGGCTCGGAATTCTGAGCCTTTTCCTCGCACCCCCAGTTGCGGGAGAATGTGAAGGAGGAGATGTTGACAGGTCGCGTTCCGCTTGACTTGACAATTTTGTCATCAGCAGGTCTTTGAACCCCAGCAGACTTGTGTCTGCCGGAAAGAGAGATCCAAGGTAGGTTTTAAATCTAGGATCGAGCACGGTGGCCAAAATGTAGTGCTCTGATTTCAACAGATTGACCACCCGTGAATCCTTGTTAAGCGAATTAAGGGCTCCATCCACAAGTCCCACATGCCTAGCGGAATCGCTCTGTGTTAGCTCCTCCTTCAATGTCTCCAGCTTCTTCTGCAAAAGCCTGATGAGGGGAATGACCTGACTCAGGCTGGCAGTGTCTGAACTGACTTCACGTGTGGCAAGTTCAAAAGGTTGCAGAACCTTGCACAACGTTGAAATCATTCTCCACTGCGCTTGAGACAGGTACATTCCACCTCCTATATCGTGCTCAATTGTATAGGCTTGAATGGCCTTTTGCTGCTCCTCCAACCTCTGAAGCATATGTGACACCCCAACAGAGTTGCCACGGACATTTAACTTATTTCTGCGCCCTTTTTCCCCCTCTACAAAATACAGCCTGGCTAAATGCTTTGAGACTTCAGCAAGGAAAGGGTTAAGAACATTTTCTATGCTATAGCTGTCATGCGCTTGGACAGTTAACAGCCGTGTGCCGAGTCTGTTGGCAGTTGGGCGGCGGCCATCTTAGGAGGATGAGCAGAGTGGAACAGGACCTAGGAGCAGAAGGTGCTGAGCTGATTTGGTGGTGTACATGGTGACCAAAGGAGACTCCTTACCTGATCTTCAATAAATCAGAGTCCAGCAGCTGACAAAGAGAGTGTCTATGGAGTGGTGAGCAGACTACGTCAGCCCTGAGGCAAAATAGCCACTTCTAGTGAGATCCAGGAGCCCCATTGTATGTAGATTATACATTCTCACACTCTATAGTAGCAGTCTCAGTAATTGCTGAATGATCTAATTGACTGTCACAAACTCCCTGCTGAAATACCCTGGTATACTAGAGATCACAGTTTTATACAGTAAATTAGCCAGTTTCTATAGTAATAACACCCTTTATGAGACTGATAAGAGCCATCAAATAGCAGTAAGCACCTCTGCGCAGAAGCAGACAGTCACGTGCTGCAGTTTTCTCAGCACACAGCCAGAACTTTGTAGTGCAGTAAGGAACAATACTGTCTTAGTTACACAGACAGCTTAAAGGATTCAGGACTCAATATCACAGGGGCCTGCAGCTGATGTACTGCTCTCAGTCAGACAGTGTACATGTAACAATTGAGTACAGTAACCTTTTTGGAGTACAAGTCAGTAGCCCTGTTTCACCAACTACTCATCGCAAGCCCTTGCAGAGATAAAGAGACTGCTCATAACAGGGACAGAGACACCTTAGCTGCCTATATTGCGTTTAAGGATGAGACAGGATCAAGTGGCACAGTTGTAAACCTACTTATTGCCTGACACAGTCATGTGGATATCGCAGAGAGCCTCCTTTAAGAAAATAGCACTTACAGTACAATCAGTTAATATTACATCCAGACTAGCAAAATAGACTCACAGTTGCCTAAAAATAGCGTGCTGCATCATATTAGAAGTTACAAAACTGCCTGGTTGGACAGAACCAGCTACACTTCATTTGTTGTAATCCATCCATTGCTACCTTCATCCAAGACTTGTATTAACTATTCTCAGGATATAACTTTCCTAGAAAGGTGCACTATACTCAATGTAGCTAGCTACAAAACTAAAGGTTTTTACGGGGCCCCAATTATAAGAGTATCTTCAAGTGATTGCTTAAAACTTTATATTAGTGTGTAAGGATTGTCAAATGTGGATATTGTTTCTTGTGCTTTATTGTTCTTTGCATGAAAATGGTATGTGACTAGCATAGACATTGAGGTTAATCTAAATTGCCAGTATATGAGATAATCTCAAATTTCTACAGCTGAGAAAAACTTATAGCAGTGTTTCAGTAGAATAAAAATTCATATAGAGAAATTGTGTAATTAATGTCTGTGTGCAATATACCCTGAACTATATTGTGAGTTGCTGGTGAAACTTATGCCTGTTAGAAGCTACAGACACTAGGTCCAGGTAAGGAACACCAGAAAAGATAAAGTAACACATTAAACCAGAGTTGACTTCAGTGAAACCTACTTTAGGGTGTCACATTTTGGCGTCGTACGAACAGGATACGAACATGTCTTCTGATGATCAAGCAGCGGGGGATTTGTCAAATACTCACCCAACCATGGCCAGCATAAATCCAATCATCTTGCCGTATTACTTTGGGGCTCCATGGCTTCCATCATATAGCGGAGATGTTCGAGGTTCTGAAGGGAACACATGGACTGAATTTAGGAACAAAATGAAGTCATTGTTCCGTTTATACCAATTGAGCAAACAACAGCAAGTGGAGATTCTTATGGGGCAGCTAAAAGGCACAGCCCTGAGAGAGGTGACTTCATGGCCAGAGGAAAAAAGAGAAACCGTAGGCCTCATCTTAAACCGACTAGCTGCCACATTTGAAACAAGACCGTTATCTGAACTTAAGGTGGCTTTTTACACGGGAAAGCAGCGGCCAAGAGAAACACTGCGTGACTTTGCACTTAGTCTTCAGGAGGCACTTCGAGCATTACAGGCCATAGATCCAACAGAAATTCGGCCAACAGATGAAATATTGATTAATCAATTTATAGAGGGATCCCATGGTGAGATAGTGAAGTCGCATTTACGCCTCCTTCAGCTACAGTTATCAAATAGCTCATTTTTGGTCTTCAAAGAAGCTGCCATTAAAGTGGTAGGGACGTTACAGATGCAAGAAATGTCCTGCCCTGAGATGTTGGGAATCCAAGAAGAAAAATACCCTCCAGAGATCACAAATCTGAAATTGGATCTGCACTCACCTAAAGAAGTTGTTGCACAGGGTGATCAGGTGCCAAGGACCGATCTATTAAGTACTATAGGAGTGCAAGTCGCTGAGCTGACCCATGGGATAAATGAAATGATACAGCAATTGCAGTATTTCATGCAGCAACATGAAAAGTGCAGAGGAGAGACAAACTGGAGCATCGATGAAAGACAGCCCAGAGATGTGGACCTTCATGTTGTAGACCAGAATCAAACTGAAGTGATCACAACACCAGCTACAGACCCAGAGCCTGTAGTCAGTGCAAGGAAAGTTATGGGGAAAGTCGTTTGGTTTAACGTGTGGTTTGGTTATGGCTTTATAAATTGTCTTGACACCAAAAAAGATGTGTTTGTACATTATACTGACATAAAGGAGAACAACCACCGGAATTATTTCCAAAGTCTGGAGAGAGGAGAAACGGTTGAGTTTGATGTTGTGAATGGAGAAAAAGGTCCGCAGGCAGCTAATGTAACTGGTCCTGGTGGTGCTCCAGTGCAAGGCAGTAGATATGCAGCAAATCGCAAGCATTATTGTCACAGAGGTGCTCCATGTGATTATCAGCAAAGCTGCCAATACAGTGAAGGTGGAGAGGAGAGCAAAGAAGTTGAGAATGTGGCAGAAAGTGCATATCAACCACAGCATGATGGGACATGTTGCTACCCACTGTATGAGGAAATGGCGGAGGAGAGAGTTGACACTGTGCAGCAGAGCCTGCAAGACATAATCCGACCACAGCTTCCTCCAGATCCAGCATGTTCAGGTGAGGCCAGAGTCAAGGACATCGGTTCCAGTGCGGCCTGCCTTGATCAGGCAGATTCAGGTGTAGCCGACCAGGAAGAAGTCACAGAGAAAGTGATCTACATGGCTGCAGCAGAAGCCTTGGAAGTTTCCTCTAAACCCATTGCACCAAATTCCGTTATGTCAATGTCTGAACCTCATATTCCTGCAAAACCCTCTAATAAAACAAAAGAGGCTGTAACATGGCTTTTCCCAGAGTGGCATTGCAAAGACTGTGAATACACCACAATAAGCGGTGAAGAGTTTGTCTCAATTTTGCAACAGTCATCAAGAAGATCAGGAAAGAGGCCCAAAGGGATTTCTTCCCATTAGATACTGGCAAAAGAAAATGTAAAAGTGATTATATAACAAACATATCAGTTTATACAATAGTTTTGGGAAAAGTAAGTGTTAGAAGTGTTTAATGTTACTGTTGCTATATGGCAAACTGACAGTGTTAATGTTTATGGTAAATTTGTAAAACTTAAAGTGAAGTCTTGAAAGTTAAAACAGAACGTCTTCTAATGTTATTTATGTTAAATATAGTGTAATGTAAAGATGTATTTGAATTTCACAGCTGCAAGGTTGTTTGCTGATATGCGTGAGGACACGCATAATTCTAGTGGGCTGATATGTGACACCCCAACAGAGTTGCCACGGACATTTAACTTATTTCTGCGCCCTTTTTCCCCCTCTACAAAATACAGCCTGGCTAAATGCTTTGAGACTTCAGCAAGGAAAGGGTTAAGAACATTTTCTATGCTATAGCTGTCATGCGCTTGGACAGTTAACAGCCGTGTGCCGAGTCTGTTGGCAGTTGGGCGGCGGCCATCTTAGGAGGATGAGCAGAGTGGAACAGGACCTAGGAGCAGAAGGTGCTGAGCTGATTTGGTGGTGTACATGGTGACCAAAGGAGACTCCTTACCTGATCTTCAATAAATCAGAGTCCAGCAGCTGACAAAGAGAGTGTCTATGGAGTGGTGAGCAGACTACGTCAGCCCTGAGGCAAAATAGCCACTTCTAGTGAGATCCAGGAGCCCCATTGTATGTAGATTATACATTCTCACACTCTATAGTAGCAGTCTCAGTAATTGCTGAATGATCTAATTGACTGTCACAAACTCCCTGCTGAAATACCCTGGTATACTAGAGATCACAGTTTTATACAGTAAATTAGCCAGTTTCTATAGTAATAACACCCTTTATGAGACTGATAAGAGCCATCAAATAGCAGTAAGCACCTCTGCGCAGAAGCAGACAGTCACGTGCTGCAGTTTTCTCAGCACACAGCCAGAACTTTGTAGTGCAGTAAGGAACAATACTGTCTTAGTTACACAGACAGCTTAAAGGATTCAGGACTCAATATCACAGGGGCCTGCAGCTGATGTACTGCTCTCAGTCAGACAGTGTACATGTAACAATTGAGTACAGTAACCTTTTTGGAGTACAAGTCAGTAGCCCTGTTTCACCAACTACTCATCGCAAGCCCTTGCAGAGATAAAGAGACTGCTCATAACAGGGACAGAGACACCTTAGCTGCCTATATTGCGTTTAAGGATGAGACAGGATCAAGTGGCACAGTTGTAAACCTACTTATTGCCTGACACAGTCATGTGGATATCGCAGAGAGCCTCCTTTAAGAAAATAGCACTTACAGTACAATCAGTTAATATTACATCCAGACTAGCAAAATAGACTCACAGTTGCCTAAAAATAGCGTGCTGCATCATATTAGAAGTTACAAAACTGCCTGGTTGGACAGAACCAGCTACACTTCATTTGTTGTAATCCATCCATTGCTACCTTCATCCAAGACTTGTATTAACTATTCTCAGGATATAACTTTCCTAGAAAGGTGCACTATACTCAATGTAGCTAGCTACAAAACTAAAGGTTTTTACGGGGCCCCAATTATAAGAGTATCTTCAAGTGATTGCTTAAAACTTTATATTAGTGTGTAAGGATTGTCAAATGTGGATATTGTTTCTTGTGCTTTATTGTTCTTTGCATGAAAATGGTATGTGACTAGCATAGACATTGAGGTTAATCTAAATTGCCAGTATATGAGATAATCTCAAATTTCTACAGCTGAGAAAAATTTATAGCAGTGTTTCAGTAGAATAAAAATTCATATAGAGAAATTGTGTAATTAATGTCTGTGTGCAATATACCCTGAACTATATTGTGAGTTGCTGGTGAAACTTATGCCTGTTAGAAGCTACAGACACTAGGTCCAGGTAAGGAACACCAGAAAAGATAAAGTAACACATTAAACCAGAGTTGACTTCAGTGAAACCTACTTTAGGGTGTCACACATATATAGGGTTGAATTCCACCTCGTTACCACTTCTTGCTTCAGATGATGGCAGGGCAGGTTCAGGCGTTTTTGGTGGTGCTCCAGTCTTCTGTACGTGGTGCCTGTCCTCCGAAAGTGTCCCGCAATTCTTCTGGCCACCGACAGCATCTCTTGCACGCCCCTGTCGTTTTTTAAAAAATTCTGCACCACCAAATTCAAGGTATGTGCAAAACATGGGACGTGCTGGAATTTGCCCATATTTAATGCACACACAATATTGCTGGCGTTGTCCGATGCCACAAATCCACAGGAGAGTCCAATTGGGGTAAGCCATTCCGCGATGATCTTCCTCAGTTGCCGTAAGAGGTTTTCAGCTGTGTGCGTATTCTGGAAACCGGTGATACAAAGCGTAGCCTGCCTAGGAAAGAGTTGGCGTTTGCGAGATGCTGCTACTGGTGCCGCCGCTGCTGTTCTTGCGGCGGGCGTCCATACATCTACCCAGTGGGCTGTCACAGTCATATAGTCCTGACCCTGCCCTGCTCCACTTGTCCACATGTCCGTGGTTAAGTGGACATTGGGTACAACTGCATTTTTTAGGACACTGGTGAGTCTTTTTCTGACGTCCGTGTACATTCTCGGTATCGCCTGCCTAGAGAAGTGGAACCTAGATGGTATTTGGTAACGGGGGCACACTACCTCAACAAATTGTCTAGTTCCCTGTGAACTAACGGCGGATACCGGACGCACGTCTAACACCAACATAGTTGTCAAGGCCTCAGTTATCCGCTTTGCAACAGGATGACTGCTGTGATATTTCATCTTCCTCGCAAAGAACTGTTGGACAGTCAATTGCTTGGTGGAAGTAGTAAAAGTGGGCTTACGACTTCCCCTCTGGGATGACCATCGACTCCCAGCAGCAACAACAGCAGCGCCAGCAGCAGTAGGCGTTACACGCAAGGATGCATCGGAGGAATCCCAGGCAGGAGAGGACTCGTCAGAATTGACAGTGACATGGCCTGCAGGACTATTGGCATTCCTGGGGAAGGAGGAAATTGACACTGAGGGAGTTGGTGAGGTGGTTTGCGTGAGCTTGGTTACAAGAGGAAGGGATTTACTGGTCAGTGGACTGCTTCCGCTGTCGCCCAAAGTTTTTGAACTTGTCACTGACTTATTATGAATGCGCTGCAGGTGACGTATAAGGGAGGATGTTCCGAGGTGGTTAACGTCCTTACCCCTACTTATTACAGCTTGACAAAGGCAACACACGGCTTGACAAATGTTGTCCGCATTTCTGGTGAAATACTTCCACACCGAAGAGCTGATTTTTTTGGTATTTTCACCAGGCATGTCAACGGCCCTATTCCTCCCACGGACAACAGGTGTCTCCCCGGGTGCCTGACTTAAACAAACCACCTCACCATCAGAATCCTCCTGGTCAATTTCCTCCCCAGCGCCAGCAACACCCATATCCTCCTCATCCTGGTGTACTTCAACACTGACATCTTCAATCTGACTATCAGGAACTGGACTGCGGGTGCTCCTTCCAGCACTTGCAGGGGGCGTGCAAATGGTGGAAGGCGCATGCTCTTCACGTCCAGTGTTGGGAAGGTCAGGCATCGCAAGCGACACAATTGGACTCTCCTTGTGGATTTGGGATTTCGAAGAACGCACAGTTCTTTGCGGTGCTTTTGCCAGCTTGAGTCTTTTCATTTTTCTAGCGAGAGGCTGAGTGCTTCCATCCTCATGTGAAGCTTAACCACTAGCCATGAACATAGGCCAGGGCCTCAGCCGTTCCTTGCCACTCCGTGTGGTAAATGGCATATTGGCAAGTTTACGCTTCTCCTCCGACAATTTTATTTTAGATTTTGGAGTCCTTTTTTTACTGATATTTGGTGTTTTGGATTTTACATGCTCTGTACTATGACATTGGGCATCGGCCTTGGCAGACGACGTTGCTGGCATTTCATCGTCTCGGCCATGACTAGTGGCAGCAGCTTCAGCACGAGGTGGAAGTGGATCTTGATCTTTCCCTAATTTTGGAACCTCAACATTTTTGTTCTCCATATTTTAATAGGCACAACTAAAAGGCACCTCAGGTAAACAATGGAGATGGATGGATACTAGTATACTTATGGATGGACCAGCGACTGCCGACACAGAGGTAGCTACAGCCGTGGACTACCGTACTGTGTCTGCTGCTAATATAGACTGGATGATAATGAGATGAAATTAATATATATATATATATATATAATATCACTAGTACTGCAGCCGGACAGGTATATATATTTATTATGTAATGACTGATGACGGACCTGCTGGACACTGTCAGCTCAGCAGCACCGCAGACTGCTACAGTAAGCTACTATAGTAGTATGTATAAAGAAGAAGAAAGAAAAAAAAAAAAAACGGGTAGGTGGTATACAATATTATATATATATTATATACAATTATATATATATATATATTAAACTGGTGGTGATTATTAAACTGGTGGTCAGGTCACTATCAGCAACTTGCAAGTAGTACTCCTAAGCAGACAATCACAATATATATTATACTGGTGGTCAGTGTGGTCACAATGGCAGTGTGGCACTCTGGCAGCAAAAGTGTGCACTGTACGTTATATGTACTCCTGAGTCCTGCTCTCAGACTCTAACTGCTCCCCACTGTCAGTGTCTCCCCCACAAGTCAGATATACATTATACAGTCACACTATCTATCTATCTATCACTTCAGCAAGTAGTAGTACTCCTCCTAATGCTCCCCAAAATTACTACTGTGTCTCTCTCTACTCTAGTCTCACTCTCTTCTTCTCTTCTCTATAAACGGAGTGGACGCCAGCCACGTCCTCTCCCTATGAATCTCAATGCACGTGTGAAAATGGCGGCGACGCGCGGCTCCTTATATAGAATCCGAGTCTCGCGATAGAATCCGAGCCTCGCGAGAATCCGACAGCGGGATGATGACGTTCGGGCGCGCTCGGGTTAACCGAGCAAGGCGGGAAGATCCGAGTCGCTCGGACCCGTGTAAAAAAACATGAAGTTCGGGCGGGTTCGGTTTCCGAGGAACCGAACCCGCTCATCTCTATTACTAACAATAGTGAATTAAAGGGTTTGGAGCAGTTTTTCATGAAAACTGCTCCAAAAGCCCTTTAATAAAATCAGGTGATACTAAAATAACGTGGACTACCTTTTTCACATAATTTTATTTTAAAAAAAAGGTTAATAAATAAATCTGCCTCTTAAAGAGGAGAAACTCTTAACTGATTTCTCTTTAACTGAAAGTGGTGAAATCAATGGGGCCATATGGGATACATCCAAAAATACTAAAAGAACTTAAATGGGTGCTGGTAACACAATTAACAGAATTATTAAACCAGTCGCTAGCTACAGGAGTAATTCTAGAGGACCAGTAAAAATAGTGCAGGTAGTCACATTGCACAAAAGTGAAAGCATGCAAGAGGCAAGCAACTACCGACCAATGGGCCTTACATCAGTAGTAGGGAAATTTATGGAAACACTATTAAAAGATAGAATTGTGGAATATCTCAAATCCAGCAGTTTACGTGATCCCAAACAGCCTGGATACATTGTGGATAAATTATACAAAACAAACCTTATTAACTTTTTTGACTGACTAAAATAATAGATGAAGGAGGGGCCATCAAGGCTTTTGACATGGTGCTACATCGCAAACTGATAAAAAGTCGAAAGCATGGTATTGGATTATAAAATGGTTTAATGGATAAGAACTTGTTTGCAGGATAGGAAACAGAGAGTTGTAGTAAATGGAGTACAGTCTCAGGAGGGAAAGGTTAAAAGTGCTGTCCCCCAGGGATCTGTACTTGGACCAGTGATTTTTAATATCTTTGGGGGTAATTCTGAGTTGATCGCAACAGCAAGTTTGTCAGCAATTGGGCAAAACCATGTGCACTGCAGGGGGGGGGGGGGGGGGCAGATATAACGTTTGCAGAGAGAGTTAGATTTGGGCGGGTTATTTTGTTACTGTGAAGAGTAAATACTGGCTGCTTTATTTTACACTGCAATTTAGATTTCAGTTTGAACACACCCCACCCAAATCTACTCTCTCTGCACATGTTATATCTGCCTCCCCTGCAGTGCACATGGTTTTGCCCAATTGCTAACAAAATTGCTGCTGCGATCAACTCAGAATTAGGCCCTTTGTTAGGGACATTGCATGTGGTATCGAAGGGAAAGCATGCCTTTTTATTCCCCAGATGACACAAAAGTATAAAAAAGGGAAAAAGAAAATTCCGTACTAGATTATAAGTGATTCTTTTTAGGGAACACAGAGCTTAATAATTGGAACGATTATGTCTCCATATTATATTAGATCGTCTGTACTGGGTGCAACCCTCCAATTATCAAATATGATATACTACAGGAAGGAAAAAAGATTTGGATTCAATTGGGTGCACTCCGTCCCTTAGTCTCAATTACTGTTAAAATTAATTTTATTAATTTAAAAAAAGTATCAACAAAACGCTCAATTTGACAGCCTGTATAGCCTATAATTTATGATTTTTCTGTGTTTATTATATTTCTGGTTAGCCAATAGTAGGCTAATTGAACGAAGTACAAATTAATGTTAGAAAAAGAAAAAAGTGAAAGAAATATAGGTAGATGTGAATAAAGATATTTAAAATTATATCACGTGTCACGTTTCTTATTTACATTTTTATGTATAGCATTTCTATATGTGTGTTAACAGTGAATTGTATAAAGGAGACTGATATTTGTAATATGTTGAGTTCTAGGGCTTGTGGTATTTAAACCACAGGCATTGGAGTAACTAATTTATAATATTGTAACCATGAATGTTTATATTCTGAGTAATTCTTAGTAACAAAGCATAAATTGTTATTTTGTATCAGTTATAGCTACTCTCATTCTCAGACTTGTAGCTAGTATGTCTGGCAGCCAGTGAACACTGTATTATAGATGTGTTAATCCTCGATGGTTATACCCCTGTGGCCTGCAGCCACACAACATTCAGCTGCAATGGCTCTGACGGTTAAATCTAAATTAATTTGATTATACTTGGGATTATGATTCCCAACCACGGGTAATTTAGTTTTTATAGTGGTCCATGTACCATGAAGGTAATGATATATATAGGTCTCTGTTATCACAAGTAATATTAATGTAGTCCTTACTAAATTATTATAACCATCCATTCTCTCCCTGCTGTATATGCTTTGTTCTAGGTTACTAAACTCCGCACCCACAAATAATGCTACAGTTCAAGCATGCATGATTGTCTCACTTATATTAGCATAGACACTTTCTCACTGATCACATATATAGATTACTGTGTGTTTGTGCACTATGTCAAGCGGGCGTCCCCGCTGTGCTGGGCCGTTATGCTCGGACCTGCTACACACTGCTGTAATCCCACGAGGCTGTCTCCGCCACTATCTTGATAAAGACCGCGGTGAAGCAGCAGCGCACATATGATTTGACAGCTATGATTACAGTATTAGGAATGTATTGGCATATTATTTAGGTGTAGGACGTTACACACTGTCCACCAATGCACATTTCACTTTGTTATCAGGCTTCCTCAGAGCAATAGTCAGTAATAGTGACTACCCCTTCCCAGCACACACTACACTATCGCCGCTATCCTGCATGCCCTCCGCACACATTAATATGCCCCCCCCCATAGCACACATTAATATGCCCCCCCCCCCCCCCCATAGCACACAGTAATATGCCCCTTCCCCCCATTCAGGGGCAGATTGAGAACAAAAAGCGGCCCTGGAAAAATTTGTACTAGTGGCCCCACATGGGCAGCACCAGAGGTGTAAGCTCTAGCCATGGGCCATGGCAGCAGCACCCTCCCCCGAAAACTTTCCAGATAGCGGGCATGTCCAGCATCAAGGGGGAAGTTAAAAATAAATAAAATTAAATATTATGAGCACATTATATGATACACCTTCAGATTTAGGAAACTATATCATTCTTTAGAAAGATATATTTTCTTGCTTATTACACCAACCGTATCCCAATCACTATTCACTCAATCTTATATGTCAGCCAAGAAGGCAGACAGAGCATACACTAGAACATCTGCAATCACAGGCTAAGTGGCAAAGTAATTTTTATATATGCTAATTATTTAGCATCTTATTCATTTAGTCTATAAAAAGGACCACATGTCCTCAAACAAAACAGGCCCCACGGGTGCGTCGGCCGACCGGGAATCTTCCCTGTGAACCCTATGCCCAATCCGCCTCTGCCCCCATTGCACACATTGTTGATATTCCTCCTCTCCCCCTCCCCTTTTATCCAGAACTTGCCTAAGTCTCTGGTGTTCTGTATGCTTGTGGTGTGGCTGCTCCACGCCTGCTGGCTCCTCCAGTGTGTGCACAGTCAAGTGTGCCTCCCTCATGTGACTTCCTGTTCTAATCAGGAAGCAAACACAGCACAGCGTCGGGACTCAGGAGGTGGCTGCCCAGCTTCTGCTTTGAGCACAGTGCAGAGGTGGGGACAGAGAGGAGAGAGAGGGGGGAGCGCCCTACAGGAGAAGAGTCTTTAATCTGCCTGTGCCACTTCGCTGCCTATCATACCTGCCTGTGACAGGACCATGCTGCAGAGGCCGGCAAGTACTAACAGTGCATAACAGCTCAGCAAGGTGGCAGAGCCGGGAGAGCCCCCCTCTAGCACAGCGCCTCCCTGTTTTGCAGACCTTGCTGAGCGGCTAGCGCCGGGCCTGCCTATATATATCATTACCTTCATGGTACATGGACCACAATAAAAACTAAATGACCTGTGGTTGGGAATCATAATCCCAAATATAATCTAATTCATTTGGATTTAACCGTCAGAGCCAGTGCAGCTGAATGTTGTGTGGCTGCAGGCCACAGACACAGGGGTACTGATACAAAGTAACAAGTTATGCTTTGTTACTAAGAATTACTCAGAATATAACCATTCATGGTTACAATATTATAAATGTTACTCCAATGCCTGTGGTTTAAATACCACAAGCCCTAGCACAAATACCACAAGCCCTAGCACTCAACATATTTCAAATATCGGTCTCCTTTATACTATTCACTGTTAACACACATATAGGAATGCTATATACAGAAAGTTAAATAACAGACGTGACGTAATATAATTTTAAATATATTTATTCACATCTATATATTTTTCTTTCACTTTTTTCTTTTTCTAACATTAATTCATACTTCGCTCAATTAGCCTACCATAGGCTAACTAGAAATATAATAAACACAGAAAAATCATAAATTATAAGCTATACAGGCTGTCGAATGGAGTGTTTTGTTGATACCTTTTTTTAAATTAATAAAATTAATTTTAACAGTAATTGAGACTAAGGGACGGAGTGCACCCAATTGAATCCAATTCTTTTCCCCTTCGTGTAGTGTGACACAAAAGTATGCAATAGGGTAGACACACAAGGAAGGGTGAAACAAATGACTGAGTATCTAGATAGACTAAAGGAATGATCAAGAATGCGGCAACTACAGTTTAATGCCAGAAAATTCACTTGGGTCTCAAAAATCCAAAGGCTAAATATAGTATTAACAGCACTAATTGGAAACTACTGAGGAAGAAAGGGATTTCGGTTTCACTATTTCAGGGGACTTGAAGGCAGGTAAGCAATATAACAAAGCAATGAGGAAGGCAAGTTAGATGCTTGGTTGCATAGGGAGAGGAAAGAGTAGCAGAGAGAAATAATTAATAATGTCTCTGTATAGGTCATTGGTACAGCCTCATCTAGAATACTGAGTTCAGGTCTGGAGGGCATATCCTCAGAAGGATATAAGTACATTAGAGATTGTACAAAGAAGGGCAACTAAAATGGTGCATGGTCTACACCACAAATCTTACCAGGAAAGACAAGAAGATCTTAATATGTATTACTTGGAGCAGAGAAGAGAAACATGATAGAAACTTTCAAATACATATATCAAGGGTTTTAACAAGGTACAGGAGGGAGACATTCTCCAAAGGAAAAGAAGTATTAGAACACAAGGAAACCTGCTGAAACTGGAAGGATGTAGGTTCTAAGGAAACCTGAGGAAACATTACTTTACAGAAAGGGTAGTGGTTAGGTGAAATAGCCTCCAATCAGAGGTGGTAGAGGCAAAGACAGTAGAGCAATTTAAACATGCTTGGGATAGACATAAGAATAGTCTTACACACTAAGGATCAAATAGGGTTGAGGTTACCAAAAGGAAAAAAAAGGGCAGACTAGATGGGCCAAGTGGTTCTTATCTGCTGCCAAATTCTGTTTCTGTGTAAAACATTGGCCCTCATTCCGAGTTGATCGGTCGCAAGGCGATTTTAGCAGAGTTACACACGCTAAGCCGCCGCCTACTGGGAGTGAATCTTAGCTTCTTAAAATTGCGACCGATGTATTCGCAATATTGCGATTACTAACTACTTAGCAGTTTCAGAGTAGCTCCAGACTTACTCTGCCTGTGCGATCATTTCAGTGCTTGTCGTTCCTGGTTGACGTCACAAACACACCCAGCGTTCGCCCAGGCACTCCCACCGTTTCTCCGGCCACTCCTGCGTTTTTTCCGGAAACGGTAGCGTTTTCAGCCACACGCCCCTGAAACGCCGTGTTTCCGCCCAGTAACACCCATTTCCTGTCAATCACATTACGATCGCCGGAGCGAAGAAAAAGCTGTGAGTAAAAATACTTTCATCATAGTAAAGTTACTTGGCGCAGTCGCAGTGCGAACATTGCGCATGCGTACTAAGCGGATTTTCACTGCGATGCGATGAAAAATACCGAGCGAACAACTCGGAATGAGGGCCATTGTCCACATAGTCCGGCAAAATCAACTACTTCAGATCAACCCCTGAAAATATAGGGGGGGGGGATAACAATTTTTTTTCTTAATGTTGCCCATTTCAAGCAGCCTATATTATTCTACCATCTGCAAGGATCCTCCCATTTATCCAGTTCCACATAACCACTTACATTGCATACCTAACCAACACTGCCTTTCAGTAATGACACCAACCACCAAGAAACAGTACGTAGCCACTATTGATTACATGTGTGAATGGGATTATTTGCTGACTATTTCATCAGGTGCATACTTATGTACACCTAGATATAAATAGTTTTTATAATCCGTATTATTTTTGATTTTACATTGTGTCTTCGTTTTGTTTTGTTTCCATATTAGGAGGGACTTAAATTGCAAATATTTTTCTCTGTAGTACTATTTAGCTATTATATACTATTCTGTAATAAAAACAAAAATTCCTGAGGGCCTAGTAAATGCTTTTGTGGAGAAACAGTGCTGTCCTGGAGTTATAAAATATTTAATATAGTGTCTTTTTTAGTGAACGTTTTGCATATTACTGTTGTGTTTGGGGCCAGTGTCAGTTACATATATACTGTACATAAGTTCAGTCCAGACTTTTAGATCAGTATTAACTATTTAGTCTAATTTTTATCCCATTAATATAATTTATTTTTAAAATAATATACTGTATTTACACTAGGCTTAAAGAGGAATTTGTTAATAGGCAAGAAAGGCTAAAGTGATCTATTTAATAATTTTATATATGGGCCCAGCCACCTCAGGTGCCAAAATTTTACAAACCCCTGGAGCGAAAAGGTTAAAGGTCGGTTGTTAATATTATAAAAAATGAGTTATACCTGTCCACTGTCTTAAAGATCAGCCATTAGCCAAATGGGCTAAGGAAAGATTTTGCACCATAAAATAAATTAGATTTTTTTTTTATTATGCGGTCTACTTGCTTTACTAGGTTTTATCCATCTTGTTTAGACGGATACCTCATCCTCTGTGATGCTGTATTGTGCTCCCTTTATTCAGAAATGTCAAATGCATTTATGTAAAAGAGGTGATAAACTCGTGGTAATAACCTACAGGAGAGAAGCTATAATCCCTGCGATGTCACTGTAATCTCTTGTGATCTGTGTTCAATATAGACAAGACTCCACACTCTGCAAAAACAGATTAATCCTTTTGTTGCCGGAGAGACCTGAATGTCATTGCACATAAATACTTGTATACTTTACCTTTTACATATATAGTTAAAATATTCTGTTAGAAAACATACTTTTTTTTTTTTTTTAAACTCACTTGCAGTTATCATTAAAATAATATAAAATCCGTAGGATTCTCACTCCATCACCATAATCCCAATCAAAGAACGTGATCTCTGGGCCCAGTAGGGCAGAGAGACCACTGGTGTCAAAGCAAAGAACATAATTTAAAAAGAAAATATATATATTTTTAAATATAAATGCAAGCCTAAAATATGTAACTTAAATATGTCTACTTACATTTCCCTGATGTAGATTCCAAACTCTAATCATATAGTGCACAATCTCATCCAATTTTAACCATAACCCTAGCTCAAACCTTTTTCCAAGGCTAACCATAACCACAGCTCAAGATTTAGTCCAAATTTAATAATATTCTAAATTCAATCCCTAATCTAAGCCTAACAATGCTCTAGCCATCAGCAGAACTGCTGTAGGTATAGAGTTCGACCTGGAGGTGAGGGGGACCCGTGAAGGCCAATGGCTCTCTTCATGGCCCTCATGCACTTCCCCATGTAGCCCTGGGGCCACCGCATCCATACCTGAGGTTACAGATCTGCTCTAGACAAAGTTCCCTTTTGAGTTCCAGTCAAGCACGTTCACAGGGATTATAAGGGGGGCGACAGAGGCAGTCGCCCCAGGCCCCCACACAGTCACCAGAACTAATAGACAGCAGAACAGCATTTTGCTGCTTGCGCTCCACTTGTCCTGGTGACTCAGCTGTTCTATATACAGCAGCTGCCACAGAACTCACTGCCCTGCCATGATGACATGTGGTGAGGATACTCAATAGCAGCAGCAGCACAACCTCAATGATGCTGTAGTTATTATGAGACAGTGGGGTCAGAGAAGCAGGTTCAGAGCCTGGATTGATGGAGCCCAGCATATGCTCCTCTAACCGGAGCAATGGGTGGGGCTACAGTGGCCTGATCTTCAGTTCTGTCCTGTCTGGCAGCATAGACATGGAAGTTGAGTGAGCTACTGAGAAGCTACACATCAAACTGAGAATTATCATATAGTACCTCAGTCTGTCTGGTCTGTCTATATACAAGTGTCTATGTGTGGTCCTGCCTCTGTGTGTATGTGTAACCCTGCTGGCCCAATCTCAATACCTAGAAAAAAAAATCATAACCCTCAGTCAAACTATAATAAAGGTTTAACTATGACTCACTAAAGCTTTAATACAAGTCTAACTATAGCGCTAGCTCAAACCAAACCCAAGTCTAATCATAACCCTAGCTCAAACCAAACTCTAATTTAACCATAACCCAAGCTCCAACAAAACCCAAGTCTAACCATAATCCTAACTCAAACCAAACCCAAGTATAACGATAACCCTATTTCAGGCATCTGAAACCAAACTCACATCTAATTATAACCCTAGCTCAAACCAAACTCTATTCTAATCATAACCCTAGCTCAAAACAAACTAATTTCTAACCATATCTCTAGTTCAAAGCAATATAAAGTTTAACCATAACCCTAGTCCAAACCAAACCCAAGTCTAACCATATCTTTTGCTTAAACCAGGACAAAGTATAACTTTTCTCTACGAGCCCTCAATTGTCTTAAACTATCTCTACCCCATTAGTCAAGTTTTTTTAATTTCCTGATAGCAAAGAGGCACTTAAAATTGTAACTGCAAATTATGGGTGTGATTTGTATGGTTTGGGGGTATGGCCTGGACAAACTTTGAATGTAACCTTTCTTGTTCCAAATTGTTTTTCTTTTTTATATAATGGTTTGGAACCAGATGCCATGGTTGGACTCCATCTGACTGGAAAATCTTGAATTTAGTTCAAGTATTGCTGGGTTGCACTGTCCAAACAACTTGATACAGCCAAATGCAAGTTGTAAATTCAAGGTTTTTAATTTAAAAAAAGCATATTCTAATACTGATAAATTATTATTACATGATTCTTTTTTTTCTTTTATGAAAAACAGTACAATTTGAAATTTATAATGAGTTAGTTGGAGGATTTCATGTAAACATGTCACATTGGATGGTGAGGTTTGGTATTCAATTGTTCTTATTTGCAAAGTGCAGTCCTATAGAAGTGCTGGACACAGGGTTGGAAAAAAATCAGTTTAAAAAAAAACAACGCATTTTTTTGTTTAAACCGTTTTTTTTAACCCAATTTTATTTTCATTAACGTTTTAATACAAAAAAAATGTAATCCTGTTTGTTATAATAATACTGTGAAACAATGCTATGTATTAGAAACCTTGATCTACCATTTTTTTATGCTTTCTAACATTAACAATCCAAAGTTATTAGGCTTTGATATGATTTATTTGAAATCTTTTACTAAAACCAATTTTAGACTAAACATAAACATGCAAAAGTACTATTCAGAGAAACGCACAAACACAAAAAAAGAATGAGTTAAGCATTAGCACTGGATATCTCACTGACATTAAACATTTTAAATAAAAACACTAGTTTTGATGCCTTTTCAGTTCCCATGAAGGTTAAACCATGAGGTGTTTCTCTGTGTATTGAATGTTTAATGTGTTGGTGTTGTTTACTCTTTAAGATTGTGAGTGTTTATTTTCCTGTTCTATGGGAATGTTGTATGAGAAGCTTGATGCTAGGCCGATTTAGCACCTCTCTTATCTGATTCACCTCCCTTTGGGGCCTATTTCTCACCATCCACATCGGATGATAAACTCGACCAAACTCGCACTGCGATAATTGAGTACATTGCATGGATGTATTATCGCATGTAGGGACAGAGCCTCTCCGCAGCATCATTGGGGTATTTTTTGTAAAAAATACCCCAATGTCCTGCTGCGCACGCGCTGCCACCCATTGCTACCACCACCACCATCCCCCTGTTGCAACCACCCCTGCACACAAAAGAGTCCCCCCACCCCGGATTTTATACTTACCAGTCCAGGAGCCGGTGTCCGCTGCATCAGGAAGCTGCTGGGAGCTGAGTCCTTCTCCTGACCTATGACCCCTGGTGCTGTAAAGTTTTGCAGCATCAACTTTACTGCATCGGGTCACAGTGCAGCATATGGGGGACCCGGCGCCTGGCAGCGCTCACCGGTGCTGCAGACACCGGCTCCTGGGACAGGTAAGTATGATTTTTTTTATTACTTTAAAAAAAAAAAGGAGCAGAGAAAGCTGGGCAAAAGGGAGCACTTCGCAGTGCTACCCTGTGATCTCACCAACCTGAGCTGGCGAAATTATCACAGGGCTCACTGCAGTATTTTTTTACATTTTTTTTTGTTAATGTAAATTAGTGTCAGGTCGCATTTCCCATTATAAGTATGGGGAATGCGATCTGGGTTACTAAATAAATTACATTTTAAGGGTTTGGAGCATTTGTTTATGAAAATTGCTCCAAAAGCTCTTTAATACATTTAAGTGGTACTAAAATAATGTGAAAAGGGTGTGAAAACACCCTTTTTCACATTATTTTAGTAAAAATAATGTTAATAAATGGGCCCCTAGATCTTTGTTGTGTGAGGGATTTACTGCATTGGTTCAGCTTACTTAGATGAAGACCACAAGCAAGAAGAATGTGGAATAATACCACGGATTACCTTACAATAGGCTTTTTTTAAGAAGTCACGGTGTTGTGTCTGTAGTTACAGCATATAAAAATAAACCAGAATGGTTTAAAAAAAAAAGTTTAAACCACCTGGGCACCTCACTTTGTGTAGCTGCCCTTGGCATATGGTTTTGTGGAGGAGCAGATGTCTGTGAGTAATGTCTCTCTGCACCCATCTTTTCCCAATATTCAGTATAAGGCAAGGAGTTTTGAAGATGAGTACAAAAGGTAGACTAGTACAATGATATGAAGGCATGGAGAGGACACATTTGTAACTCCTTGTGGAACAAAAGGGCAAAAATCCTTTTCCACTCCAGAAAAGGGTGTAATGTTTGCTACAACTCTGACATTGCAGAGATCAGGTCCCATTGTATACTTTGTAAATGGATTTAATTTGAACCTAACAGTTGCTGTTTGATGAAATGTAAATTAAAGCTGTAAAGGGCACATCACCAGCTGAAATTTATTGTCAGCTTGACAAGTTGTACGGTGATAATGTCATGTCACAGGAACAGGTTTGGTGCCCTGTCTGTACTGAATGTGCTTGCATGGCTGGATCGCCGGTCATCTTCAACGGCTGTCCTGCGGTTATCAAAGGCAGTGCACCAAACTTTTTCCCATGACATGACGTTATCACCATATGGGTTCACTACGGCTGGCCGGCGGTCGGGCTCCCGGCGACCAGCATCCCGGCGCCGGGAGCCCGACCGCCGGCTTACCGACAGCGTGGCGAGCGCAAATGAGCCCCTTGCGGGCTCACTGCGCTCGCCACGCTACGGGCACGGTGGCGTGCTACGCGCGCCACACTATTTTATTCTCCCTCTATGGGGGTCGTGGACCGCCACGAGGGAAAATAAGTGTCGGTATGCCGGCTGTCGGGCTCCCGGCGCCGGTATACTGAGCGCCGGGAGCCCGACCGCCGGCATACAGAAGACCACCTCACCATACACCTCAATAAGATGGCAATGATTTTCAGTGGCTGATGTGCCTTTTAAATGCAGAAATCTAATGACACTATGTGCCTTAATGTTTGACCATGTTTACGCAAGCCTCACCACCTTACAGCTGATGGTGGGACAGTATTGGCAGAATGTACTAAAGTGAAAATATGCTAAAAAAAAACCTCATTTCTCTGACGTCCTAGTGGATGCTGGGAACTCCGTAAGGACCATGGGGAATAGACGGGCTCCGCAGGAGACTGGGCACTCTAAAAAAAGATTAGGTACTATCTGGTGTGCACTGGCTCCTCCCTCTATGCCCCTCCTCCAGACCTCAGTTAGAATCTGTGCCCGGCCAGAGCTGGGTGCTCCTAGTGGGCTCTCCTGAGCTTACTAGAAAAGAAAGTATTTATTAGGTTTTTTATTTTCAGTGAGCTTCTGCTGGCAACAGACTCACTGCTACGTGGGACTAAGGGGAGAGAAGCAAACCTACCTGCGTGCAGCTAGCTTGTGCTTCTTAGGCTACTGGACACCATTAGCTCCAGAGGGTTCGAACACAGGCACCTGTCCTCGATCGTCCGTTCCCGGAGCCGCGCCGCCGTCCCCCTTGCAGAGCCAGAAGAACAGAAGCTGGAAGACGACGAAATCGGCGGCTGAAGACTCCTGTCTTCATTAAGGTAGCGCACAGCACCGCAGCTGTGCGCCATTGCTCCCAGCACACTTACACACTCCGGTCACTGTAGGGTGCAGGGCGCTGGGGGGGGGGGGGGGGGACGCCCTGGGCTGCAATTGAAGTACCTTTGGCACAAAAACAAACATATATACAGTCTAGCACTGTATATATGTAAAACCTCCCGCCATTTTTTACATGAAAAACGGGACAGAAGCCCGCCACTGAGGGGGTGGGGCCTTCTTCCTCAGCACACCAGCGCCATTTTCCCTTCACAGCTCCGCTGGAAGCAGCTCCCCAGGCTCTCCCCTGCAGTATCCAGGTACAAGACGGGTTAAAAAGAGAGGGGGGGGCACATAAATTTAGGCGCAAATCAATAAAAAAAGCAGCTATTGGGTAAATCACTTATTAGCAGTGAAAATCCCTGTGTTATATAGCGCTGTGGTGTGTGCTGGCATACTCTCTCTCTGTCTCTGTCAGGTCCTGTCCTCAGTCTGAGCATTCCCTGTGTGTGTGCGGTGTGTTGGTACGGCTGTGTCGACATGTTTGATGAGGAAGGTTACGTGGAGGCGGAGCAAGGGCAGATAAGTGTGGTATCGCCCCCGTCGGGGCCGACACCTGATTGGATGGATATGTGGAAGGTCTTAAATGACAATGTAAACTCCTTACATAAAAGGTTTGATGACGCTGCAGCTTTGGGACAGCCGGGGTCTCAGCCCGCACCTGCCCAGGCGACTCAGAAGCCGTCAGGGGCTCATAAACGCCCTCTATCTCAGATGGTTGACACAGATGCCGACACGGAGCCCGACTCCAGTGTCGACGATGATGAGGCACATTTACAGTCTAAAATGACCAAGGCCATCAGATACATGATTATTGCAATGAAAGATGTATTACACA
Organism: Pseudophryne corroboree; assembly: GCF_028390025.1. Classification (NCBI taxonomy): domain Eukaryota; kingdom Metazoa; phylum Chordata; class Amphibia; order Anura; family Myobatrachidae; genus Pseudophryne; species Pseudophryne corroboree. The sequence goes on from NC_086451.1 coordinate 347,636,450, forward strand.
TTTCTGAGAGTAACCCGGTTAATACCAAGAGGGTTTATATGTTTGGGGAGAAAAAGCAGCCAGTGACTTTTCCCCCATCTGATGAATTAAATGAATTGTGTGAAGAAGTGTGGAGTTCCCCTGATAAGAAATTAGTGATTTCTAAGAGGTTACTGATGGCGTACCCTTTCCCGCCAACGGACAGGTTACGTTGGGAAACATCCCCTAGGGTGGACAAGGCGCTGACACGCTTATCTAAAAAGGTGGCCCTGTAGTCTCAAGATACGGCCGCCCTAAAGGAGCCTGCGGATAGAAAGCAGGAAGCTATCCTGAAGTCAGTGTATACACACTCTGGTACTCTACTGAGACCTGCTATTGCTTCAGCCTGGATGTGTAGTGCTGTAGCAGCGTGGACAGATACTCTGTTAGAAGACATAGATTCCCTCGACAGAGATACTGTTTTGCTAACCCTGGGCCATATCAAAGACGTCGTCTTATATATGCGAGACATTTGCCTGCTGGGCTCTAGAATTAATGCTATGTCCATTTCTACCAGGAGGGTCTTATGGACTCGGCAATGGACAGGAGATGCTGATTCTAAAAAACACATGGAGGTTTTGCCTTATAAGGGTGAGGAATTGTTTGGGGACGGTCTGTCGGACCTCGTGTCTACAGCGACAGCTGGAAAGTCCACTTTCTTGCCTCAGGTTTCCTCACAGCCTAAGAAAGCACCGTATTATCAAATGCAGTCCTTTCGTTCCCAAAAAGGCAAGAGGGTCAGGGGTGCATCCTTTCTTGCCAGAGGCAGGGGTAGAGGTAAGAAGCTGCACCATGCAGCCAGTTCCCAGGAACAAAAGTCCTCCCCTGCTTCCACTAAGTCCACCGCATGACGTTGGGGCTCCACAGGCGGAGCCAGGTGCGGTGGGGGCGCGTCTCTGAAACTTCAGCAGCCAGTGGGTTCGCTCACAGGTGGATCTCTGGGCTATACAAATTGTATCTCAGGGATACAAGCTGGAATTCGAAGCGACTCCCCCCCGCCGTTACCTCAAATCAGCCTTGCCAGCTTCCCCCATGGAAAGGGAGGTAGTGCTGGCGGCAATTCACAAGCTGTACCTCCAGCAAGTGATTTTCAGGGTCCCCCTCCTTTAACAGGGAAGGGGTTACTATTCCACAATGTTTGTGGTACCGAAACCGGACGGTTCGGTGAGACCCATTCTGAATTTAAAGTCCTTGAACACTTATATAAAGAAATTCAAGTTCAAAATGGAATCGCTCAGAGCGGTTATTGCAAGCCTGGAAGAGGGGGATTTTATGGTGTCGCTGGACATCAAAGATGCTTACTTGCATGTCCCCATTTACCCACCTCACCAGGAGTTCCTCAGATTTGTGGTACAGGACTGTCATTACCAGTTCCAGACGTTGCCGTTTGGCCTGTCCACGGCACCGAGAATATTTACCAAGGTAATGGCCGAAATGATGATACTCCTTCGGCAGAAGGGAGTTATAATTATCCCATACTTGGACGATCTCCTCATAAAGGCGAGGTCCAGGGAGCAGTTGTTGATCAGCGTAGCACTCTCTCAGGAAGTGTTGCAACAGCACGGCTGGATTCTGAATGTTCCAAAGTCGCAGCTGATTCCTACGACGCGTCTGCTTTTCCTGGGCATGATTCTGGACACAGAACAGAAGAAGGTGTTTCTCCCGGTGGAGAAGGCCCAGGAATTAGCATCTCTGGTCAGGGACCCCCTGAAACCAAAACAGGTATCGGTGCATCACTGCACGCGAGTCCTGGGAAAGATGGTGGCTTCATACGAAGCCATTCCCTTCGGCAGGTTCCATGCGAGGATCTTTCAGTGGGATCTGTTGGACAAGTGGTCCGGATCGCATCTTCAGATGCATCGGCTGATAACCCTGTCCCTGTTAGGGTCTCCTGCTCTGTGCTGCCACGTCGTCATGGCAACCGGGAGACAAGTGCTAGCGGAGTAACCTGAGCGTAGCTGATACTCCGGTTCGGGTCTTTTGCTGTGCAGTGGTTACAGGCTCTTTGCACGGCAGGGGATCCGGTGCTGGTTTTTGTGCTCACAGTCTGTGAGGTCTGAGTGGGGCGTGGACAGCACCTGCTATATAAACCCTCTTCTCAGGTTAGGCAGATGCTGCTGAATCTTTGTTGGTTAGTCAGTTCCTGAAAGCTAGCTAGTACTGTGTAAACTTTGTATTTGTTTGTTGCTTACTGCAAATAGGCCTTGGGATTTGGTATTACACTCTGCCAATCCAGACCTAGCAGTAAGACTGGAGTCAGTCGTTTAACCTGCTGGGGTTCTTTTGCTACTCTGTGAACCTAACAAGTTTGCGGCTGTATTCTCAGACTTGCCTGCCAAAATCCTTTCTCACTGTGCAAGGTGTTCAGGTGTCAGTTTAGTGGCAGTAAGCTGAACCAGTGCACTGCAAGTGAGGACTAGGATTGTGGAGACTCTCCTTGTGTCTATTATTCCATCTCTGACCAAGGAGTTTACTGCCACACCCGTTGGTAACCCTTAAGGGTTTTGCTGTTGCCCTTAGCAACAGCATTTCGGGTTCTCTACGTATTAAATCACAACATCTCGCTTCTTTCCATCTGAGCATTCCTAATACTAGGGAGACACCCAGTTTCTTAGCCTTTGGGCTTCTTTGTTCACTTTGTGTTTATTTTGTTACCCTATCACCTTCTATGTATGTAATGTCATATTCCCCAGTCTGTCTGTGAGTTCATTTGTTTTGCATCCCTCTCCGTTCAGACACCAGTACATTCCTGCTGGCACTGGTGTGCATAACATATTCAGCAGCCTAATACTCCTGTTGAAATTTTGTGGGAATATGGAGCATACCCCTCAAAATACTTTGCAACAGGTGGTCGATCAGGTGCATGTCCTGACTCGACAATTTAATGATTTGTCCATTAAAATGCACACCTCGCAGGCCGCTGGCGGAGCTCCCGCAGCAGCAGTGCCTTCAGGGGTTAAGGAGCCGAAAGTAAATCTCCCGGATCGTTTTTCTGGAGATCGCTCGCAGTTCTTTTGTTTCAAGGAGAGCTGCAAGCTATATTTCCAGCTTAGGCCTCAGTCTTCTGGGTCGGAGATTCAGCGGGTGGGCATAGTGATTTCCTTGCTACAAGGAGACCCACAGGTCTGGGCATATGGGTTGCAGCCTGACTGTCCGTCGCTTAAAAGTGTTGATGCTTTTTTTACGGCACTGGGCATGTTGTATGATGACCCTGACAAGACGGCTTCAGCCGAGGCTCAGATTTCGATCCTTAAGCAAGGGCAAAGGCCAGTTGAGGTTTATTGTACGGAGTTTCGGAGGTTGGTCCATGATACCCAGTGGAATGACCCAGCCCTGAGACACCAGTACCGATGAGGTCTTTCTAACCAGTTAAAAGACCAACTGGTACAATATCCCTTGCCTGATAGCTTGGATCAGCTCATGCAGTTATCCATTCGGGTGGATAGACGGCTGAGAGAGCGCAGGCTTGAAAGGGAGACCGAGGTTTCCTTCTTTCCCAAGGGAACCTCAGACTCTGAGAAATTTTCCGAGGAGCCTAAGCAGATTGGGGCTACCCGCCTCTCCTCGCGTGAGAAGACGCGGAGGAGACAGCAGGGGTTATGTTTGAACTGTGGGAATAAAGGTCATGTGGTAGTATCATGCCCAGAAAAGCCGGAAAACTTCAGGGCCTGAGGGTGATGGGAAATATCCTGTCAGGCCAGAAGTCAGAATTTCCCAAGAAGACTTTTAACATTCCGGTGACCTTGAAGATCCTCGGTCAAACTGTCAAGACTGAGGCCTTTGTGGACAGTGGGGCCGACGGGGTTTTTATGGACCGCCAATTCGCCCTGAAACACTCTGTTCCCTTAGTACCCTTGGCATCGGAAATTGAGATTTGTGGGTTAAACGGGGAACCATTATCCCAGGGTAAAATTACCTCTTGCACTAGCCAGATTTCTTTGTTTATTGGAGCCACACACTCTGAAAAATTGTCCTTTTATGTGACTGTCTGTACTTTTGCCCCATTGGTGTTGAGGTTACCCTGGTTAAGGGCCCACAATCCTCAATTTGACTGGGTCTCTTGGGAGATTCTTAGTTGGGGTACTGATTGTTTCAGGAGTTGCTTGAGCCTTCCAGTCAGGCTTTCACAGCTAAGTTTGCCAGGATTGCCAGGATGTTATGCAGATTTTGCGGACGTGTTCTCCAAAAAAGTTGCAGAGGTACTACCTCCCCATCGCCCCTATGACTGTGCCATTGATTTGTTGCCGAATGCTAAGCTTCCCAAGAGCAGGTTGTACTCCCTGTCACGTTCTGAGACTCAGGCTATGGCAGAGTACATTCAGGAGAACTTGGCTAAGGGATTTATCAGACCTTCACAGTCTCCAGTTGGGTCGGTGTTCTTCTTCGTGGGTAAAAAGGACGGTTCGTTGCAACCCTGCATCGACTTCAGGGAATTGAACCGTATCACGATTAAAAACTCATACCCACTGCCGCTCATTTCGGTCTTGTTTGACCAGCTTCGTACTGCCACCATTTTTTCTAAGATTGACCTATGCGGTGCGTACAATCTAATCCGAATAAGAGAGGGGGATGAATGGAAGACTGCCTTTAATACCCACTCAGGGCATTATGAATATTTGGTGATGCCTTTTGGGCTCTGTAATGCCCCGGCAGTCTTCCAGGACTTCATGAACGATGTGCTCAGGGAATATTTGGATAGATTCTTAGTTGTATACTTAGGTGACATCCTAATCTTCTCCCATTCCCTGGAGGAACATCGGAAGCATGTACGCTTAGTCCTCCAGAAACTCAGAGACCACCGGCTTGGGGCGAAGCTGGAGAAGTGCGAATTTGAAGTTCAGCAAATCGCATTTCTAGGATATATTATCTCCCCAGAAGGTTTCCAAATGGAGGGTTCCAAGGTACAGGCAGTCCTGGATTGGGTGCAGCCCACTAGTTTGAAGGCGCTTCAGCGTTTTCTGGGCTTTGCGAATTTTTATAGACGATTTATCGCTGGATTTTCGTCTATAGTGGCGCCCTTGGTGGCACTCACTAAGAAAGGGGCGGATGTTGCTCACTGGTCTTGTGAGGCCAAAGCGGCTTTTGCCCGTCTCAAAAGGGCATTTGTCTCGGCCAAGGTGCTGCGACACCCAGATCCAGAGCGTCCTTTTGTGGTGGAGGTGGATGCCTCTGAGATGGGTATTGGGGCAGTGCTCTCTCAGATGGGGGTGTCTGATAATCGCCTTCATCCCTGTGCTTACTTTTCCCGTACATTTTCGCCTGCCGAGATGAATTATGACGTGGGTAACCGGGAATTGTTGGCTATTAAGGATGCACTCGAGGAGTGGAGACACTGGCTTGAGGGGGCTAAGTTTGTGGTCTCAATTCTCACCGACCATAAGAATTTGGCATATTTAGAGTCAGCGAAGCGCCTCAATGCCAGGCAGGCACGATGGGCTTTGTTTTTTGCTCGCTTTAATTTTTTGATAACATATCGCCCTGGGTCAAAAAACATCAAGGCTGATGCGCTCTCGCTGAGTTTTGCTCCAATCCAGGAGACCACCGAGGAGCCATTGCCCATTGTGTCCCCATCATGTATTAAAGTGGGCATTACCCAGGACCTCTTGTCATTAGTCCTTAGAGCACAGGAGCAGGCTCCTCCAGACCTTCCGGTAGGTCTTTTGTTTGTGCCTCCTAGGTTAAGACAGCGAGTGTTCCTGGAATTCCATGCCAAGAAGTCGGCAGGTCACCCGGGTATTGCCAGAACTCGGGAGTTGCTATCTAGGGCAGTGTGGTGGCCCTCGGTGGCTAGGGATGTGGATCAGTGGGTTCGGGCATGTGACATCTATGCCCGAAATAAGACTCCTAGAGGGGTTCCTGTTGGCCCATTACATCGACTCTCTATTCCATCTAAGCCATGGACCCACATTTCAATGGATTTTGTGGTGGACTTGCCCAAATCCTCGGGGATGACAGCCATCTGGGTTGTCGTTGACAGGTTTTCAAAGATGGCGCACTTCGTTCCATTGGTTGGGCTGCCATCGGCCAGACGCCTGTCTGAATTATTTATGCTGCATGTTGTGCGCCTCCACGGGTTGCCACTTGATGTGGTCTCTGACCGCGGATCCCAGTTTGTGGCCAAATTCTGGAGGGCATTTTGTTCCGATCTCCAGATTTCTGTCAGCTTGTCGTCAGGCTACCATCCGCAGTCTAATGGGCAGACTGAAAGGGTGAACCAGTCCTTGGAGCAGTTCCTCAGGTGTTATGTCTCCAAGTGTCAGACTGACTGGGTTGCTCATCTGTCCATGGCGGAGTTTGCCTATAACAATGCGGCTCACTCTGCTACAGGGATCTCTCCCTTCCTTTGTGTGTATGGGCATCATCCTAAGGCCAATTCTTTTGACCCCCAGGACTCCACGCCTGGTGGTTCCTCTGTGGTTTCAGTCCTTAGAGGTATTTGGAGGAAAGTGAAGAAAGCCCTTGTGTCTGTGTCATTAGTGACCAAAAGGGTTTTTGATAAGCGGAAAAGACCCTGCAGCTTCAAATTAGGAGACTTCGTCTGGTTGTCTACCAAGAATTTGAAGTTGAGACAGCCATCTCATAAGTTAGGCCCCCGGTTCATCGGTCCTTATAAGATCACTAGGGTTATCAATCCGGTGGCATTTCAGTTAGATCTACCCCGTTCTTTGGGTATCAATAAAACATTTCATTGTTCCCTTTTAAAACGGGCGATTAGTAATCCTTCTTCCAGTGGAAGACCTTCCCCTCTTCTGATACGTGGCCAGAGGTAGTTTGTTGTTGAAAGGATTCTTGACTCCAAGATGGTTCGGGGTCGGCTGTCATTTTTGGTGCACTGGAAGGGGTATGGCCCGGAGGAGCGGTCGTGGGTGCGCAGTTGTGATCTTCATGCCCCCAGACTGTTACGCTCTTTCTTCTCGCAGTTCCCTGATAAACCCGGTGGTAGGGGTTCTTTGACCCCTCGTCAGAGGGGGGGTACTGTTAGGGTCTCCTGCTCTGTGCTGCCACGTCGTCATGGCAACCGGGAGACAAGTGCTAGCGGAGTAACCTGAGCGTAGCTGATACTCCGGTTCGGGTCTTTTGCTGTGCAGTGGTTACAGGCTCTGTGCACGGCAGGGGATCCGGTGCTGGTTTTTGTGCTCACAGTCTGTGAGGTCTGAGTGGGGCGTGGACAGCACCTGCTATATAAACCCTCTTCCCAGGTTAGGCAGATGCTGCTGAATCTTTGTTGGTTAGTCAGTTCCTGAAAGCTAGCTAGTACTGTGTAAACTTTGTATTTGTTTGTTGCTTACTGCAAATAGGCCTTGGGATTTGGTATTACACTCTGCCAATCCAGACCTAGCAGTAAGACTGGAGTCAGTCGTTTAACCTGCTGGGGTTCTTTTGCTACTCTGTGAACCTAGCAAGTTTGCGGCTGTATTCTCAGACTTGCCTGCCAAAATCCTTTCTCACTGTGCAAGGTGTTCAGGTGTCAGTTTAGTGGCAGTAAGCTGAACCAGTGCACTGCAAGTGAGGACTAGGATTGTGGAGACTCTCCTTGTGTCTATTATTCCATCTCTGACCAAGGAGTTTACTGCCACACCCATTGGTAACCCTTAAGGGTTTTGCTGTTGCCCTTAGCAACAGCATTTCGGGTTCTCTACGTATTAAATCACAACATCTCGCTTCTTTCTATCTGAGCATTCCTAATACTAGGGAGACACCCAGTTTCTTAGCCTTTGGGCTTCTCTGTTCACTTTGTGTTTATTTTGTTACCCTATCACCTTCTATGTATGTAATGTCATATTCCCCAGTCTGTCTGTGAGTTCATTTGTTTTGCATCCCTCTCCGTTCAGACACCAGTACATTCCTGCTGGCACTGGTGTGCATATCAGTCCCCAAGGGCCAGGGTGTCTCTTCTGTGGTGGCTGCAGAGTGCTCACCTTCTCGAGGGCCGCAGGTTCGGCATACAGGACTGGGTCCTGGTGACCACGGGCGCAAGCCTCCGAGGGTGGGGGGCAGTCACTCAGGGAAGAAACTTCCAAGGGCTGTGGTCAAGTCTGGAGACTTCTCTACACATAAATATACTGGAACTAAGGGCCATTTACAATGCCCTGAGTCAAGCAGAGCCCCTGCTTCGAAACCGGCCAGTGCTGATTCAGTCAGACAACATCACGGCGGTCACCCATGTAAACCGCCAGGGCGGCACAAGAAGCAGGATGGCAATGGCGGAAGCCACAAAGATTCTTCGATGGGCGGAGAATCACGTGCAAGCACTGTCAGCAGTGTTCATTCCGGGTGTGGACAACTGGGAAGCAGACTTCCTCAGCAGACACGACCTCCACCCGGGAGAGTGGGGACTTCATCAAGAAGTCTTCCAACTGATTGCAAACCGATGGGAACTGCCACAGGTGGACATTATGGCGTCCCGCCTCAACAAAAAGCTAAAAAGATATTGCGCCAAGTCAAGGGACCCTCAGGCGATAGCCGTGGACGCCCTAGTGACACCGTGGGTGTACCAGTCGGTATATGTGTTTCCTCCTCTTCCTCTCATACCAAATAGTAAGAAAGAGAGGAATAAGAACAATACTCATTGTTCCGGACTGGCCAAGAAGGACTTGGTACCCGGAACTGCAAGAAATGCGCACAGAGGACCCATGGCCTCTGCCTCTCAGACAGGACTTGCTGCAACAAGGGCCCTGTCTGTTCCAAGACTTACCGCGGCTGCGTTTGATGGCATGGCGGTTGAACGCCGGATCCTAGCGGAAAAAGGCATTCCGGATGAAGTTATTCCTACGCTGATAAAGGCTAGGAAAGACGTGACAGCAAAACATTATCACCGTATATGGCGGAAGTATGTTGCTTGGTGTGAGGCCAGGAAGGCCCCTACAGAGGAATTCCAACTGGGTCGTTTCCTGCACTTTCTACAGTCAGGGGTGACTATGGGCCTAAAATTGGGGTCCATAAAGGTCCAGATTTCGGCCCTATCCATTTTCTTTAAAAAAGAACTGGCTTCACTGCCTGAGGTTCAGACATTTGTTAAGGGAGTGCTGCATAATCAGCCCCCTTTTTGCCACCAGTGGCACCCTGGGATCTTAACGTTGTGTTGGATTTCCTGAAATCCCACTGGTTTGAGCCACTTAAGACGGTGGAACTAAAGTATCTCACGTGGAAAGTGGTCATGCTGTTGGCCTTAGCATCGGCTAGGCGTGTGTCGGAATTGGCGGCTTTGTCGTGTAAAAGCCCATATCTGATCTTCCTTATGGACAGGGCAGAATTGAGGACTCGTCCCCAATTTCTCCCAAAGGTGGTGTCATCGTTTCATTTGAACCAACCTATTGTGGTGCCTGCGGCTACTCGTGACTTGGAGGATTCCAAGTTGCTGGACGTAGTCCGGGCTTTGAAAATATATGTTTCCAGAACAGCTGGAGTCAGAAAGACTGACTCGCTGTTTATCTTGCATGCACCCAACAAGCTGGGTGCTCCTGCTTCAAAGAAAACTATTGCTCGCTGGATCTGTAGCACGATTCAGCAGGCTCATTCTGCGGCTGGATTGCCGCGTCCAAAATCGGTGAAGGCCCATTCCACAAGGAAGGTGGGCTCTTCTTGGGCGGCTGCCCGAGGGGTCTCGGCTTTACAGCTTTGCCGAGTGGCTACTTGGTCGGGTTCAAACACATTTGCAAAGTTCTACAAGTTTGATACCCTGGCTGAGGAGGACCTTGTGTTTGCTCATTCGGTGCTGCAGAGTCATCCGCACTCTCCCGCCCGTTTGGGAGCTTTGGTATAATCCCCATGGTCCTTACGGAGTTCCCAGCATCCACTAGGACGTCAGAGAAAATAAGAATTTACTCACCGGTAATTCTATTTCTCGTAGTCCGTAGTGGATGCTGGGCGCCCGTCCCAAGTGCGGACTTTCTGCAATACGTGTATATAGTTATTGCTTAACTAAGGGTTATTGTTATGAGCCATCCGTTGAGTGAGGCTCAGTTGTTGTTCATACTGTTAACTGGGTAAGGTATCACAAGTTGTACGGTGTGATTGGTGTGGCTGGTATGAGTCTTACCCTGGATTCAAAATTTCCTTTCCTTGTAATGTCAGCTCTTCCGGGCACAGTTTCCCTAACTGAGGTCTGGAGGAGGGGCATAGAGGGAGGAGCCAGTGCACACCAGATAGTACCTAATCTTTCTTTAGAGTGCCCAGTCTCCTGCGGAGCCCGTCTATTCCCCATGGTCCTTACGGAGTTCCCAGCATCCACTACGGACTACGAGAAATAGAATTACCGGTGAGTAAATTCTTATTTTATGGTGGTTTTTTAATGCATTTTCATATATACTTACATTTGTCCGCAATGTCTCCGCCACGCGGGGTAACGCCAGCTTTAGCAGGTGTTACCCTGTAGAAGTCTATGGGCTTTACCTCAATTTGATGTGGAGAGGGCATCATCACGGTACCTTCCCAGCATCCCATGTGGCTGCCGCTGGTCTGCGCATGTGCAGTTGGACTCCCGGATCATAGACACGGAAGTCCAGCAGCCGCAGTGCATCACAAAGGGCAGCTCTTATCGGGAGAGCTGTTCTTTGCGATACTAATCTGCAGTGGCCGCCGTGGGACTTCAGAGGGGTAAGTATACTCAATGGGTGCAGTGTGTCTGGTGTGGGCGCCCCCATACCTGGGGGTTCTTATGCACCACACACACTGCACCCGTTATAGAAATGCCTATGCATATTTTAGTACACATGCAATTAGTATCAATGCAATAAGTGGCAGGATGTACCGGGATCCTTTGATACATCCCACCCTATGACTGATATAAGGTGCAGAAGGGAAGCAGCGGTCTACCTGCTCTGGCCTGGTGGGAAATTAGAATGTAATAGAAAACATTACACACATGTTACCTACTTATTGAACCACCCTCATACTCTCCTGTAGTCGGATCTATTAACTTGGCTATAGATTGGTCTAACAGTGAATGGCCTAATGCTCTGGTTAAATAGTGGCCTAGCCCTATGACCAGGGGCGTTTCTACAGAGGAGGGGGCCCGTGTGCACCTCCGGGTAGGCCCCCTCCTCTGTACGGCGCTGTAGACTCTGGCATTGTGCCGGAGTCTACTGCGCATGTGCAGGTCTCCGGAAACATGGCTCCCGCCATGATCCGGAGACCAATTTGGCTATCGCGCATGCGCGGTGGCCATTTTAGCAGCGATTTCTGCCACGATTGCAGCTCCCAGCACTGGACTCCGGAAAGATAAGTATTAAAATGGGTGCAATGGGTGCGGTGTGGGCCCCCCCTGGCACCGCACCCATTGCACCCATTATAGAAATGGCAATGCCTATGACTGTTTAAATCCAATCATAATCTGCAGATTTGTCTCTGCCTGGTAACATTATAGAGCACCAGTTTCTTCCAGCCTTCTCACAATTCTGAGAAGATGCCAATATAGCAAACAGCAAAAACAGGGAACCTCAACCATTTTATCTTTCCTGAGAACGCATACCTTGCACAAAATTTTAGATCTCCTTATGGGGTAACGATAGAATTAAATCCATATTCCTCATAGAGGCACAAATACCCTCTAAGCCCCCTCATGTATTCCTCTAATTTTGCTTTAATTTTATACTCGCTGAACTGGTCAAGAAAGCTGCTCCTTATAAATTGGACATCAGCATCGAGTAATATGCACAGCTAAGTGCCTTGCTAAATGCCAGCAGCCTGTGTATGAATTTATGAACCATTATATATTGAGCTGGAAAACACACACGTCAGCCGACTCACCCCCCACAGTTACTCTGAGCATTCGTGCACATCACAAGAGGATCATCAATTTAGGAAGGGACCAAGGATGACCACTGTACAACATAGAATCTCTTACGTGTTTGGTTTAAATATAGCTGAGATTATTAGTATATATTTTTTTCTTTCTTGCAAAGGACATTTCTTCAAGTGGCATTGTTAAAGTAATGTAAAATTTTGCATCTGAAGGACAGTCTGTGATCCACTCCATTGACTCCTGATTTCATTTAAACTGCAATTCATTATTTTCTTCCTGTGCTCATTGAAGAATCCATTGTTCATTACTCTTTCATCACTATATGATTGGAACGATTTGTATCTGTCGTTTCAGCGCTGATCAGATAATGAAATAATCATCTGTGCATCTGCGCAATGCTTTACATTTGTTTTCACGCTGTTGTACACCATACTGGGACATTTTGTCATTCAAGTGCAAAGCAGCTGTTAACGCTTTTATCTGCCCAACATCTCGGAAGTGGGAAGAGTTAATGCGGTTTGTTCTCATATGAAGAGGCTTTAAAAGAACATCACTTCCCTTCAGGAAATTAACTAATGTCATTTAGTGGGTTTAATTAAAAAATTGATTATCAGGCAAAGATAAGTTTGCTTTGCAAATACTGTAACCTCTTTTCTGCCAGAGATGGCAAGTGAGAGAGTTTACGTGTAGAAACATTAATGTGTGTTGACCTTATCCAATAAGGGTGGATGACAGACTTAGAGCAAAATACTATTATTAAAAATATATATATATATTTTGGAGCAGGATGCATTCAGGATGCCGGTGGTCAGGATATCGGCGGTTGGTATGCCGGCAGTTGAAATCCCGACACCAGAATCCCAACATGGGGCCAGAAGACCGGTGCTGAAATCCCAACTTCAGTCAAAATGCTGAAACTACACTGGAAAAGAGGCGTCTAAGAGGAGACATTATTAATGTCTTCAAACATGTAAAGGGGTACTACAAAGAGTTATCAGAGGAATTATTTATTAAAAGAACTCTGTTTAGGACACGCGGGCACTCGCTGAGGCTGGAGGAGAGAAAATTCCGCACGCAACGGAGGAAAGCGTTCTTCACTGTTAGGGCAATAAGGATTTGGAATTCCTTGCCAGGGAAGGTGGTAATGGTGGACACTGTAAATGCATTTAAAAGGGGATTGGATGAATTTCTGATTGAAAAGGCTATCCAAGGTTACAACACTTAAAATATTGAAGTTGTTAATCCGGGTGTAACATGATTTGTAGTTGTTAACTAGTTATAAAACATTCTTCAGCAGGTACATTAAAATCAACTCAACTTAATACAATAAACAGGTTGAACGAGACGGGCATTTTGCCTCTTTTCAACCTATAAATACTATGACACCAAAATCCCGACAGCCAGCATCCCGATCGTAAGTATGCCGGCGACTGTTAGGGTTGGGCCGTGGGGGGTAGATTTTGGCATGGGGGGAGGGGTTAAGCTGCGGGGGAAAGAGGGTGAGTTCGGGTAGGCTTTGGGAAAGAGGGGTTAGGTTTAGGCACCACCGGGGAGGGTTAGGGTCATGCTTTGGGGGAGAGTTAGGGGTAGGTTGCGGGGAGAGGGGGTTAGGTTGAGGCACCCCCAGGGAGGGTTAGGTTTAGGCTGCAAGGGGTGGGATGTGATGGTTAAGTTTAGGCTGCAGGAAGGAAGGGAAAGGGGTATGGGGGAGGATAAGTATACTTACCAAAGACATGTCGGGATTCTCACCATCGAGATGCCATTGACGGTCTTATGACCGCAGGCATCTCGACCGTCGGCCACGCTTATGGCTATGTTTATGTTTACCCTTGCTATGAAAAAGCAAATGCTATGCATTTTATATATATACATTATATTATTTCCAGTAAAGGAAAATTGTAAACAAATGTATAGTAAGTTATGTCAAATTTTGTAGAATATTTGTAACTAACTTTATTGCAGAGTACTTCAGGTGCTTTGTTGTGATCCATTTCTGAGTTAAAAGAGTTGTGCACCTTGTTTCCCCTTCACCTTCTACTACCCAGTGGTGCTTTAGAGATGACTATTTCTTGGGATCTTTGTTGTGTGCCTAAATCTGTAACATCCTGATAAATAAAGTGACTGGGGTGGCTTAAACCAGCCTCCATAATAATTTCAGAGGACTAGAGAAGGGACTGGTTTGATCAAAGATAAGGGAAGACACTGGTCCTGGTTGGTTGGATGGTGGCAGCAGTCCTTCAATCAGGAAACATGAACTTTTAGTCCAGAAAGGATACTCCAGGATAAGAAGATGATTATGGAGGCTGAAGAAGAAACAGTGAGGATCCTCTTTCTGCCTTGTGTGCGTTAGGTAATAAGCCCCCTTGTTATTTGTGTAAGGGTGTTTGATTCATTGTCTTTCAATACTAATATAAAACTAAATAATTACTATAGAAACCTTCCCGGTCTAGAGCCTTATAGAGCAGGAGCATTACCAAAGCTGGAGTAGTTAACTATCATCTGTTTCAGTTTCTTCACCCATATTTGAGCCAACATTTATCGACCTGATTAAGGGTGAAAAGCTAAATTGTGACTTTTATATACATGCAGAAATGCTCCCAAGCACTTATTTTTCCACGGATGTATTTTGAGTTACATTTGTATTAAGATACAATGTAGTGCATAGATACGTCTGGTACAAAAATGTAGCTTACATCATCATGCTCTTGGAAACTTGAAAACAGTTTATGGCAGCCACATACTGTAGAAAGACTTTATAGTCAATATCGCAAGTAAAAATAGTGTATATCGCACTGTGTGTATACACCTTGCAATACCGATGTGTGCCCCCAGCAGGTCGGTATCACAAGAAAATATAGACTGTTCAGGCAGGTCAATTTTGACTAGAAAGTGTACAGTCTAGTTTCTAGTATAGGCAAAATTGTATCCAGTCAAAATCGCACCGTTTTTATAGTCAATATCAGTGGCTCTGGGCTCTGGGGAGTTCAAGGGAAGTCGCAAAGTCAAAATCGTCCATAGTCATTAACTCACCCGTGTGTACACGCCATTAGAGTTACGTGCAGGTCAATATCAGACACTGATTTGACACATGAAAGACCCAGGCCGACTCTCTAACTGCCAGAGGACAAAAGTACAAACTAGATGTGCAGGTCCGGTTTTCAGAAAACAGAACCCGCCCGAACTTCCCGATTCCAAGTGAATCTGAGCCGTGAGTAACAGCAGTTTGTAAAAAAAACCTAAATAAAAAAAAAAAATGTGTGTGTGTCATGGCCAGGTAGTAGCTGTGCTGTGTGAGTCTCACTGTGTAGTTGTTGTCATTTGTTAAAAATCAGAAAAATATATTTTTTTTTTATAAAACTTGCTTGTGTTCAGGACCAGGCAGTGACACAGTGTTCAAATAACACTCAGTAGGTGCCATTCCACAACATTAATATAAGCAATGTGTGAGTCGCAATATGAAGTTGTCATTTGTTAACAAAAGAAAAACATTTTTTTTCTAAAACTTGTTTTTGTTTGGGGCCAGGTAGTGGTACTTCGTTACAATAATGCTCAATTGGTGCCGTGCTACCGCATTAATAGTAACATAAGTGCTGTGAGTCAATATGGATTACCATCAGTCAATAGAAGAGCAGGTGCAGCAACCAAGTGCTACTGCTGTGGCTGCTGCCAGTCATGGTGATACTAGTACAGATGTAGCCATGCTCATCTTTGCTGCGATGCAGCATGCTGCAAGATGGCTTTGACTATTGGCAGCTGGCAACTGCTCCATTAGATTCTTTCATTTTATTAGGAATCATGGCTTCAAATAGTCAAAGCCCTGCGCGCCATGGAGAAAGACATTTTGCAGCTTGCTGCATTGTAGCAAAGATGAGCATGGCTAGATTTGTACTTCAGTATCTGCTAAAAGTGCTATGTGTGAGTCTGACATTTCTGATACTGTACTCATAGAGAAGCCTCTTTCCACCATTTCTGCACCCTATGCAAATGTTGGGATGAGCAGCACAAGTAAAGATGGTGATGATGACATAATAGAAATTGAGGATGCTTGTGTGAAAGTGCAACTGGATGAGGGGGATATGTGTGTACTATCTGATGCTAGTGAGGATGTTGATGATGAGGATGTTGTTTATGCAAATTAGCTACCAGTGGCAGCCTTTTTGGCCCGTGATAAAAAGAAAGCCATTGTCATGCCTTCGCATAAGACATAAAAGCCACCTCTTGGATGTGGAATTAGTTTTACTCAAATCCTTACATTTGTGAGGACATCTGTTCCATTTGTGAGGTCAGAGTCAGTAGGGGTAGGACTTTAACCACCTAGGCACCTCCTTCATGTTTTGTCATTTGCAGTGAGTTCATGAAATTTATTTTACAAAATTATAATTTGCAAAATAACAAGCGGTATCCGCTACCAGCGGTTTGGACCAGCACATGCAAACTCAACCGCAACCACCCACATTATCTACCTCCTCATTAATGATCAGATGTAGTCCTAATTAGTTTGTGGGAGACCAGACAAATCAAGCACTTCAGCCACAAAAGTGGCAGTCCCTGTCACTGAAATGCTTGGTTTGTTAAACTATGCATGTTCTTATTAATATACAACATAAGGGTGAAAGGCCCACTTTTGCACCACTTTTCATAATGGGCTGTATTTTTGGGGGTGGTCTTTTTTTGCATTGCCATTTTTATTGGTTATTGCTCTAATACATTACTAATTTGCAACACATTTTTAAACAGAAATTACTGCCGTGTGTCTGTGCCGCTACTTTGCTGCTTAATTCAGCCAGTCAGTCTCTGGCCAATATTAGTAAACAATATTGTGAGGTAGTTAAAATTGACTGGAAATTAATGTTATTGAGGTTTATAATACTGTAGGAACAAAAACAGGCCCATATTACATGGTTTTAGCTGTTTTTACAATTAAAACAAAAACAGATCCGTAGCCAAAAGCAAATTAATAATTACTGGGGTCAGTACACATCTCTAGTATAAACTATAAACTATAAATACACAAGATTGGGGTATGCACAGTAGGACAAATTTTAACCATTTGTGTTTTTACTAGGCACAAATAGATCAGATCCTATATATCTACATTTATATACATTGCCAACAACATATTGAAATTGATGAAGTTACCCATGAATGGCAAGTAGGAGGATTTATCATAATATATACAGTTGTTTTTTAATCTTGATTTGTGCAGTCACTCTCTCTCCGTGAGACAAGTCTGCTGCGTCATAAGTCAAACCAATAGATCACTAGAGGGCCTGAGGGGCTCCTCATGAAAAGATGCTTTTGACCTAGGTGGTCATGGCCTCAGGCTAAAGCTGTGTATAAATAGCCAATCAATGCCAATGTGCTGGCTCTAACAATTATTTCTAGCTGCCACTGCAACTTTCAATGATTTCAACATTACAATATAGCAGTGGTTCTCAAACTCGGTCCTCAGGACCCCACACAGTGCATGTTTTGCAGGTAACCCAGCAGGTGCACAGGTGTATTAATTACTCACTGACAAATTTCAAAGGTCCACAGGCGGAGCTAATTATTTCACTTGTGATTCTGTGAGGAGACCTGCAAAACATGCACCGTGTGGGGTCCTGAGGACCGAGTTTGAGAACCTGTGCAATATAGTATATAATAAAAATGATAATATATCTGTTTGTTTGTTTGTTTGTTTGTTTGTTTGTTTGTGTATGTATGTTATATTCATATATAAAGCTCTGGAGAAAACTGACTGTAGGACAACATACACTGTTGAATAGTTTTATGTTTGTATTAGTATTTGTAATTATCAGGTTGCACTGGGGAAGATGTGTGCATGTAATCTTCCTTAGATAGAATAGAGACGAGTGAAGCTACAAGTCCTCCTTTCCCAAGGTGCAGTTAGTCTCTCCAGCATACACTAGCAGCAAGAACACATGGGGCCTAACTCAGACCTGATCGCTAGCAAGCTATTTTTGCACTGCTGTGATCAGATAGTCGCCGCCTACAGGGAGGAGTGTATTTTAGCTGTGCAAGTGTGCGAACGCATGTGTAGCAGAGCTGTACAAACAGATTTTGCGCAGTCTCTGCACAGCCCGGGACTTACTCAGCCGCTGCGATCATATCAGCCACTCTGGGACTGGTATTGATGTCAGAAACCGTCGCTGCAAATGCATGGACACGCCTGTGTTTTTCCAGTCACTACTTGAAAACGGTCAGTTGACACCCACAAACACCTTCTTCCTGTCAATCTCCTTGTGATCGCCTCTGCGAACGGATCCATCTCACAAACCCATCACTGAGCGGTGATCCGCATTGTACCTGTGCGATGCATCTGCGCATTGCGGTGCATACATAAGCGCAGTTTTTATCTGATCGCTCGCTGTGCGAAAACGCACAGCAGCGATTATGTCTGAATTACCCCCAGGGTGCGGCTGCATTTGATTCAATTTAGTACGACCTGCAAAACCTACTTACAGTCTAAAACAAAAACATTTAATTAGATTCAATAGTCTGTGGGGGATAGTGTGAGAGTTAAAGAGGGATATTTGGTGTATTTTAAATAATAACCGATAGCACTAGTCCCCTGCGTGTCCGTTACCATTAGAAGTTTATTGTTTGTCTTATGCAATCCATAAAGTATTTGCAGATCCCTTTTCACCTAGAAGCACAGTTAAAAATAATTGCACTCAGTGAAACTATACATTACTATTGCAGCACATAAAGCAGCAGATTCAATTAGCCGTGAGGTTCTGCAGAAACCTATCTTGCTAATTCTATGTGGGTTATCCAGGCATGTCCCATAGAAGTGCTAGCAAGGAATAGGCAAGATTTTCCTCCCGTTAGTAACCCAATATGGGCCTAATTCAAATGTGGTTGGAGGTGCGGCACATGCCAAATTGCCGATGTTTGTTACTCTGCGTATGCGCCGGACCCATACTGCGCATGTGCAGTATGAGTATGTGATGCCAGACGCAGATCGGCAGCAGGCTGTCAGTGATTGACAGTCTGCTGCCGTCTGAGGGCGGGCAGAGGGCAGTGACGGCCTCCAGTTCCCAAAACGGAGGTGTGTTGCCACCGATGTAGGGTAGTATCGAGTCTGGGATCTCTGTCTGATAACAGAGTTTTCTCGACCTATTTGTTAGATCTGTGGCTGCTAGCTGGCATGACTCCATGGATCATGCAGCTAGCTGATGGTGTCGCAGATGATCTGATGCTGCATTCTAGAACACAACTCGGATCACTAGTACAAGCGTCACGTTCATGTAAGCAACAGCGATAGCTCCTCTGTCCACTTCTGAATCAGACCCACTGTTTTTGGAAGTGGTGATTCTAGACTGTGTACTTTTCAACAGGAAACATTCCCTTAACAATGGTACCATTTGTGTTCACAAGCGAAATGTGGTCTTAGAATACCCAACATCATATGATGTCGCCAAGGTTGTGGAATGGTTTAAGTACATGGTGTGTCAATACTTCTGATCCAAGGCTTTGCCAATTTGACTTGACACACATGCCGCAAGTTTGCATATTAGAGGAAGTTGGCGAGGAAGAACATTTATAATACGTACAGTATATTGATATCGATGTGTGGTTAGTAATTGGGGAAAGACTGTGCTAGATGAGGCTCCTGAACACCCTGGTAGAGCAAGACCTGCTCTGCTTGTAGCCCTGTAAATCAGGGATGTTTAAAGCTCTTCCTTTCCAATGGCAACAATTGCACCATCTAGCCAGTTCAGTGTATTTTATTTTGAAAGAGACATATCCTGTGAGCAGCGTCACAGATCTCACTGATGTTGGTGCATTGTCTATAGCTCAATAAGTACATTAGACTTTTACCAGTAGCGGATCTTGCCACGGGCAAGCAGGACTTTTGCCCGGGGCGCCGCCTTCCGGAGGGCGCTGGCGCCATCCGGAGGGCGCCGCACCGTGGCAAGATCCGCCACTGCTGCCCGCTGTGTCCCCCGTCCGCCTCCGCTGCCCGCTGCCGTCCCTGTCCGCCTCCTGTGAAGGGAACTAGACGCTATGCGTCTAGTTTCCCTTCGTGGAGAGTAACTTTGCTGAGCGGTGCGCGATGACGTCATCGCGCACCGCACAGCAAAGGTCCTCTCCACGAAGGGAACTAGACGCATAGCGTCTAGTTTCCCTTCGTGGAGAGGACCTTTTGCTGTGCGGTGCGCAATGACGTCATCGCGCACCGCTCAGCATTCAAGCGGCGCTAGCAATGTACAGGGGGCGTAACTGACCACGCCCCCTGTATTAGGCCACGCCCCCTTTCCTGCCCGGGGCGCAGAGCGCCCTTGAACCGGCCCTGACTTTTACCAGCCTTTCTAAGCCACTGACAAAACCTATTTCCCTGGCTAGATACTAAAGTGCAGGCAGGCTATTAGCAAAGGGTATGCAGGCAGGCTATTAACAAAGGATTATGGTGGTCATTCCGAGTTGATCGCTAGCTGCATTTGTTCGCAGCGCAGTGATCAGGTAAAAAAACGGCTGTTCTGCGCATGCATATGTGGCGCAATGCGCACGCGCGACGTGCGGGCACAACGAATGATGCAGTTTTGCACAGGGTCTAGCGATGCATTTTAGTCGCACTGGTTGCCGCAGAGTGATTGACATGAAGTGGGCGTTTCTGAGTGGCAACTGACCGTTTTCAGGGAGTGTTCGGAAAAACACAGGCGTGCCAGGGAAAACGCAGGTGTGGCTGGGCGAACGCTGGGCAGGTGTGTGACATCAAATCCGGAACTGAATAGTATGAAGTGATCATAAGCGCTGAGTAGGTTTTGAGCTACTCTTAAACTACACAAAAGATTTTTGCAGGTGCTCTACGATACAACCATTCGCACTTCTGCTGAGATAAAATACACTCCCAGTGGGCAGCGGCATAGCGTTTGCACGGCTGCTAAAAACTGCTAGCGAGCAATCAACTTGGAATGACCCCCTATGTCTGCAAAACCGCTTTGAAGATGAACCTTGATGCCCTTCTGGACAAAGATTAAAGTGAATTAACTGTATCCGGCACAGATGCTCCATTCACATTTAGCCAGTCCCCACAGCTCCCCTCTAAAAGAAAAAAATAATCAATACTGTACAAATTTGCTGATGCTAGCTTTGGAAATAGTGCATTGAAATAAAAATTAAAAATTGTCTTTACATTAAATTTCTGAAAATCTAAGGTACTGATTGGATGGCTGCCAATGCTTTCATACAGTGGCGGTTTTAGGTGCAGGCAAGCAGGACGGGCACCCAGGGCGCTGCGGCCTGAGAGCGCAGCCGCAGTCAAACCACCAGCACCATCTATATTGTGTGCACCCGCCCACTACCCGTACCTAACACCGCCACATAACAATGCCTCACCCCCATCTTCCACCGACCGCTCCCCATCAGGCCGCCTTCCGCTGCCCGCACTCTGCCATTCACTGTACACTGGGTGGAAGTGCGGTGAGCTAAGAGAGCCGGGAGCCGAGAGACCTACTGCTGCAGGGCAACGACCGGATGGTGAGAGATGGCACATGCACATGCACACTCTCTTTCTCTCTCTACAGAGGCTCTACCTAATGCAATGTGTATAAGGGGCTACCTGGAGCAATGTGTATAACGGGCTCTACCTGGCACAGTGTGTATAAGGAGCTGTCTGGTGTAATGTGTATAAGGGGCTACCTGGTGCAGTGTGTATAAGAGGCTCTACCTGGTGCAATGTACATAAGGGGCTAACTGGTGCAATGTGTATAAGGGGTTACCTGACGTAACGTGTACAAGGGGCTCTACCTGGCATAACGTGAATAAGGAGCTCTACCAGGCATAACGTGTATAAGGGGCACTACCTGGCACAATGTGTATAAGGGGCTCTACCTGGCATTACAAGCATAAAAGGGGCTCTACATGGCACAATGTGTATAATGGTCTCTTCCTGGCATGTATAAGGCATACTACTGTGTGGTGTAATGTGACTGACAGACACTGTGAATTGGTATTATTCTGTGGCCACACCCCTATATTTTTGATGTAGGACACTGAGACGGACACTGTCCCTGTTTTGAATGGGTAGGGCGGTCCTGGGCACCACAAGGTCTGGAACCAGCACTGGCTCTCAACACACATTAAGGTGCAATTTGTTGAAAGAGCTGAAAATGAAAACACTCCTGCCAGCCAGAAGTGGTCCAGGGCATTGAACATGGCTGGGGAAGGGTAGTGTTAATACTTAAAATATAGGCTCACGCTCCAGTAATGGAAAATTGGAGGTGATTTCCTTATCACCAGGGTATTACATGAGGGGCATATTCATGAGAGCAAGGCAATATTAGAAGATTGTGGAAAGCACATGGAGAGGAAGAGCACAGAGGTGTAACGAACCTTTCCTCTGGGGCTAGCATGATACTAAAGTGTTTCTATATTGACAGATTTGCTATGAAGAGTACAGAGTACATGTTGACCACATTGTTCTTAGGCTCATTGGAATGTGATACATATTTCACCGTAATTGTGGAAAAATTGGTGACAGGTCTTCTTCCCCTATCATGTGGCAGAAGTGGTAAGCTCGGCGCTGGATTGTGAATCTAATGTAATGGATCGCCTTCTACACAACAATCTAAATCTGTGCGGGCTTTAGTGATGGACTCCCAAGGGTCTCCTAGTGCACTTCAAATGATCAACTGAAAACACACTTACAATAGAAGTAGAACCCCCTTGGTTCGTGCATATAAAGGTATCTTTCTTGGCAGCGGGATCTCTCTTCTATCTACCACTTGATCCTTTTGACCGCAACGCTGGCAGTCCAACACCCTCTGTGTCTCGTGGCTATCCTCCCATAATCAGTATTTCCTTACGGGTCAACCACGCTGGTTCTCATCTATAGATATGGCACATGCAAAGTTGAAAACGGAGGTTGTATTTAAAACAGGTAATTTTATTTTAAATCATAACAATACCCAACATGGACCTCTCTCCCCTTGCTTGAGGTTGCTGACGATCCATCCCACGCAGGACACCCGGGAAGTCCTGAGTCCATGAGTGCAGACTCCTCCAGGAGAGGGTACGTGCGCATCACCGCCGACATAATGCTACTTTTTATTTAATAACCCGTGTTGGGTATTGTTATGTTATCATTACAAGTAGTAATGATGACTAGAATCAGGAAGGAAACAATGGTTGGTGTGGAAAAAGGAATATGAAAGGGTTGCAGCATTTCCCATCCGGCCAGCCATATATTGCTATCAACACAAGCCATTGTTTCACTCCTTTAGCAAGGAGAAACAACTAACATGCCCTCCTATTTGGGATGAGGTGAACATGGTGGAGCCTTAAATGAACTGCTCTGAAATACTGTGTTGTACTTACTGCCCAAGAAGATACCAAACAGATGACATAGAGCTAAAGTTTGTGACACACCGTTAAACACTTTCACACTGAGAAATGTAGGCGAGGAAGGTGCAAGGCTAAAGATAGGAACTATTAGCCTGTATGACAAAACTGTCACCAGTTGGATTTAACACCATTAAGTCTCTGTGATGATGCCACTAACTTAAAAATAAAAAATAAATGAAGGACTGAAATGCTGACTCACAAATGTGCAATAGTACTCTCTAAATAAATCCAGTATTTATAAGCATCAGCGACAGAGGTGATGTCCTGAAAATGTAAATCACTCAATCACGGCCCATCCCTCTGCTGCTGGACTGTGATGTCACGAATCACATTGCCATGCCCTCTGCACTTGAACCTCCCCTTCGGGATGGATGAAACATTTGCAAATTATGTTAACCACTTTATGTGTTTGTTGTTGCTGTAAGTGGAGTTTGGGAATAAACCAGAAGTTTTCACTGCAGAGGAGCTATTGTGGGAGCTATTATCAGATCCCTGCCTCTCACGGCATTTCAGAAAAGGCAGTGGTGTATCTATAGTGGGTACACCCAAATATTATACTCACTTCTCTGGAGTCCTATGTCAGCGCTGTCACAGTGGTGCAAGTGTGCGGGTACGGTCGGGAACGGTGTGGGTACGCCGTACCGCCACCCACACACATTGCAGTGCACCAGTGACACGCCCCGCCATTACTGCTGCCTCACACTTTAGGGAGAGAGGAGAGCGCAGCATGCGCCTCTCCTCTCCTGTCTGAGACAGTCCGGCGGCCGCGGCGTGCGCTGAAACGCCGGTTCGTGAGCCAATCAGAGTTTGCGGACCAGCAGCCGATCAGGAGCTGCCACTGACGGACTGCGAGCCCTGATTGGTTCGCGGACCAGCGCCAGATCTAAAATATGGGATGCTGCCACCGCAGTACTCAGGAGGACACGGAGACTGGACTGAGGGCAGGAGGGGCGCATACTGTGCTATTCTCTCAGCAGCAGCAGAAGACCGTGCCAGCCCCAGGCAGCAGCAACAACGGTGAGTTGCACTGCTGGGGCATATCTGGCACTCTGGAGGCATGTGTATCTGGGAAAGTGGGAGCATATCTGGCACTGTGGGGGCATATCTGGCACTCTGGGGGCATGTGTATCTGGCAAAGTAGGGGCATATCTGGCACTGTGGTGGGAATATCTGGCACTCTGGGGGCATGTATATCTGGCACTGTGGCGCATATCTGGCAGTGGGGGCATATCTGGCACTCTGGTGGGAATATCTGCACTCTGGTGGCATGTGTCTCTGGCACTGTGGGGCACATCTGGAACTGAAGGGGCATATTTGGCACTGAAGGGGCATATCTGGCACTCTGGGGTCATGTGTATCTGGCAAAGTGGGGGCATATCTGGAGTGTTTGGGCATATCTGGCACTGTGGGGGCATATCTGACATATGTGTATCTGGCACTGTGGGGGCATTTGTGCATCTGGCACCATGGGGCATTTGCGCATCAGCATTGTGGGGCATTTGTGCATCTGGCACTGTGGGGCATATCTGGCACGGTGGGGGCATATCTGACACTGTGGGGTCATATGTATATCTGCCACCCCCACCCCCCATATGTGTATCACGTCCCCATTTAATTGGCCACGCTCCATGTGGCATCTAGCCACACCCATTTTTTGGCGTGCGCACCTTCGGCGCACGCACACAGTACCTATAAGACATTTTTTCTACTTGCACCACCAGAAATCACTGGGAAAATGATGCTAGAGGCTACTGTGCTGCGAGAGAGGAGGGGTCATGCATGGAGATTGCACATGGGGCCCCACCTCTCTTAAACCACCCCTGAGAAGGGGGGTGGTATCGGAAGTCAGTTTATGGGACAAACAGGAGGTGCTGGATGCCCTAAACTGCCAAGAGAAACTTGTTTCTAGAAGAAAGAGCTAAATTACAATTATTAATATTATGTGGAAGTAGAAACCTAAATTAACTTGTACTTGACAAAAACATGAGTATACGCCCTAGGAGTTTGTAAAGCTGTATTTTAAGGAATTCCATCTACTTCAAAAAGTAGTACAAAGTGAAATACTATCTGTAAATAACCTACTGTCCAAAGTGCTGGTAATTGTAGTTCTGCTCAAGCTGGATCAGGATAGCTATTTGCTGTGTTAAAAGCCATTATTACAGATGAAAATAAAGTTTCCTGCTGTTTGAGCCAAATGTAAGGAATAGGAAGATTTCTTGTGCATACTGGGCCTAATTTACAGCTAGATGTAAAGTGATATGACATTTTCGGAGCATGTCTGTGCTAGGATAACATATAATACTGTAAAATGTGCTGAGCTGTAGAGTGTCAAGTACAGGAGTGAAAAGTCTCAAGAACCCACCTTTATGGTTTAGAGTGTAAAAAAAAATAAAGTGCATTTATGAAGGTGAAATAGCTAATTGGAGGTGGCAATTTGTTGTTTCAATGACAGCCAGGTTGAAATTACATCAGGATATCAAACTACTGTATATTGGGGGTCATTCCGAGTTGTTCACTCGTTATTTTTTTCTCGCAACGGAGCGATTAGTCGCTAATGCGCATGCGCAATGTCCGCAGTGCGACTGCGCCAAGTAAATTTGCTATGCAGTTAGGTATTTTACTCACGGCATTACGAGGTTTTTTCTTCGTTCTGGTGATCGTAATGTGATTGACAGGAAGTGGGTGTTTCTGGGCGGAAACAGGCCGTTTTATGGGTGTGTGCGAAAAAACGCTACCGTTTCTGGGAAAAACGCGGGAGTGGCTGGAGAAACGGAGGAGTGTCTGGGCGAACGCTGGGTGTGTTTGTGACGTCAAACCAGGAACGAAACTGACTGAACTGATCGCAGATGCCGAGTAAGTCTGGAGCTACTCCGAAACTGCTAAGAAGTGTCTATTCGCAATTCTGCTAATCTTTCGTTCGCAATTTTGATAAGCTAAGATTCACTCCCAGTAGGCGGCGGCTTAGCGTGTGCAAAGCTGCTAAAAGCAACTTGCGAGCGAACAACTCGGAATGAGGGCCATTGTTGTAACATAATACAAAAAGGTAATAACACTATTACAAATACATATACTTTGAACCAAGCTGAGGGGTATACTTGAAGGAAACATTCCAGTAGATAGAGAATTGCTTGGTGGCAACCTACTTTAGGCAGGATCAACCGATTCAAGGACTTTTAGGACAGAAGAGATTTTTTTAATGTTCTCACAATCTTACCTCTGGCCCTGCAAACCTCAACAGTCTTGTGGGAATGATATCCCCCAGCTACCTCTGTCAGCCAAGTCTATCTATATGTCCACAGGTTTTCCTACTTATACCAGATGCAGCTCAATAGAAACAGAGGTGTGAGTAAAGGGTAGAACCATCCTGTCTCATTAGCTTAAATATATGGGATTTATCTCTGCATGGTTGGTTAGACTACATATTCTCTGTCCCCTTATCTCCTGGACTCCTTACACACTGTAGTTCTGTCAAATCTGAATACATGGGGTCCTACAATGTACATAAACCTACTAACCCCCTGCCCCCACCCACACAACTATGAGTATCAGCCAGTGTCGGACTGGGGCATATTGGGCCCACCGGGGGAATGCAGTGGTAGGGGCCCATGTTTAGGGGTGTGGCCAGTCTGCAGAGGGGGTGTGGCCTTTCACCTTATTGATTTCACTAACCATTAGAGAGTGCAACGTCTGGGCCCCTTCATAAATACAGTATATACAGTAAATTCAGCTTCTGCATTCAAGATAATGTACCAGATTAATAACAGATTAATAACAGCAATGAACTGTAGAATATACACCATAGTCCAGTATAAGGTAACATATGTATAATTCAAGTGCACAGTCTAGAACCTGATCATTAGAGCAGGAGGTGGGGGCCCCAGGCAGACGGGGCCCACCGGTGGTTTTCCCTGTACCTCTGTGGGCCAGTCCAAGCCTGGTATCAGCCACTTTTAATGGCATCTTGGCCTGTTATCTTAACACATAGCCCAATACTGTCTGAGGAATTAACTTGTACAGTGT
Organism: Pseudophryne corroboree; assembly: GCF_028390025.1. Classification (NCBI taxonomy): domain Eukaryota; kingdom Metazoa; phylum Chordata; class Amphibia; order Anura; family Myobatrachidae; genus Pseudophryne; species Pseudophryne corroboree. Next base: position 347,663,583 of record NC_086451.1, read on the forward strand.
TTGTATGAAGGAATAACCCAGAGAGAATTAGGTTCTTTTACAAGATAAATATCACATTTCCAATATACTCCCAATAATTTATTACACTGATATAAACTGCCTATTACTACCCATACTGTATACTACACAGCATCCCTGTTTGCAATCTTTAATTTCTGCTTCCTTAAAAAGTATACATTAACAATATACATTATTAACATATGTTATTATCATCAATCCCTGTTATGAAATATGAATAAAAAAGTTGTAAAAAAATAGACATATTTCTTTGCTTGGATAAGCCAGACAGTAAAGTTTTCAGTATTTTAATTTCATCAAGAAATATAAATCCAATATGCCGGCTAAGGACAGGCATTTCACCGCAAGAGACGTCTCTGTAAGCTACAGTAATCAGCATAATGTACAGAATGAACACTACAAACAGTACTTACAGAGCGGTTGTTTGTTTGTGAAGTAGACGGCTTTGGGGAAAATGTTGTAATTGCAAAGGAACTGTGATCTATCCACAAACTTCAAATATTGTGATTTGTCTCAAAATGCTTGATTCTAAGCCATAACACCACTGCCTTAGAGATCAACATCAATCATTGACCAGATATTAGCAATCATTTGTAAAATATAAGTGGATACTAATATTTATTTTATAGTGTCATAAGTACCAGGCTGTCAATAGACTACTTTACAAGCAGAAAATAAATATGGTGCATACTGTACCTCTATAATAAGAGATGAGAGCAAACCGTTTTATTACACATCTATAAAGAGCATAGAGAGGGGATTCTCATCTCATGCATCCAGCAAACTGGCTATGTGCAAGTTATGGTCATGTGGTGTGGTGATGGGTTTAATTGGTCCATTTCTCTTTTGACTGATTGTGATTGGCCCGAGTTGAATAAGCTTGTCTTCACATTTAGCCTTTATCAGGAGTATTTTGAGAAATTATTCCATAGCGCTATATCTGGGAAGGTTTTTGATCTCTTATCTCTATCTGTACCACTCTCATACCCGGCAACATACAAGGCAGCTATAGAAGACCAAGAACGTAATACATGTATTATTAATTTTCTTAGAGTTTAGAGCCATCAAGTAATACAAGTCAATAACTGGCTTGATGGGCCAGTCTTCCTCCCATTGGCCTGTAAATGTACATCTTCCAAACACAAATTAAAACAATGTCTCTATAACTGCTGTCAGTCAAAGAAGGATACCTAGCTAAAAATACACAATTTACAGTGAAAGGACTGTAAACCGCTTACAGTCTTACAGGTACGCACAGCAAGCGGTCACCTATAGGTTAAATGAAAGTATACAGTAGCCTGTCATCATGTGACCTACACAAGAGTCCTTTATGTTTATTTGGTCAAGCCTATAGTAGCTCCTGCATACAAGGTTTAAAGGTCTTATATTGAATTACAGCTACAGTATGACCTAGTTTAATTCACAGAACTAATCATGGATTTGCTGGTGCTTCAAATACATGTGAAAAATTAAACTATCCTTATACACATTTTACAAACACTGATCTACAAGGTTATGTAAAGCTGATGTATTGTATGTAAAGTGGCAATTACCTTCTAATGATCAACTAGAGAACATCGTTTTTCCTTTCGTCAAACCATGAGATAAATGTAATGTTCAGGAGAATGAGTTATGTTTTTATTATCCAGTGTTACGATCGTCATATACTGATGACTTTAAGCTTTCATTAATCTGCCATTCAATTACTGGACAAGTTGCATAAAGGTTTGGTTTCTGAAGCCAGCACCGATCTTCCTGTATTAAATTATTCAAGCTACCATTTGCTTCACTCTATAAGTTAATTAATGATCTATTAAGTTGTTTTTTTCCTGGCATAGGCTGTCATATCTTGAACTGTGAATTTAATTTCTACTTAAGCGTATAGAATTCTTTTTTTCTAAGACATATCGGGTTCTGTCTTGATTCTCTATTCTGGCTATAATTTGCAGTGTAAATTAGTTTGTAATGTGTGTTTCCTGTAATACTTGAAATATGATATAATTGACGTAGTGTTATTTGTCTTTAGAACAGTTATTGCTTTAGTGCCTTCCGGATATCAATTCCACTACGTTAGCACCTTGTCCAATACCAGAAAACGCCAATAGCAAAAAATATTTATGATCAGTGCTGACTGTTTACATCTGTGTTGTAAAATTACATTTACTTGTACATGAAAGAATCTGGCAAGTTTCAGTTCCTTATACAGTATATGTGCATGTATTATTTTCACCATTATCCTTATAGGGGTCAATCCATTTAGGTGCGCATAGGTGAATGCAAGTTTGTTTGACGGAACTCGCAGACCATTCTCTGATTAATTATAAATGTTTATTCGTAGTACACAACACAGTGGTTTGTGAGTTGTCTACCAAACGTGATCTGTGAGAAGTAATTGAAAAAGTAGGGAGAACTTTCTGGACCCCCAAAAAAGTGACAACTTGTTTATCAGAATCACACAGAAGACTATTAGTTAGTGGGCACACCGAAAGTACTGGATGCTTTTAAAAGGTGTCAAATGGCTGAATTGTGCATTTTATTAAGTTAAAAAATGATATTAAGCAAACAAATGTAGTTTAATTACATTACTAATTAAATGAAAAATACAAAAAAAAAGTGTGAAAAAGGTGATATTGGGGTAATTTGATTGGACTTTAAATTTTGTAAAAAAAATAATGTATAAAAACCAATTGTTTTTTATTGAAATAAATGCTTTTATTAAATTTGGGGTGTTTAATGATACAACATTTTTTATGCCATGTCTTTCTTTAACCCTAAAAATGACATGTAATTATTGGGCCAATAAAGCAAATTGGAAACTTACAAATGCCAATATAGTCATTGGGGGAAGGGCGGTGTCCAAGTGGTTCTGAAGCATGTCCCGACATTTTTATTTTCCAAATCTCTTCACACCCTGAGGTGGGTGCTTACAAAAAAAAATGCAAATTTCCTCTGATAGATCGATACAGCTCATAAGCACATGTCTGTCATAATCTTAGAGTGTTAAATAGCACAGTTTTATCAGTTTTATTTATTAATAACATTTATCAAGGTGGCATCTATAGTATTAATAGCAGTATAACATAATGTAGGATCAGTTGCTGTACTGACAGAGCAGCAGGGGAGGTTCCTCATTACTGGTTTCCTGGAAAAGAGCTAATGTAGTTCCACTGCACAAATGGAGTTCCACTGCACAAAAGTGGAAGCGAGGTAGAGGCAAGTAACTACCGACCAGTGAGACTTACATCAGTAGGATGGAAGTTAATGAAAACACTCCTAAAAGAAAGAGTTGTACAATATCTAAATTCTAGCAACAGGTTCCCAAACAGCATGGAATTACTGGGGGAAATCAAGTCATACAAATCTTAACTTTTTGGACTTGGTGACTAAAGTCATATAAGACTTTAGTAAGGCTTTTGGCACTGGCCCACATCGCAGACTGGTAAATAAACTAGAAATCTTGGGATTGGATTCTAAGACGGTTGAATGGTTAAGATATTGGTTGCAGGATAGAAAACAGAGAGTTGTAGTAAATGGAGTGCAGTCTAAGGAGGGTAATGTTACCAGTAGAGTACCCCAGGGATCTGTACTTGGACCACTGATTTTTTATATTTTTATTGGTGACATTATAAATGGTATTGAAGGTAAAGTATGCCTTTTTGCAAATGACACACAGATATGTAACAGGGTAGACACACCAGGAGGGGTAAAACAAATTAAAGTGCAGGTTTTCAAATATGGAGATGTTGCCCATAGCAACCAATCAGATTCTACTTATCATTTATCTAGCACCTTCTAGAAGATAATGGTCAGAATCTAATTGGATGCTATGGTCAACATCTCCACATTTGAAAAACCCTCACTTTAGTAAATATACCCCATGGAGTGGGCAAGAACGTAGCAACAACAGTTTAATAAAATAATATGCAAAATCATATACTTTAGTCTCAAAAATCCAATGGCTAAATATACTGTAGTATTAACGGCACTGTAATGGAAACTACAAAGGAAGGATCTAGGCGTCACTATTTAAAGGCAGGTAAGCAATGTTACAAAGCAATGGTAAAGGCTAGTCAGATGCTTGGTTGCATAGGGAGATGAATCAGTAGCAGGAGGAAAGAAGTAATACTACCGATGTGTAAGTCATTGGAATGGCCTAATTTAGAATACTTTGTTCAGTTTTAGAGGCCATACCTTCAGATGGGTATATATATATACAGTATATTAGAGACTGCACAAAGAAGTGAATGGTCTACACCACAAAACTTACCTGGTAAGACCAAAAGATCTTAATATTTATAGTTTGGAGCAGAGAAGAGAAAGTGGGACATGAATGAAGCTTTCAAATTTATCAAGGGTTTTAAAAAGGTACAAGAGGGAGACATTCTTCCAAGGAAGAGAAGTATTAAAGCATGAGGACACATGCTGAAAATGGAAGGAGGTAGGTTCAAAGGAAACTTGAGGAAACATTACTTTACAGAAAGAGTGGTGGATAGGGGGAATAGCCTTCCATCAGAGGTGGTAGAAGCTAAGACAGTTGAGCAATTTAAACATGCTTGGGATAAACATAAGAATGTTATAACAAAGAACTAAGGCTCAGATAATGTTGAGGTTACCAAAAGGTAAAAAAATGGGGCAGACTAGATGGTCCAAGTGGTTCTTATCTGCTACCACATTCTGTGTTTCTATATGGGGTGGTAAATCTGGCTATGAAACTAGTCAGTGCCTCCCCAGCCATTAACCTCACCGCACATTATGCTTTGTGTGTATGATTCAAAACGTACTACATACAGATAAATACTCATTATGGATGCTGAGTTTAAGAATATACAGAATATCAAGGTTGCCTCCCAATGTACTGCTACAGACTTTGTCGATTTCAGCTCGGCCTTCAATACAATCGTCCCCAGCATCCTCCACCCCAAATTACTTCGCCTAGGGGTCCCAGAAGCTACCTGTTCCTGGATAGTAGACTTCCTGACAGATAGGACACAGGTGGTGAAAGCGGGGGAATTCACCTCTCAAGCGCGGCCCATTAGTACAGGGGCCCCCCAGGGCTGTGTCCTCTCACCCCTGCTCTTCTCCCTGTACACAAATGACTGTACCTCAGAGGCGCAATCAGTAAAGATCATCAAATTTGCAGATGACACCACCGTCATCGGCCTCATCAAGGACGGGGACGAATCGGCCTATAGACGGGAAGTAGACCGGCTGGCCAAGTGGTGCATCCACAACAACCTTGAGCTCAACCCCCTCAAAACTGTCGAGATGATAGTGGACTTCAGGAAGAAGTCATCTAGTGCACCTCCGCTAACGATTGCTGACAGTGTGGTATCGCTAGTGGACTCCTTCAAGTTTCTAGGGAACACAATCTCCCGGGACCTTAAATGGGGGTCCAACGCTGACGCCACTGTTGGGAAAGCGCAGCAGAGGTTGTTCTTCCTCAGGCAACTAAGGAAGTTCAACATCCCACAGAAGCTTCTGCTACTCTTCTACTCCGCGATTGTGGAGTCGGTACTGTGCTCCTCGATACTGGTATGGTACAGCTCCACCAGCACGAGGGACAGATGCAGGCTCCAAAAGGTGGTCAGAACCACAGAGAAGATCATCGGGGCCGACCTTCCCTCAGTCCAGGACCTGTACCTGTCCAGAGCTAAAAAGCGGGCAATGAAGATAGTAAAAGACCAGCTACACCCCGGCCACAGCATGTTCAACTTGCTTCCTTCAGGCAGGCGTTACAGGGCCGTCCCCGCCAGGTCCACCAGAAGCCTCAAAAGTTTCTTTCCCCAAGCGGTCCGCCTGATGAACTCCTGAACATTGCCTGACTAGACGTACATGTAACTCACTTGTGTCCCTACGGTATACCTATCTGTGTGACTTTACTTGCCCCGCCCCACCTGCTTATCAGTTACCTACTTGGCTGTTGTAGAGCAAACCGAAGACAAATTCCTAGTATACACAAGTATACCTGGCCAATAAAGCTGATTCTGATTCTGAGATTTCATAAGAACAGTAAGTCGCCTCTCCTTATCATGACACTTCCATTGTTAGGAAATATTTTCCCTGTTCCCACAAATCCCGCATTAAGATTGGTAGGTAACCTCAATTTCAACAGTTCCATGCAATTTTCCTCAAATATCTCAGGAAGCAAACGGGTCTATGTTACTGTAATGCCATATTTGGAATTTTCAATATAAGAAGTTGCATGTTCACTTTACTGTGAGTTTAATTTAATAAGAGGGCAGTCTTGTCATATTATTGTGGCTTGTTTGTGGAGTAGGAGCAATATGTACAGTTCCCTGACTTCTGCATAACTCATAGGGCTAAATCCAGTTAGAAGTGAGTTTGCAAAAGCATCATTAAACTCAGATGCGTGCGTCTGAGAAATGCGGAATCCAATTAGAAATGAGAATTTGCAGTACTCACGGCAAGGCTCTGCTCATTTTCTACAAAATGCGACCTGGGAGAAGTACCTGAAAAAGTGGGGAAACCATACTGGACCACAAAATCTGACAACTGAGATAGCAGAATCATATAGAAGTCTGTTAGTGGGCATAGGGAAAGTGCTAAAGGTTCTTAAAAGGGGTGAAATGGCTGATTTGTGCATTTTTATTAAAACAAAAAATGATAAAAAGCAAAAGAGTGTTGTTTAATTAGAAACAAAAAATGCCCCCAAAAAGTAAAAAAATTATTTAGTGGTAATTTGAGACCACTTTAAATGTAAAACCAATTAGAAAAAGGAAATATTTTTCATTGAAATAAACAGTTTAATTAAATCAAAATCGAAAAAGTTGATTTTGGTGTAATTTTGAGGCTTTTTTTAAAATCCCAATAATAACGAATGACATGTATGTAATTATTGGCACAATTAAACCAATTGAAAACTTAGGGGGTAATTCCAAATTGATCGCAGCAGGAAATTTTTTAGCAGTTGGGCAAAACCATGTGCACTGCAGGGGGGGCAGATATAACATTTGCAGAGAGAGTTAGATTTGGGTAGGTTATTTTGTTTCTGTGCTGGGTAAATACTGGCTGCTTTATTTTTACACTGCAATTTAGATTGCAGATTGAACTCACCACACCCAAATCTATCTCTCTCTGCACATGTTATATCTGTCCCCCCTGTAGTGCACATGGTTTTGCCTAACTGCTAAAAAATTTCCTGCTGCGATCAACTTGGAATTACCCCCCTAATTAGGAAGAGCGTCCAAGGGGTTCTGATCCAAGGGGGTCATTCTGAGATGATTGTAGCTGTGCTAAATTTAGCACAGCTACGATCATTCACACTGACATGCGGGGGGACGCCCAGCACAGGGCTATCCCGCCCCGCATGTCAGTGCCGGCACCCCCGCAGAAGTGCAAAGGCATCACACAGTGGCGATGCCTTTGCACTTCAAGAGTAGCTCCCGACCAGAGCAGCTTTAGCGTGCTGGCCGGGAGCTACTCATCGCTCCCCGGCCAACAGCCGCTACGTGTGATGTCACGCAGCCGCTGCGGTCCGCCCCCCGCCCCCCGTTCGGTCCAGCCACGCCTGCGTTGGCCGGACCGCGCCCATGAAACGGTGGACAAATGCCGCCGTTCCGCCCCCCCCCCCCGCGCCTAGCGACCACTTCTGCCTGTCAATCAGGCAGAGGCGATTGTAGCGGCCAGACGGCCTTCGGGTCTGGCATGCACAGTACTGACCCGATCGCACCGCTGCGATAAACTGCAGCATGTTATCGGGTCAGAATAACCCCCCAAGTCACACAATTTTTACCTTAAACTAATGATTTTCAGGGGATGCATACTACCCACACCCATACACATACACAGATTTCATCTGAAAAAGAAATGTGAGTTTGGTATTGTCTTGCAAGTGCAATTTGCGGTGTGAGTTTGCTGTGAGAATGGCTCACAGGACCCAACTCACACCTAATTGGATCGACCCCATACACTGTGTCAACAATAAGGCTTGTAATCTATTCCTAATGGTTGTTGGTATTAGATCTAGTCCCATTAGATTTTGGGGAATAAATTAGTATGCATGCTAGTGTGTACCATTACCTAGACGACCATAGGGGGTGCAGTGCATAGACAAATTAAGGGTATCACTATCTCTTCCTCTTGTGCAGCAGCAGTACCATGCAGCCAGAATGTGAGCAGGACAATTTGCAACATGTCATGTTTCATGATCTACAAATGGAGCATCCTGGCCTAAGAGGACAGATAGGATGGAGGAGAGAGCTGTAAGCAACCCAGGGATCCCAGCGTCTCCTCCTCCCTGACTGGGTGTCTGTGTCCTGTGTAACCTGTTATCTAATGAGAACATTTCAGTCCAGAGAGAGAGATACAGATGTGTCCACTGGTTGGGTATGGGATACCGGCAGTCAGGATGCCAGCAGTCAGAATACTGACACTGGCATCCTGACAGGAGCACTGGAGGTGAGGAACCCTAATCTTAACTCTCCCCCTAATGCTCCCTCCCCACAGCCTAACCCTATCCCTCCCCCACAGCCTAACCCTAATCCTCCCAGCATACTTACTATTCATGATTCCGTCTATCGGGATTACAGCTGTCAGCATTCTGACATCTGTCGGGATTCTGCCACCAGTATTCTGACCAACCGGATCCTGAATGCCAGGATGTCAACTACATCCAGTGTCCACTAATATTTAGCCTCCCTCCATGTTAAACAGCCCTTCTAGTCATGCCATGCCATAGCGTGACTTGGTAGTGCTGAGCATCATTTTGTGCAACATTTTTATATTGAATATTCACAAAACTATGTGAATAGGATGCACAAGCACCTTTTGCTGATTAAAATGATTAAAATTATATGTGGCATGCCTATAGTATGTGTGAAACCACTCTGCATCTGCATACGAAATGCTACGCTACTGTGTTTTCTTAGAAAAAATACTATACGTCATTTTGCATTTTCAGCAAAAAAAGACTACCAACGCCTTTGGAGTTGCATGGGACCTGTCAGCTCACTCCAGGCATCTCCTGCTGAATAGCATATTGAGGCAAGATGTATGAGGACACATCTGTACACACAGAGAGTCCTCCTGAATCCTGTTCCAGTGTGTAAGTAGTAGTAAGTAGTATAGAGGCTATTTTTGCATGTGACAAGATAAATTATAGATTTTATTTTCCTATGTGTATTTTAAGGTTGTTTACGTTGTCTTTGTTCCGCTGCAAGAAAACTTTATAAAATAGTTGTCTCTCAATTAGGTGGAGCTATAAACAGTACCCATGCATTATAAAACTATTAGTTTTACATCTAATATACCCCATTGTCCTTAATTTAATATACACAACCCATACCTTCAACATGACCCATTCCAGGAGGGACAAAATGCTCTCTACATACTGTAGACGTCTGTCTTTATTTATTATTGCAATCACTTGTGTTGAAATACCTTTCTTATCAATGAAACAGTTAAACATAGGTTACTAGGGTTGGACTGGCCTATAGGGTTTACAAGGAAAACCCTCTGTGAGCCCCACAGCCTGAGAGCCCACCCCATCCTCTAGGGATCAGGTTTTAGACTGTGCACTTGAATTAGACGTTATACATATGTTACATTTTACTTAACTATGGTGTATTTTCTATAGTGCATTACTGTTATTAATCTGGTCATTATCATGCATGCACCAGCAGTATTTACCATATATATATATATATATATATATATATAAAGGGGCCCAGGCCGGGCACTCTCTATTGGTTAGCCAAGCCTCTGGATGCGGACAACACTCCTAAGCATGGGCTCCTACCATTACATTTCCTGATGGGCCTTTCACGCCCCAGTCTGACACTGCAGGTGACACCAATCATATATTAAGAGGGAATTCCAGGTAAAGAGCATTTTGTCTCTCCTCGAATATGTCATGTAGGTAGGTATGAACAATTTAACATACACCCCCCTTCCTCCGGGGCCCCCTGTGTTATGAGACCTGGGCCCCCAAAAGGCTTAATCTGTTCCTGGTGTAGTGTCTCTGAATAGCTATAATCATGGGCATTATATATTCTACACCACTCTCTGATATGCAGATTTGCCTTGCGTTTATATATTTAGGAGCATCTGGGCGTAAATTATGGGATTGGAAAAAAGGTTTACAAAGTGTTATACAAATTAGCTATAACGTCTTGCATGTTAATAATCATCTGCGTCCTAATAGCTAAATCACATTTTCTAGTTTGCAATTAGGACATAGGCAGACAATTTCTTACCATCAAATGCACTCATTTCCGTATAGAAATCAGCAATCTCCTTATCATTCTCAGCACAGAATTTTCCATATCCAATAATTGTGAATCAAACATGCAAAGCTGTTTACCTCTATCAATATCACAATGACCTTTGTTTGACAATTGGGCTTTCGGGTGTAAACAAGATTAACCTATTATACATAGCTTTAAAGGGCGTCTGATAATGTGCCTTATTGGTGTTGTATAATAACAGATAATGAATCAGTGCATGTATCTTCAAAAACTTTTACTGTCCATAAAAACCAAATGATATGTGATAAACAATCAAAAATGGATAACATACAGGGATACAGTCCGTACACTTGCTATCACTGCCTGGTCCCCCCGTATGCTGTTCGTTTTTGATTATCACATATCATTTGTTTTTTATGGACAGTAAAAGTTTTTGAAGATACATGCACTGATTCATTATCTGTTATTATACAACACCAATAAGGAGCTTTATTAGACCCCCTTTAAAGTTATATCTATCATTACTGAAGCTCATTGGGGTTAACTTCTTCTGTTAATTTCTGCCACAAAACTTATAACCATTTGTGAGAGCGCAAGTGTACTCCAATTATTTCAATTATACATAGCATTTGCCATGACAATGTAGTGATCCAGCAATTATTAAGCATTTTTTCCTTAGCTGATGTTTCCATGTTGTAGTGATCACATTCGTTCCTTATATTCTTCCACTACGGTCCCAAAAATTCTGCACAGACATATGGGTCTATTTATGAAGCAGTGAAAAGTGTGTAGAAGTGAGCTAGTGGAGAAGTTGTCCATGGCAACCAATCAGCTGCTCTGTATGATTTTATAGTATGAAAATTATAAATGTTACTTCAATGCTGATTGGTTCTTCTCCACAGGTTCACTTCTCCACAGTTTTCACTGCTTCATGAATAAATCCCACAATTACATGGTTACTTTGTGGCTAAATATACTCTTGTTTGTCAACTTTATAATGCTAATGATACTGCTACTCATCGGTGTAACCTCTATCTGTTGGTATGGTAACCGTGTCCTCTTCAGCTTCCAATTTTCTAAATTTTGTGTCTGGAAAGGTCAATTCTCTTCAGATAACTCTCTCCCTAGGACCAATAGGACTGAGGCACCACTCCAGAAAAAAAGAAGCAAATCTCTCTGATGATTACCTTGTAGCAGTTCATTCCTCAGTGATGACTCATTTTTCTTTTAGGAAAAAGGAACAATGTGTATCCTAGGAACTTCTTTTTGAAAATACTGTAGGTTCTCTCCAATTAGGGTTTCAAGTGAAAATGTGTCACCAGTCATAATCACTTTCTAAGCCTTGGGTGTACAGCACTATCAGATCAGTATTACCATTCTGTGGGCCTGATTCAGAGACGTAACCTAATGCTGCAAATGTGTACACAGAGACTGTGCAACTATGCAAATGCTACAGCATAGCCAGATTAAGGAGGGGGGGGGGGCAGAGCACACTGACATCACTAGCTCTCCCTCTTATGCAGCAGCAGAACCAGGCTGCCAAAATGTGAGCAGGACAGTATGCATTGCAGGCATAGACACAAGAGTATCAGGTTTCAAGAGATACCGACGGAGCTTCCTGACCAGAGGAGAGATAGCAGAGGGGAGAGAGCTGTAAGTGACCCAGGGATCCGAGCTTTTCCTCCCACCTGGGTATCAGGGTCCTGTGTAACCTTTTATCTAATGAGAGCTTGAATGTCTAGAGAGAGACACACACAGAGCATCCTCCTGAGTTCTGTCCCAGTGTGTTATTAGTACAGAGGCTGCAGCTATTGCATTTTTGCAAGATTAATTATAGATTTTATCTTTCTACAGTATGTGTATTTTAAGCTTAAATTGTCTTTGTTCCACTACAGGAAAACATTATAAAATAGTTGTCTCTCTATTAGGTGGAGATATAAACAGTACCAATGCCTTATTAAACTATTAGTTTAACTCTCATATACACCATTGGTTTATATGTGATATACACAATCCATACCTTCCAATATGACCCATTCCAGGAGAGACAAAATGCCCTCTAACTGGATTTCCCTCTTCATTTATAGTTGTAATCATTTTTGTTGAAAAACCACATCAGTCGCTGATCGGTAGAGTATGTGGTCACGCAGCATGGCCACAGGAAGTATGACGCCGAAGACATAGCAGCTACTCCCTGAAAATGGCCAGGAGACATCTACGTTTTTGCCACCACTCCCTGTAACTGGCTCCAAATAGTGCCTGATTGTCAATCCCTTTGTGTATAAATAGGGGTTGTATAACACAGAATGAGGCGCAATGTTCATATATTTATCCCTACTTCCATGCCTAATACTCAGGATTTGTGATGCTCCATCTAGATTAGCTGTTCAATTACTAGTCTTAACCTTACATTTTTCCTTGCAATTGCAATAGTTTTTTTATTCCTTATTTGCATTAGTTGATCCAGGCCACATTCTCTCTCTCTCTCTCTCTCTCTCTCTCTCTCTCTCTATCCACCCCCCCCCCTCCCCACTGTAAACCATGGCCCTCATTCCGAGTTGTTCGCTCGGTATTTTTCATCGCATCGCAGTGAAAATCCGCTTAGTACGCATGCGCAATGTTCGCACTGCGACTGCGCCAAGTAACTTTACTATGAAGAAAGTATTTTTACTCACGGCTTTTTCTTCGCTCCGGCGATCGTAATGTGATTGACAGGAAATGGGTGTTACTGGGCGGAAACACGGCGTTTCAGGGGCGTGTGGCTGAAAACGCTACCGTTTCCGGAAAAAACGCAGGAGTGGCCGGAGAAACGGTGGGAGTGCCTGGGCGAACGCTGGGTGTGTTTGTGACGTCAACCAGGAACGACAAGCACTGAAATGATCGCACAGGCAGAGTAAGTCTGGAGCTACTCTGAAACTGCTAAGTAGTTAGTAATCGCAATAATGCGAATACATCGGTCGCAATTTTAAGATGCTAAGATACACTCCCAGTAGGCGTAGGCTTAGCGTGTGTAACTCTGCTAAATTCGCCTTGCGACCGATCAACTCGGAATGAGGGCCTGTGTTCTTGTTGCTGCTTGGTGAATTCATGTTTCTTCCTCCCATGCTGCTTGTTTGCTCAATAAATGGAGTGGCCAAGGGGGTGGTGGTGATGGTGGTGGTGGTGGTGGTGGGGGGGGGGGGGGGGTTAGGGGAGGTCCTGGTACACTCAGGGCGGTTCTGAGTACCCAGAAACTACCCCTGAAAAATGGGGTGTGAGGATTGGTAAAATCTGTGCTGTTGGATTATGTTTCTTCACAGAATCAGGAGGATTCAACATATCGACTTTTGTGATGCCAAATGGATCTACATAGGAGTATAATTCTACATAAGTATCATGTATTTTTCAATGGGTTGACACCCAAAGCCTAAAACTCAATCCTAGTGATGTGTGCCTCTCCCTCTGTCAGACCTCTGTCAGACTACAATAGAAGAAACAAAATCCAACAACAGAAGAAACATAATCCAGCAATAGAAGAAACATAATCTGTGAAGAAACATAATCCAACATCGCCGATTAACACACAATTTGAACCTATTGAATCATAACCCTGATGACATCTTTGTAACAGCCTTCATCACTTGTGGGGAAAACTCGCCTACGAGCTCACACCCGCAAGGGTGAGGTGACAATCAACATCATACCCTCCATATTTGGGCAGGTTTATATGTTACTATTGCAAAATCATTGTATTGTAATCCATGTGAAATTATGATATACCTCTGTCTGTATAACAATAATAAATGTTTTCGCTGCCTGACCAAGTGTCAATAGCATACATTTTTAATATTAGGGTGACTATATAACCAAAGGGTCATTTTAAAAGAGGGAAGCCCCGCTAGCTGGTATTAGTCATTAGCGCACCTGAGGTATTTCTATTTTTTATATATATATATATATATATATATATATAATAGAGATGAGCGGGTTCGGATCCCTGACTCGGAAACCAGAACAAGGCAAAACATCATCATCCCGCTGTCAGATTTTCGCAGGGTTTGGATTCCACATAAGGAGCCGCGCGTCCTCGCCATTTTCACTCCGGCATTGGAGAGTGTACAGAGAGGACGTGTTTCCATTCTCTCAGTGTCCTCAGTGTCCATGTCTTGTGCTGCATCTGTCCAGACATAGTGGTTGTGTCCTCTTGCTGCCATATGTCCAGTGCTGCTGTATAGGGTGCTGTGTTGTGCAGCATCAGTTCAGTGGTGGTGTATTGCAGCGCTGTAACTACCTGTGTGCCAGGTGTACCTGGCACACAGCGCAGTTACCCAGAGGGTGCATGGCCAGCGGCTTGTAATGAGTCAAATTGACTCATTACAAGCCGCCATTTTTTTGCCGTGACCGCGCTGGAGGAGAAGCAGCAGCGCCGTGGGCAGGGAAGGAGCAGGAGGGAGGGGTACTGGAGCCGCAGCAGCGCTATGTCATTGGTAGTAGTGCCGCTGCAGCTCTCTGACTCTCCTTCCGTATTGGCTGCCCGGTGCTGCTGTGAATGCTCATCCCAGCATTCACAGCGGCGGGCAGCCAATGCAGAAAGGGAGGGGGCTGCTGCAGTGGCCCTACTACCAATGACATAGCGCTGCTGCGGCTCCAGTCCCCCTCCCTCCTCCTCCCTCTTCCCTGCGGCTGCCCGGGATCTCTGCCACCACGAGGAGCCTGACTGCCAGCGGGGAGAGATAGTATCTCTCTCTCACTCTTTCTTTCTTTCTTTCTTTCTTTCTTTCTTTCTTTCTTTTTCTTTCTTTCTTTGTGTAAAAAGGGGGACGCTGTCTGCCGTAATGTGTAAAAAGGGGGACGCTGTCTTCCATAATGTGTAAAAAGGGGGACGCTGTCTGCCATAATGTGTAATAAGAGGACACTGTCTGCCATAATGTGTAAAAAGGGTGATGCTGTCTACCGTAATATGTAAAAAGGGGGGCGCTATCTGCCGTAATGTGTAAAAAAGGGGACACTGTCTGCCGTAATGTGTAAAAAGGGGGACTGTCTGCCGTAATGTGTAAAAAGGGGGACGTTGTCTGCCATAATGTGTAAAAAGGGGGATGCTGTCTGCCGTAATGTGTAAAAAGGGGGACGCACACAGCGCTAAAATGCCTAGTTACGGCACTGGTGTATTGTGCTGCATCAGTCCAGTCACAGTGGTATCCTCTGCTGCCATATGTCCAGTGCTGCTCTATAAAAATAACAAGTCCCTTACAGTGTTGCTCTGTTGTCCTGCATCAGACCAGTGGTAGTGTCCTGTGCATCAGCCATCAGTCAGTGCAGTGACCAGTCACAGTGGTACCCACTGCTGCCATATGTCCAGTGCTGCTGTATAATAATAACAAGTCCCTTACAGTGTTGCTGTGTTGTCCTGTATCAGACCAGTTGTAGTGTCCTATGCATCAGCCATCAGTCAGTCCAGTGACCAGTCACAGTGGTATCCTCTGCTGCCATATGTCCAGTGCTGCTGTATAATAATAACAAGTCCCTTACAGTGTTGCTGTGTTGTCCTGCATCAGACCAGTTGTAGTGTCCTGTGCATCAGCCATCAGTCAGTCCAGTGACCAGTCACAGTGGTATTCTCTGCTGCCATATGTCCAGCGCTGCTGTATTATAATAACAAGTCCCTTACAGTGTTGCTGTGTTGTCCAGCATCAGACCAGTGGTAGTGTCCTGTGCATCAGTCAGTCCAGTGACCAGTCACAGTGGTGTCCTCTGCTGCCATATGTCCAGTGCTCCTGTGCCGCATATTGTGTTGTATAACTTCAGAAAAATAATGGAGAACAAACATTTGGAGGATAAAATAGGGAAAGATCAACCACTTCCTCCTAGTGCTGAAGCTGCTGCCACTAGTCATGACATAGACAATGAAATGCCATCAACGTCGTCTGCCAAGGCCGATGCCCAATGTGATAGCAGAGGGCATGTAAAATCCAAAAAGCCAAAGTTCAGTAAAAATACCTAAAAAATGTTTTTAAATGGTCTGAGAAACATAAACTTGCCAATATGCCATTTACGACACGGAGTGGCAAGGAACGGCTAAGGCTCTGGCCTATGTTCATGACTAGTGGTTCAGCTTCACATGACGATGGAAGCCCTCATCCTCCCGCTGGAAAAATTAAAAGAGTTAAGCTGTGAAAATGTCGATATTATCTTAAACCATAAAGCTATACCTCTAAACACACTCTTACCATTGAGCTGCTGCGGCCGCTAGACTTAATACACACGCTACGCACTTTGTACGCTATTTGCGTACAGAGTCCCGTACCGCGTGCGTACTTAGCGTACAAAACGCTGCGCTGGGGGTACAAAGTACACACAGCGCGCACACAATCAGTTGATAAACTTTAAACCTTGTTAGTGATACAATGCAATGATATGGTTACACTTTAAACCTTTATGCAACAAAGCACTGCAATGATGTTATACCTTAAACCTTACACAGTGCTGACGGTATAAAGTACCCGCAGTGTGTACACCTTATCAATACACTCTTAAACCTTATACAGTTAAATACGCTTTAAACCCTAGCAGGGAAATGAGGACACAACACCGATATGTAGTTAACCGCTGGGTTCTAAGGCCACAGTGGATTATTTGAAAGGGGATAACAGTTCAAATCATACACTACAGAGCTAACAAGATAAATCTATAACAGAATAATGGCTACAGTCAATGTACATACGTGAGAATAATCGCGTGCGCTTCCCGGTCCGATCCTCAGTCATCACGGGTGATGACCTTCAGAGTCTGTGATAGTGACCTGGCCTGCAGCTCGCTCTTTATTCAGTAGATGAAGACATAATACAATAGACACTGTGTGCTCTTCTTCCATTGGTTCGGGGGTGGGACATATCCTGTGCACCGGGGACCATTGGTCAGTTCAAGAAGTGGGCGATGGCTAGGACTTGAGATGTGGTTTCTGTTGTTTACATCTGAGTTCCCGCCCCATGATCAGTTAAACCCATCACATTAATCATACATAAATCTGGTATTATTAATAACTTAATGAGGTAATATATAATAATTTTCTTATTCCCACCAGATTAATGTTTACGTGACTCTGAACAATATGATCCCACACATGATATGATTATCTATTTCAATCCTCAAGATATACATATATCCACATATTCATATATATATATATATATATATATATATATATATATATACACACATACTCCTGCTATTACAATTTCTTAGGAATTATATATATTTATTCATAATAATATATAATTTTATATATATATATATATGAACACCTACATCTCCATGGGTTTTAGACTATGAATGTTAATATCTTAGATTTCTAACGGTCTGGTCTTGTGTTGTGATTAGCTTATTGTTAATTGATTTTCTAAACAGCTTCAGTTCCTGGGTATTGTCTGTTCGTTTGTTTTTGCTTTCAAGTGAGACAATGACAATTCAGTACTCATTGTTTTAAATAGAAACTTGGCTATTTTAGTAAACAAAGGTGTTTGCCTTCTTCATAGAATGTCAAAGCTTAGTGTAAATAAGGCCATTGTATTTTAGTCTCTGGGAGTTTTAATTTGTGTGACTGATTTTCATGCTATTTAAAGGTTAAAGCAGACAGTGTGGGATTTATACAATATATATATATATATTAGATTTATGATATGTCTTTGTGGCTTTTCCATGAGAGTACAAACTCCACTGTAATTACTCATACCACGCTCAAACCGTGCAGGACCGCGGGAGCGACCATACACAATTTGCGGATATGTGCACGCATGGCGGACATGTGTGTGTGGTTTGTACGTGATGTGTGTACTGCAATATTTTTCGACTTTGACAGCTGGAAAAAGCACAGAAAAGAACTGTGCATTCTCAGATGGTATCACAAATCTCCAAGGAGAGTCCAAGTGTGTCGGCAGTTGCGATGCCTAACCTTCCCAACACTGGATGGGAAGAGGTGGCTCCTTCCACCATTTGCACGCCCCTTGCAAGTGCTGGAAGGAGCATCCACAGTCCAGTTTCTGATATTTAAATTGAAGATGTCACTGTTGAAGTACACCAGGATGAGGATATGGGTGTTGCTGGCGCTGAAGAGGAAGTTGACGATAAGGATTCTGATGGTGATGTGGTTTGTTTAAATGAGGCACCGGGGGAGACACCTGTTGTCCGTGGGATGAAGAAGCACATTGTGATGCCTGGGCAAAATACCAAAACAGCCACCTCTTCAGTGTGGAATTATTTCTCCACAAATCCGGACAACAGGTGTCAAGCCATGTGTTGCCTCTGTCAATCTGTAATAAGTAAGGGTAAGGATGTTAACCACCTAGGAACATCCTCCCTTATATGTCACCTGCAGCGCATTCATCAGAAGTCAGTGTCAAGTTGTGAAACTTTGGATAAGAGCGTAAGCAGTCCAATGACACCTAAATCCCTTCTTCCTCGAGTATCCAAGCTACTGCAAGCCACCCCACCAACTCCCTTAATGTCAACTTCCTCCTCAGCCATGAACATCAGTAGTCCTGCAGTCCATGTCCCTGGCAAGACTGACGAGTCCTCTCCTAACCGGGATTCCTTGGGAGGATCCTTGAGTGGTATGCCTACTGCTGCTGTTGCTGCCGCCGCTGCTGCTATTGCTGCTGGGAGTCGATCATTATCCCAGAGGAGAAGTTGGAAGACCACTTGTACTACTTCAACCAAGCAATTGACTGTCCAACAGTCCTTTGTGTGGAAGATGAAATATGACAGCAGTCATCTAACTGAGGCCTTGATACTTATGTTGGTGTTAGACGTGCATCCGGTACCCGCCATTAGTGCAGTGGGATTTAGACAATTGATGGAGGTAGTGTGTCCCCGGTACCAAATCCCATCTAGGTTCCACTTCACTAGGCAGGCGATACCGAGAATGTACAGAGACGTCAGAAAAAGTGTCACCAGTGTCCTAAAAAATGCGGTTGTATACAGTGTCCACTTAACCACGGACATGTAGACAAGTGGAACAAGGCAGACTAAGGACTAAATGACTGTGACAGCCCACTGGGTAGATGTTTTGCCTCCCGCGGCAACAACAGCAGCAGCGGCACCAGTAGCAGCATCTCGCAAATCCAAACTCATTTCTAGGCAGGCTACGCTGTGTATCACCGCTTTCCATAACAGGCACACCGCTGACAACCTCTTACGGAAACTGAGGGACATCATCGTGCATTGGCTTACCCCACTTAGACTCTCCTGGGGATTTGTGATATCGGACAACGTCACCAATATTATGCAGCATTACACCTAGGCAAATTCCAGCACATCCCATGTTTTGCACATTCAGTTAATTTGGTGGTGCAGAATTTTTTGAAAAATGAAAGGGACGTACAGGAGATACTGTCGGTGGCCCGGAAAATTGCGGGCCACTTTCAACATTCTGCCACTGCGTGCCAAAGACCGGAGCACCAGCAAACACTCCTGAACCTGCCCTGCCATCAACTGAAGCAAGAGGTAGTAACGAGGTGGAATTCAACACTCTATATGCTTTAGAGGATGGAGGAGCAGCAAAAGGCCATTAAAGCCTATACATCCACCTACGATATAGGCAAAGGAGGGGGAATGCACCTGACTCAAGTGCAGTGGAGAATGATTTCCGTCTTGTGCAATGTTCTCCAACCCTTTGAACTTGCCACACGTGAAGTCAGTTCAGACACTGCCAGCTTGAGTCAGGTCATTCCCCTCATCAGGCTTTTGCAGAAGTAGCTGGAGAAATTGAAGGAGGAGCTAAGATGGAGCTAAGTATGTGGGACTTGTGGATGGCGCCATTCATTCGCTTTGCCAGGATTCAAGGGTGGTCAATCTGTTGAAATCAGAGCACTACATTTTGGCCACCATGCTCAATCCTAGGTTTAAAGCCTACGTTGTATCCCTCTTTCCAGCAGACACCAGCGTGCAGAGGTGCAAAGACCTACTGGTGAGTAAATTGTCAACTGAAGCGGAATGTGACCCGTCAACAGCTCCTCCTTCAATTTCTTCCACCACTGGGGCTGCAAGGAAAAGGATAAGATTTTCTATCCCACCCGCTGGTGGTGATGCAAGGCAGTCAGGAGCAAAAGCTGACATCTGGTCCGGACTGAGGGACCTGGCAACGATTACTGACATGTCTACTGTCACTGCATATGTTTCTGTCACCATTGAAAGAATGGTGGAGGATTATATGAGTGACAGCATCCAAGTAGGCATGTCAGACAGTTCGTATGTATACTTGCAGGAAAAGGAGGCAATTTGGATGCCCTTGCACAACTCCGAAAGAGTGTTTAGTGCAGCCGGTAACCTTGTCAGCAATCGGCGTTCATCAAAATGAATTATTAATTCCTCCATGAGGACCTTGACCAGCTATTGTCTCCGGAAAGTACACAGGGACCTGTGATGGTGGATTCCAGTGGGGACGAATTAATACTCTGTGAAGAGGGGGATGTACACAGTGAAAGGGGTGAGGAATCAGAGGATGAGGATGAGGTCAACATCTTGCCTCTGTAGAGCCAGTTTGTGCAAGGAGAGATTGATTGCTTCTTTTTTGGTGGGGGCCCAAAAAACCAGTCATTTTAGCCACAGTCATGTAGCAGACCCTGTCACTGAAATGATTGGTTTGCTAAAATGTGCATGTCCTGTTTTTACAACATAAGGGTGGGTGGGAAGGCCCAAGGACAATTCCATCTTGCACCTCTTTTTCTTCTTTGCATCATGTGCTGTTTGGGGACTATTTTTTTAAAGTGCCATCCTGTCTGACACTTCTGTATATGTCCAGTGGTACTGCTATATAATTCCAGTGATACTGCCATATATGTGCAGTGGTACTGCCATATAATTTCAGTGATATTGCCGTATAATTCCAGTGATATTGCTGTATAATTCCAGTGGGAATTGTTTGTGTCGCTTGGCTTAGTCATACAGCTACCTCATTGCACCTCTTCTACATCTTTGCATGAGGTGCTGTTTGGGGCCTAGTTTTTAAAAAGTGCCATCCTGTCTGCCACTGCAATGCCACTCCTAGATGAGTTAATTGTTTGTGTCGCTTGGCTTAGTCATACAGCTACCTCATTGCACCTCTTCTACATCTTTGCATGAGGTGCTGTTTGGGGCATTTTTTTTAAATATCTGCCTTCCTGTCTGACACTGCAGTGCCACTCCTAGATGGGCCAGGTGTTTGTGTTGTCCACTTTTGTCTCTGTGCTTAGTCATCCAGCAACCTTGGTGCAACCTTTTGGCCTTAAAACAATATTGTGAGGTGTGGGGTGTTCAGAATAGACTGGAAATGAATGTTATTGAGGTTAATAAAACCGTAGGATCAAAAATACCCCCAAATTCTGTGATTTTAGCCTTTTTAATGTTTTCTTCAAAAATCATCCAGATCCAAAACCAAAACCCGAAAGGTTGATTTTTACAAAACCAGGCTAAAACCAAAACATGAAAGTGGAATTAGGGTTTAATTGCATATAACTGCATTATCTAAAAAAAAACATCATGTGAAGGTATATATCAGTGGAAAAGTTATTTTATATACGATATAGGGGGTCATTCCGAGTTGTTTGCTCGTTGCCGATTTACGCTATGCTGCGATTTGTTGCAAAATGTTCATGCGCAAGTCACGCAGGGCGCATGCGTTTAGTTATTTAACTAAAAACTTAGTAGATTTGCTGTGGATTCTGCGGCGCTTTTCAGTCGCACTGCTGATTGGTGAGTGATTGACAGGAAAGGTGCGTTTCTGGGTGGTAACTGAGCGTTTTCCGGGAGTGTGCTAAAAAACGCAGGGAAAAACTCGGAGTGTCTGGAGAAACGGGGGAGTGGCTGGCCGAACGCAGGGCGTGTTTGTGACGTCAAACCAGGAACTAAACAGACTGAGCTGATCGCAATCTGTGAGTAGGTCTGGAGCTACTCAGAAACTGCAAAGAATTATTTAGTAGCAGTTCTGCTAATCTTTCGTTCGCTATTCTGCTAAGCTAAGATACACTCCCAGAGGGCGGCGGCCTAGCGTGTGCAATGCTGCTAAAAGCAGCAAGCGAGCGAACAACTCGGAATGAGGGCCACAGTGCAATTCACCGGAATGAATTATCTTTATTCCATAAAAAGGTATAGCCAAATAAAGATAAGGAGACTTTGTTATGTAAAGAGAGTGGATTTCTTCAACTCAAAAACTGACCAATTGGAGTGTTTGTTCTGAGAGCCAATCAAGTGTTGCGATACCACAAAATGGATCCAATAAGGTGTTAGCATAAGTAAGCTTACATTTGTTGCTACCAGAATTGACAGGAAGACAACTTATTTAGTTGTTTGATTATCACTAAGTTGGTCGCTGTTTTTGTGAGGTTTTTTTACTTTCATTTCCTGCAGTTAAGCTGTGTAATTTATTTAGGATGACAAGTAAAGTAAACAGAGTTGACTGGTCATCTAGAAAGAGATACAAATAATTACTTTACATGAAGAAGGTAACACAACAAAATTATAAGTAAAGTGGATGGCAACATAACTAAAGGAGGAACTTGGAAACTGTGGAATAAGTATCAACAGACTCGGGTCTATTTACTAAGCCTTGGCTGGAGATAAAGTCGCTGGAGATAAAAAAAACCAGCCAATCGGCTTCTAACTACCATGTCACAGGCTGTGTTTGAAAAATGACAGCTAGGAGCTGATTGGCTGGTACTTTTTCTCCATCGACTTTATCTCCATCCATGGCTTAGTAAATAGACCCCTCAGTCTATTCAAAACCAAACTGGAAAAGGTAAGATAAGATTCTCAACACCATGCTGTGATAGAAGAATGATAAAACTGTGCTTGAGAGACAGAAAAAAATTGTCTGAGGCAATTCAAAATGATTTATGTGAATGTGGTGTAAACATCAGTGCCAGGACTGTTCAATGCAGACTTCAATATTTTATTTTAAGTGCCAGAATTCCAAGGAAAAAGTCACTTTTATCTCCCAAACAAAGACAGAAAAGATTACAATGGGCTAAAAAGCATATCAGTTAATCAGAAGAACAATGGAACAGTGTCATCTGGAGTGACAAAACCAGAGTATCCATATTTGTTAGTGATGGAATGCAGAAGCGTCACTAGGGTTGGTGTCACCCAGTATGGTAATTTATGGTGTCACACCCATGGACCTCCTTCTCTATCACACCACACGGAGCCCTTAGTAATGTTTTTGTACTAGTATTTTTTTATTAATTTAGTCAAATATATATACACACACACAGTGGTCGAAGTGGAAATTTTGAAGTGGGGGTATGGAAAAGTTATAATGCTTACGTGCTGCGGAGAAGGGGGTGTGGTCACTCACAATGGGGTGTGTCCTTACGTGTAGTGTACCACACCATATGCCCCTTATACACATTGTGCATCACATTGGTAGTACTGGTGCCCCTTACACATTATGCCACACTGAATGAGCCAAAATTCACATTATGCCACACAGTATGATCCCAAATTCACATTATGCCACATAATATGAGCCAAAATTCACATTACGCCACACAGTATGAGCCAAAGTTCAGGGACAGGGAGAGTGACAGCAGGGACATAGGGAAAGGGAGAGTAACAGCAAGGACAAAGGGACAGGGATAGTGACAGCTGGGACAGGAAGAGTGACAGCAGAGACATAGGGACAGGGAGAGTGACAGCAGGGACATAGGGACAGGGAGAGTGACAGTAGGGACAGGGAGAGTGACAGCATGGACATAGGGACAGGGAGAGTGACAACAGGGAGAGTGACATCAATGACAGAGGGACAGGGAGAGTGAAAGCAGGGACAGGGAGAGTGACAGAGGGACAGAAACAGTGACAGAGGGACATAGGCAAGCAGAGTATCAGTAACTAATGAGCAGCGAAGGGGGCTGTGGTCGGCAGCAGTGCAGACACTGTAGTTGGTGGTGGTGAGGAGGAGAAGGCACTGGGCAGCGGCAGTGTGGAGGAGGCCGTGGGCGACAGTGGTGAGGAGGAGAAGGCCCTGGGCAGCGGCCATGTGGAGGAGAAGGCCATGGGCAGCGGCGGCGCGGAGGAAGCAGTTAACGGCTGATGAGGAGAAGGCCATGGGCAGCGGAAGTGCAGAGAAGGCCCTGGGCAGCAGCGTTGTGGTGGAGGGCAGCGGCGGTGAGGAGGAGGCCTTCGGTGCGGCACTGGTGAGGGCCACCATTAGAAATCTGCAGCGGACTGGCAGCCAATCCGGAGCGGCCGCGTGGCCGCTTCTGATTGCCTGCCGGTTCCAGAGTTCTAATTGACGCTTTAACAGTGTGGAATTGGAAAGGTGGTGGCAGCAGCGGGGTTCCTCAGTGCTCAAAGTGCCGGTATGCCATACCGGTGTTTACCAGCCCACTTCGAGCACTATTTGTGTGTGTGTGTGTGTGTGTGTGTGTGTATATATATATATATATATATATACACACACACATATACATGCACTTTGTTTATTAAAATACTTGATTATATTAAAAGTAACCATTTATTTGTACAGACAAATGGTACTAATTTCAATACAATCCATATTTACTTCAGGGGAAAATAAATAAATAAATATATATACAGAGCAATGGTGCGGCACTCAGGGTTATAAATGAAGAGACATACGCTGGTATGATATCAACGTTTCAATCCTCTCACGGAATTGTCATCGGATACAGGATATATATTTAACTGACAGTGTATAATATTTTATAACTGTAAATACTAACTTAGCAGAAAGTTGATTAAGGTGCGCACTCCGCTTCTACAAGGCAGATCCTCCTTAGGCTGTAACGGAACAGAAGCACTCTGAGCAGAGCAGCGTAATCTCCTCCCACTAGTTCTCCCTCCCAGCAGTGCAAGTGGCAGCGTGATGACAACTTACAGACCCGGTTGCAATGGAGTGTTGCAGGTGGAGATGTGTGACTTTGAGTCGGCGGGGGTGCGATCTTAACCTGCAGTTATGATCGCACCCCCGCTGGCTCAAAGTCACACATCTCGGCCTGCAACACTCGGCCACTGCCGGTTCGGTACTGTCTGACAGTGACAGTGTGGAGAAGGGGGTGTGGATGGTGCTGCAGACATGTGTCTCGCCTCTGACTTGGGTAATAGATGGGAATGGGTAGCGGGTGCGTGTGCGCAGTTCTGTTTGGTGTCACCCCATTGAAGGGTGACACCCGGGTGCAGGCTGCACCCCACGCACCCGCCTCATGACGCCACTGATGGAATGGAATATGTCCATAGAAGAATTGCTACCTGAGTGCACAACACCTACTGTGAAGCATCCAGTTAGTGTTATGCTGTGGGGATGTATGAAAGCAAAAGGTGTGCAACGAATTTGTGTGATTAATGGCACTTTAAATAGCAGCAAATACTGTACATCAGTGTCCCGCAGTGGGGAGGGCAGAGCAGTGGCTTAGCAGCGGGTGAATAGACGATGTACGCAAGTGCACAGCCAGGGCCGGTTCCAGCGCTGTTTGCGCCCCGGGTGGGAAGTAGGGGGCGTGGTTTCATGCAGGGGGCGTGCTCAGTTACGCCCCCCTGTTTAGAGTAGCGCTGCTGAAACGCTGTGCGGTGCGCGATGACGTCATCGCGCACCGCAAAGCAAAGGTCCTCTCCGCGAAGAGAAACTAGACGCGTAGCGTCTAGTTCCCTTCGTGGAGAGGACCTTTGCTGGGCGGTGCGCGATGACGTCATCGCGCACCGCACAGTAAAGGTCGTCTCCATGAAGGGAAACTAGACGCTACGCGTCTAGTTCCCTTTGGAGCGGGCAGCGGGTCACAGCGGGCAGCTGGGGGCAGTAGCGGAGGGCAGCTGGGCAGTAGTGGATCTTGCCCTGGTGCGGCGCCCTCCGGATGGCGCCGGCGCCCTCCGGAAGGCGGCGCCCCGGGCAAAAGTCCTGCTTGCCCGTGGCAAGATCCGCTACTGTGCACAGCATCTATACTCAGTGCAGAGAGAACCTGGGTGCAGCACAGCATATCGGAGAGTGATGGGCACATCCCCACAGTGCCAGAAACTGGAGTTATATAAGGCACGCCCCCTTATCTATAGGCTCCTCCTCTTTTCTGACTTTATCACACTTTTTTGCATGCCAAAGGTTCCGACCCACTGGCCACCAATGTTGGGAGGTATGTAATTGCAGCAAAAGGCATCCGAACAAAGTGCTAAAGAATACTGTGCAGAACTAAGAAATGTACTTTTCCACAATATGTATAACTGTTTTCAAAATGTAAAATTGTGTTAAAAAAAGTTCATTGTATTATGTTGTATTATGTTCTAATTTAAATTGCCGTTATAATGATGCATGCTTTTTGGTATAATTCTAAAATATATTAGTGCTATAAGTAGTGCTGGGCAAGTTAATGCGTTATTAACGCGTTAACGACATAAGGCAATAACGGCGATAATATTGTTAACTCCGTTAACGCTTCTGCTGCTGCTGCACCAGAAGCAGTAATTCATCTGACCCCCCTTGATAGAGAAGCCGCTGGATGCTGCCGGAGAAGAGGAAGCCGCCAGCCGCCATAACCGCTTGAGACTGAGACTCCGGTAAGCTTGTCCACAACACACATACAGTAGTAAAATGAAAAAAAAAATTGTGCGGGGTCCCCCCTCCTAAGCATAACCAGCCTCGGGCTCTTTGAGCCGGTCCTGGTTGCAAAAATACAGGGGAAAAATTGCATAGGGTTCCCCCATATTTAAACAACCAGCACCGGGCTCTGCGCCTGGTCCTGGTTCCAAAAATACAGGGGACAAAAGATGCAGGTGTCCCCCGTATTTTTAAAACCAGCACCGGGCTCCACTAGCCAGAGAGATAATGCCACAGCCGGGAGACACTTTTATATAGGTCCCTGCGGCCGTGGCATTACCCCCCCCCAACTAGTCACCCCTGGCCGAGGTTCCCTGGAAGAGTGGGAACCCCTTCAATCAAGGGGTCCCCCCCTCCAGGCACCCAAGGGCCAGGGGTGAAGCCCGAGGCTGTCACCCCATCCGTGGGCGGTGGATGGGAGGCTGATAGCCTTTGTGTAAAAAATAGAATATTGTTTTTTTGTGGTAGAACTACAAGTCCCAGCAAGCCTCCCACACAAGCTGGTACTTGGAGAACCACAAGTACCAGCATGCTGAGAAATAACAGGCCCGCTGGTACCTGTAGTTCTACTACAAAAAAAATACCCCCCAAAAAACAAAACGCACACACCATGAAAGTACAACTTTATTACATATATGCACACCTACATACACACATACTTATCTATGTTGATACGGTGCACCTCGGTCCTCTTCTCCAGTAGAATCTACTGGGTACCTGTAAATAAAAATCATACTCACAAACAATCCTTGCGTAGTTCTGTCCTCTTCTTTTCCGAAGTAATCCACGAACTTGATTAAAATAATAAAATGGAAACCCGATCCACACGACTAAAGTGTTTACACATGGAACCCCTTTTCCCGAATGTCGGGAACCCCCGTGACTTCTGTCACTGAAGGTCCCTGTAGCCAATCAGGGAGCGCCACGTCATGGCGCTCTCCTGATTGGCTGTGCACTCCTGCATTCTAGTCAATGATGGGAACTTTGTGGTCTGCGGTAGACCACAAAGTCAATTGGGGTCACCCACAAGAGTGACCCCAATTGACTTATATATTTATATACTACTGTATATAAATATATATATACAGATGCTGAGCCACCTTTGCAGATCCATTGAGGGTTCCCCTGCTAAGTGATTTTTCTTCTGAACCTGAGCATCTGATTTTTCATATGCAAATTGTCAGACTACAAGGCTTGACTGATTGTCCAATTGAAAGTTCCAGTGGCATATAGGGTCTTTCATCAAGCACTCACGAATGATTTGTTGAGTTGTGGTTCCATACATTAGTCATACTTAACATTCAGCTGAGATGTACCCCTGATGAAGTTTTGGAAAAAAGACGAAACGCGTTGGGTTGTCTATTTATGAAGTCATTTTACGAATCAATATTAAGGAAAAAGAGGAAATTACAAAAATTACCTGCATTTGACTGTAACTGTGAATGTCGATCTGTAAGAAATGTGAAGTGACATACCACACCTCCTCTGTACAAATATTGACTTTATGTTTTTATAATAAAAAGAATTTTAAGATGGATCATGTCACTAATATGTTTTGATATTGAAACCTATTAAGGGTCCTGGTTATAATATTGGGCACTGATACGACCTGTTGGCGCCAATTCTTCTATTGTTCTATATTTCTACTTCCAGTTCCTACTAACAGGGAATTTAGAAGAAAGAGGAAGCCATTCATTTATCCAGTGCAGTAATTGCATTAAGTATACTAAACTTATTAGCGCAGAAGGAGAGTATTGGTTTGATATATATATATATATATATATATATATACCAAGCATAGGCGGCACTCAGGACGACTTGTAAGAATCACACGGACCCCAGCATAGAATTCAACGTTTCAATTTTATTCACAGATTTTCGTCAGGATACAGATAAGTAACACAACCCACATTTAAATACACCCATCAAGTGAAAAATACACGCCCCCAGCCCGTCACAGACGTGGCCGAAATGACGTGAACATAACATGTGAAAACCATCACCATAATTACAAACAGACTGAGATACTAGAATATACACAGAAATATAAAAAAATACATCAGTGTAGATTACCGAAATAACTAGCCATAATGTTACAAAATTTTTCAATTCAACTATAAATAGATACTATAAACAAGTTAACTTGTTATTAACAATACCTGTTACACTGATTGCCCATCAACCAAGATAAACAATCAGAAAAAGTTGTTTTCTAAAGGGAATAATAAGCATATATGTCACCATTCCCTTATAGTGATTTAATCGCGATACATAGAGAATAATGAGCTATACGCCAAACCCATAGCCAATTATAAAAATACATGTAGACCAGGATTCTCGTTTAACCCCTTAGGAGCAAGGGTATTAAGTTTAAAAATCCACTCAGCTTCCCGCTGTAATAACAGACGTGATCTATCACCTCCGCGTGGATTAGCTGGAATATGATCAATATTCCTATAGCGGAGGGACACTAAATTATGTTTGGCATTTAAAAAATGTCTAGCAACAGGTTGATCTGCTTTACCTTTCTCCAATGCTTGTCTGATTGAGGTACGATGCATGGTCATTCTTTCTTTAAACATTCTGTCGGTTTTACCGATATACACTAAACTGCAAGGGCAAATAATCATATACACCACAAACTTTGTGGTGCATGTGACCGCTTGTTTGATGGAAATAATTTTGCCTGTGTGGGGATGTCTGAATGAACTACCACTAAGCATATAGCTACAAGTAGTACAGTGAGGACATTTAAAGCAACCCAATTTCTTGGACCTTAGAAAATGACCCGTAAGCCGGTTTGGATCCGTAATATCAGTTTTTACTAGTAAATCACGGAGCCCCCGGCCTCTGGTATAGCAAGGCATGATATTACATGTGGCTAACGACTTGAGATCCGGATCATTTTTAACAATGGGCCATAATGATTTAGTTCGTTTTTTAATCATCTGGCTCGAGTGATTTACTAGTAAAAACTGATATTACGGATCCAAACCGGCTTACGGGTCATTTTCTAAGGTCCAAGAAATTGGGTTGCTTTAAATGTCCTCACTGTACTACTTGTAGCTATATGCTTAGTAGTAGTTCATTCAGACATCCCCACACAGGCAAAATTATTTCCATCAAACAAGCGGTCACATGCACCACAAAGTTTGTGGTGTATATGATTATTTGCCCTTGCAGTTTAGTGTATATCGGTAAAACCGACAGAATGTTTAAAGAAAGAATGACCATGCATCGTACCTCAATCAGACAAGCATTGGAGAAAGGTAAAGCAGATCAACCTGTTGCTTGACATTTTTTAAATGCCAAACATAATTTAGCGTCCCTCCGCTATAGGATTATTGATCATATTCCAGCTAATCCACGCGGAGGTGATAGATCACGTCTGTTATTACAGCGGGAAGCTGAGTGGATTTTTAAACTTAATACCCTTGCTCCTAAGGGGTTAAACGAGAATCCTGGTCTACATGTATTTTTATAATTGGCTATGGGTTTGGTGTATAGCTCATTATTCTCTATGTATCGCGATTAAATCACTATAAGGGAATGGTGACATATATGCTTATTATTCCCTTTAGAAAACAACTTTTTCTGATTGTTTATCTTGGTTGATGGGCAATCAGTGTAACAGGTATTGTTAATAACAAGTGAACTTGTTTATAGTATCTATTTATAGTTGAATTGAAAAATTTTGTAACATTATGGCTAGTTATTTCGGTAATCTACATTGATGTATGTTTTTATATTTCTGTGTATATTCTAGTATCTCAGTCTGTTTGTAATTATGGTGATGGTTTTCACATGTTATGTTCACGTCATTTCGGCCACGTCCGTGACGGGCTGGGGGCGTGGTTTTTTCACTTGATGGGTGTATTTAAATGTGGGTTGTGTTACTTATCTGTATCCTGACGAAAATCTGTGAATAAGATTGAAACGTTGAACTCTATGCTGGGGTCCGTGTGATTTTTACAAGTCGTCCTGAGTGCCGCCTATGCTTGGTATGTTTGGTGATTGACCGTCTGTGGCCTAATACACCTGGAAGGCACCGGATGCAAGTTACCTGCTTTGGTACAGAGGGGAGTGCCGGCTTCACGTTTGCTATATATATATATATATATATATATATATATATTAGAAACAAAAAGAAAGAAAGCACCTTCTAGTGCAGTATGCAAATTTCTTACAGTGATTTGTGCTCTATACTCTGTATTTATTGACATACCAGATATGGAGGCAAATAAACAATTTTTGCCTACAATCGCGTAGGTGAAGTTCTTTAATCCCGTGCACTTCAGTAGTGACCTCGGTGTATCATAAAATTATTATGATAATTTTGATTAAAAAGTGTAACAATTATTTATTAATATAAGACATATCCATACATACATGTAAAGTTTTAAAAGATGAGCTTCTTTAGGAAGGTCCAAAGCCAGCGGGAATTCCAAAAAAACAACCCAGCAGGAGATACAACTTAGAGGGACCCCTCAATGCGTTTCATCCATTAGTTATGACAGAAAGCCATTAGGACTTCATCAGCAGGATGTTTCCACTTGCCTGGAGGAGGAGGCGGCAGCAGATGAGACCGGGGGCGGAGCTCTTTGTACAGGAAGTGTTGTGTTATAAAGTTCATTGTATTATGTTGTATTATGTTCTAATTTAAATTGCCGTTACAATGATGTATGCTTTTTGGTATAATTCTAAAATATATTAGTGCTATAAGTTATTAAACTTCAAAAATGCACATTTTCAAAACTTTCCACAATTTTGCCCACTACTGTGTATATATATATATATATATATATATATATATATATATATATATAATTATATATTTATATTTAGCAAGGCACCGTGTGTGTATATATATATATATATATATATATATATATATAAAAACCAAAACTGGAGTCGATTCAAGGCTCCAGGACAATATCAAAGCAATATGAACAAACAGTGTTGGAAGATGATACCAATTAATAGGAAGTCCTTAAGAAGCAAGGATACAGACTCTCCTTCAACTTCACAAGTAAAGACCACGAACAGATTCTCAGCATTACAAAGACTAGGATCTCACAAAGACCAGGGCCTATATTTACTAATAATCCGAGTTTGACCGATTTGTATTTTTTTTTCTAAGTCCCAACATGGGAATTCACTAAGCACAAATCTCGTCAGTGTTTCGTTATGGTTTTCAAGGCTAAGTTCAGAAATACGAATGAATAGACCATCGGTCAAATGCGGCTGTTATTTCATACAACACGGGTATTCACTATTAATTCGTATTTGGGTGTTAGTCTCTGAATGCTCAAGTGCGGGTGTGTTTTTCTGCGATTCGTTAAAAAAAGCAGCAAAAAAATAGACTTGCTTTTTCCTGGTAAGTTTGGATAATCATGCACTGATCAGTGAGATCTGTGCATGGTTATCTATGGGAAAGGGTCGTTTAGTGTAAAAACTGAAAAAAAAAAATTGCGTGGGGTGCCCCCTCCTAAGCACAACCGAGCTCTTTGAGCCGGTCCTGGTTGCAAAAATATGGGGGGGAATTTGACAGGGGTTCCGCCATATTTTAACAACCAGCACCAGGCTCTGCGCCTGGTCCTGGTGCCAAAAATATGGAGGACAAAAAGCGTAGGGGTCCCCTGTATTTTTAACACCAGCACCGGGCTCCACTAGTCAAAGAGATAATGCCACAGCGGGGGGACACTTTTATATAGATCCCTGCGGCCCTGGCATTAAATCACTAACTAGTCACCCCTGGCCGTGGTACCCTGGAGGAGTGGGGACCCCTTAAATCAAGGGGTCCCCCCGTCCAGCCACCCAAGGGCCAGGGGTGAAGCCCGAGGCTGTCCCCCCCATCCAAGGGCTGCGGATGAGGGGCTGATAGCCATGTGTAAAAATAAGAATATTGTTTTTTGTAGCAGTACTACAAGTCCCAGCAAGCCTCCCCATAAGCTGGTACTTGGAGAACCACAAGTACCAGCATGCGGTGGAAAAACGGCCCGCTGGTACCTGTAGTACTACTACAAAAAAAATACCCAAATAAAAACAGAACTCACACACCTTGAAAGTAAAACTTTATTACATACATGCACACCTACATTCACACATACTTACCTATGTTCACACGAGGGTCGGTCCACTTCTCCAAGTAGAATCCATGGGGTACCTGAAAAGAAAATTATCCTCACAAAAATCCAGTGTAGATCGGTCCTCTTCTGAGCTTGTAATCCACGTACTTGGCAAAAAAACAAACCGAAAAACCCGAATCACGCACTGAAAGGGGTCCCATGTTTACACATGGGACCCCTTTCCCCGACTGCCGAGACCCCCTCTGACTCCTGTCACAGAGGGTCCCTTCAGCCAATCAAGGAGCGCCATGTCGTGGCACTCTCCTGATTGCCTGTGCGCTCCTGAGCTGTCAGTCAGGCTGCGCACGGCAGAGATACAATGTAGCGCATAGGCGCTACATTGTATCCAATGGTGGGAACTTTGCGGTCAGTGGTGAGGTTACTTGATTTAAGGGGTCCCCACTCCTCCAGGGTACCCCGGCCAGGGGTGACTAGTTAGTGATTTAATTCCAGGGCCGCAGGGACCTATATAAAAGTGTACCCCGGCTGTGGCATTATCTCTCTGACTAGTGGAGCCCAGTGCTGGTGTTAAAAATATGGGGGACCCCTACGCTTTTTGTCCCCCGTATTTTTTGCACCAGTATTTTTGGCGCCAGGACCAGGTGCAGAGCCCGGTGCTGGTTGTTAAAATATACATTTTTTCCCCATATTTTTGCCACCAGGACCGGCTCAAAGAGCCCGAGGCTGGTTGTGCTTAGGAGGGGGGACCCCACGCAATTTTTTTCTTGATTTTTAACACTTTAATTTTTTTTTTAAAGGTGCACAATGAAGCCCTGCACGGATCTCACAGATCCGGCCGGGATTCCTTGTGTTTTGTCAGGCAGTGTTTTACTCATCACTCCTGTAAAAGACTGCCTGACATTACGAATCACATCGACATCGGAAAATACGAATGTTGCAAACTCGGCAGCTTTGTAAATGCCCGTCACAGGATTCAAAAAGTTGCAGTAAAATGCACCCGATACCATTCGAGTTCAAACACCCTTAAAAACGGCTAAAACACGAATATTAGTAAATATACCCCCAGGAGGTTTTTTTTATCCAAAGGGATGGGGGCCAGACCAAAAGATGTGGCAAGGAATACAATAAGAGAGGACATCAGACGCGCGTCCCCCCTAAAAAGACGGTACACAGAAGAAGAGGAAAACGGAGTGGCAAGAGAAAGAGAAAACAAGAAGAGAACTCTACATCAATAGATCCAAACGAGAAAGGGATTTTTAATCTATCCAAACACACACTGTCCAAACCAGAAATCTCATTATTGGAAAAAGGACTCACATTTGCTCCTACAGGAGGCTTGAATAAATTTGAGACATTCATCGACCTTAATAAATTTGTTAGAAAAATTACTTTAAAGAGACATTTAAAAAAAAAAGGAAGACGCTGTCATCACCAACTATGAAAACCGATCCAAGTCTGGTTTGAAACCACCGTCCAAGTATTATCCACTGGAATCCAAAGGAAGCAATATCAGCATGTTTTATGAGTTGGTCAAAAAGGATCTTTGTGAAAAAGACCAAAAACCCATAATAGAAAGAATTATGAACAGAGAGAGTCAAGTGCTAAAGAGACTACAGAAAAATAAGGAGATAGTTATAAAACAAGCTGATAAAGGGAAGGGGGGTTTGGTTGTTATGGACCGTGATGCATACACAAAAGAAGCATTGAGACTGTTGGGAGATACCAATTCATATAAAAAATTGCCAAATGACCCTAAGGACTCATATTTAGAAGCATTAAGAGTTATGCTTTTACACGACCTATGTACAGATGCAATAAACAAGGAAGAATTCCAATTCCTGATGAAAACTGACCCCACCACCCCCATATTCTACTTTTTGCCCAAAATGCATAAAAATGCATCCAATCTGCCCAGAAGACCGATTGTGGCGGGCATTGACTCAGTAACCTCAAATCTTTCTGAATATGCCGATGGCTTATTAAATGGATATGTAAAAAAATGACCATCATACCTCAAGGTCACAACTTCAGTTCTAAACCTGCTGAAAGATATAAAGTGGAAAGACACCTATAGATGGGCAACTGTTGACGTTCAATCACTATATACCTGTATCCAACACACACAAGGGGTGTCTTTTGCATGCAGGAGTTTCCTAGATGAGGATTTGACACTAACCAACGCTCATAAGAATTTTATTTGTGACATCATGTATTTTATTCTTGTACATAATTATTTTAAGTTTTTGGATCAGTTTTATCTACAGTGCTGTGGGACAGCGATGGGTAAAATTTTCGCACCGAGTTTCGCAAACTTGTTTATGGGATGCTGGGAGAATACTTTTATTTACAGCCCACATGATTTTAGTAATCAAATCATATTTTATCGACGTTACATAGATGACTTGCTTTTTATCTGGGATGGTACAGATGACCATTTTTACCAATTTCTAAATTATTTGGAAAATAATGTTCTGAACTTTTCCTTTTCTGCCAAAACTAATAAAGATCAGATCGAATATCTTGACCTAATACTGATCGGCGAAAACGGAAGAATGACTACTAAGAATTTTATAAAACAAAATCGACACCAACAGTTATCTTCATTATAAAAGTAATCATCTTAAGAAATGGAAAGACAATATCCCATTCTCCCAATTTCACAGAATAAAGAGGAATTGCAGCAAACAGGAAGATTGTGAAGAACAGATGCAACTACACAGGGACATGTTTGAGGAAAAGAAGTACCCGGAAAAGATTCTAGATGTAGCGGTCATGAAAACCAGGAATTTGGAGAGAGAAAAATTATTAGAGTACAAAAAGAAGGAGGCAAGTAAGGACTCTGTGGCATTCATCACCACATTTAATCGCCACGAAAAGTCCATACGAAATTCACTCAGGACCCACTGGGAGATTTTACTCATGGACCCGATCTTGAAAAACATACTCCCTCTGCATCCAGAAATTATCTTTAGAAGGTCTAAGAATCTTAAAGACCTGGTAGCACCAAGTATGCTGTCTCAAAGAACAGATAATGAATGTAACATGCCAAAATGCGTGGGCTCATATAAATGTGTACGGTGCAACGTTTGCAAATTTCTAAACCCTAACAGGAAGACCTTCACCAACAGTGGGAATACAAAGGAATACAGGATCAAAGAATTTTTGAACTGTAACTCATCATCGGTCATATATTTGCTACAATGCAAGTGTGGAAAACAGTATGTCGGCAAAACAAAGAGGATTTTAAAATTGAGGATACAAGAATACATCCGCAATATTAAGAATAAAGTGGGAAGTCATGCGGAATCTAAACAGTTTATCACAGACCACAACTCAGATCCCGATGCACTTACTTTCAAAGCCATTGAATTGGTGAGATTACGAGAAAGAGGAGGTGACCTGGCAAATAAATTATCACGCCGTGAGATGTTCTGGATATTTCAGCTACAGACTCTGTATCCTGCGGGTTTCAATGACAGCTATGAAATCGCGCCCTTCCTGTAAAGATGTCACTCATGTGAAGGCCCTTATTCCTTATCTCTTTCCTTTCACTTATATATGTATAGTTTATCACGATCCACTATTTCACATTAATGAATAATAAATAAATAATAAAAGAATATATGGTACATACAAAAAGGTAATATCTACAGTCAAACCACACTGGGAATGCC
Organism: Pseudophryne corroboree; assembly: GCF_028390025.1. Classification (NCBI taxonomy): domain Eukaryota; kingdom Metazoa; phylum Chordata; class Amphibia; order Anura; family Myobatrachidae; genus Pseudophryne; species Pseudophryne corroboree. The sequence goes on from NC_086451.1 coordinate 347,700,118, forward strand.
CAAATCCATCCGATCTTCAAAGCTAAGCAGTGTTGGGCCTGATCAGTACCAGGGAGGGGGACCACCTGGGAATATCAGGTACTGTAAGAACCGAATGTAAGTACAATAAGTGTTTAATATAATAAATATCACATTACTGGATCACATCACCACTAACTAAATATAAAAAAATCACAACACCTATATTATTATCATATATTTATTCCTTTATATAATTATATATATATATATATATATACATACTGTGTATATATATATATATATATATATATATATTTATTATTTTCTATTCATGTATTCACTTATATACATATAATTCACCTAAATATAAGCACTGGATTACTATAAGCACCTAAATATAAGCACTAAATAAATATATGCAACTTATATATTTATATGTTTTTTCATAATAAGTATTGTACTTCTATCACATAATACACACTCTGATTAGTCATTAATACTATAAGCACATCCACAAAGTAACCTCCAAAAGCGCTATTAATATTTAAAGAACTACCTTATTTGTTATTACTGCTACTTATTATATGTTGACAAAAGGTCTGTTTATACAATATAAATAACTTCTCCTGTGTTTTGTTTTTGTTCTGAGACATTATGTCTGATACAGCGGGCTCCTTAAAAATGTCCACCCTATAAAGAATATACAGATTCACCCACAACAACATGGCCACCGCATTATGAACTAACTGAGTGATGCATCTTTGGAATGAACGGCCGGGAGCCCCGGCGGGTGCATGTGCAGTAAACACCGGAAGTGGGGCGGAAGCGCTAGACGGACCCAGACCGCGTCATCCGTCACCGGAAGTGTGGCGAAAGTACTGCGATTATTATGTTTTTTCATGATCTGCATGGTTTTTGTTTATATAAACATATTGTTTTTCATTACAAACAGCCTAGCTAAACTATTCCCTTATCTAAATAGACTGCTTTGTGCACTTTAGTAATTCATTAGAGATACATGATAAATCGAGTCACATAGTAACATAGTAGCATAGTATCTAAGGTTGAAAAAAGACAATTGTCCATCGAGTTCAACCTATTTGTGGTCTCCTATGCACGATTAATTTGTATAAAATTTTGACTGAAGTTGATGACTGCCGTTACGTTTTACCCCTCTTTTATAATAACCATAGTGCGTGACTATGCCCCGTAACATTGGATATCCTTATCCATTAGAATTTATCTAACCCATTCTTAAAGGTGTTGACTGAGTCGGCCATTACAACTCCCTCAGGCAGGGAATTCCAAACACGTATCATCCTTACCGTAAAAAAGCCTTTAAGCCGTATTTTGCGGAATCTCCTCTCCTCTAACCTGAGCGAGTGTCCACGAGTTCTCTGTGTTGATCTAACCAAAAACAGGTCCTGCGCAAGATCTGTATATTATCCCCTTATATATTTGTAAATGTTGATCATGTCCCCTCTTAATCTCCTCTTTTCAAGTGTAAACATGCCTAGTCTTGCAAGCCTTTCCTCGTATTCCAGCATCTACATACTCTTAATTAGTTTGGTCACCCGCCTTTGAACCTTTTCTAGCTCCAGGATATCCTTTTTGTAGTACGGTGCCCAGAATTGTACACAGTATTCAAGGTGTGGCCTCACAAGTGATTTATATAAAAGGAGTATAATACTCTCGTCCCTAGCATCAATTCCCCGTTTTATGCATGCTAATATTTTATTAGCCTTCTTTGCTGCAGTCCTACTTTGGGTACTACTGCTTAGTTTGCTATCTATGAGGACACCTAAGTCCTTTTCCAGTACAGAATCCCCTAATTTTACCCCATTTAGTAGGTAGGTGTTATTTTTGTTCTTGTTACCACAGTGCATTACCTTACACTTGTCTGTATTGAAGCGCATTCTCCTTTTCGCTGCCCAAGCTTCTAATTTAATTAAGTCGTTCTGAAGCGACTCAGCATCCCCCTCCGCATTTATAACTTTACACAATTTGGTATCATCTGCAAAAATTGACACCATGCTCTCTAGACCTTCTGTTAGGTCGTTAATGAAAATATTGAACAATAGCGGTCCTAATACTGAGCCTTGCGGCACACCACTTAACACTTCAGTCCAAGTTGAAAAAGATCCATTAACCACAACGCGCTGCTCCCTATTATCTAACCAGTTTTTGACCCAAGTGCATATTGTGCTTCCTAGCCCTGAGGTCAGAACCAGGAAATCAATTACTTTAGGTATAAATAGACTTTCATCCTCAGTCTGTCCCTACCCCTTGAGGAAGTCTGTTGAGACGAAACGTGTTGGGCTAACCCTAGATGGCCTCTAACTAAGATAAGATATACATATATCTTTTATTTATATATACGTTCTTATCTTTATATATTTCTATCTTATATCTTACCTGTGTTCTTAAAAAAATGATTTTTTTTTAATCATTGGAATTCTTTGTGAATATATGTCAGATGTGAATATTTTTATTCAAGATTTGTTATTCATTTTTATTGCTCCTGTAGTTATAATAAATTGTATATATTCACCCCCCTTGGATTTTTACCTATTTTGTTACATTACAACCTGTAATTACATTTTTTTTTTAATCTGAATTTTATGTGATGGATATGCACAAAATAGTTTAAGCTGGTGAAGTGAAATGAGAAAAATTAATATAAAACAATAATTTTATAAATATTTTTTTTTAAATTGGCATGTGCATATGTATTCACCCCCTTTGCTATGAAGCCCCTCAAAAGTTCTGGTGCAACCAATTACCTTCAGAAGTCACATAATTAGTGAAATGAAGTCCACCTGTGTGCAATCCAAGTGTCAATTGATCTGTGAGTATAAACACACCTTTTCTGAAAGGCCCCAGAGGCTGCAACACCACTAAGCAAGAAGCATCGCACCATGAAGACCAAGGAGCTCTCCAAACAAGTCAGGGACAAAGTTGTTGAGAAGTACAAGTCAGGGTTGGGTTATAAAAAATATTAAAATCTTTGATGATCCCACGGAGCACCATCAAGTCCATCATCTTCAAATGGAAAGAACATTGGGTACCACAACAAACCTGCCAAGAGAGGGATGGCCTCCAAAAACTCACAGACCGGGCAAGGAGTACATTAATCAGAGAGGCAGCACGGAGACCAAAGGTAACTCTGAAGGAGCTACAGAGTTCCACAGCAGAGACTGGTGTATCTACACATATGACCACAATAAGCCGTACACTCCATAGAGCTGGGCTTTATGGAAGAGTGGCCAGAAAAAGCCATTACTTAGTGTTAAAAATAAGGCACTTTTGAGCTTGCCAAAAGGCATATGTACGACTCCCCAACTGTATGGAGGAAGGTGCTCTGGTCAGATGAGACTAAAATTTAACTTTTCAGCCACCAAGGAAAATGCTATATCTGGCGCAAACCAACATATCCCATCATCCCAAGAACACTATCCCCACAGTGAAACATGGTGGTGGCAGCATCATGCTGTGGGGATGTTTGTCTGCCTGTGATTTGAGACAGAGGAATAGTTATGCATGCTGAAGTTTCCTGTAATTTTGTCCTATTTGTTGTGAAAAATACAAAGGGGGGTGAATACTTTAGCAAGGCACTGTGTATATATATATATATATATATATATATATATCTATCACAGAAGCTCTGCACTCACCATATATATTATAGACACTGTATTCTCTATACTTTATAAACAAGGAGGGTTAGTTCAGTGGCATCATAAGAGGTGTGCGGGGGATGTAGCCCGCTCCTGGGTGTCACCCTTGGAGGTGGTGACACCAAAATGCCAGCTCCTCAGCAGTGACAGGAGCCGGGTGCTGCAGTGTGGCAGTCTCCTGCAGCACCTGGCTCCTGTCAGATAAGGAGCCGACAGTACAGGAAGACTGTCTTTGGGGGCAGCCCAGCATCTCCGGAGATGCTGGGCACACCCACAGAGTGATGATCACGAGATCCCACAAGACCACACCCCCTCATTATACGGCCATGCCCCATTTATGTGTGGCCATGCCCCCCTTTCCCCGTGAGCGCCCCTCCGGCATGCAGGAGATCCAGAGTGCGCACCGTGTGTCACTACACCTGGTGACGCCTCTGGGTTAGTTACAATACAGAAACCATTACCCGGGCTCCAGCCTGTCCCTCTTTGTAGTGCATGGCAGTGCTGCACATAGGGCCTTATTCGGGTTTGTTAGCAAACCAAAAAAGGACACTAATGAGCAAAACCATGTTGCACTGCAGGTGGGGCAGATGTAACGTGCAGAGAGATTTAGGTTTGGGTGGGGTCTGTTCAAACTGAAATATAAATTGCAGTGCAAAAATAAAGCAGTCAGTATTTACCCTGCACAGAAACAATATAACCTACCAGCAGCGGCTGCTGCCTCTGGACTGCAGCGCCATCTAAAATGTGCAGGGGGAAGCTGACCAAGACATATGAACATACATGTGAAGTTGTATGTTTCATATGTTCTGGCTTTCTTCCCCTGGGATCCGCTGCCATCGCAGCACTGAACTCACTGCTCAGCCCGTCAATCATCATTTAGCCCGCCTCGGGACTGGTGTGAAGCCAGCCAATGGGAGTTTGGAGGTGGACTAAATGACGATTGACAGGCTGAGCAGTGATTTCAGTGCTGCGGTGGCGGATCCCCGGGGAAGGAAGTCAGGACTTTCTGGGGACGATACCCTGAAACTCAGTATTCTAACTTTTTAAGGTATGTCCAGCACACATAGATGTGCACAACTCATCATAAAATTTGCACGTGCATGATAACTTTGGTGGGATTCTCATGCTTATTGCATAAGGTGTGAGCACACCACTGCAATGACATCATTCCACTGGCAAGAGCGCACATGTCAGCATGTTCAAACAAAGGAAAGGTTATAACCATTCTTTTATATTCTGAAACAATTTTCACATATCTCTCTGAAAGTGATTATTTCACCTTTATATACAGTATAAATCCATTTTAATTAAATTTGTTGTGGTAAACCTCAAAGTTAAAACCTACATGGGAAATGTGATTCCTTAGGCTAGGACCATGCGGCATGTAACTGTTTTCTAGCCCCTGATAATTCCACTTAGCTCTTCAGTCCGGCACACATACATAGAGAAAGCCCAGTGGGACACGGCTGCTCGTGTTATGCTGTCTCAATATAACAGAAAGTCTCTATTATTTGATTAGATGGTAAAATGTTATTTATTTTTATTTAGGAAGTAATGCAAATCCTCTAAATGTGGCACAGACCGGGCATTTCAATTCAAATCATCCGCTTGTTTCATTAGGTTAGAAGTATAGTGATGGTAAAAATGATTTATGTGATACATTTTTTTAAAGTAATGTGAATTTCTAGACGGATTGATTCCCGCTTATGCTTTGAAATAATCACAAAATAAATCCACACTGAAAATGTTTTTTACGGGAAGGAGAAGGAATAAAAATAAAAAATAAAAATAAATGATATGCATTATTTATAATCAGTCTCCATAAACTTTCATTTGTGGAGCAGTAAAGATCAAACAGAATTCACCTATGCAACAGTTTTTTTCTTCGTTTCAATATATTCTCTATGAGGCTCCAGCCAACAGCCAGGAATAGGTGTAGCCCATCCTCTGGCAAGCGGTAGGTTAATTTTAGCATGTTATTATCACCACTAAGAAATCTGTGCATGTCTTATTTCTTCTATGCCTTGTCTATGATGGCAGAGACACATACATTGGGGGTCATTCCGAGTTGTTCGCTCGTTATTTTTTTCTCGCAACGGAGCGATTAGTCACTAATGCGCATGCGCAATGTCCGCAGTGCGACTGCGCCAAGTAAATTTGCTATGCAGTTAGGTATTTTACTCACGGCATTACAAGGTTTTTTCTTCGTTCTGGTGATCGTAATGTGATTGACAGGAAGTGGGTGTTTCTGGGCGGAAACTGGCCGTTTTATGGGAGTGTGTGTAAAAACGCTGCCGTTTCTGGGAAAAACGCGGGAGTGGCTGGAGAAACGGAGGAGTGTCTGGCCGAACGCTGGGAGTGTTTGTGACGTCAAACCAGGAACGACAAGCACTGAACTGATCGCACTGGAAGAGTAAGTCTCGAGCTACTCAGAAACTGCACAGACAGGGCCGGCGCTACCATTAGGCAGCTTTAGGCAGCTGCCTAGAGCGCCGGCCGCTGGAGGGCGGCCACTACTGTCCCCCCTACAACTCACAGGACCATTTTTTTTAAAATAAACTTTTGCGCATTACGGAGGGCAGGGGAGATTGAGGAGAGGCATCAGCCGCCCGCCCCTCACCAGCATCAGCCGCTCGCCCCTCACCAGCATCAGCCGCCCGCCCCCTCACCAGCAGCAGCGCCAACCACGCGCTTATAGAGCTGTCGGCAGTAACGGGAGCAGTGCTAACCTGGCAGGGGATGCAGCTGCTATGGGGCCCCGGCTAATTCCATGGCCCGCGCAGCTCCCACATCGAGAACTAGAGACAGGCTGGGGATGCTCAGGCACACTGTCCGTGGCAGTACTAGAAGAGAAGGGGACGTAGAGCAGTAGGGAGGGGGCGTGGCCATATGCAAAGCATTGCCCATTCACTGGCCAGATAGTGTACCTGAAGCTCCTCTGCAGTAGCCGCTGAAGCCCCGCCCACCCGCGGCTCCTGGTGCCCCGCCCCCATTTTGGCTAAAGTCCTGACATTCACCCACCAGTAAGTGTTGGGAACCCTGGGCACTGAAATTCTGAGAAAAGGGCAGCTGCAGGGGCTGAGCTGCCTACAGGAGTACCAGAAATACCAGGAAGAAAAATGCATGGACACAGGGCAGCTGTCAACGTCTGTGAGGTGAACTCTGCATGCATCCTACAGGTCAGTGCAACGTCTGGAGCTGCCTCACACATGCTGCCCAATAGCCTGACACTCACACACTGCATCATAGCCTGACACACACATGCTTCCCCATAGCTTGACACACACACGCTTCCCCATAGCCTGACACTCACACGCTTCCCCATAGCCTGACACACACACGCTTCCCCATAGCCTGACACACACACGCTTCCCCATAGCCTGACACTCATACGCTTCCCCATAGCCTGACACACACACACTTCCCCATAACCTGACACTCATACGCTGCCCCATAGCCTGACACTCACACGCTTCCCCATAGCCTGACACACACACGCTTCCCCATAGCCTGACACTCATACGCTTCCCCATAGCCTGACACACACACACTTCCCCATAACCTGACACTCATACGCTGCCCCATAGCCTGACACTCACACGCTTCCCCATAGCCTGACACACACACGCTTCCCCATAACCTGACACACACACGCTGCCCCATAGCCTGACACTCACACGCTTCCCCATAGCCTGACACACACACGCTTCCCCATAGCCTGACACACACACGCTTCCCCATAGCCTGACACACACACACGCTTCCCCATAGCCTGACACACACATGCTTCCCCATAGCCTGACACACACGCGCTGCCCCATAGCCTGACACTCACACGCTTCCCCATAGCCTGACACTCACACGCTTCCCCATAGCCTGACACACACACGCTTCCCCATAGCCTGACACACACACGCTTCCCCATAACCTGACACACACACGCTGCCCCATAGCCTGACACTAACACGCTTCCCTATAACCTGACACTAACACGCTTCCCTATAACCTGACTCTCACACGCTTCCCTATAACCTGACACACACACGCTGCCCCATAGCCTGACACTCACACGCTGCCCCATAGCCTGACACACACACGCTTCCCCATAGCCTGACACACACACGCTTCCCCATAGCCTGACACACACACGCTGCCCCATAGCCTGACACACACACGCTGCCCCATAGCCTGACACTCACACGCTTCCCTATAACCTGACAAACACACGCTGCCCCGTAGCCTGACACTAACACGCTTCCCTATAACCTGACACACACACGCTGCCCCATAGCCTGACACTCACACGCTGCCCCATAGCCTGACACACACACACACACGCTGCCCAATAGCCTCATGTGATAGGTGTGGTCAGATTGTCAGGAGGTGTACAGTATTCAAACCAACAGGACATGGGTCAAAATAACTGAGGTACTAATTGTGGGGGTTATTCAGAGCTGATCATAGATGTGCTAAATTTAGCACATCTACGATCAGATTCTCAGACATTTGGAGGGAGCTAGTCCTCCCCGCATGTCTGGCCCTATCCCCCCACAAGGGTGCAAAAGTATTGCACAGCAGCGAGGCTTTTGCACACGCTGAGTAGTTCCCTGCCAGCTGTGCTGGCAGGCATTTATACCCCTTTCACATCGCACAAATAACCCAGTGTCGACACGGGTCAGTGTGCGATGATTAGCGGGTCGCCTGACCCAGTAATTCAACCCGGTATAAAAGAAGGATTATACCCGGGTTGAATACCGGGTCAGGTGCAGTGTGAATGGGAGCCGCGTCGATGCGACACGGTTCCCATTCACAGCATAGGGAGAGGCGGCGCAGGAGATGAGCTCATCTCCCAGCGCCGCCTCCACCCCTGCCCCTGCTGCTGCTGCGCCCCCCCCCCCGCGCTGCTATGGCAACCGACCCGGTATATTGCCGGGTCGGAAAGCCATCAAAGGAGACCAAATGCCGGATCCCACCTGGTAAGGACACGTTTCTCTTACCGGGTGGGATCCGGCATTTGCAATGTGAAAGCGGTATTACCACGTCCCGGGTCACAGCGGCTGCGTGTGGTGTATGTATGGAGGCAGTGTATATATGTATATATGTATTTATGTATAGAAGCAGTGTGTGGATGTATATATGTATGTACTATGAATGTGGCAGTGTATGGATGTATGTATGAATGCGGCAGTGTATGGATGTATATATGTATGTATGAAAGAGGCAGTGTGTGTATGTATGTATGATAGAGGCAGTGTATGTATGTATGTCTGATAGAGGCAGTGTGTGTATGTATGTATGTATGTATGTATGATAGAGGCAGTGTGTGTATGTATGCATGTATGATAGAGGCAGTGTGTATGTATGTATGTATGTATGAAAGAGGCAGTGTGTGTGTATGTATGTATGTATGTATGTATGTCTGATAGAGGCAGTGTGTGTATGTATGAATGTATGTATGTATGTATGTATGTATGTATGATAGAGGCAGTGTGTGTATGTATGTATATATGTATGTATGTATGATAGAGGCAGTGTGTGTGTGTGTGTGTGTGTGTGTGTGTGTATGTATGTATGATAGAGGCAGTGTGTGTGTGTGTGTGTGTATGTATGTATGACAGAGGCAGTGTGTGTGTGTGTATGTATGTATGACAGAGGCAGTGTGTGTGTATGTATGTATGTATGTATGTATGATAGAGGCAGTGTGTGTATGTATGTATGTATGTATGTATGATAGAGGCAGTGTGTGTATGTATGTATGTATGTATGTATGTATGATAGAGGCAGTGTGTGTATGTATGTATGTATGTATGTATGATAGAGGCAGTGTGTGTGTGTGTGTGTGTGTGTGTGTGTGTGTGTGTATGTATGTATGTATGTATGTATGATAGAGGCTGTGTGTGTGTGTGTGTGTGTGTGTGTGTGTGTGTGTGTGTGTGCGTGTGTGTGTGTATGTATGTATGTATGTATGTATGTATGATAGAGGCAGTGTGTGTGTGTGTGTGTGTGTGTGTGTGTGTATGTATGATAGAGGCAGTGTGTGTATGTATGATAGAGGCAGTGTGTGTGTATGTATGTATGATAGAGGCAGTGTGTGTGTATGTATGTATGTATGTATGTATGATAGAGGCAGTGTGCGTGTATGTATGTATGTCTGATAGAGGCAGTGTGTGTGTGTGTGTGTGTGTGTGTGTGTGTGTGTGTGTGTATGTATGTATATCTGATAGATGCAGTGTGTGTGTGTGTGTGTGTGTGTGTGTGTGTGTGTGTGTGTGTGTGTATGTATGTATGTATGTCTGATAGAGGCAGTGTGTGTATGTATGTATGTATGATAGAGACAGTGTGTGTATGTATGTATGTATGTATGTATGATAGAGGCAGTGTGTGTGTGTGTGTATGTATGTATGTATGTATGATAGAGGCAGTGTGTGTGTGTATGTATGTATGTATGATAGAGGCAGTGTATGTATGTATGAGTATGTATGTATGTATGTATGATAGAGGCAGTGTGTGTATGTATGTATGTATGTATGTATGATAGATGCAGTGTGTGTATGTATGTATGTATGTATGTATGTATGTACGTCTGATAGATGCAGTGTGTGTATGTATGTATGTCTGATAGAGGCAGTGTGTGTGTGTGTGTATGTATGTATGTATGTATGTATGATAGAGGGGGTGTAGTATGAGTGGCCGGCGGCCGGGATCCCAACCGCCGGCATACCGACTGCCGGCATATCAACAGCTGGGTGAGCGCTAATGAGCCCCTTGCGGGCTCACTGCACTCGCCACGCTGCGGGCACGGTGGCGCGCTACACGCTATTTATTCCCCCAAGAGGGAGAATATGTGTCGGCATGCCGGCCGGCAGCATACTGAAGACCACCCGATAGAGGCAGTGTATGGATGTATTTAGAGAGACAGTGGATGGATGACGTATATATGTATGGCTGACATATATATATATATATATGTGTGAGAGAGAGAATGAAATAGAAAGAAATAGGTTGCTGGGTAGGGTGCCAGGATCTGGGAAGGGGGTGCCACTGATACCCCTTTCAGACCAGATATGCCGGGGTCTTACCCGGGAATACGGTCCCTGGATCATACAGGGGCATTCCCGGGTAAGACCCCTTGCATACCGCAGTCAGCAGCCCGGCATATTGCCGGGTTGCTGACATCAGCGGTGACGCGGCGGGGGCGGCGCAAGAGATCACATGATCTCCAAACGCCGCCTGCTAATAGAGAGTGAATGGGAGCCGGGTCGCATTGACCCGGCTCCCGTTCAGACTGACCAGGTTCCCGGGAAGATCCCGGGACCAACCCTGCAAGAAAGCAGGGTTGAAATGCAGGGGCATGGTTCCCGGGATTCTGTCCCGGGACACTTTCACACCAGCGCTACACCCGGGATGTTGCCGGGATCATCCCGGGAAAATAGGCTGGTGTGAAAGGGGTATCAGTGTACCTGTCAAATAATTAAGGATGTCTTTGAGAGATACATCCTTGTCATACTCATTACAGTCAGACAGCTGGGAGATGTATAAGACACCACTGTACAGTGTCTCAAAGCATCACTGCCCGGAGCCAGAAACTAGTACAGTATTTGTAGTCACCGACTACTGTAGCAAAGGTCACAGTGCCAGTAGCCTCTAAATATCCAGAGGCAGAAATTAGCACAGCACAGTACCCGTAATTACCATCCATCCAATGCCAAGAACGAACATAGGTGGTCATTCGGAGTTGTTCGATCGTTGCCGATTTTCGCTATATTGCGATTTTCCGCTTACTGCGCATGCGCAATGTCCGCAGTGCGACTGCACCAAGTAAATTTGCTATGAAGTTAGGTATTTTACTCACGGCATTACAAGGGTTTTTCTTCGTTCTGGTGATCGTAATGTGATTGACAGGAAGTGGGTGTTTCTGGCCGGAAACTGGCCGTTTTATGGGTGTGTGTGAAAAAACGCTACCGTTTCTGGGAAAAACGCGGGAGTGGCTGGAGAAACGGGGGAGTGCCTGAGCGAACGCTGGGTGTGTTTGTGACGTCAAACCAGGAACGACACTGACTGAACTGATCGCAATGGCAGAGTAAGTCCGGAGCTACTCAGAAACTGCTAAGAAAGGTCTATTCACAATATTGAGAATCTTTCGTTCGCAATTTTTAGAAGCTAAGATACACTTCCAGAGGGCGGCGGCTTAGCGTGTGCAATGCTGCTAAAAGCAGCTTGCAAGCGAACAACTCGGAATGAGGGCCATAGTGCCTGTAATCATCAACTACCCAGAATTAGGAACTAACTCAGTACCAGAGCCTAGGGAACCTATACATCCACTGACCTGTAGCCATGATGTAGCACAGTCACCAGCTACCCAGCATCAGGCACTAGCACATAGAGCCTGACTCAGAGGCACATGCAATACACCGACTCTGCATTTACACCTTACTGACTGGGGAAGTGGGTAATTTGATTGATAATTTCATTGATGGTGTTGGGGGGCAGTAGTCAGACGTTTTGCCTAGGGTGCCAAGTAACCTTGCACCGGCCCTGTGCACAGAGAAGTCTTTTCGCAATTTTGAGAACCTTTCGTTCGCAATTTTGATAAGCTAAGATTCACTCCCAGTAGGCGGCGGCTTAGCGTGTTCAAAACTGCTAAAAGCAGCTTGCGAGCGAACAACTCGGAATGAGGGCCCTTGGGCATAATTCAGTTCTGAACGTAGATGTGCTAAATTTAGCACATCTATGATCATTTACTCTGATATGCGGGGGGGGGGGGGCGCCCAGCACAGGGCTAGTACGCCCCGCAAGTCAGGCCCTCCCCCCCGCACAGGTGCAAAAGCATCGCACCGCAGTGATGATTTTGCACCTGGCGAGTAGCTCCCTACCAGCGCAGCTCCTTCGCTCTGGCAGGCTGCTACCGGCCGCATCCCGGGTCGCAGCGACTGCGTGTGACGTCACGCAGCTGCCGCCTGCCCTCCAATGGTCCAGACACGCCTGTGTTGTCCAGACTGTGCCCCGCCAACGACTGCCTTTGCCTGTCAATCAGGCAGAGGCGATCACAGCCCAGAGATGCTTATAGCATCTCACTGGGCTCCCAGGGGGCGCACCGCAGTGTGCATGCTGCGCGAGCGCACTCCACATAGGGATTCAGTCTGCGAATGCTGCCGCTGCAGCGATCCAGTCTGAATTAGGCCCTTTGTAACCTGGGATATTTGTGTCAGGTCCCAGTGTTTTGTACACAGTATATATTATAATTATGTGTTAGTTTGTTTAGCTGTCAAAGCCAGTCACTCACATTGGCAATCAAACATCAGTCTTGATGAGTGAATGCAAGAAGATACACCTGTACTGTGCACTGAAATAAGAAGTGGCAGGACTGAATACAGGCACAGCATGCAGAGGATTCCACTCGGCTGACTATAGAGGTTTACATTATTTCCAGTGGCTCATGGTTGGGAAACTGTACACTGGTCTAATGGACTGATTCTGACTTGAGAGCAAAGCAAAAAAGAGCAAGTAATTCTGCATCTTGGGTCTGATTCAGGTCTCAAGGCCTCAGATGCACCTTTGCACATGTAGAACCCATACCTCGCAGTTTGGGGTCAGGGAGGGGGCTGCGATGGCCTACATTACTGAGGCCAGGGTCTCCATCCCAAAACTGAGATTTCCTGGACTCTTTATAGCAGCTGCGGCGGCCGGCTTGCGTGACCCCATGTGTCAGTGAAGACACAGGTGATCGCTGCTGCGTCCTGGATTACTAATGCATGCAGGAGGCGTCCACTTATACCTAGGCAAATCCATACTATCCCTTTAAAACAGGACGCTCATGGATTACACAGGATCCATGGCTGATTAAAATCATCTGTAATGCAGGATAGAAGTCAGCCAGGCACAGAACCTGTGTAAATCATCAGTGTCCCAGTTTAAAGGAATAGTATGGTAAGCCTACTTATACCAGATGCCTCAGTGACGTGCGATGGGGTGAGGCAGGTGAGACAGAGCCTTTCCTGTCATACTAACGTATACGCCAAAGTTCTGACTATATAAAGTATATGAAAAATACAAAGAATATCTAATAATTTTTATAGTCAAAACTCTGGAGTAAAAAGTTCATGGCCGGTGAGGCAGTGCCTCCCATGACTATCTTTTCCACACATCTCTAATCAAAACTCACCAAATTTCCAGCAGTATATACTGCTGCATCTTTGTATAATGGGGCCGATTCAGCATGGGTTGTAGTTGTGCGACAAATCGCACAATTACAACCCTTTTTTCTAGAGATGTGCCGCAGGCACTTTTCGAGTTTTATGTTTTGGTTTTGGATCTGGATCCCCGCTCATGTTTTGGATCTGGATTGGTTTTGCCAAAACCACCCTTTCGGGTTTTGGTTTTGGATCGGGATGATTTTTGAAAAAAACATAAAAACAGCTAAAATCACAGAATTTGGGGGTAATTTTGATCCTACGATATTATTAACCTCAATAACATTCATATCCACTCATTTCCAGTCTATTCTGAACACCTCACAATATTGTTTTTAGGCCAAAAGGTTGCACTGAGGTCGCTGGATGACTAAGCTAAGCAACACAAGTGGGCGGCACAAACACATGGCCCGTCTAGGAGTGGCACTGCAGTGGCAGACAGGATGGCAGTTTTAAAAACTAGGCCCCAAAGAGCACATAATGCAAAGAAAAAAAAGACGTGCAAAATGGAAATGTCTTGGGCCCTCCCACTCACTCATATGTTGTTTAAGCAGGACATGCACAGTTTAATAAACCCATAATTTCAGCAACAGGTGGTTCCCCTGGAAAAAGCTCGACAAGTTCTCTGAGTCATAGCTAGCTACAAACATACCACCTCCTTCTTTGATGACTTTTCACATTATGAGAAGAGGCAAGAGGAAAAGGACAGTGTCAAGAAGGTGATTACAAATTAGAGGCACACGCAATCAGGAACAAAACACAGGCTTTCACCTCCACTCCTATATTGGTGTGTAACAGAAAGGACTTCAAGCAAATATATAATTATTAATTACCACATTACTGGACAAACTGAAAAACTAGGAGCCAAAGCCTCCAAATTTGTACCCCCTTCTCCATGTTCAGGGATTAAGATAATCTTGGATTTAATGCTGGGATGCAAATATTATTTATTTATTTATTAGCAGTTTCTTATATAGCGCAGCATATTCCGTTGCGCTTTACAATTAGAACAACAATTATAGAACAAAACTGGTCAAAGACAGACAGACAGACAGACAGACAGACAGAGGTAGGAAGGCCCTGCTCGCAAGCTTACAATCTATAGGGAAATAGGCATTGATACACAAGGATAGATGCTACTTGTCACATAATGGTTCCCCAGGTTGCTAGGTTCTTAATGGGTTGTATATGATATGATCACCCAGCAATGTTGGAAGACAAAATGTGAGTTTATGTG
The DNA here is from genome assembly GCF_028390025.1 of Pseudophryne corroboree. Classification (NCBI taxonomy): domain Eukaryota; kingdom Metazoa; phylum Chordata; class Amphibia; order Anura; family Myobatrachidae; genus Pseudophryne; species Pseudophryne corroboree. The sequence continues at coordinate 347,715,183 of NC_086451.1, forward strand.
GACTGTACAGAGGGGATGTAACTTGATAGGGAAGCTGTGTAGTTTATGTGTGTGGGTCTGAAATTTGGTAGGCTTTTCTGAAGAGATGAGTTTTCAGAGAACGTTTAAAGGTTTGGAGACTAGTGGAGAGTCTTATTGTGCGTAGGAGTGCATTCCACAGAGTGGGTGAAGCCCGGGTAAAGTCCTGTAATTTTAAGTGGCAACAGGTAATACATGTGGATGAGAGACGCAGATCTTGTGCAGAGCTGGTAGGGAGATATTTTGAGATGAGTGAGGAGATGTATGATGGTGCAGTTTGGTTAATAGCCTTGTATGTAAGTAAAAGTATTTTATATTTGACACGGTAGAATACCGGTAACCAATGGAGGGACTGACAGAGCGGATCAGCAGATGAAGAACGTCTGGCGAGGAAGATTAGCCTCGCAGCTGCATTTAAAATTGATTGAAGTGGTGATAGCCTATGTTTGGGAAGACCAGTAAGGAGACTATTACAATAATCAATGCGGGAGATGATGAGTGCATGGATTAGAGTTTTTGCAGTGTCTTGTGTAAGATAAGGGCGTATTTTGGATATGTTTTTAAGGTGCATGTAACATGATTTAGAGACAAATAAACTGGTGTATACCACAGGATCAAGAGTGGATATTTTCCCCTCCACAGAGTCTGGAGACTGTTTTTCTGAAAATCTCGTGGGTTTCTTTTTATACATTAATTTATTGCATTTTTATTTACATATTTTGTGGCAGGTGCCTTATTTTTGTTTTTCACAGCTCCCAGTTGCACACGTGAGCATACCTGTGTGTCTTCTTTATTTTATTCATATTTTATTTTTAAATAAAGCCCCTTAGATGTTTTAGCAGCCGCTCCTGAGTCTTCACAGCAGCCCCAGATGGGGTAAGTTGAGTTCGGATGGGTTCGGTAAAGTACTAAGCATGACTGTGTTATTAAGTCCCTGCCCTAGTGAAGCTTACCACTCTACAGTCAAAACTCATTTTATACTATAAGTAGGACTGTGGGAGGAAGCAATGGTAACCTCTGTGCCCACAGCATGCCTCAGCCTGGCAAGCCAGACATCTTCCTGTCTGTAAGCCACCATGAAACTCCATACTATGCCTTATTCAGTAACTGTTTGTGCCTCACAGGAGCTCCTGGCCCATCTAGTGCTGCAGTGCAATGGAAAGCTGATGCAATGCAAGATCACTGAAACTCTGATCTTCTAACACCACGAGGTCTTGCGATAACCCTACACAGCTCATAGGAAAAGAAGATCCCTGTACAACAAATGCGCATCTTCTGAATAAATAATCCCAAAATGTGGAACATCAATAATAAATCTAAATTAAGGTTGACTTATTGGAGCCATTCATTTGAGTGAGTCCCTAACATGAAATAATTGAGAAGAACCCCTCTCGAATGCTTCGGCAGAAAATATCACTTTTAACTCTTCGACAGTTATGCTGGATAATGATTCAGTCTCTTCTGAGTCACACTGACTTTGGCCACAAATGTGGTCTCTCCCCACTTTATTTAAAAACACTTCGTCAAAATAGCAATTTCCATTTCCACCTTTGCGGTTATGTTTTCACAAATCTGTTTGTGATGTTGAAGCGTGTTTCATATCTGCTCTAGGCTTTCATTTAAACCTAGGATCAAGTACAGCAGCACCCCTGGAATTATACGGCAGCACCCCTTGATTTATACAGCATAGGCAGCACCCCTGGACAACTACACAGTACAGCAGACAGGCAACAGCACCCCTGGACTTAAACAACAGAGGGGCAGCACCCCTGGACTGATAGGGGAGAGAGGCAGCACCCCATATAGGGCAGCACCCCTGGAATGATGTGGCAAAGAAAAGACATGCATGATAGAATTGTTTTTGGGCACTCCCACCTAGTGATGAGCGGGTTCGGTTTCTCGGAAACCGAACCCCCCCGAACTTCACCTTGTTTACACGGGTCCGAGGCAGGTTAGAACCTTCCCGCCTTGCTCGGCTAACCCGAGCGCGCCCGAACGTCATCATCCCGCTGTCGGATTCTCGCGAGATTCGGATTCTATATAAGCAGCCGCGCGTCGCCGCCATTTTCACACGTGCATTGAGATTGATAGGGAGAGGACGTGGCTGGCGTCCTCTCCGTTTAAATAGTTATATACTACACAGTTGATCTGATTGCTTAGCTTATTGTGCGGAGGATTGGGGAGCAGCTGTTAGTAGGAGTAGAGTGCAGAGTTTTGCTAATAGTGACCACCAGTTTTTTATCCATTCTCTGCCTGAAAAAAACGCTCCATACCATATCTGTGCTCAGTGTGCTGCATGATATATCTGTGCTGAGTGCTCACACTGCTTAATTGTGGGGACTGGGGAGCAGCTATAGCAGGAGTACAGTGCACAGTTTTGCTGACAGTGACCACCAGTATACGTTTGTCTGCCTGAAAAACACTCCTGTGGTGTCTTTTTTTTTATACTATAAACGCAGTCTGCTGACAGTGTCCACCAGGTCCATTATACTGTATATAGCAGCACGGTAGGCCACTGCTGTACCTACCTCTGTGTCGTCACTCGTCGTCCATAAGTATACTATCCATCCATCTACATTGTATACCTGTGGTGTCTTTTTTTTTATACTATAAACGCAGTCTGCTGACAGTGTCCACCAGGTCCATTATACTGTATATAGCAGTACGGTAGGCCACTGCTGTACCTACCTCTGTGTCGTCACTCGTCGTCCATAAGTATACTATCCATCCATCTACATTGTATACCTGTGGTGTCTTTTTTTCTTTATACTATAAACGCAGTCTGCTGACAGTGTCCACCAGGTCCATTATACTGTATATAGCAGTACGGTAGGCCACTGCTGTACCTACCTCTGTGTCGTCACTCGTCGTCCATAAGTATACTATCCATCCATCTACATTGTATACCTGTGGTGTCTTTTTTTCTTTATACTATAAACGCAGTCTGCTGACAGTGTCCACCAGGTCCATTATACTGTATATAGCAGTACGGTAGGCCACTGCTGTACCTACCTCTGTGTCGTCACTCGTCGTCCATAAGTATACTATCCATCCATCTACATTGTATACCTGTGGTGTCTTTTTTTCTTTATACTATAAACGCAGTCTGCTGACAGTGTCCACCAGGTCCATTATACTGTATATAGCAGTACGGTAGGCCACTGCTGTACCTACCTCTGTGTCGTCACTTGTCGTCCATAAGTATACTATCCATGCATCTACATTGTATACCTGTGGTGTCTTTTTTTTTTATACTATAAACGCAGTCTGCTGACAGTGTCCACCAGGTCCATTATACTGTATATAGCAGTACGGTAGGCCACTGCTGTACCTACCCCTGTGTCGTCACTCGTCGTCCATAAGTATACTATCCATCCATCTACATTGTATACCTGTGGTGTCTTTTTTTCTTTATACTATAAATGCAGTCTGCTGACAGTGTCCACCAGGTCAATTATACTGTATATAGCAGTATGGTAGGCCACTGCTGTACCTACCTCTGTGTCGTCACTCGTTGTCCATAAGTATACTATCCATCCATCTACATTGTATACCTGTGGTGTCTTTTTTTCTTTATACTATAAACGCAGTCTGCTGACAGTGTCCACCAGGTCCATTATACTGTATATAACAGTATGGTAGGAAACTGCTGTACCTACCTCTGTGTCGTTACTCGTCGTACATAAGTATACTATCCATCCATCTACATTGTATACCTGTGGTGTCTTTTTTTCTTTATACTATAAACGCAGTCTGCTGACAGTGTCCACCAGGTCCATTATACTGTATATAGCAGTACGGTAGGCCACTGCTGTACCTACCTCTGTGTCGTCACTTGTCGTACATAAGTATACTATCCATCCATCTACATTGTATACCTGTGGTGTCTTTTTTCTTTTTTTTTATACTATAAACGCAGTCTGCTGACAGTGTCCACCAGGTCCATTATACTGTATATAGCAGTACGGTAGGCCACTGCTGTACCTACCTCTGTGTCGTCACTTGTCATCCATAAAGTATACTATCCATCCATCTACATTGTATACCTGTGGTGCCTTTTAGTTGTGCGCATTAAAATATGGAGAACAAAAATGTGGAGGTTAAAAAAATAGGGAAAGATCAAGATCCACTTCCACCTCGTGCTGAAGCTGCTGCCACTTGTCATGGCCGAGACGATGAAATGCCATCAACGTCGTCTGCCAAGGCCGATGCCCAATGTCATAGTACAGAGCATGTAAAATCCAAAACACAAAAAATCAGTAAAATGACCCAAAAATCAAAATTAAAAGCGTCTGAGGAGAAGCGTAAACTTGCCAATATGCCATTTACCACACGGAGTGGCAAGGAACGGCTGAGGCCCTGGCCTATGTTCATGGCTAGTGGTTCAGCTTCACATGAGGATGGAAGCACTCATCCTCTCGCTAGAAAAAAGAAAAGACTTAAGCTGGCAAAAGCACAGCAAAGAACTGTGCGTTCTTCGAAATCACAAATCCCCAAGGAGAGTCCAATTGTGTCGGTTGCGATGCCTGACCTTCCCAACACTGGACGGGAAGAGCTTGCGCCTTCCACCATTTGCACGCCCCCTGCAAGTGCTGGAAGGAGCACCCGCAGTCCAGTTCCTGATAGTCAAATTGAAGATGTCACTGTTGAAGTACACCAGGATGAGGATATGGGTGTTGCTGGCGCTGGGGAGGAAATTGACAAGGAGGATTCTGATGGTGAGGTGGTTTGTTTAAGTCAGGCACCCGGGGAGACACCTGTTGTCCGTGGGAGGAATATGGCCATTGACATGCCTGGTCAAAATACAAAAAAAATCAGCTCTTCGGTGTGGAATTATTTCAACACAAATGCGGACAACAGGTGTCAAGCCGTGTGTTGCCTTTGTCAAGCTGTAATAAGTAGGGGTAAGGATGTTAACCACCTCGGAACATCCTCACTTATACGTCACCTGCAGCGCATTCATCATAAGTCAGTGACAAGTTCAAAAACTTTGGGCGACAGCGGAAGCAGTCCACTGACCACTAAATCCCTTCCTCTTGTAACCAAGCTCCCGCAAACCACACCACCAACTCCCTCAGTGTCAATTTCCTCCTTACCCAGGAAAGCCAATAGTCCTGCAGGCCATGTCACTGGCAAGTCTGACGAGTCCTCTCCTGCCTGGGATTCCTCCGATGCATCCTTGAGTGTAACGCCTACTGCTGCTGGCGCTGCTGTTGTTGCTGCTGGGAGTCGATCGGCATCCCAGAGGGGAAGTCGGAAGACCACTTGTACTACTTCCAGTAAGCAATTGACTGTCCAACAGTCCTTTGCGAGGAAGATGAAATATCACAGCAGTCATCCTGCTGCAAAGCAGATAAATCAGGCCTTGGCAGCCTGGGCGGTGAGAAACGTGGTTCCGGTATCCATCGTTACTTCAGAGCCAACTACAGACTTGATTGAGGTACTGTGTCCCCGGTACCAAATACCATCTAGGTTCCATTTCTCTAGGCAGGCGATACCGAAAATGTACACAGACCTCAGAAAAAGAGTCACCAGTGTCCTAAAAAATGCAGTTGTACCCAATGTCCACTTAACCACGGACATGTGGACAAGTGGAGCAGGGCAGACTCAGGACTATATGACTGTGACAGCCCACTGGGTAGATGTATTGCCTCCCGCTGCAAGAACAGCAGCGGCGGCACCAGTAGCAGCATCTCGCAAACGCCAACTCGTTCCTAGGCAGGCTACGCTTTGTATCACCGCTTTCCAGAATACGCACACAGCTGAAAACCTCTTACGGCAACTGAGGAAGATCATCGCAGAATGGCTTACCCCAATTGGACTCTCCTGGGGATTTGTGACATCGGACAACGCCAGCAATATTGTGCGTGCATTACATCTGGGCAAATTCCAGCACGTCCCATGTTTTGCACATACCTTGAATTTGGTGGTGCAGAATTATTTAAAAAACGACAGGGGCTTGCAAGAGATGCTGTCGGTGGCCCGAAGAATTGTGGGCCACTTTCGGCGTTCAGGCACCGCGTACAGAAGACTGGAGCACCACCAAACACACCTGAACCTGCCCTGCCATCATCTGAAGCAGGAGGTGGTAACTAGAGATGAGCGCCGGACATTTTTCGGGTTTTGTGTTTTGGTTTTGGGTTCGGTTCCGCGGCCGTGTTTTGGGTTCGACCGCGTTTTGGCAAAACCTCACCGAATTTTTTTTGTCGGATTCGGGTGTGTTTTGGATTCGGGTGTTTTTTTCCAAAAAACCTAAAAAACAGCTTAAATCATAGAATTTGGGGGTCATTTTGATCCCAAAGTATTATTAACCTCAAAAACCATAATTTCCACTCATTTTCAGTCTATTCTGAATACCTCACACCACACAATATTATTTTTAGTCCTAAAATTTGCACAGAGGTCGCTGGATGACTAAGCTAAGCGACCCTAGTGGCCGACACAAACACATGGCCCATCTAGGAGTGGCACTGCAGTGTCACGCAGGATGGCCCTTCCAAAAAACACTCCCCAAACAGCACATGATGCAAAGAAAAAAAGAGGCGCAATGAGGTAGCTGTGTGAGTAAGATAAGCGACCCTAGTGGCCGACACAAACACCGGGCCCATCTAGGAGTGGCACTGCAGTGTCACGCAGGATGGCCCTTCCAAAAAACACTCCCCAAACAGCACATGACGCAAAGAAAAGAAGAGGCGCAATGAGGTAGCTGTGTGAGTAAGATAAGCGACCCTAGTGGCCGACACAAACACCGGGCCCATCTAGGAGTGGCACTGCAGTGTCACGCAGGATGGCCCTTCCAAAAAACACTCTCCAAACAGCACATTACGCAAAGAAAAAAAGAGGCGCAATGAGGTAGCTGTGTGAGTAAGATAAGCGACCCTAGTGGCCGACACAAACACCGGGCCCATCTAGGAGTGGCACTGCAGTGTCACGCAGGATGGCCCTTCCAAAAAACACTCCCCAAACAGCACATGACGCAAAGAAAAAAAGAGGCGCAATGAGGTAGCTGTGTGAGTAAGATAAGCGACCCTAGTGGCCGACACAAACACCGGGCCCATCTAGGGGTGGCACTGCAGTGTCACGCAGGATGGCCCTTCCAAAAAACACTCCCCAAACAGCACATGACGCAAAGAAAAAAAGAGGCGCAATGAGGTAGCTGTGTGAGTAAGATAAGCGACCCTAGTGGCCGACACAAACACCGGGCCCATCTAGGAGTGGCACTGCAGTGTCACGCAGGATGGCCCTTCCAAAAAACACTCCCCAAACAGCACATGACGCAAAGAAAAAAAGAGGCGCAATGAGGTAGCTGTGTGAGTAAGATAAGCGACCCTAGTGGCCGACACAAACACCGGGCCCATCTAGGAGTGGCACTGCAGTGTCACGCAGGATGGCCCTTCCAAAAAACACTCCACAAACAGCACATGACGCAAAGAAAAAAAGAGGCGCAATGAGGTAGCTGTGTGAGTAAGATAAGCGACCCTAGTGGCCGACACAAACACCGGGCCCATCTAGGAGTGGCACTGCAGTGTCACGCAGGATGGCCCTTCCAAAAAACACTCCCCAAACAGCACATGACGCAAAGAAAAAAAGAGGCGCAATGAGGTAGCTGTGTGAGTAAGATAAGCGACCCTAGTGGCCGACACAAACACCGGGCCCATCTAGGAGTGGCACTGCAGTGTCACGCAGGATGGCCCTTCCAAAAAACACTCCACAAACAGCACATGACGCAAAGAAAAAAAGAGGCACAATGAGGTAGCTGTGTGAGTAAGATAAGCGACCCTAGTGGCCGACACAAACACCGGGCCCATCTAGGAGTGGCACTGCAGTGTCACGCAGGATGGCCCTTCCAAAAAACACTCCACAAACAGCACATGACGCAAAGAAAAATTAAAGAAAAAAGAGGTGCAAGATGGAATTGTCCTTGGGCCCTCCCACCCACCCTTATGTTGTATAAACAGGACATGCACACTTTAACCAACCCATCATTTCAGTGACAGGGTCTGCCACACGACTGTGACTGAAATGACGGGATGGTTTGGACCCCCACCAAAAAAGAAGCAATTAATCTCTCCTTGCACAAACTGGCTCTACAGAGGCAAGATGTCCACCTCATCATCATCCTCCGATATATCACCGTGTACATCCCCCTCCTCACAAATTATCAATTCGTCCCCACTGGAATCCACCATCTCAGCTCCCTGTGTACTTTGTGGAGGCAATTGCTGCTGGTCAATGTCTCCACGGAGGAATTGATTATAATTCATTTTAATGAACATCATCTTCTCCACATTTTCTGGATGTAACCTCGTACGCCGATTGCTGACAAGGTGAGCGGCGGCACTAAACACTCTTTCGGAGTACACACTTGTGGGAGGGCAACTTAGGTAGAATAAAGCCAGTTTGTGCAAGGGCCTCCAAATTGCCTCTTTTTCCTGCCAGTATAAGTACGGACTGTGTGACGTGCCTACTTGGATGCGGTCACTCATATAATCCTCCACCATTCTTTCAATGGGGAGAGAATCATATGCAGTGACAGTAGACGACATGTCCGTAATCGTTGTCAGGTCCTTCAGTCCGGACCAGATGTCAGCATCAGCAGTCGCTCCAGACTGCCCTGCATCACCGCCAGCGGGTGGGCTCGGAATTCTGAGCCTTTTCCTCGCACCCCCAGTTGCGGGAGAATGTGAAGGAGGAGATGTTGACAGGTCGCGTTCCGCTTGACTTGACAATTTTCTCACCAGCAGGTCTTTCAACCCCAGCAGACTTGTGTCTGCCGGAAAGAGAGATCCAAGGTAGGCTTTAAATCTAGGATCGAGCACGGTGGCCAAAATGTAGTGCTCTGATTTCAACAGATTGACCACCCGTGAATCCTTGTTAAGCGAATTAAGGGCTCCATCCACAAGTCCCACATGCCTAGCGGAATCGCTCCGTGTTAGCTCCTCCTTCAATGTCTCCAGCTTCTTCTGCAAAAGCCTGATGAGGGGAATGACCTGACTCAGGCTGGCAGTGTCTGAACTGACTTCACGTGTGGCAAGTTCAAAGGGCAGCAGAACCTTGCACAACGTTGAAATCATTCTCCACTGCGCTTGAGACAGGTGCATTCCACCTCCTATATCATGCTCAATTGTATAGGCTTGAATGGCCTTTTGCTGCTCCTCCAACCTCTGAAGCATATAGAGGGTTGAATTCCACCTCGTTACCACTTCTTGCTTCAGATGATGGCAGGGCAGGTTCAGTTGTTTTTGGTGGTGCTCCAGTCTTCTGTACGTGGTGCCTGTACGCCGAAAGTGTCCCGCAATTATTCTGGCCACCGACAGCATCTCTTGCAAGCCCCTGTCGTTTTTTAAAAAATTCTGCACCACCAAATTCAAGGTATGTGCAAAACATGGGACGTGCTGGAATTTGCCCATATTTAATGCACACACAATATTGCTGTGCGTATTCTGGAAACCGGTGATACAAAGCGTAGCCTGCCTAGGAAAGAGTTGGCGTTTGCGAGATGCTGCTACTGGTGCCGCCGCTGCTGTTCTTGCGGCGGGAGTCCATACATCTACCCAGTGGGCTGTCACAGTCATATAGTCCTGACCCTGCCCTGCTCCACTTGTCCACATGTCCGTGGTTAAGTGGACATTGGGTACAGCTGCATTTTTTAGGACACTGGTGACTCTTTTTCTGAGGTCTGTGTACATTTTCGGTATCGCCTGCCTAGAGAAATGGAACCTAGATGGTATTTGGTACCGGGGACACAGTACCTCCAACAAGTCTCTAGTTGGCTCTGCAGTAATGATGGATACCGGAACCACGTTTCTCACCACCCAGGATGCCAAGGCCTCAGTTATCCGCTTTGCAGTAGGATGACTGCTGTGATATTTCATCTTCCTCGCAAAGGACTGTTGGACAGTCAATTGCTTGGTGGAAGTAGTAAAAGTGGTCTTACGACTTCCCCTCTGGGATGACCATCGACTCCCAGCAGCAACAACAGCAGCGCCAGCAGCAGTAGGCGTTACACGCAAGGATGCATCGGAGGAATCCCAGGCAGGAGAGGAATCGTCAGAATTGCCAGTGACATGGCCTGCAGGACTATTGGCATTCCTGGGGAAGGAGGAAATTGACACTGAGGGAGTTGGTGGGGTGGTTTGCGTGAGCTTGGTTACAAGAGGAAGGTATTTACTGGTCAGTGGACTGCTTCCGCTGTCACCCAAAGTTTTTGAACTTGTCACTGACTTATTATGAATGCGCTGCAGGTGACGTATAAGGGAGGATGTTCCGAGGTGGTTAACGTCCTTACCCCTACTTATTACAGCTTGACAAAGGCAACACACGGCTTGACACCTGTTGTCCGCATTTCTGTTGAAATACTTCCACACCGAAGAGCTGATTTTTTTGGTATTTTCACCAGGCATGTCAGTGGCCATATTCCTCCCACGGACAACAGGTGTCTCCCCGGGTGCCTGACTTAAACAAACCACCTCACAATCAGAATCCTCCTGGTCAATTTTCTCCCCAGCGCCAGCAACACCCATATCCTCCTCATCCTGGTGTACTTCAACACTGACATCTTCAATCTGACTATCAGGAACTGGACTGCGGGTGCTCCTTCCAGCACTTGCAGGGGGCGTGCAAATGGTGGAAGGCGCATGCTCTTCACGTCCAGTGTTGGGAAGGTCAGGCATCGCAACCGACACAATTGGAGTCGGACTCTCCTTGTGGATTTGGGATTTCGAAGAACGCACAGTTCTTTGCGGTGCTACTGCTTTTGCCAGCTTGAGTCTTTTCATTTTTCTAGCGAGAGGCTGAGTGCTTCCATCCTCATGTGAAGCTGAACCACTAGCCATGAACATAGGCCAGGGCCTCAGCCGTTCCTTGCCACTCCGTGTGGTAAATGGCATATTGGCAAGTTTACGCTTCTCCTCTGACAATTTTATTTTAGGTTTTGGAGTCCTTTTTTTACTGATATTTGGTGTTTTGGATTTGACATGCTCTGTACTATGACATTGGGCATCGGCCTTGGCAGACGACGTTGCTGGCATTTCATCGTCTCGGCCATGACTAGTGGCAGCAGCTTCAGCACGAGGTGGAAGTGGATCTTGATCTTTCCCTAATTTTGGAACCTCAACATTTTTGTTCTCCATATTTTAATAGGCACAACTAAAAGGCACCTCAGGTAAACAATGGAGATGGATGGATACTAGTATACTTATGGATGGACTGCCGAGTGCCGACACAGAGGTAGCTACAGCCGTGGACTACCGTACTGTGTCTGCTGCTAATATAGACTGGATGATAATGATATGAAATCAATATATATATGTATATATAATATCACTAGTACTGCAGCCGGACAGGTAGATATATATTTATTAGGTAATGATGACTGATGACGAACCTGCTGGACACTGTCAGCTCAGCAGCACCGCAGACTGCTACAGTAAGCTACTATAGTAGTATGTATCAAGAAGAAAGAAAAAAAAAAACCACGGGTAGGTGGTATACAATTATTGATGGACTGCCGAGTGCCGACACAGAGGTAGCTACAGCCGTGGACTAACGTACTGTGTCTGCTGCTAATATAGACTGGATGATAATGATATGAAATCAATATATATATGTATATATAATATCACTAGTACTGCAGCCGGACAGGTAGATATATATTTATTAGGTAATGATGACTGATGACGGACCTGCTGGACACTGTCAGCTCAGCAGCACCGCAGACTGCTACAGTAAGCTACTATAGTAGTATGTATCAAGAAGAAAGAAAAAAAAACCACGGGTAGGTGGTATACAATTATGGATGGACTGCCGAGTGCCGACACAGAGGTAGCTACAGCCGTGGACTACCGTACTGTGTCTGCTGCTAATATAGACTGGATGATAATGATATGAAATCAATATATATATGTATATATAATATCACTAGTACTGCAGCCGGACAGGTAGATATATATTTATTAGGTAATGATGACTGATGACGGACCTGCTGGACACTGTCAGCTCAGCAGCACCGCAGACTGCTACAGTAAGCTACTATAGTAGTATGTATCAAGAAGAAAGAAAGAAAAAAAACCACGGGTAGGTGGTATACAATTATGGATGGACTGCCGAGTGCCGACACAGAGGTAGCTACAGCCGTGGACTACCGTACTGTGTCTGCTGCTAATATAGACTGGATGATAATGATATGAAATCAATATATATATGTATATATAATATCACTAGTACTGCAGCCGGACAGGTAGATATATATTTATTAGGTAATGATGACTGATGACGGACCTGCTGGACACTGTCAGCTCAGCAGCACCGCAGACTGCTACAGTAAGCTACTATAGTAGTATGTATCAAGAAGAAAGAAAAAAAAAACCACGGGTAGGTGGTATACAATTATGGATGGACTGCCGAGTGCCGACACAGAGGTAGCTACAGCCGTGGACTAACGTACTGTGTCTGCTGCTAATATAGACTGGATGATAATGATATGAAATCAATATATATATGTATATATAATATCACTAGTACTGCAGCCGGACAGGTAGATATATATTTATTAGGTAATGATGACTGATGACGGACCTGCTGGACACTGTCAGCTCAGCAGCACCGCAGACTGCTACAGTAAGCTACTATAGTAGTATGTATCAAGAAGAAAGAAAAAAAAAAAACCACGGGTAGGTGGTATACAATTATGGATGGACTGCCGAGTGCCGTCACAGAGGTAGCTACAGCCGTGGACTAACGTACTGTGTCTGCTGCTAATATAGAATGGATGATAATGATATGAAATCAATATATATATATGTATATATAATATCACTAGTACTGCAGCCGGACAGGTAGATATATATTTATTAGGTAATGATGACTGATGACGGACCTGCTGGACACTGTCAGCTCAGCAGCACCGCAGACTGCTACAGTAAGCTACTATAGTAGTATGTATCAAGAAGAAAAAAAAAAAAAAAAAAACACGGGTAGGTGGTATACAATTATGGATGGACTGCCGAGTGCCGACACAGAGGTAGCTACAGCCGTGGACTAACGTACTGTGTCTGCTGCTAATATAGACTGGATGATAATGATATGAAATCAATATATATATGTATATATAATATCACTAGTACTGCAGCCGGACAGGTAGATATATATTTATTAGGTAATGATGACTGATGACGGACCTGCTGGACACTGTCAGCTCAGCAGCACCGCAGACTGCTACAGTAAGCTACTATAGTAGTATGTATCAAGAAGAAAGAAAAAAAAAAACCACGGGTAGGTGGTATACAATTATGGATGGACTGCCGAGTGCCGACACAGAGGTAGCTACAGCCGTGGACTAACGTACTGTGTCTGCTGCTAATATAGACTGGATGATAATGATATGAAATCAATATATATATGTATATATAATATCACTAGTACTGCAGCCGGACAGGTATATATATTTATTATGTAATGACTGATGACGGACCTGCTGGACACTGTCAGCTCAGCAGCACCGCAGACTGCTACAGTAAGCTACTATAGTAGTATGTATAAAGAAGAAAGAAAAAAAAAAAACACGGGTAGGTGGTATACAATTATAATATTATATATATATTAATTATATACAATTATATATATATATATATATTAATTAAACTGGTGGTGATTATTAAACTGGTGGTCAGGTCACTGGTCACACTATCAGCAACTTGCAAGTAGTACTCCTAAGCATACAATCACAATATATATTATACTGGTGTGGCACTCTGGCTGCAAAAGTGTGCACTGTACGTTATATGTAGTATGTACTCCTGAGTCCGGAGTCCTGCTCTCAGACTCTAACTGCTCCCCACTGTCAGTGTCTCCCCCACAAGTCAGATAATACAATACAGTCACACTATCTATCACTTCACTTCAGCAAGTACTAGTAGTACTCCTCCTAATGCTCCCCAAAATTACTACTGTGTCTCTCTCTAGTGAGACTGTCTCACTCTCTTCTCGAATCTCTATAAACGGAGAGGACGCCAGCCACGTCCTCTCCCTATGAATCTCAATGCACGTGTGAAAAATGGCGGCGACGCGCGGCTCCTTATATAGAATCCGAGCCTCGCGATAATCCGACAGCGTGATGATGACGTTCGGGCGCGCTCGGGTTAACCGAGCAAGGCGGGAGGATCCGAGCCTGCTCGGCCCCGTGTAAAAAACCCTGAAGTTCGGGCGGGTTCGGATTCCGAGGAACCGAACCCGCTCATCTCTAGTGGTAACGAGGTGGAATTCAACCCTCTATAAGCTTCAGTGGATGGAGGAGCAGCAAAAGGCCATTCAAGCCTATACATCTGGCCACGAGACAAAAGAGGTGGAATGCACCTGTCTCAAGCGCAGTGGAGAATGATTTCAACGTTGTGCAAGGTTCTGCAACACTTTGAACTTGCCACACGTGAAGTCAGTTCAGACACTGCCAGCCTGAGTCAGGTCATTCCCCTCATCAGGCTTTTGCAGAAGAAGCTGGAGACATTGAAGGAGGAGCTTGTTAGGGTCTCCTGCCCTGTGCTGCCACGTCATCATGGCAACCGGGAGACAAGTGCTAGCGGAAGCGCAGCTGATACTCCGGTTCGGGTCTTTTGCTGTGCAGTGGTTACAGGCTCTGTGCACGGCAGGGGATCCGGTGCTGGTTTTTGTGCTCACAGTCTGTGAGGTCTGAGTGGGGCGTGGACAGCACCTGCTATATAAGGCCTCTTCTCAGGTTAAGCAGATGCTGCTGAATCTTTGTTGGTTAGTCAGTTCCTGAAAGTTAGCCAGTACTGTGTAGCTTTGTATTTGTTGTTGCTTACTGCAAATAGGCCTGGGGATTTGGTACTACACTCTGCCAATCCAGACCTAGCAGTAAGACTGGAGTCAGTCGTTTAACTTGCTGGGGTTCTTTTGCTACTCTGTGAACTTAGCAAGTTTGCGGCTGTATTCTCAGACTTGCCTGCCTAAATCCTGTCTCACTGTGCAAGGTGTTCAGGTGTCAGTTTAGTGGCAGTAAGCTGAACCTGTGCACTGCAAGTGAGGATTAGGATTGTGGAGACTCTCCTTGTGTCTATCATTCCATCTCTGACCAAGGAGTTTACTGCCACACCCGTTGGTAACCCTTTAGGGTTTTGCTGTTGCCCTTAGCAACAGCATTTCGGGTTCTCTACGTATTAAAACACAACATCTTGCTTTTTCCATCTGAGCATTACTAATACTAGGGAGACACCCAGTTTCTTAGCCTCTGGGCTTCTCTGTTCACTTTGTGTTTATTTTGTTACCCTATCACCTTCTGTGTACGTAATGTCATATTCCCCAGTCTGTCTGTGAGTCCATTTGTTTTGCATCCCTATCCGTTCAGACACCAGTACATTCCTGCAGGCACTGGTGTGCATAACAGTTCAAACACCAGTACATTCCTGCAGGCACTGGTGTGCATAACAGTTCAGACACCAGTACATTCCTGCAGGCACTGGTGTGCATAACATATTCAGCAGCCTAATACTCCTGTTGAAATTTTGTGGGAATATGGAGCATTCCCCTCAAAATACGTTGCAACAGGTGGTCGATCAGGTGCAGGTCCTGACTCGACAATTTAATGATTTGTCCATTAAAATGCACACCTCCCAGGCCGCTGGCGGAGCTCCCGCAGTAGCAGCACCTTCAGGGGTTAAGGAGCCGAAAGTAAATCTCCCGGATCGTTTTTTCTGGAGATCGCTCGCAGTTCTTTTGTTTCAAGGAGAGCTGCAAGCTATACTTCCGGCTTAGGCCTCAGTCTTCTGGGTCGGAGATTCAGCGGGTGGGCATAGTGATTTCCTTGCTACAAGGAGACCCACAGGTCTGGGCATATGGGTTGCAGCCTGACTGTCCGTCGCTTAAAAGTGTTGATGCTTTTTTTACGGCACTAGGCATGTTGTATGATGACCCTGACAAGACGGCCTCAGCCGAGGCTCAGCAAGGGCGAAGGCCAGTTGAGGTTTACTGTACGGAGTTTCGGAGGTTGGCCCATGATACCCAGTGGAATGACCCAGCCCTGAGACACCAGTACCGAAGAGGTCTTTCTAACCAGATAAAAGACCAACTGGTACAATATCCCTTGCCTGATAGCTTGGATCAGCTCATGCAGTTATCCATCCGGGTGGATAGACGGCTGAGAGAGCGTAGGCTTGAAAGGGAGACCGAGGTTTCCTTCTTTCCCAAGGGAACCTCAGACTCTGAGGAATTTTCCGAGGAGCCTATGCAGATTGGGGCTACCTGCCTCTCCTCGCGTGAGAAGACGCGGAGGAGACAGCAGGGGTTGTGTTTGTACTGTGGGAATAAAGGTCATGTGGTAGTATCATGCCCAGAAAAGCCGGAAAACTTCAGGGCCTGAGGGTGATGGGAAATATCCTGTCAGGCCAGAAGTCAGAATTTCCTAAGAAGACTTTTATCATTCCGGTGACCTTGAAGATCCTCGGTCAAACTGTCAAGACTGAGGCCTTTGTGGACAGTGGGGCCGACGGGGTTTTTATGGACCGCCAATTCGCCCTGAAACACTCTGTTCCCTTAGTACCCTTGGCATCGGAAATTGAGATTTGTGGGTTAAACGGGGAACCATTATCCCAAGGTAAAATTACCTCTTGCACTAGCCAGATTTCTTTGTTTATTGGAGCCACACACTCTGAAAAATTGTCCTTTTATGTGACTGTCTGTACTTTTGCCCCATTGGTGTTGGGGTTACCCTGGTTAAGGGCCCACAATCCTCAATTTGACTGGGTCTCTGGGGAGATTCTTAGTTGGGGTACTGATTGTTTCAGGAGTTGCTTGAGCCTTCCAGTCAGGCTCTCGCAGCTAAGTTTGCCAGGATTGCCAGGGTGTTATGCAGATTTTGCGGACGTGTTCTCCAAAAAAGTTGCAGAGGTACTACCTCCCCATCGCTCCTATGACTGTGCCATTGATTTGTTGCCAAATGCTAAGCTTCCCAAGAGCAGGTTGTACTCCCTGTCACGTCCTGAGACTCAGGCTATGGCAGAGTACATTCAGGAGAACTTGGCTAAGGGATTTATCAGACCTTCACAGTCTCCAGTTGGGTCGGGGTTCTTCTTCGTGGGTAAAAAGGACGGTTCGTTGCGACCCTGCATCGACTTCAGGGAATTGAACCGTATCACGATTAAAAACTCATACCCACTGCCTCCCATTTCGGTCTTGTTTGACCAGCTGCATACTGCCACCATTTTTTCTAAGATTGACCTACGCGGTGCGTACAATCTAATCCGAATAAGAGAGGGGGATGAATGGAAGACTGCCTTTAATACCCACTCAGGGCATTATGAATATTTGGTGATGCCTTTTGGGCTCTGTAATGCCCCGGCAGTCTTCCAGGATTTCATGAATGATGTACTCAGGGAATATTTGGATAGATTCTTAGTTGTATACTTAGATGACATCCTAATCTTCTCCCATTCCCTGGAGGAACATCGGAAGCATGTACGCTTAGTCCTCCAGAAACTCAGAGACCACCGGCTTGGGGCGAAGCTGGAGAAGTGCGAATTTGAAGTTCAGCAAATCGCATTTCTAGGATATATTATCTCCCCAGAAGGTTTCCAAATGGAGGGTTCCAAGGTACAGGCAGTCCTGGATTGGGTGCAGCCCACTAGTTTGAAGGCGCTTCAGCGTTTCCTGGGCTTTGCAAATTTTTATAGACAATTTATCGCTGGATTTTTGTCTATAGTGGCGCCCTTGGTGGCACTCACTAAGAAAGGGGCGGATGTTGCTCACTGGTCTTGTGAGGCTAAAGCGGCTTTTGCCCGTCTTAAAAGGGCATTTGTATCGGCCAAGGTGCTGCGACACCCAGATCCAGAGCGTCCTTTTGTGGTGGAGGTGGATGCCTCTGAGATGGGTATTGGGGCAGTGCTCTCTCAGATGGGAGTGTCTGATAATCGCCTTCATCCCTGTGCTTACTTTTCCCGTAAATTTTCGCCTGCCGAGATGAATTATGACGTGGGTAACCGGGAATTGTTGGCTATTAAGGATGCACTCGAGGAGTGGAGACACTGGCTTGAGGGGGCTAAGTTTGTGGTCTCAATTCTCACCGACCATAAGAATCTGGCATATTTAGAGTCAGCGAAGCGTCTCAATGCCAGGCAGGCACGATGGGCTTTGTTTTTTGCTCGCTTTAATTTTTTGATAACATATCGCCCTGGGTCAAAAAACATCAAGGCTGATGCGCTCTCGCGGAGTTTTGCTCCAATCCAGGAGACCACCGAGGAGCCGTTGCCCATTGTGTCCCCATCATGTATTAAAGTGGGCATTACCCAGGACCTCTTATCATTAGTCCTTAGAGCACAGGAGCAGGCTCCGCCAGACCTTCCGGTAGGTCTTTTGTTTGTGCCTCCTAGGTTAAGACAGCGAGTGTTCCTGGAATTCCCTGCCAAGAAGTCGGCAGGTCACCCGGGTATTGCCAGAACTCGGGAGTTGCTATCTAGGGCGGTGTGGTGGCCCTCGGTGGCTAAGGATGTGGATCAGTGGGTTCGGGCATGTGACATCTGTGCCCGAAATAAGACTCCTAGAGGGGTTCCTGTTGGCCCATTACATCCACTCTCTATCCCATCTAAGCCATGGACCCACATTTCAATGGATTTTGTGGTGTACTTGCCCAAATCCTCAGGGATGACAGCCATCTGGGTTGTCGTTGACAGGTTTTCGAAGATGGCGCACTTCGTTCCACTGGTTGGGCTGCCATCGGCCAGACGCCTGTCTGAATTATTTATGCTGCATGTTGTGCGTCTCCACGGGTTGCCACTTGATGTGGTCTCTGACCGCGGATACCAGTTTGTGGCCAAATTCTGGAGGGCATTTTGTTCCGATCTCCAGATTTCTGTCAGCTTGTCGTCAGGCTACCATCCGCAGTCTAATGGGCAGACTGAAAGGGTGAACCAGTCCTTGGAGCAGTTCCTCAGGTGTTATGTCTCCAAGTGTCAGACTGACTGGGTTGCTCATATGTCCATGGCGGAGTTTGCCTATAACAACGCGGCTCACTCTGCTACAGGGATCTCTCCCTTCCTTTGTGTGTATGGGCATCATCCTAAGGCCAATTCTTTTGACCCCCTGGACTCCACGCCTGGTGGTTCCTCTGTGGTTTCGGTCCTTAGAGGTATTTGGAGGAAAGTGAAGAAAGCCCTTGTGTCTGTGTCATTAGTGACCAAAAGGGTTTTTGAAAAGCGGAAAAGACCCTGCAGCTTCAAATTAGGAGACTTCGTCTGGTTGTCTACCAAGAATTTGAAGTTGAGACAGCCATCTCATAAGTTAGGCCCCCGGTTCATCGGCCCTTATAAGATCACCAGGGTTTTCAATCCGGTGGCATTTCAGTTAGATTTGCCCCGTTCTTTGGGTATCAATAAAACATTTCATTGTTCCCTTTTAAAACGGGCGATTAGTAATCCTTCTTCCAGTGGAAGACCTTCCCTTCTTCTGATACGTGGCCAGAGGGAGTTTGTTGTTGAAAGGATTCTTGACTCCAAGATGGTTCGGGGTCGGCTGTCATTTTTGGTGCACTGGAAGGGGTATGGCCCGGAGGAGCGGTCGTGGGTGCGCAGTTGTGATCTTCATGCCCCCAGACTAATACGCTCTTTCTTCTCGCAGTTCCCCGATAAACCCGGTGGTAGGGGTTCTTTGACCCCTCGTCAGAGGGGGGGTACTGTTAGGGTCTCCTGCCCTGTGCTGCCACGTCATCATGGCGACTGGGAGACAAGTGCTAGCGGAGTAACCTGAGCGCAGCTGAAACTCCGGTTCGGGTCTTTTGCTGTGCAGTGGTTACAGGCTCTGTGCACGGCAGGGGATCCGGTGCTGGTTTTTGTGCTCACAGTCTGTGAGGTCTGAGTGGGGCGTGGACAGCACCTGCTATATAAGGCCTCTTCTCAGGTTAAGCAGATGCTGCTGAATCTTTGTTGGTTAGTCAGTTCCTGAAAGTTAGCCAGTACTGTGTAGCTTTGTATTTGTTGTTGCTTACTGCAAATAGGCCTGGGGATTTGGTACTACACTCTGCCAATCCAGACCTAGCAGTAAGACTGGAGTCAGTCGTTTAACTTGCTGGGGTTCTTTTGCTACTCTGTGAACTTAGCAAGTTTGCGGCTGTATTCTCAGACTTGCCTGCCTAAATCCTGTCTCACTGTGCAAGGTGTTCAGGTGTCAGTTTAGTGGCAGTAAGCTGAACCTGTGCACTGCAAGTGAGGATTAGGATTGTGGAGACTCTCCTTGTGTCTATCATTCCATCTCTGACCAAGGAGTTTACTGCCACACCCGTTGGTAACCCTTTAGGGTTTTGCTGTTGCCCGTAACAACAGCATTTCGGGTTCTCTACGTATTAAAACACAACATCTTGCTTTTTCCATCTGAGCATTACTAATACTAGGGAGACACCCAGTTTCTAAGCCCCTGGGCTTCTCTGTTCACTTTGTGTTTATTTTGTTACCCTATCACCTTCTGTGTACGTAATGTCATATTCCCCAGTCTGTCTGTGAGTCCATTTGTTTTGCATCCCTATCCGTTCAGACACCAGTACATTCCTGCAGGCACTGGTGTGCATAACAGTTCAAACACCAGTACATTCCTGCAGGCACTGGTGTGCATAACAGTTCAGACACCAGTACATTCCTGCAGGCACTGGTGTGCATAACAGAGCTAAAACAGAGCGATTCCGCTAGGCATGTGGGACTTGTGGATGGAGCCCTTCATTCGCTTAACCAGGATTCACGGGTGGTCAATCTGTTGAAATCAGAGCACTACATTTTGGCCACCGTGCTCGATCCTAGATTTAAAACCTACGTTGTATCTCTCTTTCTGGCAGACACAAGTCTGCAGGGGTTCAAAGACCTGCTGGTGAGAAAATTGTCAAGTCAAGCGGAACGTGACCCGTCAACAGCTCCTCCTTCACATTCTCCCGCAACTGGGGTTGTGAGGAAAAGGCTAAGAATTCCGAGCCCACCCGCTGGCGGTGATGCAGGGCAGTCTGGAGCGAGTGCTGACATCTGGTCCGGACTGAAGGACCTGCCAACGATTACTGACATGTCGTCTACTGTCACTGCATATGATTCTCTCACCATTGAAAGAATGGTGGAGGATCATATGAGTGACCGCTTCCAAGTAGGCACGTCAGACAGTCCGTACGTATACTGGCAGGAAAAAGAGGCAATTTGGAGGCCCTTGCAGAAACTGGCTTTATTCTACCTAAGTTGCCCTCCCTCCAGTGTGTACTCCGAAAGAGTGTTTAGTGCCGCCGCTCACCTTGTCAGCAATCGGCGTATGAGGTTACTTCCAGAAAATGTGGAGAAGATGATGTTCATTAAAATTAATTATAATCAATTCCTCCGTGGAGACATTCACCAGCAGCAATTGCCTCCAGAAAGTGCACGGGGACCTGAGATGGTGGATTTCAGTGGGGATGAATTAATAATCTGTGAGGAGGGGGATGTACACAGTGAAAGGGGTGATGAATCGGACGATGATGATGAGGTGGACATCTTGCCTCTGTAGAGCCAGTTTGTGCAAGGAGAGATTGATTGCTTCTTTTTTGGTGGGGGCCCAAACCAACCAGTCATTTCAGTCACAGTCGTGTGGCAGACCCTGTCGCTGAAATGATGGGTTCGTTAAAGTGTGCATGTCCTGTTTATACAACATAAGGGTGGGTGGGAGGGCCCAAGGACAATTCCATCTTGCACCTCTTTTTTCTTTCATTTTTCTTTGCATCATGTGCTGTTTGGAGACAATTTTTTTGAAGTGCCATCCTGTCTGACACTGCAGTGCCACTCCTAGATGGGCCAGGTGTTTGTGTCGGCCACTTGGGTCGCTTATCTTAGTCACACAGCTACCTCATTGCGCCTCTTTTTTTCTTTGCGTCATGTGCTGTTTGGGGAGTATTTTTTTGAAGGGCCATCCTGCGTGACACTGCAGTGCCACTCCTAGATGGGCCAGGTGTTTGTGTCGGCCACTAGGGTCGCTTAGCTTAGTCACACAGCTACCTCATTGCGCCTCTTTTTTTCTTTGCATCATGTGCTGTTTGGGGAGTATTTTTTTGAAGGGCCATCCTGCGTGACACTGCAGTGCCACTCCTAGATGGGCCAGGTGTTTGTGTCGGCCACTTGTGTCACTTATCTTAGTCACACAGCGACCTTGGTGTGCCTCTTTTTTTCTTTGCATCATGTGCTGTTTGGGGAGTATTTTTTTCAAGTGCCATCCTGTCTGACACTGCAGTGCCACTCCTAGATGGGCCAGGTGTTTGTGTCGGCCACTAGGGTCGCTTAGCTTAGTCACACAGCTACCTCATTGCGCCTCTTTTTTTCTTTGCATCATGTGCTGTTTGGGGAGTATTTTTTTGAAGGGCCATCCTGCGTGACACTGCAGTGCCACTCCTAGATGGGCCAGGTGTTTGTGTCGGCCACTTGTGTCACTTAGCTTAGTCACACAGCGACCTTGGTGCGCCTCTTTTTTTCTTTGCATCATGTGCTGTTTGGGGAGTATTTTTTTCAAGTGCCATCCTGTCTGACACTGCAGTGCCACTCCTAGATGGGCCTGGTGTTTGTGTCAGCCACTTGGGTCGCTTAGCTTAGTCACACAGCTACCTCATTGCGCCTCTTTTTTTCTTTGCATCATGTGCTGTTTGGGGACAATTTTTTTGAAGTGCCATCCTGCCTGACACTGCAGTGCCACTCCTAGATGGGCCAGGTGTTTGTGTCGGCCACTTGTTTCGCTTAGCTTAGCCATCCAGTGACCTCGGTGCAAATTTTAGGACTAAAAATAATATTGTGAGGTGTAAGGTGTTCAGAATAGACTGGAAATGAGTGGAAATTATGGTTATTGAGGTTAATAATACTATGGGATCAAAATTAGAGATGAGCGCCTGAAATTTTTCGGGTTTTGTGTTTTGGTTTTGGGTTCGGTTCCGCGGCCGTGTTTTGGGTTCGAACGCATTTTGGCAAAACCTCACCGAATTATTTTTGTCGGATTCGGGTGTGTTTTGGATTCGGGTGTTTTTTTCCAAAAACACTAAAAAACAGCTTAAATCATAGAATTTGGGGGTCATTTTGATCCCAAAGTATTATTAACCTCAAAAACCATAATTTACACTCATTTTCAGTCTATTCTGAATACCTCACACCTCACAATATTATTTTTAGTCCTAAAATTTGCACCGAGGTCGCTGTGTGAGTAAGATAAGCGACCCTAGTGGCCGACACAAACACCGGGCCCATCTAGGAGTGGCACTGCAGTGTCACGCAGGATGTCCCTTCCAAAAAACCCTCCCCAAACAGCACATGACG
The DNA here is from genome assembly GCF_028390025.1 of Pseudophryne corroboree. NCBI lineage: Eukaryota > Metazoa > Chordata > Amphibia > Anura > Myobatrachidae > Pseudophryne > Pseudophryne corroboree. Next base: position 347,738,492 of record NC_086451.1, read on the forward strand.
CAAAGAAAAAAAGAGGCGCAATGAGGTAGCTGTGTGAGTAAGATTAGCGACCCTAGTGGCCGACACAAACACCGGGCCCATCTAGGAGTGGCACTGCAGTGTCACGCAGGATGGCCCTTCCAAAAAACCCTCCCCAAACAGCACATGACGCAAAGAAAAAAAGAGGCGCAATGAGGTAGCTGACTGTGTGAGTAAGATTAGCGACCCTAGTGGCCGACACAAACACCGGGCCCATCTAGGAGTGGCACTGCAGTGTCACGCAGGATGTCCCTTCCAAAAAACCTGAACCACTAGCCATGAACATAGGCCAGGGCCTCAGCCGTTCCTTGCCACTCCGTGTGGTAAATGGCATATTGGCAAGTTTACGCTTCTCCTCCGACAATTTTATTTTAGGTTTTGGAGTCCTTTTTTTACTGATATTTGGTGTTTTGGATTTGACATGCTCTGTACTATGACATTGGGCATCGGCCTTGGCAGACGACGTTGCTGGCATTTCATCGTCTCGGCCATGACTAGTGGCAGCAGCTTCAGCACGAGGTGGAAGTGGATCTTGATCTTTCCCTAATTTTGGAACCTCAACTTTTTTGTTCTCCATATTTTATAGGCAGAACTAAAAGGCACCTCAGGTAAACAATGGAGATGGATGGATTGGATACTAGTATACAATTATGGACGGACTGCCACGGTTAGGTGGTATAAAAAAACCACGGTTAGGTGGTATATATTGTAATACAATTATGGATGGACGGACTGCCTGCCGAGTGCCGACACAGAGGTAGCCACAGCCGTGAACTACCGCACTGTACACTGGTTGATAAAGAGATAGTAGTATACTCGTAACAACTAGTATGACTGACTATGACGGTATAAAGAATGAAAAAAAAACCACGGTTAGGTGGTATATATTATAATACAATTATGGATGGACGGACTGCCTGCCGACTGCCGACACAGAGGTAGCCACAGCCGTGAACTACCGCACTGTACACTGGTTGATAAAGAGATAGTAGTATACTCGTAACAACTAGTATGACACTATGACGGTATAAAGAATGAAAAAAAAAACCACGGTTAGGTGGTATATATTATAATACAATTATGGATGGACGGACTGCCTGCCGAGTGCCGACACAGAGGTAGCCACAGCCGTGAACTACCGCACTGTACACTGGTTGATAAAGAGATAGTAGTATACTCGTAACAACTAGTATGACTGACTATGACGGTATAAAGAATGAAAAAAAAACCACGGTTAGGTGGTATATATTATAATACAATTATGGATGGACGGACTGCCTGCCGACTGCCGACACAGAGGTAGCCACAGCCGTGAACTACCGCACTGTACACTGGTTGATAAAGAGATAGTAGTATACTCGTAACAACTAGTATGACACTATGACGGTATAAAGAATGAAAAAAAAACCACGGTTAGGTGGTATATATTATAATACAATTATGGATGGACGGACTGCCTGCCGACTGCCGACACAGAGGTAGCCACAGCCGTGAACTACCGCACTGTACACTGGTTGATAAAGAGATAGTAGTATACTCGTAACAACTAGTATGACACTATGACGGTATAAAGAATGAAAAAAAAACCACGGTTAGGTGGTATATATTATAATAATACAATTATGGATGGACGGACTGCCTGCCGACTGCCGACACAGAGGTAGCCACAGCCGTGAACTACCGCACTGTACACTGGTTGATAAAGAGATAGTAGTATACTCGTAACAACTAGTATGACTATGACGACGGTATAAAGAAAGAAAAAAAAATACCACGGTTAGGTGGTATATAATTATACAATTATGGATGGACGGACTGCCTGCCGAGTGCCGACTGCCGACACAGAGGTAGCCACAGCCGTGAACTACCGCACTGTACTGTGTCTGCTGCTAATATAGACTGGTTGATAAAGAGATAGTATACAACAATATACTACTATACTGGTGGTCAGGCACTGGTCACCACTAGTCACACTGGCAGTGGCACTCCTGCAGCAAAAGTGTGCACTGTTTAATTTTAAATTAATATAATATTATGTACTCCTGGCTCCTGCTATAACAACCTGCAGTGCTCCCCAGTCTCCCCCACAATTATTATAAGCTTTTATACATTGATGTGCAGCACACTGGGCTGAGCTGAGTGCACACAGACTGAGTCACACTGTGTGACTGCTGTGTATCGTTTTTTTCAGGCAGAGAACGGATATAGCAGAGAACGGATATATTAAATAAAAGTTAACTTAACAACAACTGCACTGGTCACTGTGGTAAACTCTGTCTGCACAATCTCTCTCTCTCTCTCTCTCTTCTAATCTATTCTAATGGAGAGGACGCCAGCCACGTCCTCTCCCTATCAATCTCAATGCACGTGTGAAAATGGCGGCGATGCGCGGCTCCTTATATAGAATCCGAGTCTCGCGAGAATCCGACAGCGTCATGATGACGTTCGGGCGCGCTCGGGTTAACCGAGCAAGGCGGGAAGATCCGAGTCGCTCGGACCCGTGAAAAAAAAAGTGAAGTTCGTGCGGGTTCGGATTCAAAGAAACCGAACCCGCTCATCTCTAATCAAAATGACCCCCAAATTCTATGATTTAAGCTGTTTTTTAGGGTTTTTTTAAAAAAAACACCCGAATCCAAAACACACCCGAATCCGACAAAAAGTTTTCGGTGAGGTTTTGCCAAAACGCGTCCGAATCCAAAACACGGCCGCGGAACCGAACCCAAAACCAAAACACAAAACCCAAAAAATTTCCGGTGCACATCAATACTCCCACCTACCCTTATGCTGTATAAACAGGACATGCACACTTTAACAAACCAATCATTTCAGTGACAGGGTCTGTGACATGACTGTGGCTGAAATGATTGGTATGTTTGGGCCCCCACCAAAAAAAAAATAATAATCTCTCCTTGCACAAACTGGCTCTACAGTGGCAAGATGTCATATTCACTCAGACCTCCCCTTTCAGTGTTTAAATCCTCATCCCCACAGAGAAATAATGGCCCTCATTCCGAGTTGATCGCTCGCAAGCTGCTTTTAGCAGCTTTGCACACGCTAAGCCGCCGCCTACTGGGAGTGAATCTCAGCTTATCAAAATTGCGAACGAAAGATTCGCAATATTGCGAAAAGACTTCTCTGTGCAGTTTCTGAGTAGCTCGAGACTTACTCTTCCAGTGCGATCAGTTCAGTGCTTGTCGTTCCTGGTTTGACGTCACAAACACACCCAGCGTTCGCCCAGACACTCCTCCGTTTCTCCAGCCACTCCCGCGTTTTTCCCAGAACTGTAGCGTTTTTTTCACACACTCCCATAAAACGGCCAGTTTCCGCCCAGAAACACCCACTTCCTGTCAATCACATTACGATCACCAGAACGAAGAAAAAACCTCGTAATGCCGTGAGTAAATTTCCTACCTGCATAGCAAATTTACTTGGCGCAGTCGCAGTGCGAACATTGCTCATGCGCAATATGCGGAAAATCGCTGCGATGCGAAGAAATTTAACGAGCGAACAACTCGGAATGACCACCAATATTCAAACAAAACCACATAATTTAGGTGTCAGTGGACTGCCTGCGCTATTACCCAAAGTTTCTGAACTTGACAATGACTTATGATGAATTCGCTGCAGGTGACGTTTAAGGGAGGATGTTCCTATGTGGTTAACATCCTTACCCCTACTTATTATGGATTGACAAAGGCAACAGATGGCTTGACACCTGTTGTCCGGATTTGTGGAGAAATAATTCCACACTGAAGAGGTGGCTTTTTTGGTATTTTGCCCAGGCATGACAATGGGCTTTTTCATCCCATGGCCAACAACTGTCTCCACTGGTGCCTTATTCAAACAAACCACATCACCATCAGAATCCTCATCGTCAACTTCCTTCACAGCGTCAGCTAAACCCATTTCCTCCTTATCCTGGTGTACTTCTACAGTGACATCCTCAATCTCAATATAAGCAACTGGACTGGCGTTGCTCCTTCCAGCACTTGCAGGTGATAGGAGCCTCCTCTTCCCATACAGTGTTGTGAAGGTCAGGCCTAGACATCGCAACAGTGGACAGTGCCACCCCCTGTATTTTCACACCACCCCTTTAATTGTACAGCATACAAGACAAGGCCAGTGTACATTTATTTTCACATCACCCCTGTATTTTTACAGCATACAGGACCAGTGTACTTTTATGTTAACAGCAGCACCCCTGTATTTTTACAGCATACAGGACCAGTATACTTTTATTTTAACAGCACCCCTGTATTTTTACAGCATACAGGAGCAGTGTACTTTTATTTTAACAACAGCACCCTTGTATTTTTACAGCATACAGGACCAATGTACTTTTATTTTAACAACAGCACCCTTGTATTTTTACAGCATACAGGGTCAGTGTACTTTTATGTTAACAGCAGCACCCCTATATTTTACAGCATACTGGACCAGTGTACTTTTATCTTAACAACAGCACCCCTGTATTTTTACAACATACAGGACTAGAGTACTTTTATTTTAACAGCAGCACCCCTGTATTTTTACAGCATACAGTACCAGTGTACATTGATTTTCACTGGAACCCAGAATGTTTACAGCATACAAGACAGGACCAGTGTACTTTTATTTTAACAATAGCACCCCAGAAATTTTACAGCATACAAGACAGGACTAGTGTACATTTAGTTTACTGCACCTCAGAATTTTTGCAGCATACAAGACAGGACCAGTGTACATTTATTTTACTGCACCCCAGAATTATTGCAGCATACAAGACAGGGCCAGTGTACATATATTTTACTACACCCCTGGATTATTACAGCACACAAGACAGGGCCAGTGTACATTTATTTTACTGCACCCCAGAATATTTGCAGCAGACAAGACAGGGCCAGTGTATATTGATTTTATTGCACCCCAGAATTTTTGAAGCATACAAGACAAGGCCAGTGTACATTTATTTTACTGCACACCTGAATTTTTACAGCATAAAAGACAGGGCCAATGTACATTTATTTTAACAACAGCACCCCTGAATTTTTACAGCATACAAAACAGGGCCAGTACCCCTGTATTTTCACTGCATACAGGAGGACAGTGCCCCTGCCCCCTGTACTAAACAGTGACAGCCAGGACAGCAACAACACCCATGTGGAGCTGCAGCACCCCTAACAGCACATGAAACACCAGTGACAGCCAGGACAGCACCCCTAACAGCACAGGAACACCACAGTGACAGGAGCAGCACACCTACAGAGCACACACTAACCCCACCCGACGCCACCACCCACAAAGAGAGACAGAGGTCTGTCTCCCTCACTCTCCAAGTCCAAAGTGAAAATGGCAGAGAAGCGCGGCTGTTTATATGGGATCCAAAACCCGTGAGACTCTGACAGCGGGATGATGACTTTTGCCTCATTCTGGTTTCCAAGTCTGGCGGGAAGTCCTGAGCCAGACTCGGATTCTGGCTCGGAACGGGATGTTTGGGGGGGTTTGACTCTCTGAGAACCGCACCCGCTCATCTCTACTTTTCTCTAACATGCAGGGTTACGCCCAGCACAGGGCAAGTTGACCCCATATGCCGGGTCCTGCCCCCGCTAACATGCAAGCTTATAGCTATACAGCGGTGTGCTCACATAATTAGGGTTGCCCCTGCCTACGCAGTCTAGTTGCGAAGGCAATCAGAGGGCATCCATCATTTGGGTTGCAGCGGCTGTGTGTGACATCACGCAGCCACCACGACCCGCCCCGCACTCCAGACATGCCTGCATTGTCCAGGCCGTGCCCCCCAAACAGTGCGTTGATGCCCACAAAATGCGGCGTCGAAGTCCCATCACCTCCCCCTGCCGGTTTTTAAGCTGCAATCACGTGCAATCGCAGTTTAAGACCTCACGCATGTGCGGAAGTGTGAAAATTGGCATAGTGATTTCTGCACTTCTACGGGGCTAGCTAAATTAGCCCCAATGCCCACATGAACCCTTTGGCTAAGATATTGTGTGTAAATCTGGTTCTGTTACTAGCCTGTGTTTCCTGACCATTTGCCTCACCACACGTCACTGAGATGCCTCCTGCTGCATTACCATATCTGAGCATCACTGCTGCTCCCTTCTGTTCACATCTGAATCAGGCCCCTTGGTGAATCCCATGCTGCACTACAGGTGGGCAGATGTAAAATGTCCAGAGATATTTAGACTTGGGAGGGGCATGTCCATGCTAAAATCTAAATTGGAGTGTAAAAATAACACAGCATTTGTGGGCTACATGCAAATCAGTTAGTATTTATCCTGCATTATTTAGCATTATTTATCCAGAGCTCTCAGAGCAACAGAATGTCTGGAGGGAGATGCAGCTATATATATATATATATATATGCGTAACAACAAACAAAAAACCAAATGCGATCAGTATATAGCCCAAAACATGCTTGTATTCAATTTCTTAATTCCATGTATGTTCCAAGAGAATTTTCTCCATGGTGTGTTTTTGTTGTTGTTGTTTAGTACCTGTAAATATACCCTTACACCAAGAAAAAAAACGAAAAAGATGGCCAATGGCCTAATTAGATATGATACCAAGACTTTTTTTTTATTAAAAATTACATATACAGTTAAAATTAATATCACAGAACAGCTCAGGAAATCCATCAGTCTCAACAGTTGGAACAATCACCTTCACTTTTGCAGGTGTGAGCTCAAAAAGGTGTAGTGGTGAACTAGACAGAAGACCGTAACTGATTTGATCCAACGCGTTTCGTCAAGATGACTTCTTCAGGTGTTTGTATATGGTATAACAAGGAAAAAAAATCTTCACTAATGAAGGCATCCATAGTCAATATATGAGTTAAAATTGATTGAATCAATTGGTCCACCCAGAATTGGTTATAGAGCGATGGAACCAAGCAACATAGAGCTTTCTCTTATGAGTATTCGGCTCTTTATGCTGAGCCTGAGTGTGGTTTCTGTATAAATATCTTTTCTGGACAGGGTCCTTATATTGAGCCTGTAGCTTCCAGAAACAATGCGTATTCATGCATATATAATACTGCAACGTAAAGAACAGCAGCACTCTGGGTGCTTTTAGTACTTCAAACGTGTGTTTCAAAATAAATATTATATATATATATATATATATATATATATATATACCACTTTGCAACCCGGCACTCAAAGGAACAGCGACACCTCTGGATAACTAGCTGGGGTGCCCTCCATGAGACGATAAATCCCAATATAGCCAAAAGAAAGAGGCGGTATAGTGTATTCTATTTGATTGTGGTTTTACACTGTTTCATTGTGGGGCTTGTTACCCCACATCTTAAGTACATGCTCACTGGTTTGGATTTTGTCACTATGGTAACATGTAAACTCCTGCTGTTCGTTTCCTCCAGACTGCCTGGTGTGGGCTCACGTGACCTCGCGGGTTCCGGTGACGTCAGGGCCCTGGATCCGGAAGTCGGTGCGGGCGTCCGTGGGCTGCAGCCGGCGTCAGGAAAGACACGAGCAGCAGGTAAGTATAAATGTTTGTTCATGCACATTGCACTGTTATCCTGATGACGGGGTGAGATCCCCCGAAACGTCGTTCGTGACTATAAAATTTTTTGCACTATTGAAAAACGCTGGGAGTGCCGCCTCTTTCTTTTGGCTATATATATATATATATATATATATATATATATATATACAACGAAGAAAAGAGAGGCGGCACTTCCAGATTTGTAAAGATGAAAACTTTAAGACATGAATCAACGTTTCGGGGGGTCTCACCCCGTCATCAGGATAACAAGTGTATGTACATAATAAAACATTTATACTCACAGACTGCCTGTACTCCCGCCCACCGCCGACCGCAGCCCCGGGTCCCGTCTGCATACCTCCGGATTCTGGCCACTGACGTCACCGGAAGAGGGGAACATACGGGGATCTGCGTCGGGAGGGACGGAAGGGAACACACAGAGCATACATGAGTCACCATGGCAACACAACAACAAAAACAGTGAATGTGAAAACAAAACATGACGATGTGAGGAAAAAGCCCCACAATATAAAAAAAGTGCCACAACAACATACAAAGTGACTGCACTGGGTAGACAACTTATTAATATACCAAAAAGAAACAAGTAAGCAAATGTAAAATTACATAAAAATGTAAACCAACTACTTGAATGAATAAAAAAAAAAAAATGCATAGCTACAGGCCATTGATATGAAATGATACAGCAGACATCAGCAAAAAGTGCCTAAAGTACCTAAAGGGAATCCTGTGTACAGGAAAACTGCACAGGACATCAAGTGGTCAAAAATGTGCTGATTGGGACCTAAATAAAAGAGGATAGGCTTAACGCCTCATTTAACCCCTTGGGGCTGACTGTGTCGAGAGTGAAGATCCACCAAGCCTCAAGTTGGAGGAGTTTTTTGGCCCGATCTCCTCCTCTAAGTGACTTGGGGACCTGCGCTATCATCCTGTATCTCAGAGTCGACATGCTATGCCGTGCAGACGCAAAATGTCGTGCTACTGCCTGATCACTAGTCCCCGCAATCAGGGCCGCTCGAATTGCGGTTCTATGTTGGGCTATACGCTCCTTAAATTGCCTCTCTGTCTTGCCCACGTAGTGTAAACCACATGGGCAAGACAGCAAATACACGACAAATTTAGAAGAGCAGGTAAGGGCTGGCCTGATGCAAAATTCTTTACCAGAGTAGGGGTGCCTAAACTTATCACCTGTAATTAAAGCACTACATGTCGTGCACCCAGTACATCTGTAGCAGCCTCCTTTCCTAGTAAGAAAGTGTTGTTGTTTAGATTGCCCCAACCCCGTGACATCTGTCCGTACTACCAGATCCTTAATATTAGGACCCCTGGTGAAGCTAGGCAGCAGGCGAGCATTGTGCAAAGATGGCAACTCAGGTTCAGACTTAATTATGGGCCATAATTGTTTTGCCCTCTTACTCGTAATTTTACTTTTGCTGGTAAATCTATTAACCCAAGGAAACACCTGTGTCTCAGATTGTCTAGGTACTTTTTGTGACATAAGGTGTTGGCGATCGAGAGCCAAAGCCTTGGTCTTGGCCTGAGTAAGCAAACTCTGTGGGTAACCTCTTGATAAAACTTTTTGGACATATTGTCCACTTGTGCCACTCTGTCAAAGGGGTCACTTACAATCCGACAGGCCCTGATAAATTGAGAGAAGGGTAAACTGTCTATAGTTGCCCGAGGATGGAAACTATTGTATTTAAGTAACGTGTTGCGATCAGTCGGCTTTACATACAAACTTGTACGCAAAGACTGATTGACTATACTAATGTCTACATCAAGAAAGTGCACCCGGTGCTGGCTGATATTAGCTGTAAGTTTAGCCGGGCTCACTGACATATTGTGCCTAGAGATAATTTCTTCTAGTGTAGCTATATCTCCTGTCCATAACAGGAGAATATCATCAATATAGCGGTAATATTTGAACACATGCCGACTGATGGATAAATCAGCCAAAAACAATTCTTTTTCTACTGCATACATAAAAGAATTAGCATACGCTGGGGCCACCCGGCTCCCCATGGCACACCCAGCCTGCTGAAGAAAAAAACTACCATCATAAAGAAAATAATTATGTTTTAACGTGAACTCAAGTAGTTTGATAAAAAAACAGACATCAGGACCACTATATAACGGACTCTCTGAGATTAACTGGTACACAGCAGCCAGACCTTTATCATGCGGAATGCATGTATAAAGACTGGTAACATCTATACTTGCCAGTGCCAAGTCAGAGGGTAATTGGGTAATCTCCCCAATACTTCTCAACAGTGATGAAGTATCTTTGAGATGCGTAGGGGTACCTTGTACCACTGGCTGCAAGTAAAAATCTAAAAAACTTGCAACAGGCTCACACAGCGACCCCCTGGCCGAGATAATCGGTCTACCGGGGGGACGCTGTGGGTCCTTGTGTAATTTAGGAATAATGTAGAAAAGAGGAACAATGGGAAAACTTTTACACAGATATGATTGCGTATCCGTGTCTATGTATCTCCTGTCTACACCTTCCTGCACAAGCTGGCACAACTCTTTCTTGTATTTCTCCGTGGGGTCTCCTACCAGTTTGCTGTAAGTGTCCCCATCATTCAACAGCCTCTGGCATTCTTGTTTATAGGTGCTTAAATCCATCACCACTATGGCTCCCCCCTTGTCCGCGCCTCTTATGATGATATCTTGCCGTTTACTAAGGTCCATCAGCGCTGTATGTTCCTCTTTGGAGAGATTTCTATAAGTATACGGAAATACTCCTGATGCATCCTTACTGCTTAAGTCCAATAATCTAGAAAATGTCCGAACCGAAGGATTGAAAGATTGTGGGTCAAACGATGAAGTCGCCTTGAATTTTTTGCCAATGTTGATCTGCTCAGACGACATTTCTTCTGCTCCCATACTGCGTGGTGTCTTGTCCTTATTTTTGTGATATTGTTTATCAAAAAACTCTTTGATTTTGAGTTTTCTGTGGAACCTAAAGTTGTCAACTTTCCACTGAAACTCCTGGTGGAAGTGAGTAGGGACGAAACTGAGTCCTTTAGCTAACACTTGCGTCTCAGATTCCGTCAATGGGCGGCTTGAAAGATTGAAGATTAGGTCCTTGGACCCTTCGGAGGCTTGTTTGCGCCTCTGCCTCTGCGTCTGCCTCCCCCTTCTCGTGGGTTTGCTCTTGACCCGGCCTTGTAAGCCCGGGTATCCACGCCTAAAGGGGCCCCTGCCGGGGCTTGCAGCTGGTCACTATCACTAGCTGAAGTGCTGGAATAAGGCCCAGATCTTTTAGGATATCCTCTGGCTTTGTTGGAAAACACCGTGCCCCTTGAGGGCCTTCTAGTGGTGTTCAGCCAGTTGTAGACCCTGTGTTCAGCGTAGTCTTGCTGAACTTTAATCAATTTTTCTTTTTTGAATTTAAGCAGATCATTCTGGTAGCTTTCAAGCTGTTGCTGTAATTGATTTAACCAATTAGTGTTGGTGTCTTGACGTAGCGACGATAGGTGTTCTTGTTCAAAGACGGTTATTTTTTCTTTCATGCTGTTTAATTCCTTAGTGGATTCCTCTATGACGAGGAGGATAAGATCCATTGAGCACTTGTTAAGGATCGCGATCCACTTAGAGCAGAAAGGAATGCTGTAACGACCTATCGTCGGAATATTATGCATTCTGAATCCCCTTGGGATTTGCTTATTTCTGTAGTATTCAGAGAGTGTCAGTCCATGATACCGAAAATCCATTTCACGTTTTTTAAGTTTGAACCACTCTCTGAATAACTCCTCATTGGAACCACTTGCACATAAATCAAACGATGGTTCAGACCGCAGAATGTCATGTGCTTCAGCGTCAGAAAAACTGAAAGTATCAGTCGTATCACATGCCAGCATCTGATTTACCAGGTCCGCTGCTGTAGTATCAATGCCTGCCATTGTTGTCTTAGTCCAGTGCTTAAGTGCTTAGTGCAAAATTGTAAAGTGCAAATGCTGAATAAAGAGACCTGTGCAGGTAAAGTGCTGCGTGAAAAACGAAACAGGTGTGAGTCCTGAAGTAGATAAATGTCGCTGAATTACAGGTGCCTTGGTAGCTAAACAGGTTCCAGGAACTGGGCTACCTGTAGCAATGTATCCATGTGCAGAACCCGGCACTCATAAGGGACAGCGCGGCCCCAAAGGTAAACTTACTGGAGTGCCTTCCCAGAGAGATTAACTCCCATATGTACAACGAAGAAAAGAGAGGCGGCACTCCCAGATTTGTAAAGATGAAAACTTTAAGACATGAATCAACGTTTCGGGGGGTCTCACCCCGTCATCAGGATAACAAGTGTATGTACATAATAAAACATTTATACTCACGGACTGCCTGTACTCCCGCCCACCGCCGACCGCAGCCCCGGGTCCCGTCTGCATACTTCCGGATTCTGGCCACTGACGTCACCGGAAGAGGGGAACATACGGGGATCTGCGTTGGGAGGGACGGAAGGGAACACACAGAGCATACATGAGTCACCATGGCAACACAACAACAAAAACAGTGAATGTGAAAACAAAACATGACGATGTGAGGAAAAACCCCCACAATATAAAAAAAGTGCCACAACAACATACAAAGTGACTGCACTGGGTAGACAACTTATTAATATACCAAAAAGAAACAAGTAAGCAAATGTAAAATTACATAAAAATGTAAACCAACTACTTGAATGAATAAAAAAAAAAAATGCATAGCTACAGGCCATTGATATGAAATGATACAGCAGACATCAGCAAAAAGTGCCTAAAGTACCTAAAGGGAATCCTGTGTACAGGAAAACTGCACAGGACATCAAGTGGCATAGCATGTCGACTCTGAGATACAGGATGATAGCGCAGGTCCCCAAGTCACTTAGAGGAGGAGATCGGGCCAAAAAACTCCTCCAACTTGAGGCTTGGTGGATCTTCACTCTCGACACAGTCAGCCCCAAGGGGTTAAATGAGGCGTTAAGCCTATCCTCTTTTATTTAGGTCCCAATCAGCACATTTTTGACCACTTGATGTCCTGTGCAGTTTTCCTGTACACAGGATTCCCTTTAGGTACTTTAGGCACTTTTTGCTGATGTCTGCTGTATCATTTCATATCAATGGCCTGTAGCTATGCATTTTTTTTTTTTTATTCATTCAAGTAGTTGGTTTACATTTTTATGTAATTTTACATTTGCTTACTTGTTTCTTTTTGGTATATTAATAAGTTGTCTACCCAGTGCAGTCACTTTGTATGTTGTTGTGGCACTTTTTTTATATTGTGGGGCTTTTTCCTCACATCGTCATGTTTTGTTTTCACATTCACTGTTTTTGTTGTTGTGTTGCCATGGTGACTCATGTATGCTCTGTGTGTTCCCTTCCGTCCCTCCCGACGCAGATCCCCGTATGTTCCCCTCTTCCGGTGACGTCAGTGGCCAGAATCCGGAAGTATGCAGACGGGACCCGGGGCTGCGGTCGGCGGTGGGCGGGAGTACAGACAGTCCGTGAGTATAAATGTTTTATTATGTACATACACTTGTTATCCTGATGACGGGGTGAGACCCCCCGAAACGTTGATTCATGTCTTAAAGTTTTCATCTTTACAAATCTGGAAGTGCCGCCTCTCTTTTCTTCGTTGTACATATGGGAGTTAATCTCTCTGGGAAGGCACTCCAGTAAGTTTACCTTTGGGGCCGCGCTGTCCCTTATGAGTGCCGGGTTCTGCACATGGATACATTGCTACAGGTAGCCCAGTTCCTGGAACCTGTTTAGCTACCAAGGCACCTGTAATTCAGCGACATTTATCTACTTCAGGACTCACACCTGTTTCGTTTTTCACGCAGCACTTTACCTGCACAGGTCTCTTTATTCAGCATTTGCACTTTACAATTTTGCACTAAGCACTTAAGCACTGGACTAAGACAACAATGGCAGGCATTGATACTACAGCAGCGGACCTGGTAAATCAGATGCTGGCATGTGATACGACTGATACTTTCAGTTTTTCTGACGCTGAAGCACATGACATTCTGCGGTCTGAACCATCGTTTGATTTATGTGCAAGTGGTTCCAATGAGGAGTTATTCAGAGAGTGGTTCAAACTTAAAAAACGTGAAATGGATTTTCGGTATCATGGACTGACACTCTCTGAATACTACAGAAATAAGCAAATCCCAAGGGGATTCAGAATGCATAATATTCCGACGATAGGTCGTTACAGCATTCCTTTCTGCTCTAAGTGGATCGCGATCCTTAACAAGTGCTCAATGGATCTTATCCTCCTCGTCATAGAGGAATCCACTAAGGAATTAAACAGCATGAAAGAAAAAATAACCGTCTTTGAACAAGAACACCTATCGTCGCTACGTCAAGACACCAACACTAATTGGTTAAATCAATTACAGCAACAGCTTGAAAGCTACCAGAATGATCTGCTTAAATTCAAAAAAGAAAAATTGATTAAAGTTCAGCAAGACTACGCTGAACACAGGGTCTACAACTGGCTGAACACCACTAGAAGGCCCCCAAGGGGCACGGTGTTTTCCAACAAAGCCAGAGGATATCCTAAAAGATCTGGGCCTTATTCCAGCACTTCAGCTAGTGATAGTGACCAGCTGCAAGCCCCGGCAGGGGCCCCTTTAGGCGTGGATACCCGGGCTTACAAGGCCGGGTCAAGAGCAAACCCACGAGGAGGGGGAGGCAGACGCAGAGGCAGAGGCGCAAACAAGCCTCCGAAGGGTCCAAGGACCTAATCTTCAATCTTTCAAGCCGCCCATTGACGGAATCTGAGACGCAAGTGTTAGCTAAAGGACTCAGTTTCGTCCCTACTCACTTCCACCAGGAGTTTCAGTGGAAAGTTGACAACTTTAGGTTCCACAGAAAACTCAAAATCAAAGAGTTTTTTGATAAACAATATCACAAAAATAAGGACAAGACACCACGCAGTATGGGAGCAGAAGAAATGTCGTCTGAGCAGATCAACATTGGCAAAAAATTCAAGGCGACTTCATCGTTTGACCCACAATCTTTCAATCCTTCGGTTCGGACATTTTCTAGATTATTGGACTTAAGCAGTAAGGATGCATCAGGAGTATTTCCGTATACTTATAGAAATCTCTCCAAAGAGGAACATACAGCGCTGATGGACCTTAGTAAACGGCAAGATATCATCATAAGAGGCGCGGACAAGGGGGGAGCCATAGTGGTGATGGATTTAAGCACCTATAAACAAGAATGCCAGAGGCTGTTGAATGATGGGGACACTTACAGCAAACTGGCAGGAGACCCCACGGAGAAATACAAGAAAGAGTTGTGCCAGCTTGTGCAGGAAGGTGTAGACAGGAGATACATAGACACGGATACGCAATCATATCTGTGTAAAAGTTTTCCCATTGTTCCTCTTTTCTACATTATTCCTAAATTACACAAGGACCCACAGCGTCCCCCCGGTAGACCGATTATCTCGGCCAGGGGGTCGCTGTGTGAGCCTGTTGCAAGTTTTTTAGATTTTTACTTGCAGCCAGTGGTACAAGGTACCCCTACGCATCTCAAAGATACTTCATCACTGTTGAGAAGTATTGGGGAGATTACCCAATTACCCTCTGACTTGGCACTGGCAAGTATAGATGTTACCAGTCTTTATACATGCATTCCGCATGATAAAGGTCTGGCTGCTGTGTACCAGTTAATCTCAGAGAGTCCGTTATATAGTGGTCCTGATGTCTGTTTTTTTATCAAACTACTTGAGTTCACGTTAAAACATAATTATTTTCTTTATGATGGTAGTTTTTTTCTTCAGCAGGCTGGGTGTGCCATGGGGAGCCGGGTGGCCCCAGCGTATGCTAATTCTTTTATGTATGCAGTAGAAAAAGAATTGTTTTTGGCTGATTTATCCATCAGTCGGCATGTGTTCAAATATTACCGCTATATTGATTATATTCTCCTGTTATGGACAGGAGATATAGCTACACTAGAAGAAATTATCTCTAGGCACAATATGTCAGTGAGCCCGGCTAAACTTACAGCTAATATCAGCCAGCACCGGGTGCACTTTCTTGATGTAGACATTAGTATAGTCAATCAGTCTTTGCGTACAAGTTTGTATGTAAAGCCGACTGATCGCAACACGTTACTTAAATACAATAGTTTCCATCCTCGGGCAACTATAGACAGTTTACCCTTCTCTCAATTTATCAGGGCCTGTCGGATTGTAAGTGACCCCTTTGACAGAGTGGCACAAGTGGACAATATGTCCAAAAAATTTTTATCAAGAGGTTACCCACAGAGTTTGCTTACTCAGGCCAAGACCAAGGCTTTGGCTCTCGATCGCCAACACCTTATGTCACAAAAAGTACCTAGACAATCTGAGTCACAGGTGTTTCCTTGGGTTAATAGATTTACCAGCAAAAGTAAAATTACGAGTAAGAGGGCAAAACAATTATGGCCCATAATTAAGTCTGAACCTGAGTTGCCATCTTTGCACAATGCTCGCCTGCTGCCTAGCTTCACCAGGGGTCCTAATATTAAGGATCTGGTAGTACGGACAGATGTCACGGGGTTGGGGCAATCTAAACAACAACACTTTCTTACTAGGAAAGGAGGCTGCTACAGATGTACTGGGTGCACGACATGTAGTGCTTTAATTACAGGTGATAAGTTTAGGCACCCCTACTCTGGTAAAGAATTTTGCATCAGGCCAGCCCTTACCTGCTCTTCTAAATTTGTCGTGTATTTGCTGTCTTGCCCATGTGGTTTACACTACGTGGGCAAGACAGAGAGGCAATTTAAGGAGCGTATAGCCCAACATAGAACCGCAATTCGAGCGGCCCTGATTGCGGGGACTAGTGATCAGGCAGTAGCACGACATTTTGCGTCTGCACGGCATAGCATGTCGACTCTGAGATACAGGATGATAGCGCAGGTCCCCAAGTCACTTAGAGGAGGAGATCGGGCCAAAAAACTCCTCCAACTTGAGGCTTGGTGGATCTTCACTCTCGACACAGTCAGCCCCAAGGGGTTAAATGAGGCGTTAAGCCTATCCTCTTTTATTTAGGTCCCAATCAGCACATTTTTGACCACTTGATGTCCTGTGCAGTTTTCCTGTACACAGGATTCCCTTTAGGTACTTTAGGCACTTTTTGCTGATGTCTGCTGTATCATTTCATATCAATGGCCTGTAGCTATGCATTTTTTTTTTTATTCATTCAAGTAGTTGGTTTACATTTTTATGTAATTTTACATTTGCTTACTTGTTTCTTTTTGGTATATTAATAAGTTGTCTACCCAGTGCAGTCACTTTGTATGTTGTTGTGGCACTTTTTTTATATTGTGGGGCTTTTTCCTCACATCGTCATGTTTTGTTTTCACATTCACTGTTTTTGTTGTTGTGTTGCCATGGTGACTCATGTATGCTCTGTGTGTTCCCTTCCGTCCCTCCCGACGCAGATCCCCGTATGTTCCCCTCTTCCGGTGACGTCAGTGGCCAGAATCCGGAAGTATGCAGACGGGACCCGGGGCTGCGGTCGGCGGTGGGCGGGAGTACAGGCAGTCCGTGAGTATAAATGTTTTATTATGTACATACACTTGTTATCCTGATGACGGGGTGAGAGACCCCCCGAAACGTTGATTCATGTCTTAAAGTTTTCATCTTTACAAATCTGGAAGTGCCGCCTCTCTTTTCTTCGTTGTACATATGGGAGTTAATCTCTCTGGGAAGGCACTCCAGTAAGTTTACCTTTGGGGCCGCGCTGTCCCTTATGAGTGCCGGGTTCTGCACATGGATATATATATATATATATATATACAAACAGAAAATTCAGCATTCACCATAGCAAGCTCACTTATCCTCACAACATTATATATATATATATATATATATATATATATTTATTCTGTTACCTGATGCACTCCATCAGCTACCGACTTCTTGGGCCACAAAATCACACACCCTTAAAAAGGGTGTATTTATGCTGCACTTTCATAAATGACTCTCAGTATCTTTAGCAACAAGATTTGTACAAACATTATCTACATTATAAATAAAGATAATGTCACTCACAATGTCCCTTCTTAAACAGGCATTGTGGAACATCACAGCCTCTGCTACTTTTCTTAGTGTCCATCTGCAATGTGTACAAAGGCACAAACCCTGCAGGATAATGGAGATCTAGAAATGCATAA
The DNA here is from genome assembly GCF_028390025.1 of Pseudophryne corroboree. Lineage (NCBI taxonomy): Eukaryota > Metazoa > Chordata > Amphibia > Anura > Myobatrachidae > Pseudophryne > Pseudophryne corroboree. Next base: position 347,756,182 of record NC_086451.1, read on the forward strand.
AGAGATATACAGTATATATTTTTTAATAAAACTTTAATCCTATTCCTCTTGAATTCTTTGCTTGTTCATTGCAAACAAACATCAGCTTTTGTATTCTGGTGCAAAAAAAAATTAATAATGTGCTCATGTCTCTGGACCTCAATCTCCAATTCATTTTGGTGGCGTGTCTTTTGAAATAATGTTTCGCCCAGTGCACAAATACAGGATGTATGGTCACAATTCTACACAGCATATGGAGAATCTGTAATTATGTATTTGTAGCCACGGGGCTTCAGGTAGCTTGTCTTATATATTTTAGATATCAGGCCATGCTGATGGCAGCAACATAAAGCAGCGGTTATTTCCTCCAATCCTGGCCTTACAATTTAAATAGATTAACAGATATGAAGACCATGAGATCTTTTTAAGTGATAACACTATAGCTTATGTCCTATTTCTGGTATCAATAAAATACATTTTTATGAAATAATCCATTTATTTAAAAATTATTCATAGCAAGAAAGTAAATAAGGTCCTAACTCTGAGCTACATACAGGCCTGTTTTGCAGACAGATCTTGTGTTTTTTTGCATTGCACACACGTCTGGAACGAGCATACGCAACTGTAAGCATCATATGCATCTGAGCCGCATCTTCACTTCGAGCTGGATGGATATACAGTTACCTGGCAGAAACTGGGTGCTCACATATAGGTTAAGTGTTCTTAGAGCGTGCCATGGGCATGTAGAATTGAATTGCTGGCCCTCCTCCACCATTTTGTCTAGCTTCATTCTCCAGACCCTTCCTTCCGCATCTTGGGCAATTTTAATTTTGCCATGATTATTCCATGGACTGATCTACTTATGAACTTCTTTCTCTCTTTCTACGTACCTCAGCCTTTCTCAATGGACATCTTCCCATTCTCACTCCAGTGGTCATACCGTTTTCCTAATTTTTTCCCACCTTTGTGACAATTCTGGTTTCACCAATTTCACTTTCCATCTATATGACCATCACCTTGCCTTCTTTTCTTCCCCTTATTCCTCCACCTCCTCTCCCAAGAGTATTCTAATTCTGGGTACACACTGGCAGATATATTGGCCAATCAGTTGGTTGTCCAATATATCTTTTGCTGATCTGCAGGTGTGTACAAGCAATATGTCTGTGAAAGACGTCTTTCACAGATATATTGCATCTGCTGTGCGACACAGCAGATGACCAATATATCTGCAGATATATTAGTGCATCTTTCAGTGTGTATGAACAATCCCCATCTGCATATATAGCTGCAGATCGATTGAACAGCAGATATATCTTTAAGATATATTGGTGCATCTTTCTGTGTATATGAACAACCACCATCTGCAGATATATCTGCAGATCGATTGAACAGCAGATATATCTGCCAGTGTGTACCCAGCTTAAGATGGAGCAACTTCAATGCCCTGGACTCTGTCTCTTTTTCCTTGGTCTCCCTTGGTCCCTCTGTCCCCTATCTCCATGGTTTCTTTCTTCTATAGCACCACCTCTAACTTGTGCTCTGGACTCTACTGAACTGTCCGTTATTTTAACTTCCAGGTGCTCCTTAACTCCTTAACCCTAACCTTGGCATTCTAGAATTACTCACTACCAAAAAAAAAAAAAAAAAAAAACTTAATCACTGCAGAATGACTTATTCTTTGACTTCCTTCATGTCAAATTAATGATCTCTGCTAAAGACAAATCCTTATTTCCTTTTGATCATCCAATAAGCAGAATCCCTGATAAGCAGCCCTTCATGAAATGTTTTTCCACAATAACACATGGGTCCGAGAACTTATCCCGGATCTCATGTGTTATCGCCAAAAATGGGTCATTTACTGCATGGTAAAAAATGGGCTATAATTGGATAGCCTGGTAACACTATCGGGACCAAAAAAATCTGCTGTGTAGTAAATTAGTGTCGACAATTGGATACCGCCCTATAAAATGTACACAGGCTTAGGCAGAGATGTTTCAAGGTGATTTGGTACCTCTATCAATTACTCCAAAATGCCCAGCCTGACATATTGTGACATAAAAAAAAGCAATGTTTTAATTTTGTTTGCACAATTACAAATGAATACTAAGAAACGCAAACATGGTGATGACGCACAATGAGTACTATGCCAGTTTTCATAGCGCATCTTGCATAAAGTTGCACTGCACATATATGAGGGGGGTGGTGCAGTGCGATGCCTGCTGCTATGCAGGTGCAGACTGGCTTTTTACCTGGCATCGCACCCTCCCACCTTCAGACCACAATATAAACCAATGGTACTGGTACACCAACTGGACCCGGACACGACGATCTATGCGGAAGGAGATGATGTGAGTGCCATTCCTCCTGACTGCAGACCGAAACGTCAACTGGACTCAGATGTTTCCCACTGTAGGGATTTCGGGCTAAGGTGAAGATCATCCTCTGCACTCTTGGCCTCAGAGCCAGAGATCTGCGTACCAAATAGTGATGAGCGGGTTCGGTTTCCGAGAAACCGAACCCCCCCCGAACTTCACCCTTTTTACACGGGTCCGAGCCATACTCGGATTCTCCCGTATGGCTCGGTTAACCCGAGCGCGCCCGAACGTCATCATCCCGCTGTCGGATTCTCGCGAGATTCGGATTCTATATAAGCAGCCGCGCGACGCCGCCATTTTCACACATGCATTGAGATTGATAGGGAGAGGACGTGGCTGGCGTCCTCTCCGTTTATAATTGTAGAAGAGACAGTTGATTGCTTGTTTTATTACTAATTGTGGGGAGGATTGGGGAGCAGCTGTTAGGACTCGGAGTAGAGTGCAGAGTTTTGCTGATAGTGACCACCAGTTTTTTGTTTATCCGTTCTCTGCCTGAAAAAAATGCTCCATACCATATCTGTGCTCAGTGTGCTGCATGATATATCTGTGCTGAGTGCTCACACTGCTTAATTGTGGGGACTGGGGAGCAGCTATAGCAGGAGTACAGTGCACAGTTTTGCTGACAGTGACCACCAGTATACGTTTGTCTGCCTGAAAAACACTCCTGTGGTGGCTTTTTTTTATACTAGTTTAGCAGTCTTCTGACAGTGTCCACCAGGTCCATTATACTGTATATAGCAGTACGGTAGGCCACTGCTGTACCTACCTCTGTGTTGTCAGTCACTCGTCATCCATTAATAATAATAAGTATACTATCCATCCATCTACATTGAATACCTGTGGTGGCTTTTTTTCTTTATACTAGTTTAGCAGTTTGCTGACAGTGTCCACCAGGTCCATTTATTATACTGTATATAGCAGTACGGTAGGCCACTGCTGTACCTACCTCTGTGTCGTCACTCGTCGTCCATAAGTATACTATCCATCCATCTACATTGTATACCTGTGGTGGCTTTTTTCTTTATACTAGTAGTACTAGTTTAGCAGTCTGCTGACAGTGTCCACCAGGTCCATTATACTGTATATAGCAGTACGGTAGGCCACTGCTGTACCTACCTCTGTGTCGTCACTCGTCGTCCATAAGTATACTATCCATCCATCTACATTGTATACCTGTGGTGGCTTTTTTTTTTATACTAGTAGTACTAGTTTAGCAGTCTGCTGACAGTGTCCACCAGGTCCATTATACTGTATATAGCAGTACGGTAGGCCACTGCTGTACCTACCTCTGTGTCGTCAGTCACTCGTCATCCATTAATAATAATAAGTATACTATCCATCCATCTACATTGTATACCTGTGGTGGCTTTTTTTCTTTATACTAGTTTAGCAGTTTGCTGACAGTGTCCACCAGGTTCATTTATTATACTGTATATAGCAGTACGGTAGGCCACTGCTGTACCTACCTCTGTGCCGTCACTCGTCATCCATAAGTATACTATCCATCCATCTACATTGTATACCTGTGGTGCCTTTTTTTCTTTATACTAGTAGTACTAGTTTAGCAGTCTGCTGACAGTGTCCACCAGGTCCATTATACTGTATATAGCAGTACGGTAGGCCACTGCTGTACCTACCTCTGTGTCGTCACTCGTCGTCCATAAGTATACTATCCATCCATTTACATTGTATACCTGTGGTGGCTTTTTTTTTATACTAGTAGTACTAGTTTAGCAGTGTGCTGACAGTGTCCACCAGGTCCATTATACTGTATATAGCAGTACGGTAGGCCACTGCTGTACCTACCTCTGTGTCGTCAGTCACTCGTCATCCATTAATAATAATAAGTATACTATCCATCCATCTACATTGTATACCTGTGGTGGCTTTTTTTCTTTATACTAGTTTAGCAGTTTGCTGACCGTGTCCACCAGGTCCATTTATTATACTGTATATAGCAGTATGGTAGGCCACTGCTGTACCTACCTCTGTGTCGTCACTCGTCGTCCATAAGTATACTATCCATCCATCTACATTGTATACCTGTGGTGGCTTTTTTCCTTTATACTAGTAGTACTAGTTTAGCAGTCTGCTGACAGTGTCCACCAGGTCCATTATACTGTATATAGCAGTACGGTAGGCCACTGCTGTACCTACCTCTGTGTCGTCAGTCACTCGTCATCCATTAATAATAATAAGTATACTATCCATCCATCTACATTGTATACCTGTGGTGCCTTTTTTTCTTTATACTAGTAGTACTAGTTTAGCAGTCTGCTGACAGTGTCCACCAGGTCCATTATACTGTATATAGCAGTACGGTAGGCCACTGCTGTACCTACCTCTGTGTCGTCCCTCGTCGTCCATAAGTATACTATCCATCCATCTACATTGTATACCTGTGGAGGATTTTTTTTTATACTAGTAGTACTAGTTTAGTAGTCTGCTGACAGTGTCCACCAGGTCCATTATACTGTATATAGCAGTACGGTAGGCCACTGCTGTACCTACCTCTGTGTCGTCCCTCGTCATCCATAAGTATACTATCCATCCATCTACATTGTATACCTGTGGAGGATTTTTTTTTATACTAGTAGTACTAGTTTAGTAGTCTGCTGACAGTGTCCACCAGGTCCATTATACTGTATATAGCAGTACGGTAGGCCACTGCTGTACCTACCTCTGTGTCGTCACTCGTCGTCCATAAGTATACTATCCATCCATCTACATTGTATACCTGTGGTGGCTTTTTTTTTTATACTAGTAGTACTAGTTTAGCAGTCTGCTGACAGTGTCCACCAGGTCCATTATACTGTATATAGCAGTACGGTAGGCCACTGCTGTACCTACCTCTGTGTCGTCAGTCACTCGTCATCCATTAATAATAATAAGTATACTATCCATCCATCTACATTGTATACCTGTGGTGGCTTTTTTTCTTTATACTAGTTTAGCAGTTTGCTGACAGTGTCCACCAGGTTCATTTATTATACTGTATATAGCAGTACGGTAGGCCACTGCTGTACCTACCTCTGTGCCGTCACTCGTCATCCATAAGTATACTATCCATCCATCTACATTGTATACCTGTGGTGCCTTTTTTTCTTTATACTAGTAGTACTAGTTTAGCAGTCTGCTGACAGTGTCCACCAGGTCCATTATACTGTATATAGCAGTACGGTAGGCCACTGCTGTACCTACCTCTGTGTCGTCACTCGTCGTCCATAAGTATACTATCCATCCATCTACATTGTATACCTGTGGTGGCTTTTTTTTTTATACTCGTAGTACTAGTTTAGCAGTGTGCTGACAGTGTCCACCAGGTCCATTATACTGTATATAGCAGTACGGTAGGCCACTGCTGTACCTACCTCTGTGTCGTCAGTCACTCGTCATCCATTAATAATAATAAGTATACTATCCATCCATCTACATTGTATACCTGTGGTGGCTTTTTTTCTTTATACTAGTTTAGCAGTTTGCTGACAGTGTCCACCAGGTCCATTTATTATACTGTATATAGCAGTATGGTAGGCCACTGCTGTACCTACCTCTGTGTCGTCACTCGTCGTCCATAAGTATACTATCCATCCATCTACATTGTATACCTGTGGTGGCTTTTTTCCTTTATACTAGTAGTACTAGTTTAGCAGTCTGCTGACAGTGTCCACCAGGTCCATTATACTGTATATAGCAGTACGGTAGGCCACTGCTGTACCTACCTCTGTGTCGTCAGTCACTCGTCATCCATTAATAATAATAAGTATACTATCCATCCATCTACATTGTATACCTGTTGTGCCTTTTTTTCTTTATACTAGTAGTACTAGTTTAGCAGTCTGCTGACAGTGTCCACCAGGTCCATTATACTGTATATAGCAGTACGGTAGGCCACTGCTGTACCTACCTCTGTGTCGTCCCTCGTCGTCCATAAGTATACTATCCATCCATCTACATTGTATACCTGTGGTGGCTTTTTTTTTATACTAGTAGTACTAGTTTAGTAGTCTGCTCACAGTGTCCACCAGGTCCATTATACTGTATATAGCAGTACGGTAGGCCACTGCTGTACCTACCTCTGTGTCGTCACTCGTCGTCCATAAGTATACTATCCATCCATCTACATTGTATACCTGTGGTGGCTTTTTTTTTTTATACTAGTAGTACTAGTTTAGCAGTCTGCTGACAGTGTCCACCAGGTCCATTATACTGTATATAGCAGTACGGTAGGCCGCTGCTGTACCTACCTCTGTGTCGTCAGTCACTCGTCATCCATTAATAATAATAAGTATACTATCCGTCCATCTACATTGTATACCTGTGGTGGCTTTTTTTCTTTATACTAGTTTAGCAGTTTGCTGACAGTGTCCACCAGGGCCATTTATTATACTGTATATAGCAGTACGGTAGGCCACTGCTGTACCTACCTCTGTGTCGTCACTCGTCGTCCATAAGTATACTATCCATCCATCTACATTGTATACCTGTGGTGCCTTTTTTTCTTTATACTAGTAGTACTAGTTTAGCAGTCTGCTGACAGTGTCCACCAGGTCCATTATACTGTATATAGCAGTACGGTAGGCCACTGCTGTACCTACCTCTGTGTCGTCAGTCACTCGTCATCCATTAATAATAATAAGTATACTATCCATCCATCTACATTGTATACCTGTGGTGGCTTTTTTTCTTTATACTAGTTTAGCAGTTTGCTGACCGTGTCCACCAGGTCCATTTATTATACTGTATATAGCAGTATGGTAGGCCACTGCTGTACCTACCTCTGTGTCGTCACTCGTCGTCCATAAGTATACTATCCATCCATCTACATTGTATACCTGTGGTGGCTTTTTTTCTTTATACTAGTAGTACTAGTTTAGCAGTCTGCTGACAGTGTCCACCAGGTGCATTATACTGTATATAGCAGTACGGTAGGCCACTGCTGTACCTACCTCTGTGTCGTCACTCGTCGTCCATAAGTATACTATCCATCCATCTACATTGTATACCTGTGGTGGCTTTTTTTTTTATACTAGTAGTACTAGTTTAGCAGTCTGCTGACAGTGTCCACCAGGTCCATTATACTGTATATAGCAGTACGGTAGGCCACTGCTGTACCTACCTCTGTGTCGTCAGTCACTCGTCATCCATTAATAATAATAAGTATACTATCCATCCATCTACATTGTATACCTGTGGTGGATTTTTTTCTTTATACTAGTTTAGCAGTTTGCTGACAGTGTCCACCAGGTCCATTTATTATACTGTATATAGCAGTACGGTAGGCCACTGCTGTACCTACCTCTGTGTCATCACTCGTCGTCCATAAGTATACTATCCATCCATCTACATTGTATACCTGTGGTGCCTTTTTTTTCTTTATACTAGTAGTACTAGTTTAGCAGTCTGCTGACAGTGTCCACCAGGTCCATTATACTGTATATAGCAGTACGGTAGGCCACTGCTGTACCTACCACTGTGTCGTCACTCGTCGTCCATAAGTATACTACCATCCATCTACATTGTATACCTGAGGTGGCTTTTTTTTATACTAGTAGTACTAGTTTAGCAGTCTGCTGACAGTGTCCACCAGGTCCATTATACTGTATATAGCAGTACGGTAGGCCACTGCTGTACCTACCTCTGTGTCGTCAGTCACTCGTCATCCATTAATAATAATAAGTATACTATCCATCCATCTACATTGTATACCTGTGGTGGCTTTTTTTCTTTATACTAGTTTAGCAGTTTGCCGACAGTGTCCACCAGGTCCATTTATTATACTGTATATAGCAGTACGGTAGGCCACTGCTGTACCTACCTCTGTGTCGTCTCTCGTCGTCCATAAGTATACTATCCATCTATCTACATTGTATACATGTGGTGCCTTTTTTTCTTTATACTAGTAGTACTAGTTTAGCAGTCTGCTGACAGTGTCCACCAGGTCCATTATACTGTATATAGCAGTACGGTAGGCCACTGCTGTACCTACCTCTGTGTCGTCACTCGTCGTCCATAAGTATACTATCCATCCATCTACATTGTATACCTGTGGTGCCTTTTAGTTGTGCGCATTAAAATATGGAGAACAAAAATGTGGAGGTTAAAAAAATAGGGAAAGATCAAGATCCACTTCCACCTCGTGCTGAAGCTGCTGCCACTAGTCATGGCCAAGACGATGAAATGCCATCAACGTCGTCTGCCAAGGCCGATGCCCAATGTTATAGTACAGAGCATGTAAAATCCAAAACACAAAAGATCAGTAAAATGACCCAAAAATCAAAATTAAAAGCGTCTGAGGAGAAGCGTAAACTTGCCAATATGCCATTTACGACACGGAGTGGCAAGGAACGGCTGAGGCCCTGGCCTATGTTCATGGCTAGTGGTTCAGCTTCACATGAGGATGGAAGCACTCATCCTCTCGCTAGAAAAAAGAAAAGACTTAAGCTGGCAAAAGCACAGCAAAGAACTGTGCGTTCTTCGAAATCACAAATCCCCAAGGAGAGTCCAATTGTGTCGGTTGCGATGCCTGACCTTCCCAACACTGGACGGGAAGAGCTTGGGCCTTCCACCATTTGCACGCCCCCTGCAAGTGCTGGAAGGAGCACCCGCAGTCCAGTTCCTGATAGTCAAATTGAAGATGTCAGTGTTGAAGTACACCAGGATGAGGATATGGGTGTTGCTATCGCTGGGGAGGAAATTGACAAGGAGGATTCTGATGGTGAGGTGGTTTGTTTAAGTCAGGCACCCGGGGAGACGCCTGTTGTCCGTGGGAGGAATATGGCCATTGACATGCCTGGTTTAAATACAAAAAAAATCAGCTCTTCGGTGTGGAATTATTTCAACACAAATGCGGACAACAGGTGTCAAGCCGTGTGTTGCCTTTGTCAAGCTGTAATAAGTAGGGGTAAGGACGTTAACCACCTCGGAACATCCTCCCTTATACGTCACCTGCAGCGCATTCATCATAAGTCAGTGACAAGTCCACTGACCAGTAAATCCCTTCCTCTTGTAACCAAGCTCCTGCAAACCACACCACCAACTCCCTCAGTGTCAATTTCCTCCTTACCCAGGAAAGCAAATAGTCCTGCAGGCCATGTCACTGGCAAGTCTGACGAGTCCTCTCCTGCCTGGGATTCCTCCGCTGCATCCTTGAGTGTAACGCCTACTGCTGCTGGCGCTGCTGTTGTTGCTGCTGGGAGTCGATGGTCATCCCAGAGGGGAAGTCGGAAGACCACTTGTACTACTTCCAGTAAGCAATTGACTGCACAACAGTCCTTTGCGAGGAAGATGAAATATCACAGCAGTCATCCTGCTGCAAAGCGGATAACTGAGGCCTTAGCAGCCTGGGCGGTGAGAAACGTGGTTCCGGTATCCACAATTAATTCAGAGCCAACTATAGACTTGATTGAGGTACTGTGTCCCCGGTACCAAATACCATCTAGGTTCCATTTCTCTAGGCAGGCGATACCGAAAATGTACACAGACCTCAGAAAAAGACTCACCAGTGTCCTAAAAAATGCAGTTGTACCCAATGTCCACTTAACCACGGACATGTGGACAAGTGGAGCAGGGCAGACTCAGGACTATATGACTGTGACAGCCCACTGGGTAGATATATTGCCTCCCGCTGCAAGAACAGCAGCGGCGGCACCAGTAGCAGCATCTCGCAAACGCCAACTCGTTCCTAGGCAGGCTACGCTTTGTATCACCGCTTTCCAGAATACGCACACAGCTGAAAACCTCTTACGGCAACTGAGGAAGATCATCGCGGAATGGCTTACCCCAATTGGACTCTCCTGGGGATTTGTGACATCGGACAACGCCAGCAATATTGTGCGTGCATTACATCTGGGCAAATTCCAGCACGTCCCATGTTTTGCACATACCTTGAATTTGGTGGTGCAGAATTATTTAAAAAATGACAGGGGCGTGCAAGAGATGCTGTCGGTGGCCCGAAGAATTGCGGGCCACTTTCGGCGTTCAGGCACCGCGTACAGAAGACTGGAGCACCACCAAAAATACCTGAACCTGCCCTGCCATCATCTGAAGCAAGAGGTGGTAACGAGGTGGAATTCAACCCTCTATATGCTTCAGAGGATGGAGGAGCAGCAAAAGGCCATTCAAGCCTATACATCTGGCCACGATATCGGCAAAGGAGGTGGAATGCACCTGTCTCAAGCGCAGTGGAGAATGATTTCAACGTTGTGCAAGGTTCTGCAACCCTTTGAACTTGCCACACGTGAAGTCAGTTCAGACACTGCCAGCCTGAGTCAGGTCATTCCCCTCATCAGGCTTTTGCAGAAGAAGCTGGAGACATTGAAGGAGGAGCTAAAACAGAGCGATTCCGCTAGGCATGTGGGACTTGTGGATGGAGCCCTTCATTCGCTTAACCAGGATTCACGGGTGGTCAATCTGTTGAAATCAGAGCACTACATTTTGGCCACCGTGCTCGATCCTAGATTTAAAACGTACGTTGTATCTCTCTTTCCGGCAGACACGTCTGCAGGGGTTCAAAGACCTGCTGGTGAGAAAATTGTCAAGTCAAGCGGAACGTGACCCGTCAACAGCTCCTCCTTCACATTCTCCCGCAACTGGGGGTGCGAGGAAAAGGCTAAGAATTCCGAGCCCACCCGCTGGCGGTGATGCAGGGCAGTCTGGAGCGAGTGCTGACATCTGGTCCGGACTGAAGGACCTGGCAACGATTACTGACATGTCGTCTACTGTCACTGCATATGATTCTCTCACCATTGAAAGAATGGTGGAGGATTATATGAGTGACCGCATTCAAGTAGGCACGTCAGACAGTCCGTACGTATACTGGCAGGAAAAAGAGGCAATTTGGAGGCCCTTGCAGAAACTGGCTTAATTCTACTAAGTTGCCCTCCCTCCAGTGTGTACTCCGAAAGAGTGTTTAGTGCAGCCGCTTACCTTGTCAGCAATCGGCGTACGAGGTTACTTCCAGAAAATGTGGAGAAGATGATGTTCATTAAAATGAATTATAATCAATTCCTCCGTGGAGACATTCACCAGCAGCAATTGCCTCCAGAAAGTACACGGGGACTTGAGATGGTGGATTCCAGTGGGGACGAATTAATAATCTGTGAGGAGGGGGATGTACACAGTGAAAGGGGTGATGAACCGGAGGATGAGGAGGAGGTGGACATCTTGCCTCTGTAGAGCCAGTTTGTGCAAGGAGAGATTGATTGCTTCTTTTTTGGTGGGGGCCCAAACCAACCAGTCATTTCAGTCACAGTCGTGTGGCAGACCCTGTCACTGAAATGATGGGTTCGCTAAAGTGTGCATGTCCTGTTTATACAACATAAGGGTGGGTGGGAGGGCCCAAGGTCAATTCCATCTTGCACCTCTTTCTTCTTTCATTTTTCTTTGCATCATGTGCTGTTTGGGGAGTATTTTTTTGAAGGGCCATCCTGCGTGACACTGCAGTGCCACTCCTAGATGGGCCAGATGTTTGTGTCGGCCACTTGGGTCGCTTATCTTAGTCACACAGCTACCTCATTGCGCCTCTTTTTTTCTTTGCATCATGTGCTGTTTGGGGAGTATTTTTTTGAAGGGCCATCCTGCGTGACACTGCACTGCCACTCCTAGATGGGCCAGGTGTTTGTGTCGGCCACTTGTGTCGCCTAGCTTAGTCACACAGCGACCTTGGTGCGCCTCTTTTTTTCTTTGCATCATGTGCTGTTTGGGGAGTATTTTTTTGAAGTGCCATCCTGCGTGACACTGCAGTGCCACTCCTAGATGGGCCAGGTGTATGTGTCGTCCACTTGTGTCGCTTAGCTTAGTCACACAGCGACCTTGGTGCGCCTCTTTTTTTCTTTGCATCATGTGCTGTTTGGGGAGTATTTTTTTGAAGTGCCATCCTGTCTGACACTGCAGTGCCACTCCTAGATGGGCCAGGTGTTTGTGTCGGCCACTTGGGTCGCTTAGCTTAGTCACACAGCTACCTCATTGCGCCTCTTTTTTTCTTTGCATCATGTGCTGTTTGGGGACAATTTTTTTGAAGGGCCATCTTGTCTGACACTGCAGTGCCACTCCTAGATGGGCCAGGTGTTTGTGTCGGCCACTTGGGTCGCTTAGCTTAGCCATCCAGCGACCTCGGTGCAAATTTTAGGACTAAAAATAATATTGTGAGATGTGAGGTGTTCAGAATAGACTGAAAATGAGTGGAAATTATGGTTATTGAGGTTAATAATACTTTGGGATCAAAATGACCCCCAAATTCTATGATTTAAGCTGTTTTTGACGTTTTTTTGAAAAAAGCACCCGAATCCAAAACACACCCGAATCCGACAAAAAAATTTCGGTGAGGTTTTGCCAAAACGCGTCCGAATCCAAAACACGGCCACGGAACCGAACCCAAAACCAAAACACAAAACCCGAAAAATTTCCGGTGCACATCACTAGTACCAAAGTCACACTATAGAGCGGTGAATGACTCCCATAAAGGTATCTTTAACCACCAGTTGTCAGATGTGTAAATAAGCAGAACACACACACACCTTACACAGTGATCCCTCTTTTGGGACGTACCGTGCTCACATAGCACGTAGCAGCTTTACTCTCATAACGGTTTCTTTACTGCGTCCTCCAACTGTGTGCTTTTTATGGAGGTAGTGACTTAACACTTACTTGGTATCTTGTCAGTGAGAGTCAGGTTGATTTCACGGACAAACGGATTAGGAATCTGTGGTGGAATGAAGGATTTTTGCCTCGGAAGCAAGGGTGCCCGCTGTTGGAATACCATTCCAATAGGCACTTAATTTCCTTGCAGCGAGTGAATTACACAACAGGAGGCTTTGTCTGCGACAGTGCAAGCTCTCTCCTGGTATCACTTCTCCACCTCAGAGTGCCGGTTTGTGAGCCAATCAGAGCTCATGAACGGGCATTTCATTTAACAGACACGCCGCTGCCACCAGAGACCCAGGAAGGACACACAGGAGAGGCGTGCACTGTGCCCTCCATTTCCTCCTTCCCAAAACAGCCTCAATCAGTGGCAGCGGCAGCACCACCGCAGCCCTGCGCACCTCCAAGCGACCGCAGTGGACCCCTAGCAATGCCACTGCACTAGCAGCGTGGCCACACGACAGCCCCCCCCCCCCCCCTTTTTTTTTTTTTATCTGTAGGCAAGTCTAAATGTAACCCTGTTTTTGGCTATAATGTTCCCAGTTACTCCTAGGTGATTCAGTGCCTCCACCCAGGCTTTTGTTCTATGCGTTACAGATAGAAAAGGGGAAGCTTGGGACAACCCTCTATTAATGTGATATATTTACAATTACAGGTCTTTCCTCTTCTGGACCTCCTTACTCCACTGCCTTCAAACAGGTAAGTAATACACACACTAAATTGGTATATAAGTACATTTACATTTACTATAACTTGTAATCGCTATGTAATACTCTAGAGTACATTCAATTGGCAACTTCAGGTTTACCGTTAATGTACATATTTTCCTATGTAACATTACATGCAATTTATCAAATAACAGTAAGTCAACATTAGATTAACAATTAATTTGTCATATAGTCCACAGTTAATAGCAGAAAGTCTAGGTGTATATATATTAGAGATGTGCACTTGAAATTTTTCGGGTTTTGTGTTTTGGTTTTGGGTTCGGTTCCGCGGCCGTGTTTTGGGTTCGACCGCGTTTTGGCAAAACCTCACCGAATTTTTTTTGTCGGATTCGGGTGTGTTTTGGATTCGGGTGTTTTTTTCAAAAAACCCTAAAAAACAGCTTAAATCATAGAATTTGGGGGTCATTTTGATCCCAAAGTATTATTAACCTCAAAAACCATAATTTCCACTCATTTTCAGTCTATTCTGAACACCTCACACCTTACAATATTATTTTTAGTCCTAAAATTTGCACCGAGGTCGCTGGATGACTAAGCTAAGCGACCCAAGTGGCCGACACAAACACCTGGCCCATCTAGGAGTGGCACTGCAGTGTCACGCAGGATGGCCCTTCCAAAAAACACTCCCCAAACAGCACATGACGCAAAGAAAAAAAGAGGCGCAATGAGGTAGCTGTGTGAGTAAGCTAAGCGACCCCAGTGGCCGACACAAACACCTGGCCCATCTAGGAGTGTCACTGCAGTGTCACGCAGGATGGCCCTTCCAAAAAACACTCCCCAAACAGCACATGACGCAAAGAAAAAAAGAGGCGCAATGAGGTAGCTGTGTGAGTAAGCTAAGCGACCCTAGTGGCCGACACAAACACCTGGCCCATCTGGGAGTGGCACTGCAGTGTCAGACAGGATGGCCCTTCCAAAAAACACTCCCCAAACAGCACATGACGCAAAGAAAAAAAGAGGCGCAATGAGGTAGCTGTGTGAGTAAGCTAAGCGACCCTAGTGGCCGACACAAACACCTGGCCCATCTAGGAGTGGCACTGCAGTGTCACGCAGGATGGCCCTTCCAAAAAACACTCCCCAAACAGCACATGACGCAAAGAAAAAAAGAGGCGCAATGAGGTAGCTGTGTGAGTAAGCTAAGCGACCCTAGTGGCCGACACAAACACCTGGCCCATCTAGGAGTGGCACTGCAGTGTCACGCAGGATGGCCCTTCCAAAAAACACTCCCCAAACAGCACATGACGCAAAGAAAAAAAGAGGCGCAATGAGGTAGCTGTGTGAGTAAGCTAAGCGACCCTAGTGGCCGACACAAACACCTGGCCCATCTAGGAGTGGCACTGCAGTGTCACGCAGGATGGCCCTTCCAAAAAACACTCCCCAAACAGCACATGACGCAAAGAAAAATGAAAGAAAAAAGAGGTGCAAGATGGAATTGTCCTTGGGCCCTCCCACCCACCCTTATGTTGTATAAACAGGACATGCACACTTTAACCAACCTATCATTTCAGTGACAGGGTCTGCCACACGACTGTGACTGAAATGTCGGGTTGGTTTGGACCCCCACCAAAAAAGAAGCAATTAATCTCTCCTTGCACAAACTGGCTCTACAGAGGCAAGATGTCCACCTCATCATCATCCTCCGATATATCACCGTGTACATCCCCCTCCTCACAGCTTATCAATTCGTCCCCACTGGAATCCACCATCTCAGCTCCCTGTGTACTTTGTGGAGGCAATTGCTGCTGGTCAATGTCTCCACGGAGGAATTGATTATAATTCATTTTAATGAACATCCTCTTCTCCACATTTTCTGGAAGTAACCTCGTACGCCGATTGCTGACAAGGTGAGCGGCGGCACTAAACACTCTTTCGGAGTACACACTTGTGGGAGGGCAACTTAGGTAGAATAAAGCCAGTTTGTGCAAGGGCCTCCAAATTGCCTCTTTTTCCTGCCAGTATAAGTACGGACTGTCTGACGTGCCCACTTGGATGCGGTCACTCATATAATCCTCCACCATTCTTTCAATGGGGAGAGAATCATATGCAGTGCCAGTAGACGACATGTCCGTAATCGTTGGCAGGTCCTTCAGTCCGGACCAGATGTCAGTATCAGCAGTCGCTCCAGACTGCCCTGCATCACCGCCAGCGGGTGGGCTCGGAATTCTGAGCCTTTTCCTCGCACCCCCAGTTGCGGGAGAATGTGAAGGAGGAGATGTTGACAGGTCGCGTTCCGCTTGACTTGACAATTTTCTCACCAGCAGGTCTTTGAACCCCAGCAGACTTGTGTCTGCCGGAAAGAGAGATCCAAGGTAGGTTTTAAATCTAGGATCGAGCACGGTGGCCAAAATGTAGTGCTCTGATTTCAACAGATTGACCACCCGTGAATCCTTGTTAAGCGAATTAAGGGCTCCATCCACAAGTCCCACATGCCTAGCGGAATCGCTCTGTGTTAGCTCCTCCTTCAATGTCTCCAGCTTCTTCTGCAAAAGCCTGATGAGGGGAATGACCTGACTCAGGCTGGCAGTGTCTGAACTGACTTCACGTGTGGCAAGTTCAAAGGGCAGCAGAACCTTGCACAACGTTGAAATCATTCTCCACTGCGCTTGAGACAGGTGCATTCCACCTCCTATATCGTGCTCAATTGTATAGGCTTGAATGGCCTTTTGCTGCTCCTCCAACCTCTGAAGCATATAGAGGGTTGAATTCCACCTCGTTACCACTTCTTGCTTCAGATGATGGCAGGGCAGGTTCAGGCGTTTTTGGTGGTGCTCCAGTCTTCTGTACGTGGTGCCTGTACGCCGAAAGTGTCCCGCAATTCTTCTGGCCACCGACAGCATCTCTTGCACGCCCCTCTCGGTTTTTAAATAATTCTGCACCACCAAATTCAAGGTATGTGCAAAACATGGGACGTGCTGGAATTTGCCCATATTTAATGCACACACAATATTGCTGGCGTTGTCCGATGCCACAAATCCACAGGAGAGTCCAATTGGGGTAAGCCATTCCGCGATGATCTTCCTCAGTTGCCGTAAGAGGTTTTCAGCTGTGTGCATATTCTGGAAACCGGTGATACAAAGCGTAGCCTGCCTAGGAAAGAGTTGGCGTTTGCGAGATGCTGCTACTGGTGCCGCCGCTGCTGTTCTTGCGGCGGGAGTCCATACATCTACCCAGTGGGCTGTCACAGTCATATAGTCCTGACCCTGCCCTGCTCCACTTGTCCACATGTCCGTGGTTAAGTGGACATTGGGTACAGCTGCATTTTTTAGGACACTGGTGACTCTTTTTCTGAGGTCTGTGTACATTTTCGGTATCGCCTGCCTAGAGAAATGGAACCTAGATGGTATTTGGTACCGGGGACACAGTACCTCCAACAAGTCTCTAGATGGCTCTGCAGTAATGATGGATACCGGAACCACGTTTCTCACCACCCAGGATGCCAAGGCCTCAGTTATCCGCTTTGCAGCAGGATGACTGCTGTGATATTTCATCTTCCTCGCAAAGGACTGTTGGACAGTCAATTGCTTGGTGGAAGTAGTAAAAGTGGTCTTACGACTTCCCCTCTGGGATGACCATCGACTCCCAGCAGCAACAACAGCAGCGCCAGCAGCAGTAGGCGTTACACGCAAGGATGCATCGGAGAAATCCCAGGCAGGAGAGGAATCGTCAGAATTGCCAGTGACATGGCCTGCAGGACTATTGGCATTCCTGGGGAAGGAGGAAATTGACACTGAGGGAGTTGGTGGGGTGGTTTGCGTGAGCTTGGTTACAAGAGGAAGGGATTTACTGGTCAGTGGACTGCTTCCGCTGTCGCCCAAAGTTTTTGAACTTGTCACTGACTTATTATGAATGCGCTGCAGGTGACGTATAAGGGAGGATGTTCCGAGGTGGTTAACGTCCTTACCCCTACTTATTACAGCTTGACAAAGGCAACACACGGCTTGACAAATGTTGTCCGCATTTCTGTTGAAATACTTCCACACCGAAAAGCTGATTTTTTTTGTATTTTCACCAGGCATGTCAATGGCCCTATTCCTCCCACGGACAACAGGTGTCTCCCCGGGTGCCTGACTTAAACAAACCACCTCACCATCAGAATCCTCCTTGTCAATTTCCTCCCCAGCGCCAGCAACACCCATATCCTCCTCATCCTGGTGTACTTCAACACTGACATCTTCAATCTGACTATCAGGAACTGGACTGCGGGTGCTCCTTCCAGCACTTGCAGGGGGCGTGCAAATGGTGGAAGGCGCATGCTCTTCACGTCCAGTGTTGGGAAGGTCAGGCATCGCAACCGACACAATTGGACTCTCCTTGTGGATTTGGGATTTCGAAGAACGCACAGTTCTTTGCTGTGCTTTTGCCAGCTTGAGTCTTTTCATTTTTCTAGCGAGAGGCTGAGTGCTTCCATCCTCATGTGAAGCTGAACCACTAGCCATGAACATAGGCCAGGGCCTCAGCCGTTCCTTGCCACTCCGTGTGGTAAATGGCATATTGGTAAGTTTACGCTTCTCCTCCGACAATTTTATTTTAGATTTTTGAGTCCTTTTTTTACTGATATTTGGTGCTTTGGATTTTACATGCTCTGTACTATGACATTGGGCATCGGCCTTGGCAGACGACGTTGATGGAATTTCATCGTCTCGGCCATGACTAGTGGCAGCAGCTTCAGCACGAGGTGGAAGTGGATCTTGATCTTTCCCTATTTTTGGAACCTCAACATTTTTGTTCTCCATATTTTAATAGGCACAACTAAAAGGCACCTCAGGTAAACAATGGAGATGGATGGATACTAGTATACTTATGGATGGACGAGCGACTGCCGACACAGAGGTAGCTACAGCCGTGGACTACCGTACTGTGTCTGCTGCTAATATAGACTGGATGATAATGAGATAAAATTAAAATATATATATATATATCACACTAGTACTGCAGCCGGACAGGTATATATATTATGTAATGACGGACCTGCTGGACACTGTCTGTCAGCACTGCAGACTCCTAAAGTAAGCTACTAGTATCAAGAAGATAGAAAAAAAAAACACGGGTAGGTGGTATACAATTATGGATGGACGAGCGACTGCCGACACAGAGGTAGCTACAGCCGTGGACTACCGTACTGTGTCTGCTGCTAATATAGACTGGATGATAATGAGATAAAAATAATATATATATATATCACACTAGTACTGCAGCCGGACAGGTATATATATTATGTAATGACGGACCTGCTGGACACTGTCTGTCAGCACTGCAGACTCCTAAAGTTAGCTACTAGTATCAAGAAGATAGAAAAAAAAACACGGGTAGGTGGTATACAATTATGGATGGACGAGCGACTGCCGACACAGAGGTAGCTACAGCCGTGGACTACCGTACTGTGTCTGCTGCTAATATAGACTGGATGATAATGAGATAAAATTAAAATATATATATATATATCACACTAGTACTGCAGCCGGACAGGTATATATATTATGTAATGACGGACCTGCTGGACACTGTCTGTCAGCACTGCAGACTCCTAAAGTAAGCTACTAGTATCAAGAAGATAGAAAAAAAAACCACGGGTAGGTGGTATACAATTATGGATGGACGAGTGACTGCCGACACAGAGGTAGCTACAGCCGTGGACTACCGTACTGTGTCTGCTGCTAATATAGACTGGATGATAATGAGATAAAATTAAAATATATATATATATATATCACACTAGTACTGCAGCCGGACAGGTATATATATTATGTAATGACGGACCTGCTGGACACTGTCTGTCAGCACTGCAGACTCCTAAAGTAAGCTACTAGTATCAAGAAGATAGAAAAAAAAACCACGGGTAGGTGGTATACAATTATGGATGGACGAGCGACTGCCGACACAGAGGTAGCTACAGCCGTGGACTACCGTACTGTGTCTGCTGCTAATATAGACTGGATGATAATGAGATAAAATTAAAATATATATATATATATCACACTAGTACTGCAGCCGGACAGGTATATATTATGTAATGACGGACCTGCTGGACAGTGGACACTGTCTGCAGAATGCGTTTATAAAAACACCACACGACGAGTGTTTAACTTTTTCAGGCAGACAATCACAATATACTGGTGGTCAGCAGACAATCACAATATACTGGTGGTCAGTGGTCACTGGTCAGTCACACTGGCAGTGGCACTCTGGCAGCAAAAGTGTGCACTGTACTTTTAAAATATGTACTCCTGCTATAACTGCTCCCCAGTCTCCCCCACAATTAAGCTGTGTGAGTAGTGAGCACTCAGCACAGTCAGATAATGATATACAGTATTACATATGATGCAGCACACTGGGCTGAGCACAGATATGGTATGTGACTGTGTCACACTGTGTATCGTTTTTTTTTTCAGGCAGAGAACGGATTAATTAAACTGGTGGTGGTCACTGGTCACTGGTCACACTATCAGCAAGTAGTACTCCGTCCTAAGCAGACAATCACAATATACTGGTGGTCAGTGTGGTCACTGGTCAGTCACACTGGCAGTGTGGCACTCTGGCAGCAAAAGTGTGCACTGTACTTAAAATATATTATTTATGTACTCCTGCTCTAACTGCTCCCCAGTCTCCCCCACAATTAAGCTGTGTGAGCAGTGAGCACTCAGCACAGTCAGATATACAGTATTACATATGATGATGCAGCACACTGAGGCTGAGCACAGATATGGTATGTGACTGTGTCACACTGTGTATCGTTTTTTTTCAGGCAGAGAACGGATTAATTAAACTGGTGGTCAATGGTCACACTATCAGCAAGTAGTAGTACTCCAGTCCTAATATGCTCCCCAAAATTAGTAAATACTAAATAGTGTCTCTAACTCTCTACTCTCTTCTCTATAAACGGAGAGGACGCCAGCCACGTCCTCTCCCTATCAATCTCAATGCACGTGTGAAAATGGCGGCGACGCGCGGCTCCTTATATAGAATCCGAGTCTCGCGATAGAATTCGAGCCTCGCGAGAATCCGACAGCGGGATGATGACGTTCGGGCGCGCTCGGGTTAGCCGAGCAAGGCGGGAAGGTTCGAACCTGCCTCGGACCCGTGTAAAAAGGCTGAAGTTCGGGGGGGTTCGGATTCCGAGGAACCGAACCCGCTCATCACTAATATATATGCATATATATATGTTGGGTGTCCTCTCCTGATTTGACCAAATCAGGCCGTTGAATATAAATATATATATATATATATATATATATATTCCCTTGAGTTACTAAAGACCCTTGGCGAAGTGTCACAAATATCTTAGTAGCTATTTCATTGCTCAGTGGCTGCTCTCCTGAGTCTAAATATTTGTATCCATATGTCTCCTTATCAGCGAATTAATTGTATTCATTGTCTTTGACTATGGCCCTCATTCCGAGTTGTTCGCTCGCTAGCTGCTTTTAGCAGCAGTGCAAACGCTAAGCCGCCGCCCTCTGGGAGTGTATCTTAGCTTAGCAGAAGTACGAACAAAAGGATCGCAGCGCTGCTACAATAAAAATTGTGCAGTTTCAGAGTAGCTGCAGACTTACTCCTATCTTGCGATGACTTCAGACTATTTAATTCCTGTTTTGACGTCACAAACACGCCCTGCGTTCGGCCAGCCACACCTACGTTTCCCCAGCCACTCCTGCGTTTTTATCCGACACACCTGCGTTTTTACACACACTCCCCGAAAACGGTCAGTTACCACCCAGAAACACCCACTTCCTGTCAATCACTCAACAATCAGCAGTGCGACTGAAAAGCGTCGCTAGAGCTTGTGTAAAACTGCATCGGCTTTTGTGAAAGTACTACGTGCATGCGCAGTGCGCCCCATACGCATGCGTAGAATTGCCGGGTTTTTTGCCTGATCGCTGCGCTGCGAACAACGGCAGCTAGCGATCAACTCGGAATGACCCCCTATATCCTAAGTAGTAGACTAAGCACTAGTATGAAGTTCTAATATTTCCCACTAGATGTTGCGGCTTTCACACCACTAGGCTCTTGTGACGGATATATTACTTGTAAAGATCCCTTTGTCTTTATGCTGTAGGCTCACTAATGTGCCTGCCTGTAGATGCTTGGAATCTCTTATGAATAATACTAAGCCTTTATAATCCTTTCCGTTACAGATGTCACTGTCCCATATGCTGGACTCCACTAGCTCCTGTCCAGGTAAGTGTTAGTGAGCATAAGGGGGTCGCTAAAATCACCCTGTGGTATTATCAATTACTAGCTCTGGACAATAGCCCGGGCATCCTGACTTACACATGTATAGACCGGTATCAGCAGTTACAGGGTGCATACAAGCTTGGGCTGACTGATTAGCCCATACCTCCCAACATGACCCTCTCCAGGAGGGACAGAATGCTCTGCTTCTGGACTTCCTCTCAATATATGATTGCCCTCACCTGTGGTGAAACACCTTTCTTATCCATTTACCTGTTCAAAACAGGTGAAGGCAATCATAAATTGAGAGGGAAGTCCAGAAGCAGAGCATTCTGTCCCTCCTGGAGAGGGTCATGTTGGGAGGTATGGATTAGCCAACTGTCATTTGGTCTGTGTCTCTATAGGTGTTGAAACAGTGCAATGTATATTGGACAGACCTGAGTTGTCTTCAGCCACCGCTCCAGCCAATGGCCAACCGAGACCCTGCATAGCCACGCCCCCTGCTCACCGATTGGAGGGCCTTCAATCCTTTATTCTCCTTAGCAACCAGAGCTCCCCCGCTCTAATCAGCAAGGAAGCTGGTGCTACCTTTCGTGGATGTGACGGTTCCCTGAAGCGGCCGGGCTCGGGGTGCTTTTCTTCTGCCGGGGGCACTAGCTTCTGTCAGTGCTGCTGTTCGTGTTCAGGGGTATGTCTCCGGTGTGTCTCCCCTGAACGGTTCAGCCCAGCTCATGGATGGCCACTCCTTCCGGTGCTCCCCCAGCCTATCGCCGCTGCTCCTGCGCCGCCTCTTCCCGGGCTGCGCCTCCTACCAAGCAGTCTCTGCTGCTCTGTCTCCGCCTCCTCTTCCAGCCGTGCCTGCCTCCTACCCGTCACTGTGGCTCTGACGCCTCCTCTCTCACTGGCCGCGCCTCCCGGAAAGGCATTGCCGCTCAGCCTGGGACTCCCGATATACTGCTCCTCCGCTCTTCCGTGCTGGGTAAGCTGCTTCCTCTCCCTCTGGCGCCGCAGTGTTTACAGCTCAAGCAGCGCAGAGAGGAGAGAGAATTGGCTCCCTCAGCAGCTCTGACACAAGACCCCTCTCAGCGCTGACTCTCCTCCTTTTATACAGGCAGCTCAGTCCTCAGGACACAGCAGGGAGAGAGCGAGGCTCATTTTTCCATTACAGCCCCATGCGCTGCGCCTAACAGTCATAACAGTCTCTGGTAGCCACACCTCCCCTTCACCCCCAGCCAATAGCGCCACTGATTTTCCATCACAGCCAGGGTACATCATCCTGGCACCACCCCCATATGTATTGAATCACAGTCATTTTTGAGTCATGTGTATATTATGGCTCTACCACCATACCTTTCCTTACTCATAAATAATACATATATACAGCAACTACAATGTTACTAATGTCCCCACTTATTGGCACTCCAGGTACCATAGGTTCACATAAAAATATGTAGTAATGCCTCCAGTATCATAGAAATATATAGTAATACCCCAATTTAATAACAATATATAGTAATGCCTCCATTATAACAGGAAAATACAGCCACTGTCACATTCCCAGTAACCCTGACAAAGTGGGAGGAGTCATCATGCTGCCAAGCACCATGCTCTTGTTGCTTTGTGGCACATTATAATTGGGGTAATGGCATAGTGTGTGGCAGGTGGTACTGCGTACCCGCTGCCAAATTCTTAAGGGTGTAACCCAGGCATATATACTACTGTTCTTTTCTGGTGTAACCCAGGCACATATACTACTGCTCTCTCCTGGTGTAACCCAGGTGCATATACTACTGCTCTCTCCTGGTGTAACACAGGCACATACACAACAGCTTGAAGTGGGCAGCGAGGTAGAGCTCTATTTCTTTATATACTATGCTAGGTGGCGCCTATAATGTCTGTCCACTCCTCTCTGGTCACATGGCCACACCCCTTCAAGCATATGGCAACGCCCCTTAGTGGGCCCCTGTGATTGCACTTCCCTGGTGGGCCCTTCATGTCCCAGTTCGACACTGTTAATAAATCAGGACCACAGTCATCAAACACCATCAGCCTAATTCAGGTTTGTTAGCACACCAAAAAAGCACACTAATGGGCAAAACCATGGGGGGTCATTCTGAGTTGATCGCTAGCTGCATTTGTTTGCTGTGCAGCGATCATGCAAAAAAACAGCAGTTCTGCGCATGCGTATGCTGTGCAATGCGCACGCGCAATGTACGAGTACAACGACCGATGTAGTTTTACACAGGGTCTAGTGATGCATTTCAGTCGCACTGGCTGCCGCAGAGTGATTGACATGAAGTGTGCATTCCTGGGTGGCAATTGACCGTTTTCAGGGAGTACTCAGAAAAACGCAGGCGTGGCTGGGCGAACGCAGGGCGTGTTTGTGACGTCAAATCCGGAACAGAATGGTCTGAAGTGATAGCAAGTGCTGAGAAGGTTTTGAGCTACTCTGAAACTGCACAAAATAAATTTGTAGCCGCTCTGCGATAGAACCGTTTGCACTTCTGCTAAGCTAAAATACACTCCCAGTGGGCGGCGGCATAGCGTTTGCACGGCTGCTAAAAACTGCTAGCGAGCGATCAACTCGGAATGACCCCCAATGTGCACTGCAGGTGGGGCAGATGTAACATGTGCAGCAATGGCATGCGGTGAGGTCAGAGGCTGGTGAGGCACTACAGCCATAATGTCCACCGAATCCTGCCGATGACCCCTACCACCGCCGAGCCAATGCCCGCTACTGCCTCTGAGCCCATGCCTGCTGCCACCGCCAATGGCTTACAAACTTGCCCACCATCAACTGACCCAGCCCTCCGCCACCAATTTGCATCTCAATCCGATGCTGCCAATGCCCGCTGCCTGCCTGCTCATCATACTTGTGATATATTGTACATTTTTATAGAAAAAAAATAAAAATTAGTGTTTGGGAAGGGAGTGGGAGGAGGACATGAATGCAATTTTGTTGTCCAGGGCTTCCATTAACTTAATGGAGAAGGGTCTGAATGGGTTAAAAAAAATAAAAAAAAAATGCTTGAGGTCCCTCTTCCTAAGTATAACCAGCCTCGGGCTCTTTGAGCCGGTCCTGGTTGTTTAAATACTGGGAAAAAATTGGACAGGGGTTCCCCGTATTAAGACAACCAGCACCGGGCTCTTAGATCGGTCCTGGTTCCAAAAAATATGGGGGACAAAAGATGTAGGGGTCCCCCGTATTTTTAAAACCAGCACCGGGCTCCACTAACCAGGGACATAATGCCACAGCCGGGGGACACATTTATGTAGGTCCCTGCGGCCGTGGCATTACCCCCCCAACTAGTCACCCCTGGCCGGGGTTCCCTGGAGGAGTTGGGACCCCTTAAATCAAGAGGCACCCCCCCTCCAGGCACCCAAGGGCCAGAGGTGAAGCCCGAGGCTGTCCCCAGCACTCTTGGGCGGTGGGTGCCGGGCTGATAGCCATAAGTGTGTATAAAAAAGAATATTGTTTTTTGTTGTGGAACTACAAGGCCCAGCAAGCCTCCCCCACTTGCTGGTACTTGGAGAACCTCAAGTACCAACATGCGGGGAAATAACGGGCCCGCTGGTACCTGTAGTTCTACAACAACAAAAATACCCAAATAAAAACACAACACACACACCGTGAAAGTAAAAATTTATTAAAACACACTTACACACTCACACATACTTACCTACATCCCACGCCGGTCACGTCCACTTGTCCATGTAGAATCCAATAGGTGGTTCCTGTAAAAATGAGAGAGAGATTACTTACCTACATCCCACGCCGGTCACGTCCACTTGTCCAGTAGAATCCAATAGGGCCGGTACCTGTAAAACTGAAAATTATACTTACAAATGAAGTAATCCACAGGAGGAGAGAGAGAAATGAATGAATATTATGCACTCGCTGACGCGGGAAGATGTTAGCACAGACAGGGGAGAGTGCTGCTGCTAGCTGGGATGATGGAGCAGGCGCCCCCGATAGTTGTGAGCCTAGTAGCTAATGCTATACCCCTAGTAGCTTTGCCCCCTGTAGCAGTGCCCCCAGTAGCAGTGCCCCGAGTAGTTGTGACTAGAGATGAGCGGGTTCGGTTTCTCTGAATCCGAACCCGCCCGAACTTCATGGTTTTTTTCACGGGTCCGAGCAGACTCGGATCCTCCAGCCTTGCTCGGTTAACCCGAGCGCGCCCGAACGTCATCATGACGCTGTCGGATTCTCGCGAGACTCGGATTCTATATAAGGAGCCGCGCGTCGCCGCCATTTTCACACGTGCATTGAGATTGATAGGGAGAGGACGTGGCTGGCGTCCTCTCCATTTAGATTATAAGAGAGAGAGATTTACTGGAGCTTAGGACTAGGAGGAGTACTGTAGAAGTGTAGAGAGTGCAGAGAGTTTACTAGTGAGTGACCACCAGACAGTGCAGTTTATTTAATATATCCGTTCTCTGCCTGAAAAAAGCGATACACACAGTGACTCAGTCACATACCATATCTGTGTGCACTGCTCAGGCTCAGCCCAGTGTGCTGCATCATCTATATATATTATATATCTGTCTGACTGCTCAGCTCACACAGCTTATAATTGTGGGGGAGACTGGGGAGCACTGCAGTGCCAGTTATAGGTTATAGCAGGAGCCAGGAGTACATAATATTATATAGTGAGTGACCACCAGACAGTGCAGTTTATTTAATATATCCGTTCTCTGCCTGAAAAAAGCGATACACACAGTGACTCAGTCACATACCATATCTGTGTGCACTGCTCAGGCTCAGCCCAGTGTGCTGCATCATCTATATATATTATATATCTGTCTGACTGCTCAGCTCACACAGCTTATAATTGTGGGGGAGACTGGGGAGCACTGCAGTGCCAGTTATAGGTTATAGCAGGAGCCAGGAGTACATAATATTATATTAAAATTAAACAGTGCACACTTTTGCTGCAGGAGTGCCACTGCCAGTGTGACTGACCAGTGACCTGACCACACTGACCACCAGTATAGTTAGTAGTATACTTATATTGTGATTGCCTGAAAAAGTTAAACACTCGTCGTGTGACTTCACTTGTGTGTTGTTTTTTTTTTTATTCTATAAAAATAAAACTCATTCTGCTGACAGACAGTGTCCAGCAGGTCCGTCATTATATAATATATAATATATACCTGTCCGGCTGCAGTAGTGATATATATATATTTTTTATATCATTTATCATCCAGTCGCAGCAGACACAGTACGGTAGTTCACGGCTGTGGCTACCTCTGTGTCTGCACTCGGCAGGCAGTCCGTCCATAATTGTATACCACCTAACCGTGGTTTTTTTTTCTTTTTTATACATACATACTACTACGACATCTCTTTATCAACCAGTCTATATTAGCAGCAGACACAGTACAGTACGGTAGTTCACGGCTGTGGCTACCTCTGTGTCTGCACTCGGCAGGCAGTCCGTCCATAATTGTATACCACCTAACCGTGGTTTTTTTTTCTTTCTTCTTTATACATACATAGTTACATAGACATCTCTTTATCAACCAGTCTATATTAGCAGCAGACACAGTACAGTACGGTAGTTCACGGCTGTGGCTACCTCTGTGTCTGCACTCGGCAGGCAGTCCGTCCATAATTGTATACCACCTAACCGTGGTTTTTTTTTCTTTCTTCTTTATACATACATACTACTACGACATCTCTTTATCAACCAGTCTATATTATTAGCAGCAGACACAGTACAGTACGGTAGTTCACGGCTGTGGCTACCTCTGTGTCTGCACTCGGCAGGCAGTCCGTCCATAATTGTATACCACCTAACCGTGGTTTTTTTTTCTTTCTTCTTTATACATACATAGTTACATAGACATCTCTTTATCAACCAGTCTATATTAGCAGCAGACACAGTACAGTATGGTAGTTCACGGCTGTGGCTACCTCTGTGTCTGCACTCGGCAGGCAGTCCGTCCATAATTGTATACCACCTAACCGTGGTTTTTTTTTCTTTCTTCTTTATACATACATACTACTACGACATCTCTTTATCAACCAGTCTATATTATTAGCAGCAGACACAGTACAGTACGGTAGTTCACGGCTGTGGCTACCTCTGTGTCTGCACTCGGCAGGCAGTCCGTCCATAATTGTATACCACCTAACCGTGGTTTTTTTTTCTTTCTTCTTTATACATACATAGTTACATAGACATCTCTTTATCAACCAGTCTATATTAGCAGCAGACACAGTACAGTACGGTAGTTCACGGCTGTGGCTACCTCTGTGTCTGCACTCGGCAGGCAGTCCATAATTGTATACTAGTATCCATCTCCATTGTTTACCTGAGGTGCCTTTTAGTTGTGCCTATTAAAATATGGAGAACAAAAATGTTGAGGTTCCAAAATTAGGGAAAGATCAAGATCCACTTCCACCTCGTGCTGAAGCTGCTGCCACTAGTCATGGCCGAGACGATGAAATGCCAGCAACGTCGTCTGCCAAGGCCGATGACCAATGTCATAGTACAGAGCATGTCAAATCCAAAACACCAAATATCAGAAAAAAAAGGACTCCAAAACCTAAAATAAAATTGTCGGAGGAGAAGCGTAAACTTGCCAATATGCCATTTACCACACGGAGTGGCAAGGAACGGCTGAGGCCCTGGCCTATGTTCATGGCTAGTGGTTCAGCTTCACATGAGGATGGAAGCACTCAGCCTCTCGCTAGAAAAATGAAAAGACTCAAGCTGGCAAAAGCAGCACAGCAAAGAACTGTGCATTCTTCGAAATCCCAAATCCACAAGGAGAGTCCAATTGTGTCGGTTGCGATGCCTGACCTTCCCAACACTGGACGTGAAGAGCATGCGCCTTCCACCATTTGCACGCCCCCTGCAAGTGCTGGAAGGAGCACCCGCAGTCCAGTTCCTGATAGTCAGATTGAAGATGTCAGTGTTGAAGTACACCAGGATGAGGAGGATATGGGTGTTGCTGGCGCTGGGGAGGAAATTGACCAGGAGGATTCTGATGGTGAGGTGGTCTGTTTAAGTCAGGCACCCGGGGAGACACCTGTTGTCCGTGGGAGGAATATGGCCGTTGACATGCCAGGTGAAAATACCAAAAAAATCAGCTCTTCGGTGTGGAGGTATTTCAACAGAAAAGCGGACAACAGGTGTCAAGCCGTGTGTTACCTTTGTCAAGCTGTAATAAGTAGGGGTAAGGACGTTAACCACCTCGGAACATCCTCCCTTATACGTCACCTGCAGCGCATTCATAATAAGTCAGTGACAAGTTCAAAAACTTTGGGTGACAGCGGAAGCAGTCCACTGACCAGTAAATCCCTTCCTCTTGTAACCAAGCTCACGCAAACCACCCCACCAACTCCCTCAGTGTCAATTTCCTCCTTCCCCAGGAATGCCAATAGTCCTGCAGGCCATGTCACTGGCAATTCTGACGATTCCTCTCCTGCCTGGGATTCCTCCGATGCATCCTTGCGTGTAACGCCTACTGCTGCTGGCGCTGCTGTTGTTGCTGCTGGGAGTCGATGGTCATCCCAGAGGGGAAGTCGTAAGCCCACTTGTACTACTTCCAGTAAGCAATTGACTGTTCAACAGTCCTTTGCGAGGAAGATGAAATATCACAGCAGTCATCCTGCTGCAAAGCGGATAACTGAGGCCTTGACAACTATGTTGGTGTTAGACGTGCGTCCGGTATCCGCCGTTAGTTCACAGGGAACTAGACAATTTATTGAGGCAGTGTGCCCCCGTTACCAAATACCATCTAGGTTCCACTTCTCTAGGCAGGCGATACCGAGAATGTACACGGACGTCAGAAAAAGACTCACCAGTGTCCTAAAAAATGCAGTTGTACCCAATGTCCACTTAACCACGGACATGTGGACAAGTGGAGCAGGGCAGGGTCAGGACTATATGACTGTGACAGCCCACTGGGTAGATGTATGGACTCCCGCCGCAAGAACAGCAGCGGCGGCACCAGTAGCAGCATCTCGCAAACGCCAACTCTTTCCTAGGCAGGCTACGCTTTGTATCACCGCTTTCCAGAATACGCACACAGCTAAAAAACCTCTTACGGCAACTGAGGAAGATCATCGCGGAATGGCTTACCCCAATTGGACTCTCCTGTGGATTTGTGGCATCGGACAACGCCAGCAATATTGTGTGTGCATTAAATATGGGCAAATTCCAGCACGTCCCATGTTTTGCACATACCTTGAATTTGGTGGTGCAGAATTTTTTAAAAAACGACAGGGGCGTGCAAGAGATGCTGTCGGTGGCCAGAAGAATTGCGGGACACTTTCGGCGTACAGGCACCACGTACAGAAGACTGGAGCACCACCAAAAACTACTGAACCTGCCCTGCCATCATCTGAAGCAAGAAGTGGTAACGAGGTGGAATTCAACCCTCTATATGCTTCAGAGGTTGGAGGAGCAGCAAAAGGCCATTCAAGCCTATACAATTGAGCACGATATAGTAGGTGGAATGCACCTGTCTCAAGCGCAGTGGAGAATGATTTCAACGTTGTGCAAGGTTCTGATGCCCTTTGAACTTGCCACACGTGAAGTCAGTTCAGACACTGCCAGCCTGAGTCAGGTCATTCCCCTCATCAGGCTTTTGCAGAAGAAGCTGGAGACATTGAAGGAGGAGCTAACACGGAGCGATTCCGCTAGGCATGTGGGACTTGTGGATGGAGCCCTTAATTCGCTTAACAAGGATTCACGGGTGGTCAATCTGTTGAAATCAGAGCACTACATTTTGGCCACCGTGCTCGATCCTAGATTTAAAGCCTACCTTGGATCTCTCTTTCCGGCAGACACAAGTCTGCTGGGGTTGAAAGACCTGCTGGTGACAAAATTGTCAAGTCAAGCGGAACGCGACCTGTCAACATCTCCTCCTTCACATTCTCCCGCAACTGGGGGTGCGAGGAAAAGGCTCAGAATTCCGAGCCCACCCGCTGGCGGTGATGCAGGGCAGTCTGGAGCGACTGCTGATGCTGACATCTGGTCCGGACTGAAGGACCTGACAACGATTACGGACATGTCGTCTACTGTCACTGCATATGATTCTCTCAACATTGATAGAATGGTGGAGGATTATATGAGTGACCGCATCCAAGTAGGCACGTCACACAGTCCGTACTTATACTGGCAGGAAAAAGAGGCAATTTGGAGGCCCTTGCACAAACTGGCTTTATTCTACCTAAGTTGCCCTCCCACAAGTGTGTACTCCGAAAGAGTGTTTAGTGCCGCCGCTCACCTTGTCAGCAATCGGCGTACGAGGTTACATCCAGAAAATGTGGAGAAGATGATGTTCATTAAAATGAATTATAATCAATTCCTCCGCGGAGACATTGACCAGCAGCAATTGCCTCCACAAAGTACACAGGGAGCTGAGATGGTGGATTCCAGTGGGGACGAATTGATAATCTGTGAGGAGGGGGATGTACACGGTGATATATCGGAGGG
Source organism: Pseudophryne corroboree (assembly GCF_028390025.1). Classification (NCBI taxonomy): domain Eukaryota; kingdom Metazoa; phylum Chordata; class Amphibia; order Anura; family Myobatrachidae; genus Pseudophryne; species Pseudophryne corroboree. The sequence goes on from NC_086451.1 coordinate 347,787,523, forward strand.
TGATGATGAGGTGGACATCTTGCCTCTGTAGAGCCAGTTTGTGCAAGGAGAGATTAATTGCTTCTTTTTTGGGGGGGTCCAAACCAACCCGTCATATCAGTCACAGTCGTGTGGCAGACCCTGTCACTGAAATGATGGGTTGGTTAAAGTGTGCATGTCCTGTTTTGTTTATACAACATAAGGGTGGGTGGGAGGGCCCAAGGACAATTCCATCTTGCACCTCTTTTTTCTTTTCTTTTTCTTTGCATCATGTGCTGATTGGGGAGGGTTTTTTGGAAGGGACATCCTGCGTGACACTGCAGTGCCACTCCTAAATGGGCCCGGTGTTTGTGTCGGCCACTAGGGTCGCTAATCTTACTCACACAGTCAGCTACCTCATTGCGCCTCTTTTTTTCTTTGCGTCATGTGCTGTTTGGGGAGGGTTTTTTGGAAGGGACATCCTGCGTGACACTGCAGTGCCACTCCTAGATGGGCCCGGTGTTTGTGTCGGCCACTAGGGTCGCTAATCTTACTCACACAGCTACCTCATTGCGCCTCTTTTTTTCTTTGCGTCATGTGCTGTTTGGGGAGGGTTTTTTGGAAGGGCCATCCTGCGTGACACTGCAGTGCCACTCCTAGATGGGCCCGGTGTTTGTGTCGGCCACTAGGGTCGCTAATCTTACTCACACAGCTACCTCATTGCGCCTCTTTTTTTCTTTGCGTCATGTGCTGTTTGGGGAGGGTTTTTTGGAAGGGACATCCTGCGTGACACTGCAGTGCCACTCCTAGATGGGCCCGGTGTTTGTGTCGGCCACTAGGGTCGCTTATCTTACTCACACAGCGACCTCGGTGCAAATTTTAGGACTAAAAATAATATTGTGAGGTGTGAGGTATTCAGAATAGACTGAAAATGAGTGTAAATTATGGTTTTTGAGGTTAATAATACTTTGGGATCAAAATGACCCCCAAATTCTATGATTTAAGCTGTTTTTTAGTGTTTTTTGAAAAAAACACCCGAATCCAAAACACACCCGAATCCGACAAAAAAAATTCGGTGAGGTTTTGCCAAAACGCGTTCGAACCCAAAACACGGCCGCGGAACCGAACCCAAAACCAAAACACAAAACCCGAAAAATTTCAGGCGCTCATCTCTAGTTGTGACCCCTGTAGTTGTGCCCCCAGTCGCTGTGCCCCTTGTAGCTGTGCCCCCTCTAGCTTTGCCCCTTGTGGCTGTGCCCCCAGTAGTTGTGATCCCTGTAGCTGTGCCCGTTGTAGCTGTGCCCCTTGTAGCAGTGCCCTGAGTAGTTGTGCCCCCAGTCACTGTGGGCCCTGTAGCTTTGCCCCCAGTAGTTGTGACCCCAGTCGCTGTGCCCCCCGTAGCTTTGCCCCAATAGCTGTGCCCCGAGTAGTTGTGCCCCCTGTCGCTGTGCCCCCTGTAGCTTTGCCCCCAGTCGCTGTGCCCCTTGTAGCTTTGCCCCCAATAGCTGTGCCCCCTAGCTGTGCCCCGAGTAGTTGTGCACCCTGTTGCTGTGCCCCCAGTTGCTGTGCCCCCTGTAGCTTTGCCCCCAGTAGCTGTGACCCCAGTCGCTGTGCACCCTGTAGCTTTGCCCCCAGTAGCTGTGACCCCAGTAGCTGTGACCCCTGTAATTGTGCCCCCAGTTGCTGTGCCCCTTGTAGTTGTGCCCCCAGTTGCTGTGCCCCTTGTAGTTGTGCCCCCAGTTGCTGTGCCCCTTGTAGTTGTGCCCCCCAGTTGCTGTGCCCCTTGTAGTTGTGCCCCTTTTGCTGTGCCCCTTATAGTTGTGCCCCTGTTGCTGTGCCCCTTGTTGTTGTGCCCCCCAGTTGCTGTGCCCCTTATAGTTGTGCCCCTGTTGCTGTGCCCCTTGTTGTTGTGCCCCTTGTAGTTGTGCCCCCCAGTTGCTGTGCCCCTTGTAGTTGTGCCCCCCAGTTGCTGTGCACCTTGTAGTTGTGCCCCCCAGTTGCTGTGCTCCTTGCAGTTGTGCCCCCAGTTGCTGTGCCCCTTGTAGTTGTGCCCCCCAGTTGCTGTGCCCCTTGTAGTTGTGCCCCGCAGTTGCTGTGCCCCTTGTAGATGTGCCCCTTTTGCTGTGCCCCTTATAGTTGTGCCCCTGTTGCTGTGCCCCTTGTTGTTGTGCCCCCCAGTTGCTGTGCCCCTTATAGTTGTGCCCCTGTTGCTGTGCCCCTTGTTGTTGTGCCCCTTGTAGTTGTGCCCCCAGTTGCTGTGCCCCTTGTAGTTGTGCCCCCCAGTTTCTGTGCCCCTTGTAGTTGTGCCCCTTTTGCTGTGCCCCTTATAGTTGTGCCCCTGTTGCTGTGCCCCTTGTTGTTGTGCCCCCCAGTTGCTGTGCCCCTAATAGTTGTGCCCCTGTTGCTGTGCCCCTTGTTGTTGTGCCCCTTGTAGTTGTGCACCCCAGTTGCTGTGCCCCTTGTAGTTGTGCACCCCAGTTGCTGTGCCCCTTGTAGTTGTGCCCCCCAGTTGCTGTGCCCCTTGTAGTTGTGCCCCCAGTTGCTGTGCCCCTTATAGTTATGCCCCTGTTGCTGTGCCCCTTGTTGTTTTGCCCCCCAGTTGCTGTGCCCCTAATAGTTGTGCCCCTGTTGCTGTGCCCCTTGTTTTTGTGCCCCCCAGTTGCTGTGCCCCTTGTAGTTGTGCCCCTTTTGCTGTGCCCCTTATAGTTGTGCCCAGTTGCTGTGCCCCTTATAGTTGTGCCCCTGTTGCTGTGCCCCTTATAGTTGTGCCTCTGTTGCTGTGCCCCTTGTTGTTGTGCCCCCAGTTGCTGTGCCCCTGTTGCTGTGCCCCTTGTTGTTGTGCCCCCCAGTTGCTGTGCCCCTTATAGTTGTGCCCCTGTTGCTGTGCCCCTTGTAGTTGTGCCCATTTTGCTGTGCCCCTTATAGTTGTGCCTCTGTTGCTGTGCCCCTTATAGTTGTGCCTCTGTTGCTGTGCCCCTTATAGTTGTGCCCCTGTTGCTGTGCCCGTTGTTGTTGTGCCCCCCAGTTGCTGTGCCCCTGTTGCTCTGCCCCCAACACAAACACATAAAAAAAAAACACACACACATACTTACCGCTCATGCAGCGCTGTCCTCCGTCTCCGTCCGCCGGCTCGTCTCTGCTGTACTATGGGAGAGACGTCATGACTCATTACGTCTCTCCCTTAGTAGCGCCGCTCAGACACCAGGGGTCAATTATGACCTCTGGTGTCAGTCAGCGGTGCTGGCTGCAGCAGGCGCCCACACAGCCCACGACGCCTGCTGCAGCCGGGAAGGGGGCTCGCTAGTGATTGGACAGCGGATCCAGCACTGGATCTGCTGGGCCAATCACATCTCGGGCACTGACAGGAGCGTGCATTCATCGGGGCTGAATGCACGCCCCTGTCATTGCGGCACCAGTCCAGTATAGGTGCCGCTTCCCCATTCATTTTCAATGGGCTTTCACAGCCCATTGCTGCGCCCCGCCACCTGCCCGCCCCCCCCGCAGCCCGGACTTTTAGTGTTAGCAGCGGGAGGCACCTCTCCCGCTGCCTCCAACCTGTCCCACACAAGCAGCGACAGGGGGGGGGGGGAATTATTAAAATAATAAAAAAAATAAGAATTTACTTACCGATAATTCTATTTCTCGTAGTCCGTAGTGGATGCTGGGGACTCCGTCAGGACCATGGGGTTTAGCGGCTCCGCAGGAGACAGGGCACAATAATAAAAGCTTTAGGATCAGGTGGTGTGCACTGGCTCCTCCCCCTATGACCCTCCTCCAAGCCTCAGTTAGGATACTGTGCCCGGACGAGCGTGCATAATAAGGAAGGATATTGAATCCCGGGTAAGACTTATACCAGCCACACCAATCACACCGTACAACCTGTGATCTGAACCCAGTTAACAGTATGATAACAACGAAGGAGCCTCTGAAAAGATGGCTCACAACAAGAATAACCCGATTTTTTGTAACAATAACTATGTACAAGTATTGCAGACAATCCGCACTTGGGATGGGCGCCCAGCATCCACTACGGACTACGAGAAATAGAATTATCGGTAAGTAAATTCTTATTTTCTCTAACGTCCTAAGTGGATGCTGGGGACTCCGTCAGGACCATGGGGATTATACCAAAGCTCCCAAACGGGCGGGAGAGTGCGGATGACTCTGCAGCACCGAATGAGAAAACTCCAGGTCCTCCTCAGTCAGGGTGTGCCCCTGACCAAGTAGCAGCTCGGCAAAGTTGTAAAGCCGAGACCCCTCGGGCAGCCGCCCAAGATGAGCCCACTTCCTTGTGGAATGGGCTTTTACTGATTTTGGCTGTGGCAAGCCTGCCACAGAATGTGCAAGCTGAATTGTACTACAAATCCAGCGAGCAATCGTCTGCTTAGAAGCAGGAACACCCATCTTGTTGGGTGCATACAGGCTAAACAGCGAGTCAGATTTTCTGACTCCAGTCGTCCTGGAAACATATATTTTCAGGGCCCTGACAACGTCAAGTAACTTGGAGTCCTCCAAGTCCCTAGTAGCCGCAGGTACCACAATAGGTTGGTTCATGTGAAAAACAGAAAACACCTTAAGGAGAAATTGAGGACGAGTCCTCAATTCTGCCCTATCAGAATGAAAAATTAAGTAAGGGCTTTTATATGATAAAGCCGCCCATTCTGACACACGCCTGGCTGAAGCCAGGGCTAATAGAATCTTCACCTTCCATGTGAAATATTTTAATTCCACAGTGGTGAGTGGATCAAACCAATGTGACTTTAGGAAACTCAAAACAACATTGAGATCCCAAGGTGCCACTGGGGGCACAAAAGGAGGCTGTATATGCAGTACCCCTTTTACAAACGTCTGAACTTCAGGCACTGAAGCCAGTTCTTTCTGGAAGAAATTTGACAGGGTCGAAATTTGAACCTTAATGGACCCTAATTTTAGGCCCATAGACAGTCCTGTTTTCAGGAAATGTAGGAAACGACCCAGTTGGAATTCCTCTGTAGGGACCTTCTTGGCCTCACACTACGCAACATATTTTCGCCAAATGCGGTGAAAATGTTTTGCGGTTACATCCTTCCTGGCTTCGACCAGGGTAGGGATGACTTCATCTGGAATGCCCTTTCAGGATCCGGCGTTCAACTGCCATGCCGTCAAACGCAGCCGCGGTAAGTCTTGGAACAGACAAGGCCCCTGCTGGAGCAGGTCCTTTCTTAAAGGTAGAGGCCACGGTTCTTCCGTGAGCATCTCTTGACGTTCCGGGTACCAAGTCCTTCTTGACCCATCCGGAACCACGAGTATCGTTCTTACTCATCTCCTTCTTATGATTCTCAGTACTTTTGGTATGAGATGCATAGGAGGGAACACATACCCTGACTGGTACACCCACAGTGTTACCAGAGCGACCACCGCTACTGCCTGAGGGTCCCTTGACCTGGCGCAATATTTGTCTAGTTTTTTGTTCAGGCGGGACACCATCATGTCCACCTTTGGTTTTTCCCAACGGTTTACAATCATGTGGAAGACTTCCCGCTGAAGTCCCCACTCTCCCGGGTGGAGGTTATGCCTGCTGAGGAAGTTTGCTTCCCAGTTTTCCACTCCCAGAATTAACACTGCTGAGAGTGTTATCACATGATTTTTCGCCCAGCGAAGAATCCTTGCAGTTTCTGCCATTTCCCTCCTGCTTCATGTGCCGCCCTGTCTGTTTACGTGGGCGACTGCCGTGATGTTGTCCCACTGGATCAATACCGGCTGACCTTGAAGCAGAGGTCTTGCTAAGCTTAGAGCCTTGTAAATTGCCCTTAGCTCCAGTATATTTATGTGGAGAGAAGTCTCCAGACTTGATCACACTCCCTGGAAATTTTTTCCTTGTGTGACTGCTCCCCAGCCACTCAGGCTGGCATCCGTGGTCACCAGGACCCAGTCCTGAATGTCGAATCTGCGGCCCTTTCATAGATGAGCACTCTGCAGCCACCGCAGAGGAAAACACCCTTGTCCTTGGAGACAGGGTTATCCGCTGATGCATCTGAAGATGCGATCCGGACCATTTTCCCAGCAGATTCCACTGAAAGGTTCTTGCGTGAAATCTACCGAATGGGATCGCTTTGTAAGAAACCACCATTTTTCACAGGACCTTTGTGCAATGATGCACTGATACTTTTCCTGGTTTTAGGAGGTTCCTGACTAGCTCGGATAACTCCCTGGTCTTCTTCTCCGGGAGAAAACATCCTTTTCTGGACTGTGTCCAGAATCATTCCTAGGAACATTAGACGTGTCGTCGGAAAAAGCTGCGATTTTGGAATATTTAGAATCCACTCGTGCTGTCGTAGAACTACTTGAGATAGTGCTACTCCGACCGCCAACTGTTCTCTGGACCTTGCCCTTATCAGGAAAGCGTCCATATTTCTTTTAGGAAGAATCATCATTTCGGCCATTACCATGGTAAAGACCCGGGGTGCCGTGGACAATCCAAATGGCAGCGTCTGAACTGATAGTGACAGTTCTGTACCACGAACCTGAGATACCCTTGGTGAGAAGGGCAAAATTTGGACATGTAGGTAAGCGTCCCTGATATCCAGTGACACCATATCGTCCTGGTTCGCTATCACTGCTCTGAGTGACTCCATCTTGATTTGAACCCTTGTATGTAATTGTTCAAATCTTTTAGATCTCACCGAGCCGTTTGGCTTCAGTACCACAATATAGTGTGGAATAATACCCCTTCCCTTGTTGTAAGAGGGGTACTTTGATTATCACCTGCTGGGAATACAGCCTGTGAATTTTTTTTTTTCCAATACTGCCTCCCTGTCGGAGGGAGACGTTGGTAAAGCAGACTTCAGGAACTTGTGAGGGGAAGACGTCTCGAATTTCCAATGTACACCTGGGATACTACGTGTAGGATCCAGGAGTCCACTTGCGAGTGAGCCCACTGCGTGCTGAAACTCTTGAGATGACCCCCCACCGCACCTGAGTCCGCTTGTATGGCCCCAGCGTCATGCTGCGGACTTGGCAGAAGCTGTGGAGGACTTCTGTTCCTGGGAATGGGCTGCCTGCTGCAGTCTTCTTCCCTTTCCTCTAACCCTGGGCAGATATGACTGTCCTTTTGCCCGCCTGCCATTATGGGTACGAAAGGACTGAGACTGAAAAGACTGTGTCCTTTTCTGCTGAGATGTGACTTGGGGTAACAAAAGTGGATTTTCCAGCTGTTGCCATGGCCACCAGGTCCGATGGACCGCCCCTTTATACGGCAATACTTCCATGTGCCGTCTGGAATCTGCATCACCTGACCACTGTCGTGTCTATAAACATCGTCTGGCAGATATGGACATCACATCTACTCTTGATGCCGGAATGCAAATATCCCTCTGCGCATCTCGCATATATAGAAATGCATCCTTAAAATGCTCTATAGTCAATAAAATATTGTTCCTGTCAAGGGTATCAATATTTTCAGTCAGGAAATCCGACCAAGCCCCCCCAGCGCTGCACATCCAGGCTGAGGCGATTGCTGGTCGTAGTATAACACCAGTATGTGTGTATATACTTTTTAGGATATTTTTCAGCTTCCTATCAGCTGGCTCTTTGAGGGCGGCCGTATCTGGAGACGGTAACGCCACTTGTTTTTATAAGCGTGTGAGCGCCTTATCCACCCTAAGGTGTGTTTCCCAACTCGCCCTCACTTCTGGCGGGAAAGGGTATACCTCCAATAATTTTCTATCGGAGGAAACCCACGTATCATCACACACTTTAATTTATCTGATTCAGGAAAAACTACAAGTAGATTATTCCCACCCTACATAATACCCTTATTTGTGGTACTTGTAGTATCAGAAATATGTAACACCTCCTTCATTGCCCTTAACATGTAACGTGTGGCCCTAAAGGAAAATACGTTTGTTTCTTCACCGTCGACACTGAAGTCAGTGTCCGTGTCTGTGTCTGTGTCGACCAACTGAGGTAAATGGGCGTTTTTACAAGCCCCTGACGGTGTCTGAGACGCCTGGACAGGTACTAATTTGTTTGCCGGCCGTCTCATGTCGTCAACCGACCTTGCATCGTGTTGACATTATCACGTAAATCCTAAATAAGCCATCCATTCCGGTGTCGACTCCCTAGAGAGTGACATCACCAATACAGGCAATTTGCTCCGCCTCCTCACCAACATCGTCCTCCTACATGACGACACACACGTACCGACACACAGCACACACACAGGGAATGCTCTGATAGAGGACAGGACCCCACTAGCCCTTTGGGGAGACAGAGAGAGAGTTTGCCAGCACACACCAAAAACGCTATAATTATACAGGGACAACCCCTTATACAAGTGTTTTCCCTTATAGCATTTTCACATATGTAATCATATCGCCAAATAAGTGCCCCCCCTCTCTGTTTTAACCCTGTTTCTGTAGTGCAGTGCAGGGGAGAGCCTGGGAGCCTTCCTCACAGCAGGGCTGAGCAGGAAAATGGCGCCGTGTGCTGAGGAGAATAGGCCCCGCCCCCTAAAACGGCGGGCTCTTCTCCCGGAGTTTGTGAGATCTGGCAGGGGTTAAATACATCCATATAGCCTCAAGGGCTATATGTGATGTATTTTAGCCATAAAAAAGGTATAATACATTGCTGCCCAGGGCGCCCCCCCCAGCGCCCTGCACCCTCAGTGACCGCTGGTATGAAGTGTGCTGACAACAATGGCGCACAGCTGCAGTGCTGTGCGCTACCTTATGAAGACTGAAAGTCTTCTGCCGCCTGTTTCTGGACCTCTGGACCTCTTCAACTTCGGCATCTGCAAGGGGGGTCGGCGGCACGGCTCCGGGACGAACCCCAGGGTGAGACCTGTGTTCCGACTCCCTCTGGAGCTAATGGTGTCCAGTAGCCTAAGAAGCAAATCCATCCTGCACGCAGGTGAGTTTACTTCTCTCCCCTAAGTCCCTCGTAGCAGTGAGCCTGTTGCCAGCAGGACTCACTGAAAATAAAAAACCTAACTTAAACTTTTATTCTAAGCAGCTCAGGAGAGCCACCTAGATTGCACCCTTCTCGGCCGGGCACAAAAATCTAACTGAGGCTTGGAGGAGGGTCATAGGGGGAGGAGCCAGTGCACACCACCTGATCCTAAAGCTTTTATTATTGTGCCGTCTCCTGCGGAGCCGCTAAACCCCATGGTCCTGACGGAGTCCCCAGCATCCACTTAGGACGTTAGAGAAAGATATTTATAACAGACTGTGTTATAAATATCTTCTTTTTATTATTTTAATCATTATGACAGGGGAGGCACTGCCTCCCCTGCCTCCCCTGACTGCACGTCCCTGATGTGCAGAGAGAGATAGATTGGAATTGGTTATATTGTAACTGTGCAAGGTAAATACTACAGATGTGCACCGGAAATTTTTCGGGTTTTGTGTTTTGGTTTTGGATTCGGTTCCGCGGCCGTGTTTTGGATTCGGGCGCGTTTTGCCAAAACCTTCGTGAAATTTTTTTGTCGGATTAAGGTGTTTTGGATTCGGGTGTTTTTTTTTACAAAAATCACTCAAAAACAGCTTAAATCATAGAATTTGGGTGTCATTTTGATCCCATAGTATTATTGACCTCAATAACCATAATTTCCACTAATTTTCAGTCTATTCTGAACACCTCACAATATTATTTTTAGTCCTAAAATTTGCACCGAGGTCGCTGGATGGCTAAGCTAAGCGACACAAGTGGCCGACACAAACACCTGGCCCATCTAGGAGTGGCACTGCAGTGTCAGGCAGGATGGCACTTCAAAAAAATAGTCCCCAAACAGCAGATGATGCAAGAAAAAAAGAGGTGCAATGAGGTAGCTGTTGTGACTAAGCTAAGCGACCCAAGTGGCCGACACAAACACCTGGCCCATCTAGGAGTGGCACTGCAGTTTTCTAGCGAGAGGATGAGTGCTTCCATCCTCATGTGAATCTGAACCACTAGCCATGAACATAGGCCAAGGCCTCAGCCGTTCCTTGCCACTCCGTGTCATAAATGGCATATTGGCAAGTTTACGCTTCTCATCAGACGCTTTTAATTTTGATTTTTGGGTCATTTAACTGAACTTTTGTTTTTTGGATTTTACATGCTCTCTACTATGACATTGGGCATCGGCCTTGGCAGACGACGTTGATGGCATTTCATCGTCTCGGCCATGACTAGTGGCAGCAGCTTCAGCACGAGGTGGAAGTGGATCTTGATCTTTCCCTATTTTAACCTCCACATTTTTGTTCTCCATTTTTTAATGTGTGGAATTATATGCCAGTATCAATAGCAATGGCCTACTACTATATATACTGCGCACAACTGAAATGCACCACAGGTATGGATGGATAGTATACTTGACGACACAGAGGTAGGTAGAGCAGTGGCCTTCCGTACCGTACTGCTATATATACTGGTGGTCACTGTCAGCAAACTGCAAAACTAAAATGCACCACAGGTATAGAATGTAGATGGATAGTATACTTGACGACACAGAGGTAGGTAGAGCAGTGGCCTTCCGTACCGTACTGCTATATATACTGGTGGTCACTGTCAGCAAACTGCAAAACTAAAATGCTCCACAGGTATAGAATCTAGATGGATAGTATACTTGACGACACAGAGGTAGGTAGAGCAGTGGCCTTCCGTACCGTACTGCTATATATACTGGTGGTCACTGTCAGCAAACTGCAAAACTAAAATGCACCACAGGTATAGAATTTAGATGGATAGTATACTTGACGACACAGAGGTAGGTAGAGCAGTGGCCTTCCGTACCGTACTGCTATATATACTGGTGGTCACTGTCAGCAAACTGCAAAACTAAAATGCACCACAGGTATAGAATGTAGATGGATAGTATACTTGACGACACAGAGGTAGGTAGAGCAGTGGCCTTCCGTACCGTACTGCTATATATACTGGTGGTCACTGGTCAGCAAAACTCTGCACTGTACTCCTCCTATATAATATACTGGTGGTCCCCAGTACCCACAATAAAGCAGTGTGAGCACAGATATATGCAGCACACTGAGCACAGATATGGAGCATTTTTCAGGCAGACAACGTATACTGGTGGTCACTGGTCAGCAAAACTCTGCACTGTACTCCTCCTATATAATATACTGGTGGTCCCCAGTCCCCACAATAAAGCAGTGTGAGCACAGATATATGCAGCACACTGAGCACAGATATGGAGCGTTTTTCAGGCAGACAACGTATACTGGTGGTCACTGGTCAGCAAAACTCTGCACTGTACTCCTCCTATATAATACTGCTGGTCCCCAGTCCCCACAATAAAGCAGTGTGAGCACAGACATATGCAGCACACTGAGCACAGATATGGAGCGTTTTTCAGACAGAGAACGGATAAAACTGGTGGTCACTGATCAGCAAAACTCTGCACTGTACTCCTCCTATATAATACAGCTGCTCCCCAGTCCCCACAATTAAGCAATAAGCACAAACGGAGAGGACGCCAGCCACGTCCTCTCCCTAACATTTCCAATGCACGAGTGAAAATGGCGGCGACGCGCGGCTCCTTATATAGAATCCGAATCTTGCGAGAATCCGACAGCGGGATGATGACGTTCGGGCGCGCTCGGGTTAACCGAGCCATACGGGAGAATCCGAGTATGCCTCGGACCCGTGTAAAATGGGTGAAGTTCGGGGGGGTTCGGTTTCCGAGGAACCGAACCCGCTTATCACTAGTAAATACTGGCTGCTTTATTTTTACACTGCAATTTAGATTTCAGTTTGAACACACCCCAACCAAATCTAACTCTCTCTCCACATGTTACATCTGCCCCACCTGCATTGCACATAGGGGGTCATTCCGAGTTGATCGCATGGTAGCAGTTTTTTGCAGCCGTGCGATCAGATAGTCGCCGCCTATGGGGGAGTGTATATTGGCATAGCAAGTGTGCGATCGCTTGTGCAGAGGAGCTGTGCAAAAAGGTTTTGTGCAGTTTCTGAGTAGCTCTGAACTTACTAAGCCGCTGCGATAACTTTGGCCTGTCCGGTCCCGGGATTGACGTCAGACACCCGCCCTGCAAACGCCTGGACACGCCTTCGTTTTCCCTACCACCACCAGAAAACGGTCAGTTGCCACCCAGTTGCCGTCTTGCTGTCAATATCCTTGCGATCACCGCTGCAACCGCTTTCTTCGTTAGGTCCCACGCTGCCCAGCGTTTTCCGTCGCCGGGAGCGACGCGCCAGCGCATTGCGGTTTCGGTGCATGCGCAGTTCAGACTCGATCGTACCGCTGCGAAAAACTGCAGCGTGCGATTGGGTCGGAATGACCCCCATGGTTTTGCCCATTAGTGTGCTTTTTTGATTTGCAAACAAACCTGAATAAGGCCCCATAACAGTCCTAGTTTTAAAGATATCCATGCTTAAGCACAGGTGACTTAATTAGTACCTCAGTCAGTTTGATTATACCATCCAGATGCACCACGACCCTTGTTATTTTGCACAGTTTACCTCTAATAAAATAAGGTTTGCAAACGTTGATTTATCTTTTGATAACCTGAGTTGAAGTAGTTTCTCATAAGATCACCCTAGTTTGATTTTATGAGGTTAAACAGATTTAAATTCAACTTGAGTTCTAATACCAGCAATGGAAATACCCTTTGGTTGCCAAACTCAGTCCTCAAGACACCCTAACAGTACAGGTTTTAAGAATATCCATAGCTAAGCACAGATGGTAATATCAAAATAAATGAGGTACTAATTAAGCATGGAATTTCTTAAAACCTGGACTGTAAAAGTGCCTCAAGCAGTGCCGTAACTACGTGTGTGCCAGGTGTGCCTGGCACACAGCGCAGTTGCCCTGAGGGCGCAACTGCCCCCATTTCCTAAAGTCAGCAGCTTGTAATGAGTCAAATTGACTCATTACAAGCCGGATGAGAGGAGCAGCGGAGAAGGAAGAGGAGGGAGGGGGAGGAGGCCGCAGCAGCACCATGTAATTGGTGGCGGCGCTGCTGCAGCAGTCCCTCTCCTTCCACATAGGCTGGCCGCCGCTGCTGTGAATGCTGGGATGCGCTTCCCTCATCCCAGCATTCACAGCGGCGGCGACCAGCCTATGTGGAAGGAGAGGGACTGCTGCAGCTTTGCCGCCGGCAATTACAGTGCACTGCTGCGGCTCCCCCTCCCTTCTCTTCCTTCTCCCCTGCCCCCGGAGCTGCCAGCACTGAGGAGCCTGACCGCCTGATCCAGCGGAGAGATGGTAAGTATCACCTATTCTATTCTATCTGTCTGTCTATCTATCTATCGGTCTGCCTACCTAATGTGTAAAAGGGGGACGTTGTCTGCTGTAATGTGTAAAAAGGGGACGCTGCCTGCCGTAATGTGTAAAAATAGGACGCTGTCTGCCGTTATGTGTAAAAAGGGGACGCTGTCTGCCGTAATGTGTAAAAAGGGGGACGCAGTTTGCCGTAATGTGTAAAAAGGGGAACTGTCTGCCATAATGTGTAAAAAGGGGACGCTGTCTGCCGTAATGTATAAAAAGGGGACTCTGTCTGCCGTAATGTGTAAAAAGGGGGACTATCTGCCATAATGTGTAAAAAGGGGGACGCAGTCTGCCGTAATGTGTAAAAAGGGGACACTGTCTGCCGTAATGTGTAAAAAGGGGGACGCAGTCTGCCGTAATGTGTAAAAAGGGGGACACAGTCTGCCGTAATGTGTAAAAAGGGGACACTGTCTGCCGTAATGTGTAAAAAGGGCACGCTGTCTGCCATAATGTGTAAAAGGTGGACTCTGTCTGCCGTAATGTGTAAAAAAGGGGACGCAGTCTGCCGTAATGTATAAAAAGGGGATGCTGTCTGCCGTAATGTGTAAAAAGGGGTACGCAGTCTGCCGTAATGAGTAAAAAGGGGGACGCAGTCTGCCGTAATGTATAAAAAGGGGATGCTGTCTGCCGTAATGTGTAAAAAGGGGAAGCTATCTGCCGTAATGTGTAAAAAGGGAATCTGTCCGCCGTAATGTGTAAAAGCAGCTGGTGTAGTGGCGCTACTGTGCAGCGTAATTTGAATAATAGAGACTACTATAATATGTTATTTTGTGGCCACACCCCTTCCCCATGAAGCCACATGGGGAAGGGGTGTGGCCACAAGTCTACGGCTTGCACTGACCGTCTTTTACATAGAGGGGGGGGCGCCGATGCCCTATCTTGCACACAGCGCTAAAATGTCTAGTTACGGCACTGGCCTCAAGGACCAAGTTTGATACCACTGCTCTACACCATTGATCTGGAAGTCCCTGGCTCTAGTACCATGGCAGTTCTGCGCATGCGGCGCAATGCGCACGCGCGTCGTACGGCCGCAATGAACAATGTAGTTTTGCACAGGGTCTAGCGAAGCATTTCAGTCGCACTAGTGGCCGCAGAATGATTGACATGAATTGGGCGTTTCTGGGTGTGAACTGACCGTTTTCAGGAAGTGTTCAGAAAAAAGCTGGCGTGCCAGGAAAAACGCAGGCGTGGCTGGGCGAACGCTAGGCGGGTTTGTGACGTCAAAACAAGAACTGAACAGTCTGAAGTGACCGCAAGCGCTGAGTAGGTTTTGAGCTACTCTGAAACTGCACAAAAAAACTTTGTAGCCGCTCTGCGATACATTCGTTCGCACTTCTGCTAAGCTAAAATACACTCCCAGTTGGCGGTGGCATAGCATTTGCACGGCTGATAAAAACTGCTATGGAGCGATCAACTCAGAATGACACCCTATGTACGTACAGTATGTGCGGGTAGTGGTATTATTCTTACTTACAACTTAAAAAAAACTGCATCTAAGAGAAAGCAGATACAAGCAGTAAGCTCTTAACATCCGCTCTCTTGGATGGCAGCCATTGTTCCTTATCCCTGGTTATGATGTGACAGCGATCCCTAAAGCTGACAAGCTGATTGTTATCTCCTTCTGCTGTTCCAGCGGCAGCATTTCAGGCTGTATCTGCTAGCACTGGTGAGCCCGTGTGCTTGCTGAGTGTGCACAGGCATTGCTAGATCATTAAATCAATGACACAGAGGATATTGGTCACACTTGTCTGCATTACCTGACACTGTAATGATGTTCTATTTTTACATCCATCCTGTTATTTTCACCAAGGGTAAGGAAATTACATGCAGAATATTAATTTCTGTGTATATTAACACGAAAGAGAAAATGAGAGGATTGGGAAATAACTTACTCTATAAATCAACTCTGCATTTTCTGATGAGAAACATAAGAGGATTTAACTGTTCCTTTGCCATATACAATTGTCATGTAATGCAGATCAAGCTATTCACTCTTAATGTGGCATCCATATGCCTTGATTTCATTAAAAAGCCTGTGGTATAAGGAACATCGGTGATATATCAAAGCATCTTTGCCCAAAACATTTACTGCAGGGTTCTCCGCAATAATTCCCAAAGGGGCATGCAGCAGATTCAGCAATGAATCTATACAAGTCAATTATCATTAGAGCAGATATTTTATAGATTTTCTATTTGTGTCTTTGTCATTATGCCGTGTTGCTCAATATTATAAGAAAAATGTCAGTTTTATGTATTTTTTTCTCATGCAATTATTATACGCTAGAATTTGTCCTTCAGATGCATTGAGTCTGGGTTTGATTTATTCATTTAATAATCTAATTTATTCCTCGGACTTCCTGACCATTCCCCTCTCTGTGATACATATTGACCTCCGGAAACTGGAGGAAAACGTTATTCTGATCTGGATATAATTCAGCCACAAAGCTTCCAAATCCTGTTTGCGACAAACTTCCCATTTGTTCTTCATTGTGTGCCTTTCATGGAAACTTGAGTTTGAGAAAAGACAGACTGGTTCAGTGAGGAAGAGACCTGAATATAAAATAATACAATTGAAAGAGTTGCTGTCTCTGTGCTATTAATAAATGTTTTTTATTGCATCTAATTTTAGTGTCTCATTCACAAGCCGGTGAAACACAGAGGTGCTGCATAAATTGTTTAGTAAATATTCCTGTTTTTCCACCATGTGACATCATGGACATGCACCTCACCTATATTATTCTTATGATCAACTACACAGCTGCTCACATACCATTTTGCAAAGGTTTGATATGAAACAAATGCAAACATAAAAACATCTCTACTGCGTATGATCGTATGTCTACTTCCTTATTATAAAGTCTCATATACACTGGTATCATTTTATTGTGCTGTAATAGTCTTAAACACTAGTGCAATACATGTAAATGGGTCTGAAAATACAAACGATTGTTTCCAATGACCCCAAATTCCCTACTGTGTTACTCGTGTATAGGAGTCTCTCTAGATAACTGAAGGTAGTGAAGCATGAGGAACTGGAGACTAGGGGGGTAATTCTGAGGTGATCTCAGCAGCAAGTTTGTTAGCAATTGGGCAAAACCATGTGCACTGCAGGGAGGGCAGATATAACATGTGCAGAGAGCGTTAGATTTGGGTGGGTTATTTTGTTTCTGTGCAGGGTAAATACTGGCTGCTTTATTTTTACACTGCAATTTAGATTTGTTTGAACACGCCGCACCCAAATCTAACTCTCTCTGCACATGTTATATCTGCCCCACCTGCAGTGCACATGGTTTTGCCCATCTGCTAACAAATTTGATGCTGCGATCAACTCAGAATTAGGCCCTAGATACAGTAGCTAAAGAAAGTGAAGCATGAGGAACTGGAGACTAGATAACTGAAAGTAGTGAAGCATGAGGAACTGGAGACTAGATAGCTGAAGGTAGTGAATAATGAGGAACTGAAGACTAGATAGCTGAAGGAAGTGACTCATGAGGAACTGGAAACTAGATAGCTGAAGGAAGTAAAGCATGAGGAACTGGAGACTAGATAACTGAAGGTAGCGAACCATGGGGAACTGGAGATTAGATAACTGAAGGTAGTGAAGCATGAGGAACTGGAGACTAGATAACTGAAGGTAGCGAACCATGGGGAACTGGAGATTAGATAACTGAAGGTAGCGAAGCATGAGGAACTGGAGACTAGATAACTAAAGGTAGCGAACCATGGGGAACTGGAGATTCGATAACTGAAGGTAGCGAAGCATGAGGAACTGGAGACTACATAACTGAAGGTAGTGAAGCATGAGGAACTGGAGACTAGATAACTGAAGGTAGTGAAGCATGGGGAGCTGGAGATTAGATAAGTGAAGGTAGCGAAGCATGGGAAACTGGAGATTAGATAACTGAAGGTAGCAAAGCATGAGAAACTGGAGAAAGGATAACTGAAGGTAGCAAAGCATGAGGAACTGGAGACTAGATAACTGAAGGTAACGAAGCATGAGGAACTGGAGACAAGATAGCTGAAGGAAATGAAGCATGAGGAACTGGAGACTAGATAACTGAAGGTAGCGAAGTATGAGGAACTGGAGACTAGATAACTGAAGGTAGTGAAGCATGAGGAACTGGAGATTAGACAACTGAAGGTAGCGAAGCATGAGGAACTTGAGACTAGATAACTGAAGGTAGCGAAGCATGAGGAACTGGAGACTAGATAACTGAAAGTAGTGAAGCATGAGGAACTGGAGACTAGATAGCTGAAGGTAGTGAATAATGAGGAACTGGAGACTAGATAGCTGAAGGAAGTGACTCATGAGGAACTGGAAACTAGATAGCTGAAGGAAGTAAAGCATGAGGAACTGGAGACTAGATAACTGAAGGTAGCGAACCATGGGGTACTGGAGATTAGATAACTGAAGGTAGTGAAGCATGAGGAACTGGAGACTAGATAACTGAAGGTAGCGAACCATGGGGAACTGGAGATTAGATAACTGAAGGTAGCAAAGCATGAGGAACTGGAGACTAGATAACTGAAGGTAGCGAACCATGGGGAACTGGAGATTCGATAACTGAAGGTAGCGAAGCATGAGAAACTGGAGACTACATAACTGAAGGTAGTGAAGCATGAGGAACTGGAGACTAGATAACTGAAGGTAGTGAAGCATGGGGAGCTGGAGATTAGATAAGTGAAGGTAGCGAAGCATGGGAAACTGGAGATTAGATAACTGAAGGTAGCAAAGCATGAGAAACTGGAGATTAGATAACTGAAGGTAGCAAAGCATGAGGAACTGGAGACTAGATAACTGAAGGTAACGAAGCATGAGGAACTGGAGACAAGATAGCTGAAGGAAATGAAGCATGAGGAACTGGAGACTAGATAGCTGAAGGAAGTGAAGCATGAGGAACTGGAGACTAGATAACTGAAGGTAGCAAAGTATGAGGAACTGGAGACTAGATAACTGAAGGTAGTGAAGCATGAGGAACTGGAGATTAGACAACTGAAGGTAGCGAAGCATGAGGAACTTGAAACTAGATAACTGAAGGTAGCGAAGCATGAGGAACTGGAGACTAGATAACTGAAGGTAGCGAAGCATGAGGATCTGGAGACTAAGATAACTGAAGGTAGCGAAGCATGAGGAACTGGAGACTAGATAACTGAAGGTAGTGAAGCATGAGGAACTGGAGACTAGATAGCTGAAGGTAGCGAAGCATGAGTTACTGGAGACTAAATAACTGTAGGTAGTGAAGCATGAGGAACTGGAGACTAGATAGCTGAAGGTAGTGAAGCATGAAGATCTAGAGACTAGATAGCTGAAGTTAGCAAAGGTATCAAAGGCTCAAAAACACTAACCAGCCCTAGACCTCTCAGCCTGTGCTAAGAAAACAGGGGGAGAAAAACAGTTGTAAAGATAATGCTATGGCAGGGAGACACACAGTGTGGGTTTCCCCTGCCTTAAAATTAACTAGCTCCAAACTGGTCAGCCCAGGTTTTGAATACCTCAGTAAGTTGAGACCCCTCAAAAAAGTAGCACCCCCAGGCCTTTTGTTTTGATGAGTTTGTGTAGTTTTTTCACTTCCATTTGTCATGGGTATTAAGCTGAAAGATCAAAACCGGTGGTATTTAGAGCTGAGAAAACCGACTGACATCAACAGTGGGCTTCCACTAAAGCTGAAACCCGACTAATAATTATTTTTCTAAACAACAGCAACCATGGTTGGTAACGATTACTAAATTTGCCTGAAGAGTCTCCTTCAGTCATAATGCTTCCTTGGCAGTATCTGTGAGAGCCATATACTCAGTGGTACATAAGGTGACAGTAGGCTGTTTTCTGCTAGCCCAGCTGATGGCTGTGCCCACTAGCGCAAAAAGGTATTTGTGTAGGAGGTCCTGTGTAGGTGGGCCTATTGTCTTCATCTGATCCCCAGTCAGTATCACAGAAAGCTTGTAATTAAATATTTCCAGTTTTAGTAGACTAGGTTTAAGGAGCTAATACCTTTCAGGTATCCTAACATGTGCTTTATGGCAGATCAGTATTTACAGGGTTGTTTACAAATTGACTAACATGATTGACTGCATGAGTAATATGTGGGCGTGTACCAACAATTGCATACATCAAAGTTCTAATGGCACTTTGGTAAGAAACTCCGCTCATTTTCTCTATTTCTGCCTTTGAACTATGATACATAGCTTTTGTTATGTTTGTACTCTTTAGGATAAGGTAGATTTGGTAACCTAACTGTTAGTACCCCTCGATGTCTGATGCCTGTAATCTGGCTTGTTAAAGCATTTGTTGTGTAGCGATTGTTATCTAACAATGAAATGCAACAACCTTAAACGGCTCTGATACCTTTACTTCTGATAAATTCGTATGGAGTATGCATATACATAAACAGTGCATTCATGCATGAATGGATATTGCATAAGTCAGATCTGTAAAATACTAGGTGAAAAAATTACTTCAATTCAACTGAAAGTTCTGTGTGCTCAGCATAGAATGCAAAAATGATATGAGGTGTCCAATAATCAATAGTGGGATATTCAATAATCACTATCGTTGTGGTCGTTCGTCTTAGACGGTGGGACTTGGGCAGCGTTCAGGATAAACACAGGGGCTCCGGGGTGACTCTGCTTTGGGTGCCGTGCCTGCTTCCTCGGTTGGTCTTGTTCCAGACTTCCCCGGGAGCTAGCAACCTGCACCTGGCTCGTCACTGCCTGGGGAAGGGAATCTGCCGGCTCGGGCTCTGCAGAATCTTTTGCCAGACATGTCCCCTCACTTGCAGAGACTCACCTTTTGTTCTCCTTAGTGCGCCACGCGTCCATCCTTTCTGCTTGTTTGTACTCTTGCTGCTTGGATTGGAGGGTATCCGTCATATTAAATTTGTTTCGTATCACCTCAATGTAACTTTGTTGGTCGACAGTAACAGTTCCCGCATTCAAATCTTGTACAGTACTTAGGGGTCTATTTACTAAGACTTGAACGGAGATAAAGTGGATGGAAATAAAGCACCAGCCAATCAGCTCCTAACTGACATTTTTCAAACCCAGCCTGTGACATGGCAGTTAGGAGCCAATTGGCTGGGACTTTATCTCCGGCGACTTTATCTTCATCCAAGGCTTAGTGAATAGACCCCTTAGACCCAGTAATTGGTGTGCTGGCCCGAGGTCTAAGAGTTTGAACTTGTTACTTAGCAACAACTTGACATCAGCTATACGGTTTTGTTGACCTGCAAGCTATAGATCATCTGCATAGATAAGTATGATGAATAATATTTTCTCCCTCCATTTGTAATACAAACAATTATTAGTCTTTGAATCATCTCTAGCAGTACTCTGTCCAGCTTGATATAACACCTGCGGCCACTCTGTTAAGCCCATACAATGGATTCTTTAAAAGTCATACTTTTTCTTCTGGGATTGTGTCAGCATTCTAATGTGCTGGTCACTCCATGTAAACTTCTTTTACTGGCTCAGAATCTCTTGTCTAGACCAGCATCACTTAAAATTGTCCACGCTCTTCCAACAATTGTTCTGTTTGTTCTCTTACGTCATTTCGTTGAGAGTGTGTAGACAGTCGTTAGTTGATGCTGTATGCCATTCCTTTTGAGAAAGATAGATCTCTGTTTTCAATTTCTCCACCTTTATCAGACGTCAACATTTTCATCTTTATCTTGTTTGGGATTATACTAGATTTTTGTACTCTGCTTGTTACTTTGTCGTTGGCTTTCGGGAAGAAAACATGGATCTTCCTTGTAGTATTATCATCCAATAATAAAAATAATAATAATAATTTTATTTATATAGCACTCTTTCTCTTTCTTTAAGGTACTTTACAGACATCAAAAACAATTTACATAATACAGAAGATTTAAGTAATACAACAATTGACAAGCCACACAGTCATAAAAAGAAATCCTTGAGCACATAGTAAGCATAATGCAGGAATGATATAGGCATTTTGGGTAACAACTTCCAAGGGTTGTGCATTCCACCCTCACAGGTACTAGGCGAGGCAGTCATTTTGGGCACGCTACGTAGGATTACCCTGAGTGGAATAGTCTACCCCTAGAAGAGATGACACAAAATGGGATGATTTCAGTGTCCTAATGCTAAGAGTAGGGTACCAACGAAACATTCAGGTGCATGTATTTTTCATCCCATCCACAAGCAAATCAGATGAGGCAGCCATGTTGGACGCACTATGAAGGTTACACTGTGGGAGGTGAGGCATACAAAGGCCCAATGCATACATGCAAAACTGAAACTTATGTAGTAGTAGTAGTATTATCAGGAGCGGTTCTTGGTGCAGGCAAGCAGTGCCTGCACCCCGGGGCGCTGCGGCCTGGAGGTGCAGCCACAGTCGCCCCGCAGGCACCCGCCACCTGCCTGCACCCGATCCCTGGCTGCAGCAGACGCCGTGGGCTGTGTGGGCATCCGCTGCTGCCGGCGCACCTGCCAGATGCTAGAGGTCATTATTGACCTCTAGTGTCTGTGCGGCACTGCTATGGGAGATACGTCATGACGTCTCTCCCATAGAGAGGATCTGCGGGCGGCCAGACGGAGCAGCAGCAGCAGCGGTCGTGAAGCAGGAGCGGGGCAGTGGTAAGTATTGTTGTTTTTTGCGTGTTTTTGTAAGCGGCTACTAAGGGGCACAGCAACAGGGGGCACAACTACTGGGGACACAGCTACTGGGGGCACAACTACTGGGGCAAATCTACTGGGGGCATAGCTACAGGGGGCAAATCTACTGGGGGCACAGCTACAGGGGCATAGCTACAGGGGGCAAATCAACTGGGGGGGGGCACAACTACTTTGGGCAAATCATCTGGGGGCACAGCTACTGGAGGCACAACTGTGGCCACGCCTCTCCCCTATGAAGCCAAGCCCCTTCAGCGTGCACTACCTGTTTTACCGCGGGGGGCGCCAGTGGAAACTTTCACACTGGGCGCCACAAGGTGTAGAACCGGCCCTGAGTATTATATACCCTGTTTGGAAAAATCCACATAAAAAACATCCTGCCCGTGGAGGAACCATCCGAGGCCACCATCTGGGGTGCACTACGTAGGTCACACTGGCAGGGTATGCAAACAGTGGAGGTACACATTATAGGAATAGCACACAGTGGGGTGGAAGAGGGGAAAAAAACACATGGCAAAAAAACATTTGCAGAAGGAAAATTAGGATAACATTATTTTGTTAAAACTATAAATGTCCTGGTCTAGTAGCGAGTGGTTGCAACCCGTTGACTCTACTTCCAGTGGTTCACATGCTGTGGGTGATTCATGTCTGGATTGCAAGGCGAAGTTGTACACAGTGTACCGATGTTCAGTACTTTACGCGTGCGCCGACTTGTACTGTGCATGTGCAGTATGGGTCTTGCGTCGTCTGACAAAGTAAGGCTGCAGCAATTTGGGGGAGAAGAGGGGGTTGCAATCCTTTTTATAAAATGAAGGCGTGTGACCTCCATTTTTTGTGAACTTGCCGAGGCCAGGGTCTCCGTCTTCTGACAGAAATTTCCTGGCCTCAGCGATGGTTTGCAAACAATTCCGATGTTTTCAGATCTGCGCATGCACAGGCTCTATACTCCGCATGTGCAGATCTGTGTTTGCGAGGACGGTCACAGTGTTCCCCTAAGCCACAGCATGATTGACAAGCTGGCATTTGGGGGCAGAGAAGGGGCGGCGATGGACAGAGTTCCAGAAAACAGGGGAGTGTCTGCCCCATTTTCTGGGCATGCCCAGGCTAGTGACTGCATCTTTAGATCCAGCTTCTTTGGCTCCGACTGGCCAATGTTTATGCAAATGATCCTATGCCGCATCTTTGGACACAACAGCAGATCACTGAAGTCAGCAGAAGGCGTCTTTTTACACAAGACACCTTCTGTAACATTAGCATATTAAACATAGCCACCGCGTACAAAGACACATCTGCTGTGCTACTTCATCCATCTATGAATCAGACCAAGAGTGCATCTCAGGTGATGCATCTTTATTAAGCCTTTGTCCATGTAGATGTTTTTCACTTTCCTGTGCATAACAGAGTACAAGTACTGCTCTACCGCTAAACATATGGTTCCCATGGCTTTATTTACATCATCAGGATTGGTATTATCACTGGGATCACTAATGACTTTCTGTACTTTTTCTCGCTTTAACTGCATTTGCATGGCAAAATTCCATGTACCATAATTCTCAGAGCCATTAGTTTGGTGAATCCTATACTTGCTAGTAGCATACATTTTCATCCACGGTATAAATAAAGATCAACACAGGGTTAATGCAGTACAACTCAAGTACCAGCCAAGTATGGGTTAATGGAGGCAGAGTGCCATGTATATGCTTTGTACAGTGTAATATGCATGCATTGGTGGCAGTATGTTACAAATAAAGGGTCTCACACCTGTTTGGCAAATCAAATCATTTATGGTTCACAATTATACATCTGACTGATGTTTTTTTATTTCTTGCATATAAACTATAGAGAAGATTCATTGGGGCTATTCATACTACAGAGAAAAAATGATTGACATAACTGAATCTCAGACATTTGGAACAAGTTTGTTGCCGAATATTAATTACTCTTTATTTGTACCATATGCCATTTGTATCAAGTTGTTGGTGTAGGGTGTTTTGGCTGCCTTTCCGGATGCGCCTGATTTTGGTTTTATTTCTGTTCATATTGGTGGCAGTATGATGTATAGTTTAACAAGTGGTGATGACACAGTGGAAAGGTGGAATCTCTGCATCTGTAAAGCTCTGTGATGGACAGGACACTCATGGGTACGTCATAATCCTATGGAACAACAGAGGAAGAAGACCATGTGGTAAGCCGCGCATGTGCAGAAGGCACATTGGGTCAACGATCGAGCATGCTCCACTACTATAGGATTGGGCCTCCAGCACATACAATATCAGTGTGAAGCTTTACTGAGAGGGAGAAGCAAGACCACCACCTATCGGGGGACATTCCGAGTTGTTCGCTCGTTGCCGATTTTCGCTATACTGCGAGTAGTCGCTTACTGCGCATGCGCAAGGTTCACAAAGCGCATGCGCTGAGTTATTTTACACAAAAGTTAGGTATATTACTCATGGCATAACGAGGATTTTTCATCGTTCTGGTGATCGTAGTGTGATTGACAGGAAGTGGGTGTTTCTGGGCGGAAACTGGCCGTTTTCTGGGAGTGTGCGAAAAAACACTGGCGTTTCTGGGAAAAACGCGGGAGTGTCTGAAGAAACA
The DNA here is from genome assembly GCF_028390025.1 of Pseudophryne corroboree. Taxonomy (NCBI): domain Eukaryota; kingdom Metazoa; phylum Chordata; class Amphibia; order Anura; family Myobatrachidae; genus Pseudophryne; species Pseudophryne corroboree. The sequence continues at coordinate 347,811,971 of NC_086451.1, forward strand.
GGGGAGTGTCTGGGCGAACGCTGGGTGTGTTTGTGACGTCAAACCAGGAACGAAACTGACTGAACTGATCGCAATGGCAGAGTAAGTCTGGAGCTACTCAGAAACTGCTAAGAAATTTCTATTTGCAATTCTGCTAATCTTTCGTTCACAATTCTGCTAAGCTAAGATACACACCCAGAGGTCGTCGGCTTAGCGTGTGCAATGCTGCTAAAAGCTGCTAGCGAGCGAACAACTCGGAATGAGGGCCATTGAGAGCTGACGAGTCCCCCTTTTCAGGCTGGGCAATGGGTCAATTCCAGTGGCTTAGCAGGCAATTTCGTGAACATAGAAGACAACTACATGATCTAGTTCTGGGGCACCCTAAGACTCTGGGCCTCATAGCAATGGCATGTCCTGCACCCACTGCAGTTTGCCTATAGTGCTCTCTCTTCTATTTCATTATATGTCAAGCATATGTCATAATATTACACATTTTTAAATCTTACGCTTCCAATGCAATTTCGCTTGCTCCACTGTAGTCCTGGAAGCCAGTAAAATAGCAGTAACAGTGTTATAACACTTTGAACGTTTAATATCACCAACTTTTTAGTGAAGTCAGCAAAGTGAGATAGGTGTAGTATTTTGGAGAGGATTCAGTATGATATCCCGATGGATGGGATGCTGGCAGTCAGAATCCAGACAGTTTGGAGAGCTGACGTTCTCTCAGCTGTTTTTACTGATTATCAATTAACCACACCTGTCTACCTTATGGATAGCCTTTATAAGCACAGGCATCTCAGGATGAGGGTATTCACCTTTGACAAAGTCACATGGAGCGTGTCGAAACGCGTTAGCACCCTCTTTCCATCACACACTTCTCACCGCCTGCTCCCCGAACAGCTGATTACGGCCATCGGTTCCCTGCCTGCAACACATTGGTTTCCTTTGCCGGCTTGGAGACTGTGACATCTGCAACGGGACGGCCGTTTGAGTGCAACAGTCACACCATCCTTTCCCCGCTAAGCCATTAGAGTGGGCACTGCAGGAATTCACAACCGAGGATGCTCAAACTTGTGGCATAGAAACATTGTATCCACTCTGCATTGAGAGAGTTGAACTACTTACACTACCATCATTTATACAGCAAGTACCATGGTTAAGCTACTATGATGACTTATCTACAGCCTAATTACCAATATTGTTATAGCTGCTGGACTCACAGCAATATATTCCATCAGCTTGAGCATTTCAGGACAGCAATTCCTGGTGGATTTTTACCAACCCGGGTGGATACTGATGATATAATCTTATACACGGTGCTATAGTGTTGCAAACTTATATATTTATATATTGTGGATCTTTTTGATGCTACTTTAAAATGTATTATACTAATAAACTCTTTTTGAAACGTCAGCTCTCCTCCCCTACAATATATTTTGTATTTTTTCACTCCTATGAGCGCAGCCGTTTTTTCTTTTTCTTTTTAATCTTAAAGGCACATACACAGTGCCTTTACGGTTGCGCACAGGGGAAGTTTAATACCATCTTTTTATTCTACTCAGGCACTATTAGGCAGTATTGTGTTTTTCCAGAATCCGGACAGTGGCTCCAAAAGTACCCTTACCCTCCCCTGCCCCCTACCCTAACCTTAACTCTCCCTTGTGGGTGCCTAACCCTAACCCTCTCCGGTTGTGCCTAACCCTAACCTTTCCCGGTGATGCCTACTGCTAACCCTCCCTTCCCCGATGCCTAAACCTAACCCTCCCCACTTGGTGCCTAACCTTAGCCTCCCCTTCCAAGTGCCTAACTCTAAACCCCCCTCCCCGGTACCTAACCATACTTACCTGTCCCTGTACCCAAACCCTAACCCCCAGGGGCATTTCAACAGAGGAGGGGGCCCATGTGCAGACTCCGGGTGGACCACCTCCTCTCCACGGTGCAGTAGGCTCCAACATCGCACTGGAGTCTACTGCACATGCACAGGTCTCCGGAAAAAAGTGTCCCGCCATGTTCTGGAGACCAATTTAACTAATGCACATGCACCACGGCCATTTTGGCTGCGATTTTCCCTGTAGCTGCAGTGCCTGATGCTGGACTCCGGAAAGCTAAGTATTTAAAAATGGGTGCAATGGGTGTGGTGTGCCCCCCCCCCCCCCCCATTGGCCCGTGTGCACCACACACATTGCACCCATTATAGAAACGTCAATGCTAACCCCCATCTAATGCCTAAACCTAATCCTCTCAAGTGAGCTCGTCTCGCTGGAAGAACTATCGTCATTCAGGGCATCAGTATTTTCACTGGGATATTGAACTTGTCTGGATTTTGACACCAGCGTTATGCCATTATTCGGGAATCCCTCGCCGGTATTTCAACTGCTGGGATCCCATCCAGTGGCATTTTAACTACATCCCTTTGTAGATTTACCCGTTTGCATGCACTAATGAGCATTCTAATGCAATTTGTTTAAAAACGTAACACAGGGCACCAAATCATCATGGAAGTAAGCACTTGTATAGATAAAACAGTTTGAAGATGTGTAACTTTGGACTAAAATAAAACAGCTAAGTTTAAGCAAGGCAAACAGGTTTGACAAGGCTGTTCACAAATGGTTCCATGCTACTTTTACCATTTTTAATGCAAGCATCTCCAAACTCTGAGCCAGAACAAAGTGCTGTAAAGCATATTATATTCCACCATTAAAACTTTTAACAGGCAGAAAAGGCATTATTTTATAATGTAGATATTGTCTGTTACATATGAGCTGTGAACTTCAAATTTGAACTTAAACCAAAATTCAATTTTGATATTTTCAAAATTCTATTTAATTCAATAAAAAGTTGGAGTTCACTGAAGAAGGCTGTTCCGATCTATTTTTAAAATGTCTCTAATAGTTTTAGCATCTCTCCTCAAGTGTCCTTGCCGACTGGCTTGCGTGGGTCAAACACACTGAGTGGTGAGTTAGACTTAATGAGCACAGCGAATGTATCTGGACTTTCACAGACAAAAAAAAAAAAAAAAAGAACAAAAGAACTTTAGTTAAAAAAAGATGGCAAACAAGCTCAAAAGCAAGTTAGGAATACTTCTGTTTCCAGACATTTCAAAACAGTCCAGCATCATATTTCAGATTTACTGTACGATGTATTGTGCTAGAAGGAATTGGCAGTGGACTCACTGGGTTATCTCTTAAAAAAAAGTACTAACTACAAAGTGGAACATTCTGGATACATGCTCTTAATATATTATATCCTGGAGGTCTGAATGGGGATGGCCATTTACTTGCTACTTATGTGAAGAATGCATTATCATGCCTTATTTTGGTCAGTACGGTTGGTGTAATAGTAGGCATTATTGCCTCACAGCACTGATGTTGTGGGTTGGATTACTACCTAGAGATGAGCGCCTGAAATTTTTCGGGTTTTGTGTTTTGGTTTTGGGTTCGGTTCCGCGGCCGTGTTTTGGGTTCGACCGCGTTTTGGCAAAACCTCACCGAATTTTTTTTGTCGGATTCGGGTGTGTTTTGGATTCGGGTGTTTTTTTAAAAAAACACTAAAAAACAGCTTAAATCATAGAATTTGGGGGTCATTTTGATCCCATATTATTATTAACCTCAAAAACCATAATTTCCACTCATTTTCAGTCTATTCTGAATACCTCACAATATTATTTTTAGTCCTAAAATTTGCACCAAGGTCGCTGGATGACTAAGCTAAGCGACACTAGTGGCCGACACAAACACCTGGCCCATCTAGGAGTGGCACTGCAGTGTCACGCAGGATGTCCCTTCCAAAAAACCCTCCCCAATCAGCACATGACGCAAAGAAAAAAAGAGGTAGCTGACTGTGTGAGTAAGATTAGCGACCCTAGTGGCCGACACAAACACCGGGCCCATTTAGGAGTGGCACTGCAGTGTCACGCAGGATGTCCCTTCCAAAAAACCCTCCCCAATCAGCACATGACGCAAAGAAAAAAAGAGGCGCAATGAGGTAGCTGACTGTGTGAGTAAGATTAGCGACCCTAGTGGCCGACACAAACACCGGGCCCATTTAGGAGTGGCACTGCAGTGTAACGCAGGATGTCCCTTCCAAAAAACCCTCCCCAATCAGCACATGACGCAAAGAAAAAAAGAGGCGCAATGAGGTAGCTGACTGTGTGAGTAAGATTAGCGACCCTAGTGGCCGACACAAACACCGGGCCCATTTAGGAGTGGCACTGCAGTGTCACGCAGGATGTCCCTTCCAAAAAACCCTGACGCAAAGAAAAATAAAAGAAAAAAGAGGTGCAAGATGGAATTGTCCTTGGGCCCTCCCACCCTTATGTTGTATAAACAAAACAGGACATGCACACTTTAACCAACCCATCATTTCAGTGACAGGGTCTGCCACACGACTGTGACTGATATGACGGGTTGGTTTGGACCCCCCCCAAAAAAGAAGCAATTAATCTCTCCTTGCACAAACTGGCTCTACAGAGGCAAGATGTCCACCTCATCATCACCCTCCGATATATCACCGTGTACATCCCCCTCCTCACAGATTATCAATTCGTCCCCACTGGAATCCACCATCTCAGCTCCCTGTGTACTTTGTGGAGGCAATTGCTGCTGGTCAATGTCTCCGCGGAGGAATTGATTAGAATTCATTTTAATGAACATCATCTTCTCCACATTTTCTGGATGTAACCTCGTACGCCGATTGCTGACAAGGTGAGCGGCGGCACTAAACACTCTTTCGGAGTACACACTTGTGGGAGGGCAACTTAGGTAGAATAAAGCCAGTTTGTGCAATGGCCTCCAAATTGCCTCTTTTTCCTGCCAGTATAAGTATGGACTGTGTGACGTGCCTACTTGGATGCGGTCACTCATATAATCCTCCACCATTCTTTCAATGGTGAGAGAATCATATGCAGTGACAGTAGACGACATGTCCGTAATCGTTGTCAGGTCCTTCAGTCCGGACCAGATGTCAGCATCAGCAGTCGCTCCAGACTGCCCTGCATCACCGCCAGCGGGTGGGCTCGGAATTCTGAGCCTTTTCCTCGCACCCCCAGTTGCGGGAGAATGTGAAGGAGGAGATGTTGACAGGTCGCGTTCCGCTTGACTTGACAATTTTCTCACCAGCAGGTCTTTCAACCCCAGCAGACTTGTGTCTGCCGGAAAGAGAGATCCAAGGTAGGCTTTAAATCTAGGATCGAGCACGGTGGCCAAAATGTAGTGCTCTGATTTCAACAGATTGACCACCCGTGAATCCTTGTTAAGCGAATTAAGGGCTCCATCCACAAGTCCCACATGCCTAGCGGAATCGCTCCGTGTTAGCTCCTCCTTCAATGTCTCCAGCTTCTTCTGCAAAAGCCTGATGAGGGGAATGACCTGACTCAGGCTGGCAGTGTCTGAACTGACTTCACGTGTGGCAAGTTCAAAGGGCATCAGAACCTTGCACAACGTTGAAATCATTCTCCACTGCGCTTGAGACAGGTGCATTCCACCTCCTATATCGTGCTCAATTGTATAGGCTTGAATGGCCTTTTGCTGCTCCTCCAACCTCTGAAGCATATAGAGGGTTGAATTCCACCTCGTTACCACTTCTTGCTTCAGATGATGGCAGGGCAGGTTCAGTAGTTTTTGGTGGTGCTCCAGTCTTCTGTACGTGGTGCCTGTACGCCGAAAGTGTCCCGCAATTTTTCTGGCCACCGACAGCATCTCTTGCACGCCCCTGTCGTTTTTTAAATAATTCTGCACCACCAAATTCAAGGTATGTGCAAAACATGGGACGTGCTGGAATTTGCCCATATTTAATGCACACACAATATTGCTGGCGTTGTCCGATGCCACAAATCCACAGGAGAGTCCAATTGGGGTAAGCCATTCCGCGATGATCTTCCTCAGTTGCCGTAAGAGGTTTTCAGCTGTGTGCGTATTCTGGAAAGCGGTGATACAAAGCGTAGCCTGCCTAGGAAAGAGTTGGCGTTTGCGAGATGCTGCTACTGGTGCCGCCGCTGCTGTTCTTGCGGCGGGAGTCCATACATCTACCCAGTGGGCTGTCACAGTCATATAGTCCTGACCCTGCCCTGCTCCACTTGTCCACATGTCCGTGGTTAAGTGGACATTGGGTACAACTGCATTTTTTAGGACACTGGTGAGTCTTTTTCTGAGGTCCGTGTACATTCTCGGTATCGCCTGCCTAGAGAAGTGGAACCTAGATGGTATTTGGTAACGGGGGCACACTGCCTCAATAAATTGTCTAGTTCCCTGTGAACTAACGGCGGATACCGGACGCACGTCTAACACCAACATAGTTGTCAAGGCCTCAGTTATCCGCTTTGCAGCAGGATGACTGCTGTGATATTTCATCTTCCTCGCAAAGGACTGTTGAACAGTCAATTGCTTACTGGAAGTAGTACAAGTGGGCTTACGACTTCCCCTCTGGGATGACCATCGACTCCCAGCAGCAACAACAGCAGCGCCAGCAGCAGTAGGCGTTACACGCAAGGATGCATCGGGGGAATCCCAGGCAGGAGAGGACTCGTCAGAATTGCCAGTGACATGGCCTGCAGGACTATTGGCATTCCTGGGGAAGGAGGAAATTGACACTGAGGGAGTTGGTGGGGTGGTTTGCGTGAGCTTGGTTACAAGAGGAAGGGATTTACTGGTCAGTGGACTGCTTCCGCTGTCACCCAAAGTTTTTGAACTTGTCACTGACTTATTATGAATGCGCTGCAGGTGACGTATAAGGGAGGATGTTCCGAGGTGGTTAACGTCCTTACCCCTACTTATTACAGCTTGACAAAGGGAACACACGGCTTGACACCTGTTGTCCGCATTTCTGTTGAAATAGTTCCACACCGAAGAGCTGATTTTTTTGGTATTTTCACCAGGCATGTCAACGGCCATATTCCTCCCACGGACAACAGGTGTCTCCCCGGGTGCCTGACTTAAACAAACCACCTCACCATCAGAATCCTCCTGGTCAATTTCCTCCCCAGCGCCAGCAACACCCATATCCTCCTCATCCTGGTGTACTTCAACACTGACATCTTCAATCTGACTATCAGGAACTGGACTGCGGGTGCTCCTTCCAGCACTTGCAGGGGGCGTGCAAATGGTGGAAGGCGCATGCTCTTCACGTCCAGTGTTGGGAAGGTCAGGCATCGCAACCGACACAATTGGACTCTCCTTGTGGATTTGGGATTTCGAAGAACGCACAGTTCTTTGCGGTGCTACTGCTTTTGCCAGCTTGAGTCTTTTCATTTTTCTAGCGAGAGGCTGAGTGCCTCCATCCTCATGTGAAGCTGAACCACTAGCCATGAACATAGGCCAGGGCCTCAGCCGTTCCTTGCCACTCCGTGTGGTAAATGGCATATTGGCAAGTTTACGCTTCTCCTCCGACAATTTTATTTTAGGTTTTGGAGTCCTTTTTTTACTGATATTTGGTGTTTTGGATTTGACATGCTCTGTACTATGACATTGGGCATCGGCCTTGGCAGACGACGTTGCTGGCATTTCATCGTCTCGGCCATGACTAGTGGCAGCAGCTTCAGCACGAGGTGGAAGTGGATCTTGATCTTTCCCTAATTTTGGAACCTCAACATTTTTGTTCTCCATATTTTAATAGGCACAACTAAAAGGCACCTCAGGTAAACAATGGAGATGGATGGATACTAGTATACAATTATGGACGGACTGCCGAGTGCCGACACAGAGGTAGCTACAGCCGTGAACTACCGTACTGTGTCTGCTGCTAATATAAACTGGTTGATAAAGAGATGTCGTAGTATGTATGTATGAAGAAGAAAGAAAAAAAAACCACGGTTAGGTGGTATACAATTATGGACGGACTGCCGAGTGCCGACACAGAGGTAGCCACAGCCGTGAACTACCGTACTGTACTGTGTCTGCTGCTAATATAGACTGGTTGATAAAGAGATGTCGTAGTATGTATGTATAAAGAAGAAAGAAAGAAAAAACCACGGTTAGGTGGAATACAATTATGGACGGACTGCCGAGTGCCGACACAGAGGTAGCCACAGCCGTGAACTACCGTACTGTACTGTGTCTGCTGCTAATATAGACTGGTTGATAAAGAGATGTAGTAGTATGTTTGTATAAAGAAGAATGAAAAAAAAACCACGGGTAGGTGGTATACAATTATGGATGGACTGCCGAGTGCCGACACAGAGGTAGCTACAGCCGTGAACTACCGTACTGTGTCTGCTGCGACTGGATGATAAATAATGATATAAAAAATATATATATATCACTACTGCAGCCGGACAGGTATATATATTATATAATGACGGACCTGCTGGACACTGTCTGTCAGCAGAATGAGTTTTTTATAGAATAAAAAAAAAAACACCACACAAGTGAAGTCACACGACGAGTGTTTAACTTTTTCAGGCAATCACAATATAGTATACTACTAACTATACTGGTGGTCAGTGTGGTCAGGTCACTGGTCAGTCACACTGGCAGTGGCACTCCTGCAGCAAAAGTGTGCACTGTTTAATTTTAATATAATATGTACTCCTGGCTCCTGCTATAACCTATAACTGGCACTGCAGTGCTCCCCAGTCTCCCCCACAATTATAAGCTGTGTGAGCTGAGCACAGTCAGATATATAATATATACATAGATGATGCAGCACACTGGGCTGAGCAGTGCACACAGATATGGTATGTGACTGTCTTGTACTCCTGGCTCCTGCTATAACCTATAACTGGCACTGCAGTGCTCCCCAGTCTCCCCCACAATTATAAGCTGTGTGAGCTGAGCACAGTCAGATATATAATATATACATAGATGATGCAGGCATGCAGCACACTGGGCTGAGCAGTGCACACAGATATGGTATGTGACTGAGTCACTGTGTGTACCGTTTTTTTCAGGCAGAGAACGGATATATTAAATAAAACAACTGCACTGCTGGTGGTCACTGTGGTCAGTCACTAAACTCTGCACTCTCTTCTACAGTATCAGCCTCAGGTCAATCTCTCTCTCTCTCCTAATCTAAATGGAGAGGACGCCAGCCACGTCCTCTCCCTATCAATCTCAATGCACGTGTGAAAATGGCGGCGACGCGCGGCTCCTTATATAGAATCCGAGTCTCGCGAGAATCCGACAGCGTCATGATGACGTTCGGGCGCGCTCGGGTTAACCGAGCAAGGCGGGAAGATCCGAGTCGCTCGGACCCGTGAAAAAAAACATGAAGTTCGTGCGGGTTCGGATTCAGAGAAACCGAACCCGCTCATCTCTATTACTACCACGACCCTGTCTGGCGTTTGTATATTCTGCCCATACTTGCATACTTCCTTTAGGTACTCCGGTTTCCTTCCACAATCCAAAAATATGCTGGTAGGTCAATTGGCTCCCAACAAATCTTATCCGTGTATGTTTGATAGGAACATAGATTGTAAGCTCCACTGGGGCAGGGACAGATGTGAATGGACAACTATTCTCTGTAAAGCGCTGAGGAATATGTGTGCGCTATATAAATAACTTGTAATAAATAAATGTCTCCAAACATTCTTACACATAATACCAAGTGCTTGGCTTAGGACATTCTCTGTATGAAATTGGGAACATCTTTATTTACAGTTTCAGATTGTTTTCTAATTCTATCCACCTCAAACAGTAGCATGCAATTTTTTTTTTACTTTTACATCTACACTACAGTTTGTAGACAAATGTGATTGGACACCACATCTTACCACCCTCCCTCCCCCCCCACCAACCATACCGCCCCCCTCCCCCCCCCCCCCCCTCCCCACCTACACCGGCCACCCCACACAAAAAAGCAAAATGGTGTGCTCCTGCAGCAGAACGTGTTTGTGAAGGTATAAAACTGGTAGAGGGGCACTGATTCGATCATTTGCTAACTAAATGGCTTGCCATAAGGAATAACCAAGTTTGAAAAGGGGATCATCATAGGCTGCGCAATGTCATGTTTCCAGGGTGAGTCCAGATCTTAATCCCAGGAAGAACCTCTGTAAAGAAATGGAGTGACAGGTGCGTTCTAGACCGACTCGACCTTCTTCAGTGTTGCAGTTGGTCACTGTACTTATTTATTTATTTATTTATTTATTAATTAACAGTTTCTTATATAGTGCAGCATATTCCGTTGCGCTTTACAATTAGAACAACAGTAATAGAACAAAACTGGGCAAAAACAGACAGACAGAGGTAGGAAGGCCCTGCTTGCAAGCTTACAATCTATAGGGAAATAGGCATAGATACACAAGGATAGATGCTACCTATTGCATAATGGTCCACCAGATTGCTAGGTTCTTAATGGGTTGTATGATGATATCCCACAAAGTTATCCAAGTGTCAGGAGGGTGTGAGACTAAAGAAAGACAAGATATGTGATGTTATGAATATTCTACAGAGGATGTAATTAGATAGGGAAGCACTGAAGGTTATGTGGGTGGGTCTGGAATTTGATAGGCTTGTCTGAAGAGGTGAGTTTTCAGGGAACATTTAAAGGTTTGGAGACTAGAGGCGAGTCTTACTGTGCGTGGGAGGACATTCCACAGAGTGGGTGAAGCCCGGATAAAGTCCTGTAATTTTGAGTGTGAACAAGTAATGCGTGTGGATGAGAGACGTAGATCTTGTGCAGAGCGGAGAGGTCGGGTAGGGAGATATTTTGAGATGAGTGAAGAGATGTATGTTGGTGCAGTTTGGTTAATAGCCTTGTATGTGAGTAAAAGTATTTTATATTTAATACGGTAGAATACCGGTAACCAATGGAGGGACTGACAGAGCGGATCTGCAGACGATGAACGTCTGGCAAGGAAGATTAGCCTCGCAGCTGCATTCAAAATGGATTGTAGTGGTGAGAGCCTATGTTTGGGAAGACCGGTCAGGAGACTATTACAATAATCAATGCGGGAGATAATGAGAGCATGGATTAGAGTTTTTGCTGTGTCTTGTGTAAGATAAGGGCGTATTTTGGATATGTTTCTTAGATGTATGTAACATGATCTTGAGACAGATTGAATGTGGGTAACAAAGGACAGTGTACTTAAGGCGGAATGGCAAAACATACCGCCTGTTGTTGTCCAGGAACTTGTGGACAGTTTGCCAAGAAGAGTGTCTGCAGTAATCACTGCACTTGGTAAAGCTACATAGTACTGACGTCAATAAAATCTCATTGATCTATTTGCTGTCAGTGTCCAATCACTTTTGTCTACATAGTGTAAATGACAACTCCAGAGTTCAATCAATTTGTTTTTGTGATCTTTTTGTAAAATTGTTTGTAATTTGTATTTCACTGTATTTACATTTCAATAGCGATTGAGTACATTTGTGATTCAATAAGTCCACCATTTTCCCACCACGTACACCAGGTAGAGGAACAAATGGACCAAAGCTCGACAGACGGTGCTTGGAGTCCCAAAGCTCGACAGACGGTGCTTGGAGTATAGGTTACAAAGGCAGGGAAGACAGAACGACATTGAACAAATCTGCCACTTAGACACGTAACGCCCCCCTGTACCAGTGACGCAAACACACGTAACGCCCTCTGTACCAGTTACGCTTACACATGTAACGCCCCCTGTACCAGTGATGCTTACACACGTAACGCCCCCTGTACCAGTGATGCTTACACACGTAACGCCCCCTGTACCAGTGACGCTTACACACGTAACACCCCCCCTGTACCAGTGACGCTTACACACGTAACGCCCCCTGTAGCAGTGACGCTTACACACGTAACGCCCCCCATAGCAGTGCCGCTTACACACGTAACGCCCTCTGTACCAGTGATGCTTAGACACGTAACGTCCCTGTATCTGTGCCGCTTAGACACGTAACGCCTCCTGTACCAGTGCCACTTAGACACGTAACGCCCCCTGTACCAGTGCCGCTTACACATGTAACGCCCCCTGTACCAGTGCCGCTTACACATGTAACGGCCCCTGTACCAGTGCCGCTTACACACGTAACGCCTACTGTACCAGTGCCGCTTACACACGTAACGTCCCCTGTACCAGTGCTGCTTAGACACGTAACGCCCCCCATACCAGTGCCGCTTAGACACGTAACGCCCCCCTGTACCAGTGCCGCTTACACACATAACGCCCCCAGTACCAGTGCCGCTTACACACTTAATGCCCCCTGTACCAATGCCGCTTACACACGTAATGCCCCCTGTAGCAATGCCGCTTACACACGTAATGCCCCCTGTACCAGTGCCGCTTACAAACGTAATGCCTTCTGTACCAGTGCCGCTTACACACGTAATGCCCCCTGTACCAGTGCCGCTTACACACGTAACGTCCCCTGTACCAGTGCTGCTTAGACACGTAACGCCCCCCATACCAGTGCCGCTTAGACACGTAACGCCCCCTGTACCAGTGCCGCTTACACACGTAACGCCCCCAGTACCAGTGCCGCTTACACACTTAATGCCCCCTGTACCAATGCCGCTTACACACGTAATGCCCCCTGTAGCAATGCCGCTTACACACGTAATGCCCCCTGTACCAGTGCCGCTTACAAACGTAATGCCCCCTGTACCAGTGCCGCTTACACACGTAACGCTTACTGTACCAGTGACGCTTACACACATTATGCCGCAGTCACACATACACCAACAACAGACACATATATATGTATACAAACACACACACACACACACATACTGTACATACATTACACACATACACAGTCACACATATATGCAGTATACACAGACACTGTATATACACACTCACACACTGGTTGAAGCTGTAGGAGCTCATCCTTCTGCTGCAGCATGGTCCCGTCTAGCGCCGCCCCTTGTTCCCATCTAGCTCCGCCCCCTTTGGCTCCCACCCGGCCACTGAATGTCACACAGGGGAGCGGGGGTAGAGAGGAGGCTTTGTGCTGCCGACGCCGAGGGGGAGAGGAGGTTGTGTGCTGCTGGCGCAGCGGCATGTGTGACAGCAGCCGGCAGCAGCAGCAGGGATAGCAGCAGCAGCTCAGCATAGGGATGCAGAGCAGGGAGAATGCCTCTCCTTCCTGGTGCCTCCCTGCACAGCATCCCTTTGCTGAGCGGCTAGCGCCGAGCCTGTGTGCATTGTCACTGACACTGCACAGCACTCTCACCTTTTACATTGATTCAGCCAGTCACTCAGTTCTGCCAGCCAGTCACTATTGTTAGCACCAGTGTCCCAATGCGCCGCATTATAGGGAAGTAGACGCACTAAATAAACTACAGCTCCCAGCAGCCCTTAGCGCTGAAGCATTCCGGCCCTTAGGGTTGCTGGGAGCTGTAGTTTATTGAGTGCATCTTCTTCCCTGTAATGCGGCGCGTTGGAACACCGGCGCTAACAATAGTGACTGGCTGCTGTGCGAGTCTCCGGGAGAGCCACTGCCAAAGGGAGGACAGCAGATTAGCTGCTTCCAGGAGGAGAATAAGCATTATTCGCCCCTCTTTCACTCACAGTACCTCTGGGCCCCATCCGTAGCACCCCCACACACCCCCTCCAGCACCCGAAGTAGCTCCGGACCCCCTCCCCCACCCGCAGCAACCCCGCACCTGCCCCTCCCGCCGCACCACCGCATTTGCCCCTCCCCCACCTGGGGCACCTTCGCAACTGCTCCTCCCCCACCTGCGGTGGCTCCTGACCCCCACCTGCGGCACCACCGCACCAGCCCCTCCCCCACCTGCGGCACCACCGCAAACCGCCCCTCCCCCTCCCACGGCACCGCCGGATCCCATCCGCGTCTTCCCTGCACCCGCCACTCTCCCAACCAAAGCACCTACTAGGTGATTCATCAGGCTCTGCGTGCGCTGTTCACCCCATTGCAAGGGGCTTCAACCCCTTAACCATTGCACGCCCTTTGTCCGTGCAATATTTAACCACTCACACAATGATTGGAGGTAATACTCCCATATAATAAAAATATTGCACGCCACAAGGGTGTGCAAGGGTTAAGGGGGCGTAGCCCCTTACGACGGTGTGAAGAGCGCCTGTATAATGTTTGTTCATGCAGCATTTTAAAAGAAAAATAGAAACAGGAGGTGATCAGACTGATAGAAGGCAGGAGTTGTAGTAATATAAAGGTAACAGCTTTATTCCTCTTTGGTGGTGGCAGAGTACCCCATTTAAAATCCAGGATAGCCAGCGCCATCACACATAAGGATGCAAAGATCGCCTAGGATGGGCAACAAACTGCAAAGCAAGGGCCCAATGTTACTATTACTGGGAATGTCTATTAATGAGCTGTTGTATTGTCCCACATAGAAAATAGAGAGGCATTCAAGTTGCCAGCTGCAGGGATCCTGGCGGTCAGGATACCGACGCCGGAATCCTGACACCTGGTGAAATACCGGAGTTCGCAGTCCTGACCCCCGCTCGGAATCCCCACTCGGTGGTCCACGCCACCACCTGAGGGGAAATATAACCCTGTGGCGACCAAATGTACTCACCGCTGGTATTCCGGCTGTCGGGATCCCGGCGTTGGCCTCTTGACCGCCGGGATCCCGACAGCTGGGATATCATACTGGAGCCCAGAAAATATACAGCAATGATAAGTAAGAATTTCAGAGCATTACCAACAACAAGCAGTGAATAGTCATGATGTCACGTCTGCTTATTAATGTCAATGCCTGGATTTATCCACTTAAGCACAGAAAACCTGTATAATTTACATGAAAAACAAAGCATGTCCATCTGCTGATTCAATTTTGCATTTGATTAAACCTTTTAAATTGTGCAAGCTTCTTTAGATCTTTAACAGTAATTCACTATAATTGTGTTTAATGACATGTAATGGCTAGCATTAGTTATGTAAATGACGCCTCCTAACTAAGCAATACATAACACTTGATTGACCAAAAAAAATGAAAAAATAATTCAATCATTGTTCACATTATTCAGCAACCTGAGTGTGACAATACAGTGCACCTTTGATCAATAAGCATTACATACCCTACATTCAAAAACACTACATACTGTACTATAAAATAAAAAATAAACAAAGAAAATGTGTAAATACAATAAAGCTAACAATGTTGTTGTTCAAAGTATACAGAGGTTTGTGCTCACATACTTGTAGCATTAATATCAAACGGGGTGGGGGAAGTGTGCAGCCATAACATAATAAATGCTCAAAACTAAATAAAGGGCTAAATGTAATAGCATGCAACTTTCAGGCACTGCCAAGTTCCTGGTGAGCCTACCT
Organism: Pseudophryne corroboree; assembly: GCF_028390025.1. Classification (NCBI taxonomy): domain Eukaryota; kingdom Metazoa; phylum Chordata; class Amphibia; order Anura; family Myobatrachidae; genus Pseudophryne; species Pseudophryne corroboree. Next base: position 347,827,117 of record NC_086451.1, read on the forward strand.
GATGTTTTAAAGGGGCAATAATTTAAAAGGAAAAAAAAACAGACTAATTTTGCCTTTTAAATGATTGCCACTTTAAATCAGCATGTAGGCTGTTTTTCCTTTTAAATTATTGCCCCTTTAAAACATCAGGTAGGCTTGACGGAAAAACACTGATGCTTTGCAAGTCCCAATATTACAATGTGTGCATGCCAAAACAGCCACCACAATGTATGAGAACAATATAATACGGAAATAATGGAGATGAGCTCTAAGAGCCTGTTTGTTATGTTCCGGCTGAACTGATTTCAGAACACACTAGTTTTTTGTCCAAATCTGATTTTAATTCTGTTGCGCTGCATTCAGACAGGATCGCAGTGTGTGTACCCTACATGAAAGGATTTTGGAGTCATGCTTTGCTACTCATTTATTTATTGCAACTATGAAGGGGAATAGCACTATTGTGACGGAGCTCAGTGCAAAGTTCACAGCAATTAATTTATTGTGTAGAACATAACTGGTGTGCAGTTAGTCAGTGCAGTGTGCAGTTAGTCAGTGCAAAGTTCTCTGGTGGGGGGAGGGGGGTGACAATGTTTTTTACTATGTGACATTTAGGGAAATCTGACTCTATGGGTGACATGATAGGATTAGTGTGTGCAGGCAACCTGTGGTCAAGCAGCAGCTGTTGAACTAGAGTTGTAAGCATGACCTGCCACAGTTGTAGCATGCTCTAACAGCAAATCTATGACAGGGAAATGGTTGTAGTTCCATAGAACTGCCACAGGTTGCATACAGAGATAAAAACACTGCGCATGCGCACACACTGATCCTGTCACGTTAATCATACAGTCAGCTTTCCTTGAATGTCACATAATTAAAATTATTGTCACCCCCTTTCCGCTGACTAATTTCACACCCATTACGTGCCCCACCACATTTGGGTATTGACTTTTAACTGTCTCCAGTAGGTTAGTGAGCGACATGTGAGAGAGAGGCTTTCTGAATTCTGCGAGTCTCCCGATATTCCTTGAATGAAGGCAAGTACTGTATAATACAAGTTCTTGTGTCAACCGCGCTATAAGGTATTGAAGGGAAGACACAGTGATCAGCGCGTTATATAAGTCACTTCATCAGATTAAAAGGGACTCTTCTTACAGTATATATTTAGCTGTTACCTACTGTAGGTCAGCCCTGTAACAAGACAGCAGTGCGCCCTGCGCTGCCCGCACCCCCTGACTGCGTGGTGCCATGAAGTGCCAGTGGGTGGGTGGATAGTCTGCTGACCATATTATCCCTTTAACCTGAGACACTCATGAATTACACAGGTTCTGTGGCTGCTTAAAACCAGGTGAAATGCAAACTTGTAGTCAGCCAGCCACAGAACCTGTGTAATTCATGAGTGTCCCAGGTTAAAGGGATGGTATGGTCAGCCTAGGTAGAGCTCCATCACCGGGAAAGTACTGCACTGCCCGTAGCTGGGAGGCAGAGCAGGGCAGCCATGACAGAAGGAGACGGATGAATCACTAGCATCACATGCATCGCAGTGGGTGCCCAGCAATAGGGATTGCATGGTGGGTACAGCACCACCCTATAGGCTGTGTTGTGAAACTACAAGTCCCAGCCTGTCCTGTCACAGTGTTGCTATTAGGAAATGCTGAAACTGTGACAAGGGATGTGTAGTTTCAATCACAACAGCTGGAGAGCCACAGCTTAGCCAGGCCTGCGCTAGACAGCCCTGCTCTTTGTAGCCTTGCAATTCAGAGTGTGTTTAGAGTTAGACTAGCCACACCAACATAGTTTATCACTATAAAATTCAATACAAGAAGTCCAAAAGAAAACTCTATATTAATTTACAAGCACTTTACCCGCCATGGGTTGTACCTTTAAGTTTACAGCATTAAGTGCTGCATTTGTTGAGACAGATAGATTTAGACTTAAGTAATCTCTGTGCAATAAAATCGAATCATGCAGCATGAAAACACATTCCCCAGCAACACAAGCCAGATCATGTAAATACATTTCTGAAGACAGAACTGATATAGACACAGAGCTTTCAGGAACAATTTACAGACTCTTTGTGCATTATTTTCTCTCAGTCTCGCTGTAACGTTTATGGCAAAAAAAAAATGTGATTTACTGGACACAGTCTGTGCAATATTATATCACCCCAGTTACTGTGCTCTGAGAGACACCTCCTTTGCCTTTTTGAAGTGCAGTGAAAGTAATTCAGGGCACGCTTTAATACTTGACTGGAACAGCATCAGTTTTTATTGAAGTGTTTACCAGCAACAGCACAATAAAATAACATAACCATAGAGCAGAGGATTAACAACATCAAAATCCATTAGAATTCAAAATAGCTCAATACAATGCATGAAGAGAAATGAAAGGGGATCTTTGCTTGCAAATGATACGCCAATCTATGTACGTTTGGCTTCATTGTTTATGACAAATTTAAAGGAAATGATAAAATACAGGCTGATACCTAATATTTAGAATCCGAGAGATGTTTATCCAATTTAAGAGATTTGACAAAGTACATTCCGTAATACAAATAACACTTAGGGGAAAACACAGTTAATGTGCCAGCCCCTTATGTCGCTGCTATAGTCATTGGTTATTTAAAACATTGTGGAATATAATTAATGGAGAATTGCACCTATAAACTGTTTCACCCTTATTGGAACTCATCAAAACAAGTAGAGTTTTTTCTGCTCTGTTGGGAATAATATAGAGAAATTCTCACAGCAATAACGAACAGGGGGGCAGATGTATTAACCTGGAGAAGGCATAAGGAAGTGATAAACCAGTAATATGTGCAAGGTGATAAAGGCACCAGCCAATCAGATCCTAACTGTTAATTTACATATTGGAGCTGATTGGCTGGTGCTTTTATCACCTTGCACATATCACTGGTTTATCACTTCCTTATGCCTTCTCCAGGTTAATACATCTGCCCCAGGGTTAGGATGAGTTTAAATTATACCCATCATTTTTCTACAGTGAAGGCAGACATTTTGTGCAGACCACACAAGCACATTCCGGGTTTACATTATATTTCATCAAGCACCTCATTGGGTGACAATGTTATGATTTAGAATGGGTATTAGTTTGAATGAGCAACAGTAACCATATTGATGTTCAGAAGGTCGACACCACAATGTCAACATGAGAGCATCAACATGGTTCAAAGTGTCGACAGGCATTAGGGGTCTGTGTACTAAGCCTAGGAAATAAAGTGGACGGAGATAAAGTACCAGCCAATCAGCTTCTGTCATTTTTCAAACACAGCCTGTAACATGGCAGTTAGAAGCTGATTGGCGGGTACTTTATCTCTCTCCACTTTACCTCTCCAAGGCTTAGTACATAGACTTCTAGGTCGTCAGTCAGGATGCCAGCGGTTAGGCTCAAGCTGTGGATGGGAGGGTTAAGGGAAGGCTCGGGGGCAGGTTAGGATCAGGCTGAGAGGGGAAGGGATTAGGTACTAGGGGGACATACTCACCAAATGCTGCAGCATCAGAAGTTTGCACTATAAGGGACTGTCACATGGCCGCAGGTACACAGAAGAAGATGCTGGAGAAGCCACTGCCGCCGGGACAAGGTAAGAAGCCACTAGATCACCAGGGACTGGTTGTCGACATTTCATCATGTCGACATATCATCCTGGTAGACATGATGAATGAACCATGACATGGTCACTGTCAACATGCTGAGCATGATGACATGCTATATGCTGATAGTTCGACCCTGCTGACATTCTCATGTCGACATGATGACTGTCATCTAATCATACCACACAGGCATTGCAATGAGCATGCTAACTGCACAGTGCAGTGCAACCAAACTTGGCTGCAGAGACTTGGCTCCTATGGAGCATTTTTACTGGCTGTCTGCACCATTCAAAAAGCAGTAAACTCATTTTCTCACTAACTAGCTATTCTACCCATTCTTCATGATTTTCACGGTTGTAAATATAAATGAGACCCCTTGAAGAAGTCTGTTGAGACGAAACGCGTTGGTCCTGTACTGACCACCCAGTGTTTTTAAGCTAAGTTTTATTCCCTATCCTTTTTATCCTTTTATATTCTTTTATATGAAATCTTTGCTTGTACTCTAAACATTTTTTAAAACTGTTATTACTCTCATATATTAAAAACTTTTTGCTTATATTTTTTGGCTTTCAATTTTAATACATTTTTTAATCACGGTCTTTTAGCCACATTGGTCGCCGGTACCCCTATCCCCCCTGTTTTATGCATTTTTATCAACACGATACCATTGTTGTATTTTTAGGGTTGGCTGACACCTTCTGACAAGGTCAAATGGGCTTTTAGTATTTTTTGTGTGGTAAAACCTTTTATCGTTTACATAGCCTTACTGAGATTTTCATTTCACAAGTGGCGCCGTACTATCTTTTTGTACAAATATAAATGAGTGTTAACATTTTTGTAAATCTTTAGAGATGTAAATTCGAGATGTCTCAATGTAAGTAAATATTAATCCATGGTTCTAGACGTTACCCAAGGAGTACCCATAGCAGATACGGTAAAAAGTGACAGAACCATTTTTGTAGTTTATTAAATTCTACACACTGGAGGTGCAATCCAAATTTTAAATCGATTGTCCGTTTGGGCGTTCTCGTTTACGCGAAGCAAGACACACATCGGTAATGATGTCATTATGTCAACCCCCTTTTCATGCTCTTAGGGGAGGTTTATTAAAATTCTAATTATGTAGTTTTCCTATTTCCCACCTGAAAAATACCTATGTTCAATTTCAGCTTCCTAACATATGGGGACGTAAGATAATTAGTGATAAGTGAGTGAGTGAGTGAGTGAGTGAGTGAGTGAGTGAGTGAGGGCTTTCGCATTTATATACATGGATATGTAGGGGCAGTATTCTCAGCACTGTGGGACTTTAACTGAGCATATTCCCTGTCTCCTTGTTGTCCTCATTCATGCATGGGGGACTTCTTGGCCTCTTTATTGTTGCTGCGGCAGCAGGCTTCCGCAACCCCATGGGTCATGCAGCTGGCCAATGGTGTTGTTGTAGTTAATCCAATGCAACTCGGATCAGAAATGCATGCAGGTGGTGTGACGACCCCTGCTGCATTACAATATTAGAGCTATCACTGTTGACTCCATATAAGCAGCAGCGATAGCACCTCCAGCCACATCTGAATTAGGCCCAATGTCTGTTGATAATTTTGCATTCATTGACAGTGGGAGCCAGGTCAGTGTTTTTGTTTCACTACAAGGCAGACGTTGACTATTCCAGAATCTATAGAATTTTGCAATTTGTGGATTATTTTGGATATGTAATTTCTTATACACGCAATTTGCATCTAATCCACAAGTGCCAGAAAAAAAGCGTGTTTTATTTAGCTCGCATATAGGGGTCAATTCACTTAGGTTAGGGCTGATGTTCTCACCACCATGAGTAAGTTCAGCTGGTTGCCGCACTTACGGTACTGCTAGACTCTGTGATTTTTGCTTACAGTCACATAGGGCTGGGCACAAAAATGAGCGAGATCAGGTCATGAGGGGGGCGAGTTCGGGTGCCACTGTTTATTGTATTCTTTCCTAGACAATTTTCTCTCATGGAGAACAATTATGATGCTGGGAATAATGATTTAAGATGGAGACATCGTCTGGAGGTGTGCCCTACTAACATTGGCATTTCTATAATGGGTGCCATGGGTGCGGTGCACACGGGCCCCTGGGTCCAGGGAGGCCCACACCGCCACTGCATCCATTTTAATACTTACCTTTCCATAGTCCAGCGCCGGGAGCTGTGATCACGCCGGAAATCGCAGCCAAAATGGCCGCCACGCGTGGTAGCCAAATTGGTTTCCGGATTATGGCGGGCACCATGTTTCCGGAGACCTGCGCATGCGCAGTAGACTCCGGCACAGTGCCGGGGTCTACAGCGCCGTGCAGAGGAGAGGGCCCACCCGGAGGTGCACACGGGCCCCCTCCTTTGTACAAATGCCCCTGCCTACTAACCATCATGGTTTGTCACAAGAATTTGGAATAAATTTAATCCACTCGGAAATTGAACCCTAGGCAATCATGTTGGGCACTTTTTAGTTTGTAAGATTTGATTCTGTAATGATGGTCCTGATACAGAGTTATATTGGAATTGGAATTGCAATTGCGATTTTCTAGGCTACAGAACTGCTAATGTTAGCAAGTGAAGCTGCCGCCTAGAAATGAAATGAGACGTCCACTGGAACTATTCTAACTCACAATTGCTATACATTTGCAGCCTAAATGCAAAAACGAGGAACATTGACTGCTTGACTAGGTCTATGGCTATGCAGACTGGATGTAGTAGTAGTGATGCAGGCACCATGTTTCTCTGATCACATCTAACAACATATACACGCCCTGAATAGGCCATGAAACACCTGTGTATTTTCCGTCACTCCATGTTATCTCCCCTAAATGGTCACTTCCTGTCAATCATTTTGCAATGAAATCTTCACTGCGAGCGCACTCACAAAAGCACCTTTACACACATGCGCAGTCTGCCGATAATCGCTCACTTGCAAAAACATCGGCTTAGCGTACAACTCTGAATCCTTTGAATCAGGCCCTGTGAACAGACCAGACTCTAGTTATAATAAGTAGTGATGTGCACCGGAAATTTTTACGGGTTTTGTGTTTTGGTTTTGGATTCAGTTCCGCGGCCGTGTTTTGGATTCGGACGCGTTTTGTCAAAACCTCCCTGAAATTTTTTTGTCGGATTCGGGTGTATTTTGGATTCGGGTGTTTTTTTCAAAAACCCCTCAAAAACAGCTTAAATCATAGAATTTGGGGGTCATTTTGATCCCATAGTATTATTAACCTCAATAACCATAATTTCCACTCATTTCCAGTCTATTCTGAACACCTCACAATATTATTTTTAGTCCTAAAATTTGCACCGAGGTCGCTGAATGGCTAAGCTAAGCGACCCAAGTGGCCGACACAAACACCTGGCCCATCTAGGAGTGGCACTGCAGTGTCAGACAGGATGGCACTTCAAAAAATAGTCCCCAAACATCACACGACGCAAAGATAAATGAAAGAAAAAAGAGGTGCAAGATGGAATTGTCCTTGGGCCCTCCCACCCACACTTATGTTGTATAAACAGGACATGCACACTTTAACAAACCCATCATTTCAGCGACAGGGTCTGCCACACGACTGTGACTGAAATGACTGGTTGGTTTGGGCCCCCACCAAAAAAGAAGCAATCAATCTCTCCTTGCACAAACTGGCTCTTCAGAGACAAGATGTCCACCTCCTCCTCATCCTCCGATTCCTCACCCCTTTCACTGTGTACATCCCCCTCCTCACAGATCATTAATTCGTCCCCACTGGAATCCACCATCTCAGGTCCCTGTGTACTTTCTGGAGGCAATTGCTGGTGAATGTCTCCACGGAGGAATTGATTATAATTCATTTTGATGAACATCATCTTCTCCACATTTTGTGGAAGTATCCTCGTACGCCGATTGCTGACAAGGTGAGCGGCTGCACTAAACACTCTTTCGGAGTACACACTGGAGGGGGGGCAACTTAGGTAAAATAAAGCCAGTTTGTGCAAGGGCCTCCAAATTGCCTCTTTTTCCTGCCAGTATACGTACGGACTGTCTGACGTGCCTACTTGGATGCAGTCACTCATATAATCCTCCACCATTCTTTCAATGGTGACAGAATCATATGCAGTGACAGTAGACGACATGTCAGTAATCGTTGCCAGGTCCTTCAGTCCGGACCAGATGTCAGCACTCGCTCCAGACTGCCCTGCATCACCGCCAGCGGGTGGGCTCGGAATTCTTAGCCTTTTCCTCGCAGCCCCAGTTGCGGGAGAATGTGAAGGAGGAGCTGTTGACGAGTCACGTTCCGCTTCACTTGACAAGTGTCTCACCAGCAGGTCTTTGCACCTCTGCAGACTTGTGTCTGCCGGAAAGAGAGATACAACGTAGGCTTTAAACCTAGGATCGAGCACGGTGGCCAAAATGTAGTGCTCTGATTTCAACAGATTGACCACCCGTGAATCCTGGTTAAGCGAATGAAGGGCTCCATCCACAAGTCCCACATGCCTAGCGGAATCGCTCCGTTTTAGCTCCTCCTTCAATCTCTCCAGCTGCTTCTGCAAAAGCCTGATGAGGGGAATGACCTGACTCAGGCTGGCAGTGTCTGAACTGACTTCACGTGTGGCAAGTTCAAAGGGTTGCAGAACCTTGCACAACGTTGAAATCATTCTCCACTGCGCTTGAGTCAGGTGCATTCCCCCTCTTTTGCCTATATTGTAGGCAGATGTATAGCCTTGAATGGCCTTTTGCTGCTCCTCCATCCTCTGAAGCATATAGAGGGTTGAATTCCACCTCGTTACCACCTCTTGCTTCAGATGATGGCGGGGCAGGTTCAGGAGTGTTTGCTGGTGCTCCAGTCTTCAGCACCCGGTGGCTGAATGCCGAAAGTGGCCCGCAATTCTTTGGGCCACCGACAGCATCTCTTGCACGCCCCTGTCATTTTTTACAAAATTTTGCACCACCAAATTCAATGTATGTGCAAAACATGGAACGTGCTGGAATTTGCCCACATGTAATGCACGCACAATATTGGTGGCGTTGTCCGATGTCACAAATCCCCAGGAGAGTCCAATTGGGGTAAGCCATTCTGCAATGATGTTCCTCAGTTTCCGTAAGAGGTTGTCAGCTGTGTGCCTCTTATGGAAAGCGGTGATACAAAGCGTAGCCTGCCTAGGAACGAGTTGGCGTTTGCGAGATGCTGCTACGGGTGCCGCCGCTGCTGTTCTTGCTGCGGGAGGCAATACATCTACCCAGTGGGCTGTCACAGTCATATAGTCCTGAGTCTGCCCTGCTCCACTTGTCCACATGTCCGTGGTTAAGTGGACATTGGGAATAACTGCATTTTTTAGGACACTGGTGACTCTTTTTCTGATGTCTGTGTACATTTTCGGTATCGCCTGCCTAGAGAAATGGAACCTAGATGGTATTTGGTACCGGGGACACAGTACCTCAATCAATTCTCTAATTCCCTGTGAATACCGGACACACGTTTAACACCACCGCAGCTGCCAAGGCCTGAGTTATCCACTTTGCAGCAGAATGACTGCTGTGATATTTCATCTTCCTCGCAAAGGACTGTTGGACAGTCAATTGCTTACTGGAAGTAGTACAAGTGGTCTTCCGACTTCCCCTCTGGGATGACGATCGACTCCCAGCAGCAACAACAGCAGCGCCAGCAGCAGTAGGCGTTACACTCAAGGATGCATCAGAGGAATCCCAGGCAGGAGAGGACTCATCAGACTTGACAGTGACATGGCCTGCAGGACTATTGGCTTTCATGTCTAAGGAGGAAATTGACACTGAGGGAGTTGGTGGTGTGGTTTACAGGAGCTTGGTTACAAGAGGAAGGGATTCAGTTGTCAGTGGACTGCTTCTGCTGTCACCCAAAGTTTTTGAACTTGTCAATGACTTCTGATGAATGCGGTCCAGGTGACGTATAAGGGAGGATGTTCCTAGGTGGTTAACGTCCTTACTCCTACTTATTACAGCTTGACAAAGGCAACACATGGCTTGACACCTGTTATCTGCATTTCTGTTAAACTAATTCCACACCGAAGAGATGATTTTGTTTGTAATTTGACCAGGCATGGCAATGGCCCTATTCGTCCCACGGACAACAGGTGTCTCCCTGGGTGCCTGACTTAAACAAACCACCTCACCATCAGAATCCTCCTTGTCAATTTTCTCCTCAGCGCCAGCAACACCCATATCCTTATCCTGGTGTACTTCAACAGTGACATCTTCAATTTGACTATCAGGAACTGGACTGCAGGTGCTCCTTCCAGCACTTGCAGGGGGCATGCAAATGGTGGAAGGTGCCACCTCTTCCCGTCCAGTGTTGGGAAGGTCAGGCATCGCAACCGACACAATTGGACTCTCCTTGGGGATTTGTGATTTAGAAGAATGTACAGTTCTTTGCTGTGCTTTTGCCAGCTTAAATCTTTTCATTTTTCTATCGGAAGGATGAGTGCTTCCATCCTCATGTGAAGCTGAACCACTAGCCATGAACATATGCCAGGGCCTCAGCCGTTCCTTGCCACTCCGTGTCGTAAATGGCATATTGGCAAGTTTACGCTTCTCATCAGACGCTTTTAATTTTGATTTTTGGGTCATTTTACTGAACTTTTGTTTTTTGGATTTTACATGCTCTCTACTATGACATTGGGCATCGGCCTTGGCAGACGACATTGATGGCATTTCATCGTCTCGGCCATGACTAGTGGAAGCAGCTTCAGCACGAGGTGGAAGTGGATCTTGATCTTTCCCTATTTTACCCTCCACATTTTTGTTCTCCATTTTTTAATGTGTGGAATTATATGCCAGTAATATATCAATAGCAATGGCATACTGTACCGTACTGCTATATATATACTGGTGGTCAGCAAAATTCTGCACTGTCCTCCTACTATATACTGCGCACAACTACAATGCAGCACAGGTATGGATGGATAGTAAACTTGACGACACAGAGGTAGAGCAATGGACTACTGTACCGTACTGCTATATATATACTGGTGGTCAGCAAAATTGTGCACTGTCCTCCTACTATATACTGCGCACAACTACAATGAACACAGGTATGGATGGATAGTATACTTGAAGACACAGAGGTAGAGCAGTGGTCTACTGTACTGTACTGCTATATATATACTGGTGGTCAGCAAAATTCTACACTGTCCTCCTACTATATACTGCGCACAACTAAAATGCAGCACAGGTATGGATGGATAGTATACTTGATGACACAGAGGTAGAGCAATGGACTACTGTACCGTACTGCTATATATATATACTGGTGGTCAGCAAAATTCTGCACTGTCCTCCTACTATATACTGCGCACAACTAAAATGCAGCACATGTATGGATGGATAGTATACTTGACGACACAGAGGTAGAGCAATGGACTACTGTAACGTACTGCTATATATATTGACAATTTTAAATTCCTTTGTCGTATAAACAACCCTTAATGAAGTCTAAGAACACAGTACGCTGTTTACTTAAGAAATACCGTAGGGTACGCTAGTTGCGTAACGATCGCTTAGCCGTAGGCGAGACGCTCAAGCGTCACGTTCGCTCACGGCCCAGTGATCACAGGACAGCACGTTATTGGTGATGACTAGAGTAATGATTCGCTATGGCGTAGCGGACGCTCGAGACCACGAGGAGATCACCAGCGGCGCAGACGCTCACAACGCTATACCTTTATGTCTAAACCTTTTATCAATGAAATACACAGAATACCTTAATGTGAATACAGGGTGTAAGTGCAACCTTGTGTAACCTGACTAACTACAAAGCTGCTTGAGCATCACCGACGCTCAAGTGAACACTTAAAACTATAGGAAATACACAGATACTGGTTTAGGGTCCAAAGCCTATTATCTGTATTATAACTATTATACTTGCAAAAAGAATCACAGTACAAATGATACACTACAATATAACAGAGACTTCCTAACCGAATAACTATACAAGAAATACAATACAATACTATGCTGATCTAATACAATACAATACTAGTCAATGGGAGATACGAGAGAAAGAGAAGGGAGAGAGAGAGAGAGAGAGACGGAGAGAGAGAGATTGGCTCACAGTAAGACAATATGATTACGGAGAAAAACTTACGCACAAGGGTAACGATCGCAAGCGCTTCTGGACAGCCAGCTTCCCGATTATCAGCAATGAGAACCGTTTGATGAGAAGTGCCAGCTGGATGCCACAGGCCCGTCTTTTATGCTACTCACACAATGCAATCCAATGGTCCCTACAATCTCATTGTCCATTGGACGCAGGAATTCGGCTTCGCATTATAACAAAGGTCATAGGTTGATTCATACAGGTGGGCTGTATCAGTGGTCTTGGTTATGCAAAACAATGGGTGATAACTAACACATTCCTGTCTTCTGGAGAGCTATTGTTTGGCGAATACAAAACAGAATCCTGTCTGGGTTCTGTTCTATATTCATGATGTCCACTTTCAGTTGAGACAATGACATCTCAGCCCTCATTCTCCTGTATACAAATCCTAATCCATTCGTAAACACAGGTGTTGGCCCTCCTCATTGAGTCTCAAAGCTCAGTGTAATTAAAGACTATTGTACTCCGTCTGCGGGAAAGATACTGATTTGGAGTACAATTGATCTTCAATTACTATTCCGGTGCTTACCTTATGCATGTAAAGATATGAGGCCCTCCCAACATGCAAACTATTGTTTGGGGGATCTCTGAGGTCAAAGAGCCATTTGAGACCCATTGATACCTGTCTACAACTGTTCAGGTGCATGACTAAGTAAGAACAAATAATAATAAATGGACATAACTTCTTATGTCCATAACTATTCGCACGAGCGATTAATCCGCTCCAAACCAACACCGGAATATTGCTATTTAAATACTCTTCCGATGGGTACCAAACACCACTGTATGACTCCTGTTAGACCCTTCGCACAATACAAAGAGGGATTCCTCCGTTCAGGGACATTCTATATTAACCAAACTTTCAGAATCTATCAAAGGGACCATGATCTATAAAATACATTATTTATAAAAATGTGTAACGAATGAGTCGCACGCTACGTCTACATACTCCTTACCGTAAATACGCATACCGAGTGCGAGCGAGTGCACACAGTAGCGGGTATGCGCCTTCACGGGAAAGCGCACGCATGCGCAGCGCGTACCAGGGTGAGGTGCAAATATGGCAATGTGTATAGAAACATTTTTCTGACTTTGACAGTCCACCCTTTGGCAGTCAATAATAACTGCCACCTTCTAAAACATTTCAAAAGGAGAAAAATATAGGTCAGGGGTTAATTCATTTCCATGGTTGGGTAGGGGAGGAGAGAGGAGTAGGTGTGATGAGGGTATGACCTAGTGAAATAGCAGAAGTATGTGTGTATGAGTCCATGTTTGGAGGGTCATGTATCATCGTGCCGTACGTGTGGTAAATCAAGCTTCGAGGTATTGCGAAGTATACATTTGAATTCCTTCTTATCCCGTGGTACAGGTCTGTGGATGGGCTGTCAAACTTTACCGAGCTCTTTTTTGCTTTTGAACAAAATGGGGAGCACATTTTAGTTGATGATACATGAATGGGGGAATATGTGGTTGCTGATATCTGTGCCTGTATTCCCTATCGACTATGTGTGTCATTACCTGAGGGTTGTAGAAATGAAGAAAAGACATAATTACGGTAAATGCGGTGGTATTCTATGTCAGGGAAATGTACATCTGTTGTTGAAGTTTTGTTCGGTATCTGTTGAGAGTCGTCTTCTTTGCGCTGTATTGCTCCTTGGGCATGAGCAAATAGCTTTGTCAGTGCCATCAGATTTACAAAAATGTTGGGCTAGCGTGAGTTTAAAAATACTAGGGAAACTGGGGATCCATGGCAAAGTTCATCAAGTGTCCATATCATAGGTTGTCAAAACTTCATCTTTGGTGCTTGTCTGTTGTCTGTATAGCGTCTCGTCAACTTCCTCGTCCAAGGGGGTCTTTGTATCTTGGGGAAAAGCAGAAAAACAGGTGAAAGAAACGGACCGTATAATCGCATTTTTCATCACATCCTGGTTTCTATCATTGGGTCATAAATCAAATCCAGGTTAATTACGGTTTCCTCACTCCTCAAGCTCATCACTTTTGTACTTTGTTTGCACCTCATTAAAGCCTGCCCGCATCTAAATATCAATCCAATAAATATAACAACACCTAAGATACATAGGAGAAACTTTCCAACATCCATTATGACTCCTTGAGCCCAGTCTCCTAAACCGGAGAACCAATTTCGCGGGTTCAACCATGACACCCAACTAGTCAGCTCATTACCTACAGCGGCAAGGGTGAGATTGTGTTTTCGGCGAAATTCCCATTTTAATTGGAGAATATCGTCCATCTTTTGGTCTATGACCTCTACTGGATCCTCGGTGCTATTTGTGATATACGTGCAACACTTTATGCCGTACTGTGTTGCCAATGTAACACAATATCCGCCTGTTACTGCTGTAAGATAATTAAGAACCATCCTATGCTGAACTAGTTCTATTTTATAAGCTTGAAGTTCTCTTCCAGTGTATCTGAACGTGTCATCATACATTTCAGTGATATTATCTAACAAATTGGCGAGTGCGGAAATGTATCTATAATTCATCACTCCTCGAGCGGTACGAGTGAAATCTAACGCCACCAGAACCTGAATCCCGGTGGATTCATGGATTAGATCAGAGGCCGGATGCTCTAACCTTTCTGACAGGTGTCTTTTAACTCGGTGCTCGTAATGAGTGTGAGTATAAGGCGCTTGGGCACCACGGTGTATGTCTTTCATTTTGTCATGTGTTACAGTCATCACTTCAGGCAATACTTTTCCAATATAACACAATCCTTCAGAGTTTGGGGCAAGCCACTTGTACGCCTTTCTCCCGCATATGAAATATGCATCATCGGGGAGAACATATGGGACGGAGAAGGACATGACCATATTACAAACCTTCCAGGTGAAATCTCCTGACCCTAATTCTTCCATCTGCTTAATGCACGTATCAGACTGTACGATATGTGCACAGTATCCTGGTGATACTTCTCCAACTCTAGTAATTCTATTTCCTAGGGTGTATCTATACCGGAAAGATTTTCCTCTACTGGCTATGTGGCGTACAAGCTCTGTATCTGTAGGCATTCTATCTGCTCTGTGTGAAAAGGTCATGGTTAAGTTGCTCCATGACACTTCCCAATTTCCCGGCTTACGGGGATTGGAGATATTGAAACATAAGAGGGACCTATCCACATGGTATTGGTGGAGCTTCAAACTAGGAGGGCTGGAGATGTTAAACCTCCGGTCCACCGGTCTCCCACCACTTAGCTCAAGTACCTCCCCTAGCGTTAAAGGAAATGGTACTAGCCCTGATTTGCTATGACCCTGAGGTACTTGAGAGCATACCCAACAATCTGTTTGGTTTAATACGTTACCCACTAAGGAGTGATAGTCACTCAATGGATGCCGGTCCATATGGATATTAAAACTGGATTGGCATTTCTTTATGCACCCATCCTCAATCAAATTGTCACAGAGCCTACAGATACAGTTTTCTTTTTAACTAACAATCCTTCAAAGAAAATGTTTACAGATAACATGGTTGTTAGATCGTGCCCGGTACTCGCCTTTGCTTGGTGATTGGGTTGCTATTGGAAATTTACACCTCCGTCTCAGTCATCAGGACCTTTCTGGATCCTTTCTCGACCTCACTGGTACTCTCACCGAAACAGACTGCTCTGGTCAACATCATGGTTAACGGGAAAATCTATATCACAGTCTCTTGGGGCAAGTCCATCTTACAGGAGGAGAAAAGAAGAAATTTGTAAAGGGGGTATAAGAAAACAGTTTGAGGGGGAGAGAACTTGTTACGATAATAAGTTCTCTCGTCTTGTTGTTCTTCTTGTTCTGCTGTCCTCTCAAAGGTGCTGTCTCTCAGTCTTCCAAACGAACATTCTGGTGATGCAATATTCCCTTCCTAACCGACGATCTTTCTGTAAGGAGCAAAAATCTGGCATTACCATTGGTCCAACTGAGGGGTGACATAGCATCTTTAAACCATGGAAACATGAGTGAGAAGAGAGAGAAAACACAAAAAAAACAAAAGAGATAGAGAACAATTCATGTGCATATATACATTACATAACTCGACAATAACCATCAATAAGAAAAGAGAAACAAAACATTTTTTTTAAACATTGTCAACATTTAAGAAAACATTGTTAGCATTAGAAAAACATTGTCAGACTTATTAGGCTGTCATATCTACGTGTCTAATGGTCTCCTTGAGCAGTCCCTCCCCACCAGCACCTGCATTACTCCACTGTCTGTATCTGGCCAGAAATACATTGTGGCGGAGGTCATGCTGGGGTTTGGTAGACTTCTGCAAGGACCAAGTGGATATGCAATGTGTGAATTCTTACCACTACTCGTCAGAGATGGGGATAGAGAGAGAGAGAAAAAACATTTTTCACAAATACATTTACAACTTTTCACCTGGTCATTCCTGTGTCTTCAGTGAATGACCTCCCACTTTGTTAACCGTTACCTCAGGCTTACCATCCGTCGTATGCTCATCTTTCTTGACTACCTATCATGGGTGTGGCTCAAAATTCCTCCTATCTGATCTCTGATTATAATGGTGTGTGTTGTAATTTTGCTCATTTCTTGGTCTAGGGGGTCTAACTTTATGTGGGTTATTACAGTTGTTGGCATAATGCCCTTCTCTTCTACAATGGTAACAGATCCTTGGCTTTCTCCAAGTGTCAGTGAACTGGGGTCTTGGCTGATTTGATGCCTCCTCAAACGCTTGGATGCTCATCACCATCAACCGCTTTCCCTGTACCTACCTGATTCCTTGGATACCATGATTATGTCGTTGTCTAGGGAGTTGATATACCTTCTGTGAATCTTTGATCATACAGTTAGATCTTTCCTAGGATCTGGGTAATCAGATATGATTGATCTCAATTCTGTCCGGGACCAGGGATGGCGCATTGCACTGTCCTTGACGGGAATGGTTCCCTGATCGCCAGTCTTCCCATTGGGGACTGCAATCACCCTGACCGGATCGAACTCAGCTACATCACCTTGTTTTGGTCTTACAATATGGGGTACATTTGTTTGTGCGTGATATAAAACATTGTACGTACCTGTGGACACGACCTCACCTGACCCTCCGTTAGGGGGTTTGATTATTGCCTTTACCGATTTGATCGTGTCCACCTGGATGTCTTGTAGGATGGCTTCTGGAAGAGGTGCCGACATTGTTCTGGGCTCACTTTCTTGTTTGTATTCCTGGGGAAAGTTTGACATGGGGTGCAACTTACATAGGTTAATAGTTGTACATTCAACAACATTACAATAATCATTGTTACATTTATTACACTTATTCTTATGATCTATACTACAGTTGCTAAGAGCGTTTTTATTGTTCAACCTTGTGCTTTTCTCCGCAACCACAATCCTCCCTGATGCCATGTCTCTCTTCTCAAGATAAGAGTCAGAAAAGTCAATTGACTCTCTTTGTAATTCACCTTCCTGTTGCCATAACTGCAAATAATCATAATGTTTACTTCGTCTCTTTGTTGGTTCAATGAGACATATCCTCCTCCTTAAATTTTGTAACACTTTTGGGCTAAAGCTGTCTATATTTGGGAACTTCTCCCCATCATGTACAGTCATTCTCTCCCATTCATCACATAAAACCTCTGTGTGACTTCCGTATTTTTCACACATGATGTACCTTGCCGACCCGACTGGTCGGTTCTCTGAATCAACCCGAACCGAGGTTGATCGCCCCCTACCTGAACAATTGGCCCCCATAATCTGCAGGTGTTGCTTACTACTCCTTTGATCTTTATATCACGGTCTTCAGCGAACCCTTACAGCAAACCAAATTATTCAAAATAGGCCGGCGGTGGCGGTTTACCGAGTACCCCACTCACTCGCCCACCTCGACCAATACGACCTGATCACACCGATATGGTGCTGGCGTACTCGATACAGGGCCCTACCAGAAACCTTCTGTTTACTGGAACATATGAGGGTTACCCGCAGGACACTTACTCTTTCCAGTAAAGGTGGGGTTGTTAGATAGTTCCTGAGTGACCAGCGAACTTCCCTTTAAAAATAAAAAATTACACAAATCACGTCAGAATGTACAAATAGCGTTTGTGACCACTTTACTCTAATGGTATTAGGTCAGATTACTAACTACTGCACACAATTACGTGCGGTACAATCGTTCAGTACATAAGCACTACCTGTTATGTACTGAGAGATCAATGGAATCGAAAATTGCGGCTGCGAATTCCTTCAGCCAGAGCTTCCAATGGCCTATATGGGTTTTAGCACCAACCCCCGGGGTTGTGCTTCTTGTACCTTTATAGCGGACCTTCTTGTACCTTATGACCTCCTGGTCTTGTTACCTTGTGACCTCCTGGCCTTGTTACCTTGTGACCTCCTGGTCTTGTTACCTTGTGATCCGCTATACTCTAATGCTCATATTTTATTTAACCAAGGATGCCTCCTTAGCCACCGTATATGTCACTTACACGTATGTCCTACCCGATTTCTTTTTGGTTCAACCTCTAAGTTATATAAACTTATGTAATAAAAACACACTCACTCAACACATGTACACTTTCGTTTCTATATCTATTTCTGCGCAGAAATTTTCTTTAGCCCAGCTGTGTTACCAATTAGGAGCAGGATCAGTTAAACTAAATTTCAAATTTTCCAAAAATAGACTTGCGTTATTTACCGCGTCGCGTTATCTACCGCTTTGCGCTAATTATCGCTTATCGTGACTTGAGCTACGTGGGCGTAACCGGACGCTACGTTGCGTAATGAACGCTGCGTGCGTCGGCCTTTGGATTGCGTACGCTAGTCTTTGTTAGAGACACGTGTACGCAAAACAAAGATCCACCGTAACACAATATACTTTTATCAATGTAAATGATCCCTGATCATCTACCGCGTACCCCACTGGCTTTGCCTTATCTCCCAGGCAAACCTGTGTGTTTGTCTACACTTTTAACTATTACCTCTATTCTTAAACTATGAAATAACAGCAAGTCTCTTTTAGTACTTTCTATCAACTATAAAAATTGGCAAACAGGAATAGTGATATACGAAATTGAAAAAAAAATGCAGATATATATGTATGCGTGCGTGTATACGCAAGACAGAAGAGAAATAAACAGTTTTAAAAGACACAAGCGTTTTGTTCTTACTTCCGGTTCCCGGATTCCTTCAGCACTCTTTATCTAAGTGAAGCAGACGCTTATCCCGTCAGCACTGCGAGACAACCTCCCACCCTTTGCTGGGGGATAATGTCTGCTGATCTACCTAGTGCAGATATGTGAAGGACTGGACGGCCCCCAATTGACAATTTTAAATTCCTTTGTCGTATAAACAACCCTTAATGAAGTCTAAGAACACAGTACGCTGTTTACTTAAGAAATACCGTAGGGTACGCTAGTTGCGTAACGATCGCTTAGCCGTAGGCGAGACGCTCAAGCGTCACGTTCGCTCACGGCCCAGTGATCACAGGACAGCACGTTATTGGTGATGACTAGAGTAATGATTCGCTATGGCGTAGCGGACGCTCGAGACCACGAGGAGATCACCAGCGGCGCAGACGCTCACAACGCTATACCTTTATGTCTAAACCTTTTATCAATGAAATACACAGAATACCTTAATGTGAATACAGGGTGTAAGTGCAACCTTGTGTAACCTGACTAACTACAAAGCTGCTTGAGCATCACCGACGCTCAAGTGAACACTTAAAACTATAGGAAATACACAGATACTGGTTTAGGGTCCAAAGCCTATTATCTGTATTATAACTATTATACTTGCAAAAAGAATCACAGTACAAATGATACACTACAATATAACAGAGACTTCCTAACCGAATAACTATACAAGAAATACAATACAATACTATGCTGATCTAATACAATACAATACTAGTCAATGGGAGATACGAGAGAAAGAGAAGGGAGAGAGAGAGAGAGAGAGACGGAGAGAGAGAGATTGGCTCACAGTAAGACAATATGATTACGGAGAAAAACTTACGCACAAGGGTAACGATCGCAAGCGCTTCTGGACAGCCAGCTTCCCGATTATCAGCAATGAGAACCGTTTGATGAGAAGTGCCAGCTGGATGCCACAGGCCCGTCTTTTATGCTACTCACACAATGCAATCCAATGGTCCCTACAATCTCATTGTCCATTGGACGCAGGAATTCGGCTTCGCATTATAACAAAGGTCATAGGTTGATTCATACAGGTGGGCTGTATCAGTGGTCTTGGTTATGCAAAACAATGGGTGATAACTAACACATTCCTGTCTTCTGGAGAGCTATTGTTTGGCGAATACAAAACAGAATCCTGTCTGGGTTCTGTTCTATATTCATGATGTCCACTTTCAGTTGAGACAATGACATCTCAGCCCTCATTCTCCTGTATACAAATCCTAATCCATTCGTAAACACAGGTGTTGGCCCTCCTCATTGAGTCTCAAAGCTCAGTGTAATTAAAGACTATTGTACTCCGTCTGCGGGAAAGATACTGATTTGGAGTACAATTGATCTTCAATTACTATTGCTTACCTTATGCATGTAAAGATATGAGGCCCTCCCAACATGCAAACTATTGTTTGGGGGATCTCTGAGGTCAAAGAGCCATTTGAGACCCATTGATACCTGTCTACAACTGTTCAGGTGCATGACTAAGTAAGAACAAATAATAATAAATGGACATAACTTCTTATGTCCATAACTATTCGCACGAGCGATTAATCCGCTCCAAACCAACACCGGAATATTGCTATTTAAATACTCTTCCGATGGGTACCAAACACCACTGTATGACTCCTGTTAGACCCTTCGCACAATACAAAGAGGGATTCCTCCGTTCAGGGACATTCTATATTAACCAAACTTTCAGAATCTATCAAAGGGACCATGATCTATAAAATACATTATTTATAAAAATGTGTAACGAATGAGTCGCACGCTACGACTACATACTCCTTACCGTAAATACGCATACCGAGTGCGAGCGAGTGCACACAGTAGCGGGTATGCGCCTTCACGGGAAAGCGCACGCATGCGCAGCGCGTACCAGGGTGAGGTGCAAATATGGCAATGTGTATAGAAACATTTTTCTGACTTTGACAATATATACTGGTGGTCAGCAAAATTCTGCACTGTCCTCCTACTATATACTGCGCACAACTAAAATGCTCCACAGGTATGGATGGATAGTATGCTTGACGACACAGAGGTAGAGCAATGGCCTACTGTACCGTACTGCTATATATATACTGGTGGTCAGCAAAATTCTGCACTGTCCTCCTACTATATACTGCGCACAACTAAAATGCAGGGGGACTTCTTGGCCTCTTTATTGTTGCTGCGGCAGCAGGCTTCCGCAACCCCATGGGTCATGCAGCTGGCCAATGGTGTTGTTGTAGTTAATCCAATGCAACTCGGATCAGAAATGCATGCAGGTGGTGTGACGACCCCTGCTGCATTACAATATTAGAGCTATCACTGTTGACTCCATATAAGCAGCAGCGATAGCACCTCCAGCCACATCTGAATTAGGCCCAATGTCTGTTGATAATTTTGCATTCATTGACAGTGGGAGCCAGGTCAGTGTTTTTGTTTCACTACAAGGCAGACGTTGACTATTCCAGAATCTATAGAATTTTGCAATTTGTGGATTATTTTAGATATGTAATTTCTTATACACGCAATTTGCATCTAATCCACAAGTGCCAGAAAAAAAGCGTGTTTTATTTAGCTCGCATATAGGGGTCAATTCACTTAGGTTAGGGCTGATGTTCTCACCACCATGAGTAAGTTCAGCTGGTTGCCGCACTTACGGTACTGCTAGACTCTGTGATTTTTGCTTACAGTCACATAGGGCTGGGCACAAAAATGAGCGAGATCAGGTCGTGAGGGGGGCGAGTTCGGGTGCCACTGTTTATTGTATTCTTTCCTAGACAATTTTCTCTCATGGAGAACAATTATGATGCTGGGAATAATGATTTAAGATGGAGACATCGTCTGGAGGTGTGCCCTACTAACATTGGCATTTCTATAATGGGTGCCATGGGTGCGGTGCACACGGGCCCCTGGGTCCAGGGAGGCCCACACCGCCACTGCATCCATTTTAATACTTACCTTTCCATAGTCCAGCGCCGGGAGCTGTGATCACGCCGGAAATCGCAGCCAAAATGGCCGCCACGCGTGGTAGCCAAATTGGTTTCCGGATTATGGCGGGCACCATGTTTCCGGAGACCTGCGCATGCGCAGTAGACTCCGGCACAGTGCCGGGGTCTACAGCGCCGTGCAGAGGAGAGGGCCCACCCGGAGGTGCACACGGGCCCCCTCCTTTGTACAAATGCCCCTGCCTACTAACCATCATGGTTTGTCACAAGAATTTGGAATAAATTTAATCCACTCGGAAATTGAACCCTAGGCAATCATGTTGGGCACTTTTTAGTTTGTAAGATTTGATTCTGTAATGATGGTCCTGATACAGAGTTATATTGGAATTGGAATTGCAATTGCGATTTTCTAGGCTACAGAACTGCTAATGTTAGCAAGTGAAGCTGCCGCCTAGAAATGAAATGAGACGTCCACTGGAACTATTCTAACTCACAATTGCTATACATTTGCAGCCTAAATGCAAAAACGAGGAACATTGACTGCTTGACTAGGTCTATGGCTATGCAGACTGGATGTAGTAGTAGTGATGCAGGCACCATGTTTCTCTGATCACATCTAACAACATATACACGCCCTGAATAGGCCATGAAACACCTGTGTATTTTCCGTCACTCCATGTTATCTCCCCTAAATGGTCACTTCCTGTCAATCATTTTGCAATGAAATCTTCACTGCGAGCGCACTCACAAAAGCACCTTTACACACATGCGCAGTCTGCCGATAATCGCTCACTTGCAAAAACATCGGCTTAGCGTACAACTCTGAATCCTCTGAATCAGGCCCTGTGAACAGACCAGACTCTAGTTATAATAAGTAGTGATGTGCACCGGAAATTTTTACGGGTTTTGTGTTTTGGTTTTGGATTCAGTTCCGCGGCCGTGTTTTGGATTCGGACGCGTTTTGTCAAAACCTCCCTGAAATTTTTTTGTCGGATTCGGGTGTATTTTGGATTCGGGTGTTTTTTTCAAAAACCCCTCAAAAACAGCTTAAATCATAGAATTTGGGGGTCATTTTGATCCCATAGTATTATTAACCTCAATAACCATAATTTCCACTCATTTCCAGTCTATTCTGAACACCTCACAATATTATTTTTAGTCCTAAAATTTGCACCGAGGTCGCTGAATGGCTAAGCTAAGCGACCCAAGTGGCGACACAAACACCTGGCCCATCTAGGAGTGGCACTGCAGTGTCAGACAGGATGGCACTTCAAAAAATAGTCCCCAAACATCACATGACGCAAAGATAAATGAAAGAAAAAAGAGGTGCAAGATGGAATTGTCCTTGGGCCCTCCCACCCACACTTATGTTGTATAAACAGGACATGCACACTTTAACAAACCCATCATTTCAGCGACAGGGTCTGCCACACGACTGTGACTGAAATGACTGGTTGGTTTGGGCCCCCACCAAAAAAGAAGCAATCAATCTCTCCTTGCACAAACTGGCTCTTCAGAGACAAGATGTCCACCTCCTCCTCATCCTCCGATTCCTCACCCCTTTCACTGTGTACATCCCCCTCCTCACAGATCATTAATTCGTCCCCACTGGAATCCACAATCTCAGGTCCCTGTGTACTTTCTGGAGGCAATTGCTGGTGAATGTCTCCACGGAGGAATTGATTATAATTCATTTTGATGAACATCATCTTCTCCACATTTTGTGGAAGTATCCTCGTACGCCGATTGCTGACAAGGTGAGCGGCTGCACTAAACACTCTTTCGGAGTACACACTGGAGGGGGGGCAACTTAGGTAAAATAAAGCCAGTTTGTGCAAGGGCCTCCAAATTGCCTCTTTTTCCTGCCAGTATACGTACGGACTGTCTGACGTGCCTACTTGGATGCAGTCACTCATATAATCCTCCACCATTCTTTCAATGGTGACAGAATCATATGCAGTGACAGTAGACGACATGTCAGTAATCGTTGCCAGGTCCTTCAGTCCGGACCAGATGTCAGCACTCGCTCCAGACTGCCCTGCATCACCGCCAGCGGGTGGGCTCGGAATTCTTAGCCTTTTCCTCGCAGCCCCAGTTGCGGGAGAATGTGAAGGAGGAGCTGTTGACGAGTCACGTTCCGCTTCACTTGACAAGTGTCTCACCAGCAGGTCTTTGCACCTCTGCAGACTTGTGTCTGCCGGAAAGAGAGATACAACGTAGGCTTTAAACCTAGGATCGAGCACGGTGGCCAAAATGTAGTGCTCTGATTTCAACAGATTGACCACCCGTGAATCCTGGTTAAGCGAATGAAGGGCTCCATCCACAAGTCCCACATGCCTAGCGGAATCGCTCCGTTTTAGCTCCTCCTTCAATCTCTCCAGCTGCTTCTGCAAAAGCCTGATGAGGGGAATGACCTGACTCAGGCTGGCGGTGTCTGAACTGACTTCACGTGTGGCAAGTTCAAAGGGTTGCAGAACCTTGCACAACGTTGAAATCATTCTCCACTGCGCTTGAGTCAGGTGCATTCCCCCTCTTTTGCCTATATTGTAGGCAGATGTATAGCCTTGAATGGCCTTTTGCTGCTCCTCCATCCTCTGAAGCATATAGAGGGTTGAATTCCACCTCGTTACCACCTCTTGCTTCAGATGATGGCGGGGCAGGTTCAGGAGTGTTTGCTGGTGCTCCAGTCTTCAGCACCCGGTGGCTGAATGCCGAAAGTGGCCCGCAATTCTTTGGGCCACCGACAGCATCTCTTGCACGCCCCTGTCATTTTTTACAAAATTTTGCACCACCAAATTCAATATATGTGCAAAACATGGAACGTGCTGGAATTTGCCCACATGTAATGCACGCACAATATTGGTGGCGTTGTCCGATGTCACAAATCCCCAGGAGAGTCCAATTGGGGTAAGCCATTCTGCAATGATGTTCCTCAGTTTCCGTAAGAGGTTGTCAGCTGTGTGCCTCTTATGGAAAGCGGTGATACAAAGCGTAGCCTGCCTAGGAACGAGTTGGCGTTTGCGAGATGCTGCTACGGGTGCCGCCGCTGCTGTTCTTGCTGCGGGAGGCAATACATCTACCCAGTGGGCTGTCACAGTCATATAGTCCTGAGTCTGCCCTGCTCCACTTGTCCACATGTCCGTGGTTAAGTGGACATTGGGAATAACTGCATTTTTTAGGACACTGGTGACTCTTTTTCTGATGTCTGTGTACATTTTCGGTATCGCCTGCCTAGAGAAATGGAACCTAGATGGTATTTGGTACCGGGGACACAGTACCTCAATCAATTCTCTAATTCCCTGTGAATACCGGACACACGTTTAACACCACCGCAGCTGCCAAGGCCTGAGTTATCCACTTTGCAGCAGAATGACTGCTGTGATATTTCATCTTCCTCGCAAAGGACTGTTGGACAGTCAATTGCTTACTGGAAGTAGTACAAGTGGTCTTCCGACTTCCCCTCTGGGATGACGATCGACTCCCAGCAGCAACAACAGCAGCGCCAGCAGCAGTAGGCGTTACACTCAAGGATGCATCAGAGGAATCCCAGGCAGGAGAGGACTCATCAGACTTGACAGTGACATGGCCTGCAGGACTATTGGCTTTCATGTCTAAGGAGGAAATTGACACTGAGGGAGTTGGTGGTGTGGTTTACAGGAGCTTGGTTACAAGAGGAAGGGATTCAGTTGTCAGTGGACTGCTTCTGCTGTCACCCAAAGTTTTTGAACTTGTCAATGACTTCTGATGAATGCGGTCCAGGTGACGTATAAGGGAGGATGTTCCTAGGTGGTTAACGTCCTTACTCCTACTTATTACAGCTTGACAAAGGCAACACATGGCTTGACACCTGTTATCTGCATTTCTGTTAAACTAATTCCACACCGAAGAGATGATTTTGTTTGTAATTTGACCAGGCATGGCAATGGCCATATTCGTCCCACGGACAACAGGTGTCTCCCTGGGTGCCTGACTTAAACAAACCACCTCACCATCAGAATCCTCCTTGTCAATTTTCTCCTCAGCGCCAGCAACACCCATATCCTTATCCTGGTATACTTCAACAGTGACATCTTCAATTTGACTATCAGGAACTGGACTGCAGGTGCTCCTTCCAGCACTTGCAGGGGGCATGCAAATGGTGGAAGGTGCCACCTCTTCCCGTCCAGTGTTGGGAAGGTCAGGCATCGCAACCGACACAATTGGACTCTCCTTGGGGATTTGTGATTTAGAAGAATGTACAGTTCTTTGCTGTGCTTTTGCCAGCTTAAATCTTTTCATTTTTCTATCGGAAGGATGAGTGCTTCCATCCTCATGTGAAGCTGAACCACTAGCCATGAACATATGCCAGGGCCTCAGCCGTTCCTTGCCACTCCGTGTCGTAAATGGCATATTGGCAAGTTTACGCTTCTCATCAGACGCTTTTAATTTTGATTTTTGGGTCATTTTACTGAACTTTTGTTTTTTGGATTTTACATGCTCTCTACTATGACATTGGGCATCGGCCTTGGCAGACGACGTTGATGGCATTTCATCGTCTCGGCCATGACTAGTGGAAGCAGCTTCAGCACGAGGTGGAAGTGGATCTTGATCTTTCCCTATTTTACCCTCCACATTTTTGTTCTCCATTTTTTAATGTGTGGAATTATATGCCAGTAATATATCAATAGCAATGGCATACTGTACCGTACTGCTATATATATACTGGTGGTCAGCAAAATTCTGCACTGTCCTCCTACTATATACTGCGCACAACTACAATGCAGCACAGGTATGGATGGATAGTAAACTTGACGACACAGAGGTAGAGCAATGGACTACTGTACCGTACTGCTATATATATACTGGTGGTCAGCAAAATTGTGCACTGTCCTCCTACTATATACTGCGCACAACTACAATGAACACAGGTATGGATGGATAGTATACTTGAAGACACAGAGGTAGAGCAGTGGTCTACTGTACTGTACTGCTATATATATACTGGTGGTCAGCAAAATTCTACACTGTCCTCCTACTATATACTGCGCACAACTAAAATGCAGCACAGGTATGGATGGATAGTATACTTGATGACACAGAGGTAGAGCAATGGACTACTGTACCGTACTGCTATATATATATACTGGTGGTCAGCAAAATTCTGCACTGTCCTCCTACTATATACTGCGCACAACTAAAATGCAGCACATGTATGGATGGATAGCATACTTGACGACACAGAGGTAGAGCAATGGACTACTGTAACGTACTGCTATATATATATACTGGTGGTCAGCAAAATTCTGCACTGTCCTCCTACTATATACTGCGCACAACTAAAATGCTCCACAGGTATGGATGGATAGTATGCTTGACGACACAGAGGTAGAGCAATGGCCTACTGTACCGTACTGCTATATATATACTGGTGGTCAGCAAAATTCTGCACTGTCCTCCTACTATATACTGCGCACAACTAAAATGCAGCACAGGTATGGATGGATAGTATACTTGACGACACAGAGGTAGAGCAATGGACTACTGTACCGTACTGCTATATATATACTGGTGGTCAGCAAAATTTTGCACTGTCCTCCTACTATATACTGCGCACAACTACAATGCAGCACAGGTATGGATGGATAGTATACTTGACGACACAGAGGTAGAGCAATGGACTACTGTGCCATACTGCTATATATATATACTGGTGGTCAGCAAAATTATGCACTGTCCTCCTACTATATACTTCAATGCAGCACAGATATGGAGCGTTTTTCTGGCAGAGAACGTAGATATTTTTAGCACACTGAGCACAGATATTTTCAGCACACTGAGCACAGATATTTGCAGCACACTGAGCACAGATATTTGCAGCACACTGAGCACAGATATTTGCAGCACACTGAGCACAGATATTTGCAGCACACTGAACACAGAAACTGAGAGAACGCAGCCAAGTCCTCTCGCTATCATCTCCAATGCACGAGTGAAAATGGCGGCGACGCGCGGCTCCTTATATAGAATACGAATCTTGCGAGAATCCGACAGCGGGATGATGACGTTGGAACCGTGTAAAATGGGTGAAGTTCGGGGGGAGGGTTCGGATCCCGAGGAATTGAACCCGCTCATCTCTAATAATAAGACTGAGGGATTAGAATATTTCTTGTCAGACTCTATAAGAGCACGGTTTGGATAAATATGCAGAAGTTTCTTATAGAGGATTCCTGTTCATTTCCAGATATTGGAGATAACTTTGCTCACTAATAGGGGTTGATTTAACTTTCTCCTCTGCATACCACCTGCAGAGCAACAGTCAGACTGAATGTACCATTCAATTCAGGAACAGCACTTGAAGGTACAGTATTATGTTTTTGATTTGCAGAATGACTCCTCAGTATAAGAGTATCTGCCTGGGGGAGAGTTTGTATAATTCCTCACACACTTCAACTGGTAATTCACATTCTTAAAGTCATTCTGATTTTTTAATGTACTGTGCTTGGGAAAATGTTCACTTGTCTCTGGCACATCATACTTCTTAAATAGTTTACCCATCATCATCTTGGGCAATTGAAATTTAAAGTTGAATATAAAGTCTGACTAAATATTTGGTTGCAGCAAGCCATGGGAAGTTAGGGCCTACACAAGAGCACTGTGTGCAGCCTGTGCAAATGGTCACACGCTGCCTATCTAATGTTCTGTCATTCTCACAGCTCAGACCTGGCTTCCTAGACTGCCCTCCTCCTCCTCTGAGTGCACTCACTGATGTCTCCCACATGCACCTAGAGGCAAATGCTTACATTGCCCCCGGGAGTTACACCCATCTCACAATTAGCCTCTACTAACTTGGTAAGGAAAAGACAAATATCACAACTTGCCAAGTTCTTTTTACTTGGCCTTCAGCATTTTGCATCACATCAACAGACAGGACATCTGTAATGAAACAATTCCAGTGACAATATGTACAGCAGCACCCCCTTTCCAACAGAATAGGCTTCTGGTAAATGCTGTATACATTGCAGTCCTTTCTGATTTGTCAACTGGGCATTCAAACCTAAATAAGCGTGACCCTACAAATTCTACAGTACCGGAAATCATAGTGTAAACGGACAGCCTCATGTTTATCTTCATCTCTGCCACAATTTGGTCTCGGTATTTATGTATTTATGTTCACACTTAAAACAAAGAGAAACTTTATTATAGTTATGTTGCTGACGTGTAGTATGCTGTTTTGCGCTGGCTGCTGACAGCATTTATTTCAAAGAGCCTTTGTATTAAGGTGATGTGTAATGGAACAAAGCTATTTTCGTGAAAGTTTTTGTACCTAATGCTCCTTGGCTTTAACAACTGTTTTGATGGCACCCTCTTACATGGCACACTGTTGGCCACTTACCATTAAGCCACTGAGTGAGATTGAGTATGGATCTCATGGAAAGTTTGTAAGTGGTTAACTTTATCAGCAGTGATCTGGCTCCTATGGTAAGAACTGTAGGTGTGATCTCTTTATCTCAAGAGTTCACAAAGCTATCAACAAGAGTGGGCAAAGGAGGGAGATATGCAAAAAGTTTCTAGGAAAATTAGTTGGCGCTCCTGTTCAAATCAAAAGGAAAAGTGGTAAAAGGTGGTAGAAGAGGGTTGGCGCTGAGAGTAAGTGAATGGTTAATACTTATCTAAATGGTGGGGTATGTGGGCTTTATATATTTTCTTCCTTCCCCTTTGTTTTCTTTAAAGGTATTCCTCCAATGAGTTTAGACGATGCATGCAAACAAAAAGTGGAATAGCTGTAGGTTATATGCTGATTCCGTATTATTTCCCAAAATACTAACTCGAGATATATTATTCCTTTATAGCTTTCTTATACGTTATATATCTTAATGAATATACCTGGCTTACATATTCAATAGTATAGTAAAGCACATAAAGGTTTCTTTTCAAGATGATTAAAAACAGGCGTCTTTCAATGTGATATGTTTCTGAGGCAAGTGCGTACCTCAACTTACACAGTAAAAATTGATAGAAGACTTATCAAGGTATCTTTTTAGAGCAAGACCATGCTCCAATCACAAGTCAAATAGTGTAAACAGTGCACAAGAGGTAGTTTTCACGGTGCATACCTAACGTACACTAATTAAGTGTAGTATCCTCCTATCAAGGTAGTAAATCGTACCAGTACTCACAGATGTTCTTATATGTTGCAGTCACATCAAGGTATCTTTGTCTTCTTTCAGGAAGATAGAGGCTTGTATGCAAATATATAACTATTTTTAATAAAATATTGGCTGCCGGGGTGCACCGCCCGTGATTGGGACTGGAAGGACCAGCAATATTCAGCATACAAGGACCGGTAACCGATGAGCAGTGCCGTAACTAGACATTTTAGCGCTGTGTGCAAGAAACAGCATCCGCGCCCCCCCCCCCATGTTAGTTACGGACATAAAAAATAGGGGTGGGGCTTCATGGAGCATCCATTAGTCACATAACTCCGCATGGTAGCGCCCGTTACTCACACTACACTGCACAGTAGCGTCTGTTACTCACATCACTCTGCATGGTAGCACCCATTATTCACATTACACCACATGGTAGAGTCCATTAGTCACGTTACGCAGCATGGTAGTGTCCATTAGTCACGTTACGCAGAGTGGTGGCGTCCATTAGGGGCAATACACAGTGCGATAGCTTCGGTCAATTTCATTACACAGCACTGTAACGTCCGTCGGCCACATTACACAGCACGGCAGTGTCCGTCGCCACATTATACAGTACAGTAGCGTTCATCGGCCACATTATACAGCGCGGTAGCATCCGTCGGCCACATTGCACAGCATCTGTCGACCACATTACACAGCACGGTAGCATCCATCGGCCACATTACACAGCACGGCAGCGTCCGTCGGCCACATAACACAGCACAGCAGCATCCGTCTGCCACATTACACAGCACGGCAGCATCCGTCTGCCACATCACACAGCACGGCAGCATCCGTCTGCCACATTACACAGCACGGCAGCATCCGTCGGCCACATTACACAGCATCCGTCGGCCACATTACACAGCACGGCAGCATCCGTCGGCCACATTACACAGCACGGCAGCATCCGTCGGCCACATTACACAGCACGGCAGCATCCGTCGGCCACATTACACAGCACGGCAGCATCCGTCGGCCAC
Organism: Pseudophryne corroboree; assembly: GCF_028390025.1. NCBI lineage: Eukaryota > Metazoa > Chordata > Amphibia > Anura > Myobatrachidae > Pseudophryne > Pseudophryne corroboree. Next base: position 347,858,046 of record NC_086451.1, read on the forward strand.
ATTACACAGCACGGTAGCGTCCATCAGTCACATTACACAGCCAGCAGCATCCGATAGTCACAGACAGCAGTACTCAATGTGTGTGTGTGTGTGTGTGTATACACACACACACACACACACACACACACAAACACAAACATACAAACACATTAGATTAATGTATGTGCAGTTTTTGGAGTGTTTTGGGTTTTGTTTTACAAATCTTTCCACTGTATTGTACACCGTGATTTGTTTTAAAAATCACTGAGACACATTCCAGGATGAGTAAGATAGACCGGCCTTGTGGTTAATGTTATTTAGTTTACTGCCCGAAACAGTAATAAACACATAATGGACAGTAAATAATACCTACATGATAAGAGTCTGCACAGGGACGGAGAGGAGGAGAGAGACTTCACTCCTGTGAAGCCAGCAGCAGCCGTCTATGAGATGAGTCATCTCCAGTACCCGGCAGTGTTTGCACAGTGCTAGAGCAGGAGGAGGGGGGCGGACCGAGCAGAGGGGGACTGAGTGTGGGGAGAGAGCTGCGCCGCTGCCTGCTGTGACTAATGTAATGTATATTAGCAGTGCTGCCTCCGGCAGGGAAGGTGCCGGGCACAGCGCTACTAATATTACATTACACTACAGCGGGCAGTGCTGTAGCTGATGAGGAGAAATGAGTGTGGAGCGGATGTTGCGCCCACAGCCTAACTGCGCTGTGTGCAAAGCCCCCTTCGCACACACATAGTTACGGCACTGCCTATGAGGCTAAATATAGATAAATAAAAGGTGGACGTTTCGAGTATGCTACTCTTTATCAAGGCTGATGAAGGACTATGGAAAAAGTACATTTATAGCAAGAGTCATGAAATTGAGGTGAATGACGTCACTTCCAGTTCCGGTAACTTCCGGGAAGTGTGCATCAAAACATAGTGCTTTTTTCTCTCTCTATATATTAACACATTGGTGGTATAGCGGTATGTGCGGTCAAACTGTTGGCAGTAATGGTGGTGACCTTGTCCTAAGAATGATAAACAGAATCTCTCTGAAACCGCTGTGACCGGAAGTGACGATCCGGGGTTACTGGGAAATGTAGTTTTGTAGTTCTGTAGTTCTGTAGTTCTGTAACCAGAAGTCCCGTCTTTTACATTGCGGCCGGGAGTATCAGAACAGAATGACTTCTGGGGATTGTAGTAGACATTGATGGTTTCCCCGGCGACGTTTCCAACAATGAATGGTTCTCAATCGTCTGGACATTTATAATTTCATGATAAAACGGTGGAACATCAACTGCATTCGTTTTCACTTTTGAATCTTTGTTTTTAATTAAAAAACAATATTTGAAAATAACAGGAAGTTAGTGTTAATGAACTGTAGCCATCCATATTATAGATTAAAGAATATATAAGGGCGGAGTCAAAAAAAAACAGTCAAAAGGAGGATAAGATGAAATCACCATCCCTATTGAAGATAGGAAAATAAGAATAAAAGTGAAAAAGGGCAGGGTCCAAACGGTCAGATGAAAACACCTTAAATAGTGTGCGTTTATTAATTATACAGTACGTGAATGAAAGGACAAAATCCCCCACTATCACCAAAGTCGGAATGAAGGAAAATAGCTCTTTATAGGAACCATTTGAGTTCGAAATCATGGTTGAGTCCTCTTGGACTAAGAGTTTTTAATTCAAAAATTGTCTGCATTTCTGTCTTTGCTAGTCTGCTCTCTATATTTTTGTCCTTCCAAGTTGCTTTTACATGCTTCAGACCAATGAATTTTTTTAGATGGTTAATGGAACAATTATGGTTGGTTTTGAAGTGGTTTGAGAGATGATGCGTTGGAAGTCCTTTTTTAATATTCCTTAGATGTTTGGAGATTCTTATTTTCAAGGAGGGAGATGGTCAGTGCTTTGGTTCCTGCCAAGTGCCTGAGTGATAAATGCTGCCAGATGGGTAGCCAACAATGACAGTTCCTTCCGTGAACCCAGAAGAAAGAGCCTAGGAATGACGGTCAGGATAAAGCCCATATTCAATGATCAGTATGCAGAGAAATATTGAAACAGTACAACTGCCATGTCAGTAGTAAGAGGGAGTGAAGCCTTGTCACCACAGGATTGTACCTGAGATAGATGCCACAGGAATTGGATAAAGAGACCTGTACTTTTTCATATTGTTTCCCATTGTTTTGTTTGTTTGTGTTTTTTATATGTTGCTCTGTATGTGCTTGAAAAACATTTTATGATTAGACTTGCAAGCTTTCTGACCTGACTGGTGTTGCAGCTGTGCTATGTTGGTACTGCAGTGGAATATGTTGGTACTGCAGTGGTACTGCAGTGGTACTGCAGTGGAGTACTGGAGTACCACAGCTGTGGAATGGTGGCGCTGTAGCTGTGGAATGGTGGCGCTGCAAGCTGTGGAATGGTGGTGTCACAGCCGTGGAATAGTGGTGCTGGCAGCTGTGGAATGATAGTGCTACAGTTGTGGAATAGTGGTGCTGCAGCTGTGGAGTGTTAGTGCTGCAGCTGTGGAATGATAGTGGTGCAGTTGTGGAATGATAGTGCTGCATTTGTGGAATGATAGTGCTGCAGTTGTGGAATGATGGTGCTGCAGTTGTGGAATGATAATGCTGCAGTTGTGGGTTCTACAGAAAAAAAACCCACACAGAAAAACCCCCATTGTCATAAATGTCACAGACAAAACGTCCATAATTTATCATAAATGGTAACAAGGAAAGAACGCACATGAGAGAAGTACACAGAAAAATTGCACATGGAAAAAAAACTGGTTTCCCTGTGTGTTTTTATTCTGATTATTACCACATCTATGGAATGACGGTGCTGCAGCTGTGGAATAATGGTGCTGCACAGTAGCTGTGGATTGATGGTGCTGCAGGCAGCTTTAAAATGATCGTGCTACAGCTACAGAATGTTCGTGCTACAGCTGTGTAGTAATTCTAGTGCTGCAGCTTTGAAATGACAGTGCTGCAGCTGTGGAATGATGGTGCTGCAATATGGACACCTACCTGTACTTAGTCTCTCTAGCCAAAAGTTGACAGACCTTGACTAGAACTTGGAAGATTAAAATAGCTATATGTATAGTTCCAGATGTAAAGTGTTTTAAACTGTCACACAAACTAAATATAAATATAAAAATATGTTACAAACAATATTTTAACTGCCCTCCTTCCCCAGGAGTTTGCCCTCTGGATTCTGCTGCAGTGCTGCCTAATAATAATTATATTCTTTTATGTATTTTATTCTGCTCCTGTACTATTACACTGCAGTAATAACCTTCATGCTTGTCCACTTTTCTCTTGTTATATTGCAAATTATTAGCCAATAAAACAGACTGCTTCAATTTTGACAGATTCCCTCGTGGTACAGGACTCGGAAAGCCAATAAAAAAGTGTGTGTTGAAAATAGAAAAAATATACACTGACTGAAATACTGTAGGTCATTGATTAGAGAGCAAAGTTGCGATGTTTGCAGGGAAGCAGAGAATTGCAACAGCCTATGGGACTAGTTGAGCAGAAGCCGATCCCTGTAAAAGTCGCAGCAGGTACACTAATACACCTATTGTACTGGAGCAGTGCCAACATAAGATGTCATCTTGTGGAGTAAGATTATTGAAATGAAAGAAAAGTGTATAGCGGACACAGATTTAGGGGCCTTCTTTGCTGTACATGAGGGTTAAAGACCATTTTTACTACACAAAGGGACCTATTTGTTAATCAACTGCTGTTTCCACATGTATAAAGCAAGAATTAAGTATTCCTTAAATGTAAGAATACAGGAAGCAGCTGATATCAGATATTTCTCCTGCTTCTGGCAGCCAGTCCTCGCAGCATTTGTCACCATAATTTTCTAGATCCTAGAAAACTAGATCATGTTCCGGTGAGCTGCAGCACATCCAGAGGTGGATTTAGACATCATGGGGCCCTAAGCAAGACACCAATTTGGGGCCCCCCTTCCTCAAACAATCCTTAACACTATATCCTGACATCACAGCATGTGGCTGTGCCTGCTGTGTTTGGGCCACCTTCCCTTGCACGTCCATAAGGCGTCAGCACCAGCGCAGGTTCTACCTGCACTCCTGCAGTGGGGTCAGAATCCGGAGCATCCTTCTCGGGCAGCGTGGGGACTGATTCTGCCCTTATCCGGTCTCTGCCACCACCAGCAGCTCTCCCAGTAGCCGCACTAGCTGCTGGCGGCAGAGGCTGTAAATAAGCAGAATCATCCCTGAACAGCAGCTCCGGCAGGGAAGGAACTATACTTTCTCTTACGTCCTAGAGGATACTGAAGGTATAGACAGGTCCACTAGGAGCCATGGGCATTTTAAAAAATTTACAGTGTGGGCTGGCTCCTCCCTCTATGCCCCTCCTACCAGACTCAGTTTAGAAAATGTGCCCGGAGGAGCTGGTCTCGCTGAAGGAAGCTCCTGAAGTTTTCTGCATTTATTTTCTTTTTTATTGTTTTCAGGCAGGTCTGGCAGGCACCAGACTGCCTGCTTCGTGGGACTTAGGGGAGAAGGACGGCCCAACCTCCCTAGGGTTAATGGTCCCGTTCCCCGCTGACAGGACACTGAGCTCCTGAGGGTCCTATTCGCAAGTCCCCCCATCGCAAGCGTACAGACCCGCAGCACGCCGCTACCCCTAACAGAACCGAAAGTCAGAAGAGTGGTGAGTAGGTAGCCGGCGTCCCGGTTAGCGGGTTGCCAGCTGTAATGGCGGCACAAGGGTAGGAGCACAGCACTGACATGCAGGTTGCGCTCCAGGCTTCAGAGACACTGTAGTGACCGCTGTGAGGGGCGAGCTAAAGCCACTAATATAGCCACACTGGCAGTGCACTACAGGCGTTTTAGCCCACTGTAGAACAGAATTACCTCAGCCAGTATATAAAACCCGGAAAGTCAGCTCGCCATTAAGGGGGCGGGGCTTCACTCTGAGCAGATCCAGCAGCTCACCAGCGCTATTTTCCCTCTGCAGCTATACAGACAGACTGGCAGGGAAGCACAGCTCCTCCACAAGGACTCAAGAGCACCTCAGTGATACCAGGGGGTCATAGCAAGTGGGGGGGACCAATATGTGGTATACTAAACCCTATTTAAGGTACTTAGTTTGCGACCCAGCTAAACTTGTACTTTAGCTATATGGGCGCTGTGTGGCTGGCTCCATTATACTCTGTGTCTCCCTAGAGGGCTTTGTGTGGGTTAACTGTGTTTTACCCTATTTTCCTGTGTGTGTGTGTGTGTGTGTGTGTGTGTGTGTGTGTGTGTGTGTGTGTATTCTTTCACATTTACTATGTCAAAGGAGTGTTTATCATGCACAGCAGAGTGTCTTTCTCAATCTAGGGGATCACTGTTGTTTACTCAGGGTAGTTCACATTCTCAGGCTAGTGGATCTGAACCAGTATGGTTAGATTCATTAAAGGGGATGATTTCAAATATTTTGAATAAATTATCCCAAAATGAGAAGGAGACGCAATACTTAAGGCAATCTGTTGATGACCTGATGAATAGAGATTCAGTGGTCATTCCAGCGTCTCAGACCCCTGTCATTTGTCCACAGAAGCGTACTCTGGCCCAAATCATGCAGGCTGATACCGATGATGATGATGTATCAGACATAGAGGAGGGTGATGTGAACTCGGGAGGTGGTGATGCAGCTGTGTCACAGGGAATACAGGCCCTGATAGAAGCTATTAGAGAGGTCCTGCAAAACCCTGATAAGATATCGGAGGACGAGGAGGAATCTTATTTTAATGTGAAAAAGAGATCCTCAGCTACTTTCCCTGCATCTAAGGAATTAAATTCCCTATTTGAAGCAACTTGGGTAAATCCTGACAAGAAGTTTCAGGTCCCAAAACGGTTACTCACATCCTTCCCGTTTCCTCAGGATGATATGAAAAAATGAGAAAACCCACCGATAGTTGACGCATCGGTTTCTAGGCTGTCTCATAAGATAGTTTTACCTGTTCCTGGGGCAGCTTCCTTGAAGGATGCTGCAGACCGCAAGATTGAGACCACTCTCAAATCCCTGTACACAGCTGCGGGGGTGGCCCAGAGACCCACTATAGCTTGTGCATGGATCTCTAGGGCCATTGCAAAATGGTCAGGTAATCTAATTAAGTTAGATTCCTTATCCGGGGGGGGGGGAGGCGATCATTTTTCTCCTACAACATAAACAGGATTCTGCTAATTTTATGGGGGAGGCCATAAAGGAAATTGGTTTACTCAATTCCATGGCAGTGTCAGCACGCAGGGGCTTGTGGCTACGCCAGTGGACTGCGGACGCGGATTCCAGGAAAGGTGTGGAAAGCCTACCTTTCACAGGTGAAGCCCTTTTTGGAGATGAACTGGATACGTGGATATCCAAGGCTATGGCGGGTAAGTCTACATACATTCCTTCCGCAGCTCCCCCGGCAAGAGAATCCTAAACTGCTCCAACTCTGCAGTCCTTTCGGACAGTGAAGTTTAAAAACAAAACCAAAGGTTCTTCTACGGCCTTCAAAGGCAATAGAGGTAAACCCAGAAAACCAGCACCTGCAGGTTCACAGGAACAGAACCCCGGTTCTGCTTCCTCTAAGCCTTCAGCGTGACGGTGGTCTGCACTGCCTGGAAGACAGGCAGGTGGGAGCCCGTTTTATATTCTTCAGTGACATATGGGCACCATCATGCCAGGATCCCTGGGTCAGAGATCTTATAGCCCAGTGTTAGAGACTGGAGTTTCAGGAACTCCCACCTCACAGATTCTTCAAATCAGGCTTACCAGCTTCTCAAGAAGCAGTTATGACTTTACAGGAAGCAATTCAAACACTGTTACAGACTCGGGTCATTGTTCTAGTTCCACTTCAGCTGCAAAACCAGGGTTATTATTCCAACATGTTTGTAGTTCTGAAACCGGACCGTTCGGTAAGGCCCATTTTAAATCTCAAGTTGTTGCACCTGTACTTATGGGTGTTCAAGTTCAAGGTGGTGTCTGACAGCGGTGAGCTCAGGTCTGGAAGAGGGGGAATTCTTGGTGTCTCTGGATATCAAGGATGCATACCTTCATATTCCGATTTGGCTGCCTCATCAGGCTTTTCTAAGGTTTGCCTTACAGGACTGTCACTACCAGTTCCAGACCCTGCCATTTGGCCTCTTTATGGCACCAAGGGTGTTCACCAAGGTAATGGCAGAAATGATGTTTCTCCTCCGCAAAGAGGGAGTGAACATAATACCGTACCTGGACGATCTGCTGATAAAAGCACCATCCAGGGAGAGGTTGTTAGTCAACATTGCCCTCTCAACCCGACTACTCCAGGATCACGGGTGGATTCTGAACCTACCAAAATCTCATTTGGAACCAACACAGAGGCTTCCGTTCATGGGGATGATACTGGATACGGAGGCACAGAAGGTATTCCTTCCGTTGGAAAAGGCATTGGTGTTCCAGTCGATGGTGCGGGATGTTCTTAGACAAACCCAGATATTGGTGCATCTATACATTCACCTTCTGGGAAAGATGTTAGCCGCTTACGAGGCGTGCAGCATGAAAGGTTTCACGCAATGCCCTTCCAGCTGGATCTGTTGGACAAATGGTCCGGATCGCATCTTCACATGCACCAGAGGATCCATCTGTCACCAAAAGCCAGGATTTCTCTACTGTGGTGGATTCAGACTTCTCATCTGACCGAGGGCCGAAGGTTCTGGATTCAAAATTGGATTCTGCTAACCACAGATGCAAGCCTCAGAGGTTGCGGAGCGGTCACCCAGGGGGAACAGTTCCAAGGAAAATGGTCAAGTCAGGAAGCCATTCTTCCAATCAACATTCTGGAACTAAGGGCCACGTACAACGCCCTGCTACAGGCATCGCATATTCTTCAAGATCAAGCCATTCAGGTTCAGTCGGACAATGTGACGGCAGTAACGTACATAAACCGACAGGGTGGAACAAAGAGCAGAGCAGCAATATCAGAGGTAACAGGGATTCTCCTCTGGGCAGAAAGACACGTTGTGGTGTTGTCTGCGATCTTCACTCCGGGAGTAGACAACTGGGAAGCAGACTTCCTCAGCAGACATGACCTCCACCCAGGAGAGTGGGGCCTTCACTCGGAGGTGTTCGGGTGCTTGACACGTCGGTGGGGATTACCACACATCGACATGATGGCCTCTTATCTCAACAAGAAGCTCAAGCTGTATTGTTCCAGGTCAAGGGACCCACAAGCAGTGGCGGTGGACGCTCTGGTGACTCCATGGGTCTACCAGATGGTGTACGTGTTTCCACCACTCCCATTCATCCCAAAGATTCTTAAAAGAATAAAAAGGGAAAAGGTTGAAGCAATTCTCATTGCTCCGGACTGGCCAAGAAGGGCCTGGTATGCGGATCTACTAGAGATGCTCATAGAGGACCCGTGGCCTCTACCTCTTCGCAAGGACCTTCTCCAACAAGGGACCATTTGTCTATCAAGACTTACCTCGGCTACGTTTGATGGCATGGAGGTTGAGCGTCAAATTTTAGCCTGGCAGGGGATCCCGGATAGGGTTATTCCAACCCTGATCCAAGCCATAAAGAGGGTAACATCTAAACATTACCACTGTATTTGAAAAAATATGTCTCTTGGTGTGAGTACAGGAAATTCCCTGTGGTGGAATTTCAACTGGGACGTTTTCTCCTTTTCCTGCAGTCAGGTGTGGAAGTGGGCCTACGTTTGGGCTCCATAAAAGTCCAGATTTCTGCCTTATCCATTTTCTTCCAGAAACAATTGGCTTCTCTTCGTGAGGTTGACATTTTTTAAGGGGGTTCTGCACATCCAACCGCCTTTTGTGCCTCCTACGGCACCTTGGGATCTCAACGTGGTGTTGCAGTTCCTGCAATCAGAATGGTTTGAGACTTTACAGGATGCTGACGTCAAGTTTCTTACGTGGAAGGCCGTCACGCTATTGGCCTTGACTTCTGCGAGGCAAGTGTCGGAGCTGGGGGCATTGTCTCACAAAAGCCCCATTTGATTTTTCATGAAGATAGGGCTGTACTCAGAACTCGTCAGCAATTTCTTCCAAAGGTGGTTTCAGAGTTCCATATCAACCAACCTATTGTGGTTCCGGTGGTTACCAACACCTCTGTTACTTCAAAGTCCTTGGATGTTGTGAGGGCTTTGAAGATCTATGTGAAGCAGACAGCTTGTCACAGAAAATCTGACTCGCTGTTTGTTCTCCATGATCCCAATAAAATTGGGTGTCCTGCTTCAAAGCAGACAGTTGCATGCTGGATCAGGCTTACTATCAGGCATGCTTCTTCCACGGCAGGTTGCCGTGTCCAAAATCTGTACAGGCCCCCTCTACTAGGTCAGTGGGATCTTCCTGTGTGGCTGCCCTGGGAGTCTCGGCTTCACAGCTCTGCCTGGCAGCTACTTGGACAGGTTCGAACATGTTTGCTTAGTTCTACAAGTTCGATACTTTGTCCTCTGAGGACCTTCAGTTTGGTCAATCAGTTCTGCAAGAACCTCAGTACTCTCCCACCCGGTTTGGGAGCTTTGGTACATCCCCATGGTACTAATGTGGACCCCAGTATCCTCTAGGATGTAAGAGAAAATAGGATTTTAATTACCTACCGGTAAATCCTTATCTTGTAGTCCGTAGAGGATACTGGGCGCCCGCCCGGTGCTTCATTTCTCCCTGCACTGTTACTTGGTTAAGCATTGTTGGTTCAGCGGTTGTTGTTCCTGGTTTAAAGTTTGGTTAGCTTGGCTTTCCTCTAGTTTGTGTGTGCTGGTTCGGAATCTCACCACTATCCTTTTATATCCTTCTCTCAAAGTATGTCTGTTTCCTCGGGCACAGTTTCCTAGACTGAGTCTGGTAGGAGGGGCATAGAGGGAGAAGCCAGCCACACTATCAATTTCTTAAAGTGCCCATGGCTCCTAGTGGACCTGTCTATACCCCATGGTACTAATGTGGACAGAGCCAGCCCTAACCAATATGATGCCCTAGGCAAGATTTTGGCTGATGCCCCCTAGCACCACCGCTGGTTCCGCCTCTGACCTTGCACCTCTTTCCCAGCACCATAACTCCTCACCCATAGCAGTCCTTATTTTGGAGTTTGTACCCCCTATATTTTAAATAGGAACAGTTCGCACATTTGGCGCACAGCCCAAAAGGGGTGTGTTTTTGCTGGCAAGGGGCATGGCCACACAATAGTAACCCCAATTCCAATTACGCCACACAGTACTGCAACTTTATTCACGTTTGATCATGCGATAGTGTCCATAATTCATATTACATCCCACAGTAGTATTACTTTACCGTATAAACATTACTCCTCACAGTAGAGCCCTTTATTCACATTACATCACACTGAATTGCTCCTTATTCACATTACACCACACCCTATTGCTCTTTATTCATATTAGACGACACAGTAGTGCCCTTTCTATACGCAACGCCACACAGTAGAGCACCTTATACACATAATGCCACACATAAGTAATGCATTTATACACATAATTCCACACAGTAATGCCCCTTACACATTATTAATGTCCTTATAAACATAATGTGCCTTACACATTATGACAACCTTTATTAATGCCCTTTTACACATAATGTCCCTTACATATATGCCGCACATTATTAATGCCCTTATACACATATTGACACACATAGTGCCCCCTACACATTTGCTGCACATTATTAGTGCCCCTATACACATAATGACACACATACAGTAGTACCCTGTTACACATATGCTGCACATTATTAATGCCCATATACACATAATGACACACATAGTGCCCCTTACACATATTTTGCACATTATTAATGCATTTTTACATGACACACATAATGCTCCTTACACATATTCTGAACACTACTGCACAACCAACCCACTCACATGCACACAGCACTCACACTGCCACTAACACTGTGACCTCTGCCTCTGCTTGGATACAGATGTGTCCTCATAAATCTTGCCTCAATGCTAACGTCGGGCACCTTTTTATATGAAAATGCATCTTATTTGCATTGCTATGTGGCTAGGGTGCACAAGCAGATTCTGCTGATTAAAATGATATGCAGCATGCCTATATATTGTGTGAGACTGTGGCTGTATCTGCATAAGAAATGCTACACACAGAATATAGGCATGCCACATATCATTTTAATCAGCAAAAAACTGCTGATGCCCCTAGGCATATCAAATGCCCTAGGCCATAGGTTCTCAAACTCGGTCCTCAGGACCCCACACAGTGCATGTTTTGCAGGTAACCCAGCAGGTGCACAGGTGTATTAATTACTCACTGACACATTTTAAAAGGTCCACAGGTGGAGCTAATTATTTCACTTGTGATTCTGTGAGGAGACCTGCAAAACATGCACTGTGTGGGGTCCTGAGGACCGAGTTTGAGAACCTATGCCCTAGGCAATTGCCTAGTTTGCCTATGCCTATGGCCGGCTCTGAATGTGGACCCCAGTATCCTCTACGGACTACAAGAAAAGGATTTACCGGTAGGTCATTAAAATCCTATTTTTCTTTTAGGAGGAGCTGGCAGTGGACAACCCGCTGCTGTGAGCGGTTTGTATTGCAGTTTCGGACCGAGCAGGAAGCCAAAGGGATCCAACAGCAAAGGGGAGAGAGAGACTGTGGACAGGAACAAAAAGCGAGATGGGAGCTGGCGGTAGATGTTTACGAAGAGACAGGGGGAGATGTACTAAACAATGAAAAGAGTGGAGAAGTGAGCCAGTGGAGAAGTTGGCCATAGCAACTAATAAGCTGCTCTGTATAATTTTATAGTATGCAAATTATAAATGTTACTTCAATGCTGATTGGTTGCCATGAGCAACTTTTCCACTGGCTCACTTCTCCACTCTTTTCACTGCTTAGTACATCTCAGAGAGAGCAAGAGAGGTGGAGAGAGAGAGGCAGAGAGAGGAGAGAGAGAGAGGAAAAAGGTGAGAGGCAAAGAGAGGAGAGAGAAGCACAGAAAGAGGAGAGAGAGGGAGGCAGAGAGGGGAGAGATGGGCAGCCTATAGCAGGGCAAACCAGGAGGCTGGGGAGAGAGTCTTATTTTTACACAAATTAGTATTCTGCACACGGTGCACAAAGCAGGCATATACTCAGAGGCGTCAGAATGTTTTTCCGTTGGGGGGGCTAGATAAAATCTCAGTTTGGCGCCCCTAATTACTGGACACCCTAGACGGGTCACTTGTACCTGTACGGAACTCTATGGAGCAGCTGGGAGTGAGTGGCCCCTTATATACATGTCTGGTAGAACCCCCTTACACACAATATGCCTGACAAAGCCCATTATATACATTGTAGAGCGCCTCCTCATTCATCTCTCCTCTTCGTCTCATCCCTGTGCTCTACTTCCCTACCCCACGGTTAGTATATACACAGGGTGACAGAGGGACATACACAGGTTAACAGAGGGACATATACACAGGGTGACAGCAGCACGTATATACAGGGAGACAGAGGGACGTACACAGGGGGACAGAGGGACATACACAGGGTGACAGGGGACATACACAGGGTGACAGTGGCATGTATTCACTGGGTGACAGTAGCACGTATATACAGGGAGACAGAGGGACATACACAGGGTGACAGAGGGGGCATACACAGGATGACAAATACAGGGTGACAAATACAGGGTGACGGCAGCAGGTATACACAGGGAGACAGAGGGACAGACACGTGGACAGAAGGACATATATACAGGGTGACAAATACAGGGTGACGGCAGCACGTATACACAGGGAGACAGAGGGACATACATGGGTACAGACGGACATATACACAGGGTGACAAATACATGATGACAAATACAGGGTGATGGCAGCACGTATACACAGGGAGACAGAGGGACATACATGGGTACAGACAGACATATACACAGGGTGACAAATACATGGTGACAAATACAGGGTGATGGCAGCACGTATACACAGGGAGACAGAGGGACATACACGGACACAGAAGGACATATACACAGGGTGACAAATACAGGGTGATGGCAGCATGTGTACACAGGGAGACGGAGAGACATACACGGGGACAGAAGAACATATACACAGGGTGACGGCAGCACGTACAGTATATACAGGGTGATTTAGCCGTTCAAATAATTGAAGAAAAATGAAGTCTCTTTGATAAATTTATTGCATTGTGAAATTCACAGGGCTCATGATAAAAGAATATCATGAACTGCCCATTGACACATTGATTTCACCTTATATACTTGTCATTACAGCGTTACATGATCCAATCAAATTAGCAGACCAATCATATACATAAACCAATCACAATTCATTTATCAGAATATATTATTAATTCATATACTCCCCTTATGGGGGATTTCCAATTAATTAGCTCAACATCTTGTGATTATGACTGTTTAATATCAAAATACATTTTACCTTTCACCTACTTTTAATTATCTTTATTCTGCAAAATACAATTCCTTATTTTGCAAAACACTAGCTAACCGCAGTCTCATGATACACTGCGCAGCTGGCCTTAACTTCTTGTTTTGACTAAAAATCAAAGTTTCTGCAAACATGTAAAAATCACATTTAAAACAACAGTTTCTTTTAAGCAATAGACAAACTGACATCCAGCTTCCATTTTGTATTCACTTATCCATATCATTCCTCTCTCTGCCAATATACTTGGCACTCTAATACACAAATCAGAAGGTTCAGTTTCACAATTCCTAATGAGGGTTAGGTAGACGCACAACATAGGCAAAAGGTAGGTTCACGGGGATGGGCCTGGCTCCAATGCTCACCGCACTGGACGGGGATCCCTGATTTTTGATAGGAACCTTCCGGTGTTGGCTAAGAGGGTTTTGACACAGTTAGGTGAAACTCGCTTGTATTTCATGTCTAACATATTCGTCCTGGTTAATTTCTACCCTGTTATCCAGCTCATAAGTAAAATTAACAAGTTGTGTGTTTTCTCTACCTGCCTGATCCTCCTCTAAAGCCTGGTATATGGGCTCAGTTTCCTGGAGTTGTAAACTTTCATAAGACTTGCTCATGTCAGCATATACCACCTGTCTTTCCTGCTGCCCCTGGCTATTTCCCTGAGTCACCTGTTCTAGTGGAACCTCATCATCTACCACCACAATGGTCATTTCATGATGCACTTTCAGCCCTTTAAATCCTTTCCCACATTGTGCACAAACTACTGGTCCACACTTGATGGTAAGATATATGATTCCTACAATCAGGGCAACAAACACAATGTACTGCAATATTCCAGAGAAAAGCTTTGCAATACTTCCTCCTAACCATCCAAGTGGATCCCAACCTTCACTAGCACCTAACCTTCTCATTTCCTGCTGCAACTCTCCCACCTTGCTCAGATGAGCACCTATTTCAGCTCTGTGATCTTCAATATAAGTACAACATTCTTGCCCTACTACTGCACACGTGCCTCCTTCTGCTGCCAACAGCTGATCCAGTGCCATCCTATTTTGTAAAGCCACTTTTCTTACTTGAGCCAGCTCTTCCACTGTTTGATTGATTGAAACCACCAATTCCCCTACCATCTGATCTAGTACCGTTAAGGTTCGGGATACAGCCTTTTCCACAAAATAAATAGTGGACAAAGGAAATAAAGTTCCAGCCGTACGTTCACCATCAGAAAACCTGAAAGATACATCTCCTTTCTTTACTTCTCTTTTGCTATGATGTCTCAAATATGTAAGGTCACTTGAAACTAAATCATGTTCTACAGGGATATTTCTCGGGTATTGATCCAACTTAGTAGTGGCTCTTACTAGAGGGACTACATAGGAGAGCACACATTGTCCTTTGGCACCTAAAGGAATCCATGAGTATGCCCATTTACCACAAACCCAATACATGCCCTTAGGCAAAGGCATTCCAAATATTTTGGTGTAAATGATTCCTATGTATATCATAAAGTATCCTGTGTTATTGCCATTGACATCTCCACATGTGCTGTTATCAAGAGTACACCAGTCTTTTAGTAATTGATATAAGGTGTCATTAGGTGTTAGTTCTCCATCTGCATCTATTGAGTGCCAACAATGTTTAAGGTTGGTCAGTGTACACTTATTTGACATTTGAACTACAAATGTGGCTCCAGTACAGTTAGTATATCCCAGGTTTTGGCTTTTCACCCTAACTGTAATTCTCCTCCTACTTAACGTATATTTGCCTGGCTTTGAATTGACCCTTAAGCAAAATTCAGGCTTCCCTGTGGCTGCAGTTACCTGTAGAGCAGGTGCATGCAGCACACCTCTGCTTGAAACATCCAAATACGGGAATTCTACTATATTTTGTACTTTAGGTGTCTTATTGGCACAAATGCAACTACCATTCTTCCACTTATGACAGGACCAGTCTCTGTCCATCATATCTGGTGTATTCATGTAATGTGCTAGGAGGGGTATTCCTGCATCTACACTGATGGGTAGGTGGGTACAAATCCAACATTTACTTTTGTTGAGAGCCTTTGCAATTTTGCCGTGCATTTCTATAATGGAATTACCTGTAAATTCTTCTCCATAATTATTCTTTTGTAAGGCCCTACACACACGTGTCTTGAATAACATACCATTGTTAAATGCTACATTACCTGTTTCACTGGTCACATTGTTAACAGACCCTGGAATGTATATACAACACTCAAGCACAATGAGTATGATTGTAATCAGACATGCCCATGAGAGAATGCACCCCCACGGTCTGGCCTTTGGCCTATCAGCATCATCCTGTTTAGCATTGTCTTTGTTGCCCTTGATCTTCACAGTACTCTTCTAGGAGTTATGTGCCCTCCACAGAGATACTGCGTTGGCAAGTGGCTCAAGGGATTATTATGCCCGAACCACTCACTTGCTGGTTTTACTGGTGAAGTGAAGAGGAGTCTTGGAGAATATCTTCCACTTGTGCTGTCTCAGGAGGCGTGACTTTTCTGCAGTGGGTGGAGTGGATCCACGAAGTCTTCTACTTTATCTTAACAGCAGTTGGGGTTGTCAACAAGACTTGGTAAGGTCCTTCCCACCGGTCTATCAGCGAGCCCGATCTCAGGAAATTTCTGACCATCACCTCATCACCAGGTTGTAGATTATGACAAGCACCTTCCACAGGGGTTGGTTGTGTGCTGGTCACAGTATCTTGGATCTTGTTTAGCTGGTTGCTTAATGAAATAAGATAGTTCACAGTTAAGTCATTTGTTTTACTGAGTTCATATGCGGGTGCAATAGCAACATTGGGCAATTTTCCAAACAATATTTCATTGGTGTTGTTCTGATTGAGTGCAGCACTAATGGCAAAGCTTCTGGCCACTGCAAGCTAGTCTCTTTACATATTTTGGCCAGCTTATTTTTAATGGTCCCGTTATAGCGTTCCACTTTGCCGCTAGATTGCGGATGGTATGCGGTGTGTAGCTGTTGTTTAATGCCAAGAAGCTGGCACATCTTCTTGAACACTAGTCCAGTAAAATGTGTACCTTGGTTTGATGATATCACATATGGGATGCCATACCTACATACAAATTATTGTACCAGTTTCTTTGCTATGATTGTTGCTGTTGCACTGGCCACAGCATATCCCTCTACCCAACCGCTAAATGTGTCGACACAAACCAAAACATACTGAAGCATCCTAACCTTTGGAAGCTGAATGTAATCAATTTGTAGAATTTGGAAGGGACCAGTTGTTTGGGGAATGTGTGAAGGTATTGTTTTAACTGCTCTTCCAGCATTCTTCTGCAAGCATGTGATGCAAGAAGCACAGTACTTGGTTGCCACTGGTGCAAAGCCAGGGACATACCAATAAGTCCGAATCAGACTTATCATGGCCGTCTTACCTGCATGGGTCAGTCCATGGGACATCTGTGCCAATGCTGGCAAGAGTGATTGGGGGCAACAGGCTTACCTTCAGAGCTGTGCCACAGGCCTTTGCTGTCTTGTGTACACTTTGCACTTTCCCACTTGGTCTTTTCCTGTAAATCACAAACTTTTTGCATATTGATTAATGTTTGTTCACTTGGTATGCATACATCAATCAGTTACCATACAAACATTTTCAATTTTAACCTCTTGTTGGGCTGCCACTTTTGCTGTGGCATCTGCCCTTCTGTTCCCTTTTGTAACTTCATCATGGCCAGTCATGTGAGCTTGACAATTAATAACTGCTATCTGTGAGGGCAGTTGTATAGCATCTAGTAATTCTTTTACTGCCTCTGCATGTGCAATTGGATTGCCTGTTGCTGTGAAGAAGTCTCTGTGTTTCCACAGTTCACCAAAATCATGTGTAACCCCAAACGCGTACCTGCTGTCTGTATATATATTTACAGTCTTTCCTTCAGCTAGTTGACATGCTTTAGTTAAAGCTTTGAGCTCTGCCAACTGTGCTGAGTGTGGTGGTGGAAGTGGGGAGGAAAAAACAGTTTGTGTGCTATCCACCACAGCATATCCTGATTGAGTAGCTCCCGTTTCTGTTTGTCTGTGGCAGCTACCATCAACATAGTAAACCAGATCAGGATTCTGGAGTGGTGTTTCCTCCAGGTCCACCCTAGGGGTGGATTGTTCATCAACATATTTTAAGCAATCATGTGGAATATGTTGTTCTACTCCCCCCATTCCTCTCTCTGAAACTCATCAGTTTCGTTCACCGGTAAAAGTGTCGCAGGGTTTAAAATATTGCACTTAATGAGGGTGATGTTTGTGGGCATAATGAGGGCCAATTCCCACTTTGTCAGGCGTGCTGCAGTGACATGTCTTGTCTTTTGGCAGGTAAGCAGGGCTGCTACGGCATGGGGGACATAAACTTTTAGGTCACAGCCCAATACAATGTCTGTTGACAGGTAGGCCACGTGCTACTGGGTCTAATTGGGCACTGTAATAAGCAACAGGTCTTTGCTTTTCCCCATGAAACTGTGTAAGGACACCTGTGGCATGGCCTAGGTGTTCATGACAAAAGAGAGAGAATACTTGTTTATAGTTAGGCAGTCCCAAAGCAGGGGCCGCTGTCAGGTCATCTTTAAGTTGTTGAAATGACATAGTTGTTTGTTCTGTATGTATGAGGGGCTCTGGTACAGAAGCTTTGATCAGCTCATACAAGGGTGCAGTTAGCTGTGAGTAGTTAGGTATCCAGTTTCTACAGTAACCCACCATTCATAGGAAACCCCTTAGCTTTCTTTTGTTAATGGGCAACCTTATGCTTTGGATGGCTGCAATCCTATCAGGGATAGGTGTCTGAGGCCTTCAGATAAACAGTGGCCTATATATGACACCTTTGTTTGACATAGTTGCAACTTGTCTTTGGACACCTTGTGTCCATTTGTTGCAAGGAACCTTAAAAGCTCAGCTGTGTCTTTAAGTGATGTTTCAAAATCTGGGGAACAAAGTAACAAATCGTCTACATACTGAATTAATGTAGATCCACCTGGAAGGATGAGTTTTTGAAGGTTTTCCGCAAGGGACTGGCTAAATATTGTAGGGGAATTGAGGTAGACCTGGACCATCCTTGTCCAGGTGTACTGGTTACCCCTATAGGTAAATGCAAAAAGGTACTGACTGTCTGGATGTATTGGTATGGAGAAAAATGCTGAACAAAGATCAACTACTGAAAAATAAGTGCTGTCTGAAGGGATCTGCATTAATATGGTAGCAGGGTTCGGTACCACTGGGTGCAAGGGTTCAACGATTGCATTAATTGCCCTAAGGTCCTGAACTAAGCGATAACCATGCCCATTACTCTTTGTCACAGGAAAGATGGGCGTATTGGCCTGGCTCTGGGTTTTAACCAACACCCCCTGTTGTAGTAATTCTTGGATTACTTGGATTACTGGGAACATCCCCTGCTCAGCTTCTGGCTTTAAGGGGTATTGTGGTCTACTGGGAATTACTGCTCCTGCTTTGAGCTTGACTCTTATTGGTGGAGCATTTAGGATCTTCCCCACATTGTTGGAGCTCGTGGTCCACAGCTGGTCTGGAATTGTTGATAACATTTCAGACACTTCAGGGGGGAGTACACTCAAGGTATTCAGTTCCACCATTTCTGGAGAAGGAGGGTCACTGAGCAATGCATCAGTGACCAAGTCTTTGTTGGAATCTGGTACCTGTAGGTATACCCCATCTGGAGTGCAAAATACTGTGCATCCCAATTTACACAATAAATCCCTCCCCAGTAAATTTGTGGGGGTATCAGCTACTAACAAAAAGGAGTGATCACTTGTTAAGGGTCCAATTGTTACTTCTACATTTTGTGTTTCCCTTAAGGGGATTACTTTGTTTGCCACACCTACTGCATGCACAACTTTGTTTGTGGTAGGTAAAGTGACCTTGTCAGCTATCAGGGATCGTGCAGCACCCGTGTCAATCAAGAAGGAATGTTTAGAGTCTCCAATCTTTAAATCGATAGTAGGTTCTTGAGAGTTACAAGATATTACAGTCATGGTCTTCACGGGAGCTGCAGTATCCTGTCATTGTAAATCCTCATCACTTTCTGTGGTGCCCTTCTTTGCTTGGGACTGCCTTGGTTTCTTAGGACGTCTGCAGTCCCTTGCAAAGTGTCCTTTCCTCTGGCAATTGTAACAAGTAAGTTGCGATCTATCTGATGATCGCCTGGCACCCATACTATAATCAATTGGTCTATTAGCTAGGTCACAGGTGGCTTGTGCAGCTTTGACCTGTAGGTTCATGAGCTTGGTTTCTGTGTTCAATTTCTTGACCACCAAATTGTCTTCATGGTATATAGCCAGAGTGCCCAGATCTTCGGGACACTTTTTACGCCATAGAGGATCATTGATGGTCAAACGGGTTTTTACCTGAGGCTTAAGACCTTCCACAAGAGCTCCAGATAACATGGGCTGTAGCACTTCCTCCTTAAATATATCTTCATTGCCTCCATAATTTTGGACCTCAGTTTTGAATCTGCCCCAATAATCTCTAACTGTTTCCGTAGGACCCTGTTTAACCATCATTATTTTCCCCCAATTAGGCTGGCAAGGAAACTGCTCTGTAAAAGCTGTCATTAAATGTTTCCACTCTTGGTCCAGCTCTTCTCTAGCAACGTCTACGGGAGGCTTAAACCCCTCTTTATCCCACCCTAGGTCCGTTGTGAGCTTCTTGTATTCTTCAGTTGTGAGCAGAGCAGTAAATAATTGTGCCATGTTACTATGTGTTAGTTGACGTACTTTGTACAAGCGCTTGAGTTTGGCTTTGACTTCTGCTGGCTTTGATCTATAATCTGCTAATTCTGTGCAAATTTGGTGTAATTCAGCCTTTGACCAAGGAACATGTATGGACCACTGTGCACCCCGATCTGTAGTTACCACTCTCAGAGGCATTGTTGCAAGTGGTTTGCCCTGGGTGGATGTGCTACGAGTGCCAGAAGCCACAATGTTCGATGGGTGTATGTCTGCAAAATGTGCTCCCATCACTGGCAATTTATCTTCATAGGGAACTAAATTTCCCTGTTTGTTCTTGCATAAAGTGTGTGTGACAGTTTCACCATTGATGTTATTATACTGAGCTTTATATGTCTGACTGAGGGGGTCATAAATGTAAATTCCAGCAGAATCGTCATCCCCATCAAACAAATCCATCTGCGCTACCCAAATCCCATCTTCCCCTACAAGGTAAGTGTCATGTTTCCCAGTCTTGGGGTTTACTAGAGCCCTTATTACCTTTTTATTCTCCTGTACCGGAGGGGCACTTGGGGCACCAGCTAGTGCCATCATTGCTGGGAGTATGTGTTCTAGTGGGTCTGGGCTTTCTTGTTCTAGTGTCTAAACTGGCATTGCCTGCACTACCCGTGGGGGAGCATGCCTGGGTTGTAATTGTAACGTTCCTCCATTATCCACATGACAGGACATTTGTGCAACATAGGCTGGTGGCGGGGTTACATTAGATGCCTCCAGCCATAGTGTGTAAGCTTTCCACTCCTCCCTTTTTCTTATTTTACCCCTAAAGTCTGTCCATTTCTGCATATCAAAGGTTACTATCACAGGTATTTCAGGTTGGTTTGCATGCCATTTCCTGAGAAATTTCACAGCCACACTTCCATGTCTCTGATACATCACACTTGCTGGACTGCCGGGCGGGATCTCTAACATAGAAGAGCCCTTCGGTGTGGACATCTCTTGACCCATTGTAATGGCTAATCTTTATTTTAAAGTCCAGCCTCAATGTCCAATACAATAGTAAACAGGGACGCTCCCCTTGTTTATAGAGATATTACTCCACTTAGGAAACCTCACCACCTCGTCAGGTGCCACGGCTCTGAACAGGCACACGTGTTCCACACTCTGCTAATCTTGGCCTTCTTCTGTAAAGGGTGCTTTTCACAGTGGGTGAGTATCCCTGATACTATCCAGCATAGGAGAGTTTAACCTGAGCCTATCCCCTACCTGGGCCCTGTCCAGACTCTGCCGGCGTGAAGCCTCGGCCAATCACACTTCCAATCACTCACAGACTTCACTCTAAATTTGGCAAGATATGGCAGACAAAAGATCCCATTGTAATCTGTAACTATGATCACAACAGAAATTGCAGTCCTAACACTTTATACAAATCACTGTAACTGGTAATAAAATGCAGTTAAATTCCATTTGGTTCCATACTCACAATCTCCAAAAAGACTTCAAAGAGTTACAAACCAACAATAACACACAAAGGCAGTGGACCGAGGCAGGGACACATGGAGCAGAAGTAAGATAACAGCTCTTACCTGTGGCCACAGTTGATCCAGGTACCCCGGCACCAGTCCACCCTCCTTCTTCGTGTGTCAATGTTGGATTGATCTCGGTGGGACCTCCAAAATGATTTAGCCGTTCAAATAATTGAAGCAAAATGAAGTCTCTTTGATAGATTTATTGCATTGTGAAATTCACAGGGCTCATTATAAAAGAATATCATGAACTGCCCATTGACACATTGATTTCATCTTATATACTTGTCATTACAGCGTTACATGATCCAATCAAATTAGCAGACCAATCATATACATAAACCAATCACAATTCATTTATCAGAATATATTATTAATTCATATACTCCCATTATGGGGGATTTTCCAATTAATTAGCTCAACATCTTGTGATTATGACTGTTTAATATCAAAATACATTTTACCTTTCACCTACTTTTAATTATTTTTATTCTGCAAAATACAATTCCTTATTTTGCAAAACACTAGCTAACCGCAGTCTCATGATACACTGCGCAGCTGGCCTTAACTTCTTGTTTTGACTAAAAATCAAAGTTTCTGCAAACATGTAAAAATCACATTTAAAACAACAGTTTCTTTTAAGAAATAGACAAACTGACATCCAGGTTCCATTTTGTATTCACTTATCCATATCAAGGGAGACAGAGGGACATACACGGGGACAGAGGGACATATACACAGGGTGACAGTGACCCCTCATACAGAAACTCTCTGCACTCTCCTACCACAGCACACCTCACCCAGCAGAATAGATCACAGTAACACCCAACAGCAATCACAGCAATCACCCCTCACCCGGCCAGCACACAGCACCTGTATATCCACCACAGCAGACAGCTCAGAACCCCTAACTTCAAGCTGAGTTGATTTTAAGTTTCAACAAAACATTTTTTACAAAAGTAAAGCTTACTGGCTAGCTGTGCGTCTGCTCATCAGGCTCTTCTCCCTGTGGTGAGGGCGTGTGTGTGTGTGTTTGTGTGTGTGTGTGGGGGGGGGGGGTTAAGAGAGACTCCATGGTTGGCAGGCTGTAGTGTAGGGACTGTTTGGTAGGAAGAGGAGCTGCTGCGGTTAGGCAAGCGCAGCCGCCCTCCTCCAGTGGCCATTTTTATTGCTGCCCACTGCCCTCACTGCCCTGCTTCCCGCTACAGCTGCTGCTGTTTAAGCACCACACATCCCGGCCACACAGAGGACGCCCACATACACACACACATGTGTTCTTTTTTGTCGGTAGGAAACCAGAGTAACCCAGAGGAAACCCACGCAAGCGCAGGGAGAATATACAAACTCCTCACAATTACGGCCATGGTGGGTATTGAACCCATGACCTCATAGCATACTTGCCTACTCTCCCGGAAACTGCGGGAGGCTCCAGTTTTTTGGAGTAGCCCCCCGCACCTCAGGAAGAGTAGGCAGGTCTCCTGAATCCTGCTCGCACCCTAGTGATGCGGGCAGGATGAAGAGATAAACTCCCATATACGTGAGTCCGTGGGGTGGGGATGGGGTTAAAATAATGCAAATTGCGTAATTTTTGCCCCTCCCGTGGACTCGCTAATCACGTTGTTTCCCGATGTGTGGGTGGGGCTTAATGATGTCATAGCCGCCCCCGCCCCCCGAAGTCTCCTGCAGTGTCTCCTCTGTGGGCTTCTCCCGGAGAGGAGACATTTTAAAGTCGGCAAGTATGCCTCATAGGTAAATGTATTATAGCGTCACGCATCATGCTGCTATAATACTACCTGCTTCATCTCATTACAGAGGCGAAGCAGGAAGGGACATCGATAAGATGTATTAACACCCCCCACCAGCGATGTCCCCAGGGAACATAATGCATCAGGTCAGAGATGACGCACTGTGTCTCCTTCCTGGTCGGCTTCTCTGCACATGTATGGGATCTCGCTACTTATGCGAGATCCCCAACGCAGTCCGGAGCCAGCACCCGGCACAGCCAGGGACAGCTCTGTCCCTGCTGGGTGAATGGGTATCGCCACCTGCAGCTGTCGAAATTGACAGCTGCAGGTGTCGGAACAGTCAGCGATGCTGACCATTTATACATTGCCCAAGCATAGCAACCTGCTATCTTTTAGATAGTAGCGCCGATATGGACAGGGGTGCATAGCGCCTCTGTCACTGTGCACACTCCGCAGCCATCATACATGGGGGAGAAGCGGTATAGCGCACATAACGTGCGCTGATACCGCTTCTCTCCCACATCGCCACTTCATACATTTACCCCTCAGTGCTGTGAGACAGTAATGCTAACCATTACACTGTATACACTAAAGGGAGTATGCAAGTCACTTTATTCAATGGACACTAACATACCGTACATAGGGGGTCATTCCGAGTTGATCGCTCGCTAGCTGTTTTTAGCAGCCGTGCAAACGTTATGCCGCCTCCCACTGGGAGAGTATTTTAGCTTAGCAGATGTGCGAACGAAAGGATCGCAGAGCAGCTACAAAATAATTTTGTGCACTTTCAGAGTAGCTTCAGACCTACTCAGTGCTTGCGATCACTTCAGACTATTCAGTTCCGGATTTGACGTCACAAACCCACCCAGCGTTCGCCCAGCCACGCCTGCGTTTTTCCTGGCACGCCTGCGTTTTTCCTGGCACGCCTGCGTTTTTTTGAACTCTCCCTAAAAACGGTCAGTTGACACCCAGAAACACCCACTTCCTGTCAATCACTCTGCGGCCAGCAGTGCGACTGAAAAGCTTCGCTAGACCTTGTGTGAAACTACATCGGTCGTTGTGAAAGTACGTCGTGCGTACGCATTGCACCACATATGCATGCGCAGAAGTGCCATTTTTTTGCATCATCGCTGCGCAGCGAACATTTTCAGCTAGCGATCAACTCGGAATGACCCCCATAATACTATAGCTTGAAGTTACTACTGGAGAACTGTGGCCTTCCCTTTTGTGATTTGTCTATCTGGAATTTTTGGGTATTGCCTTCCAACATCTGTGCAAAGACCGCAGCTCAGGCAACCTGGAGAAAACTGGCAGCACCTATGGATATATATGGGAGCATGTAGGAGATTATACTGTATATGAGAGTATAAAAACAGTGTGTGTGTGATACACATATAAATACATATGTAGGGCCCCCCTCAAGGGTATGATAAGGTGACATTCCCAAAGATGTGTGAATGAGGCTGCCCCGGACCCCACTTACCCGCCGGCCTGTGCGTCAGGGTGGGCACCCTGTGGAATCCAGTGTACCTCGCAGTAAGAGATTTAACAAAGGTAATTTATTACCATAAATCTCCTTTTCTGCAGTGGGGTACACTGGTATTCCACAGGGAATAACATCGGGGATGTCCTAAAGCAGTTCCGCATGGGAGGGGATGCACTGTAGCGGGCACAAGAACCCGGCATCCAAAGGAAGCATCCTGGGAGGCGGAAGTATCAAAGGCATAGAACCTAATGAACGTGTTCACTGAGGACCACGTTGGCGCCTTGCACAATGGTTCTAGGGATGTGCCATGGCGGGCCACCCAAGAAGGTCCAACTGACCGAGTAGAATGGGCCTTGATAGTAGCAGGAGCTGGAAGTTCAGCCTGTACATACAGTAAGCTTGTGCAATCACCATTGTAATCCATCTGGCCAAGGTTTGCTTATTCGCAGGCCAGCCACATTTATGAAAACCAAAAAGGACAAAGAGAGAATCAGATCTCCGAAGGGAGGCGGTTCTCTTCACATAGATACGGAGAGCCCGTACCACATCCAAAGGCCGCTCTTTGGAAGACAAATCAGGAGAGATAAAGGCCGGGACCACAATCTCTTGGTTAAGGTGGAAAGAAGACACCACCTTAGGTAGATAACCAGGGTGAGTTCTAAGAACTGCACGGTCACGGTGAAAAATCAGAAAGGGAGACCTACAGGATAAGACACCCAGGTCTGAAACCCATCTAGCAGAGGCAATAGCCATCAAAAACAAAACCTTACGCATAAGCCATTTAAGGTCCACAGCAGAGGTGGAACTGTGGAAGGCAATGGAGTCGGCTGCCTCCGGGATCCTGACCTGCAGGGGGCACTTCTCCATTGCCTCCCACTGCCCGACAATCCATCCCCGCATCTGACTGGACGGAGGAGCGTGTCAGTGTCATGACACGGCAGCAGCAGCTGCCTCCTCGTATGCAGAGAGACGAGCTGACAGCTGGCTGCAGCTAGGGGACTTCCAATAGAGCTGGTAGGCTGAAGCTCTCTTCCTCCGTCCTGGCGATAGCAACAGGTAGGCACTGGCACCACCTGCCTCCAGCTGCTGCAATGTGTGTGTGTGTGTGTGTGTGTGTGTGTGGTGTCTGTGTGTGTGTGGGGAGGGGGTGATTACCAGGGGTGTCTTTAATAAATGTTGGCAACACTGTGTTTATGTGTGTTAATGGTTTTAAGTGAGGTGTGTATGTCTGAGTTTTTTCAAGGAACATTGTGTGTTTAAGTAAAAGAAGCATGTGTGTGGGTGTGTAGGTGTGTGTGTGTGTGTAATTGTGTGTATGTGAAAGTGGCATGTGTGTGTGTAATTGCGTGTGTAAGTGAAAGTGTTGTGTGTGTGTGTGTGTGTGTGTGTGTGTGTAATTGTGTGTGTGTTGATAATGCTGATTTATCCTTAGGAATAAAAGCTATACCTTAAACACACCTTAAATACACTTTACCATGGAGTCGCTGCGGCCGCTGTACTTAATACACACTCTACATACTTTGTACGCTATTAGTGTACAAAGTCCCGTACTATGCACGGACTTAGCGTACAAATGCCGCGCTGACGGTACAAAGTACTCACAGCGCGTACACACCCAGAGATACACTTTAAACCTTTTACAGCAATGCAATGCAATGATAATACACTTTAAACCTTAGCAGGGCAATGAAGACATGACACCAGATTGTAATTAAACCGCTGGGTTCCGAAACCACAGCGTATTATTGAGGAAAGGGGGTTACAATACAAATAATACAATACAATATAACAGAGTAAATGGCTACATTCAATGGTACATACGTGAGTGGATTCGCTTGCGCTACCCGGTCCGGTCCTCCGTCATCTGATAGATAACGTTGTGAGTCTTGTGTCTGACCAAGCCTGCAGCAGGCTCTCTTTATACAATTCTTCCAAAAAGCAATACAATAGATACTGTAATCTCTTTGTCCATTGGACACAGGGATGCACATTTACAGTACAGGAGAGGTCATAGGTCGGTTTGAATAGGTAGGCGATGTCTTTTCCAACTGCTCTTGTGGGTGGTCTCCTCTGGATTCCCGCTGCATACATAATGTACAGTAAATACAGTTTATATCTATATTCTGCTCCTGCACATAACTATCCGCAGGAACATGCGATCTTTCTCAAACCAACACCGGAATGTTACCCTTAAAATACCCTACAGCTGGATACCAAACACCACCTTATAACCTTGTTCTGTCCCCTCCTATTCTGTAAAGGTGAATCCCTTTGTTCTGAAACCATTTAAACTGCTGTTACTTTCTGATGTGGTGCAGGGAGGCTATGTGTACATTGTGCACTATTTAGATTAAATATGTAATGTGTTTTGATAGCTTTCCATGCGTTCACAAACTCTACCGTAAATACCCATACCACGCGCTAATGCGCAGGACCGCGGGAGCGACCATACGCAAATTGCGAATATGTGCACGCACAACAGAACAAGTACCCGCGCGGAGGCCATCTGTGTGTAGTTTGTACGTGATGTGTGTACTGCAATATTTTTCGACTTTGACAGTCCACCCTTTGGCAGTCACCAATAACTGCCACTATCTAATCACTACACAGAAAAATATCTACACAATATCTACAGAAGTTTGGATGGTCGGAGGAGAGTGGTAGGTAGGAAATGTATGACCTAGTGGGATAGTAAAAAGCATGTATGTATGAATCCATGTCTGAGGGGTATGTATCATCGTGCCGTATATGTTCTAAATATGCTTCGAGGTAATGCAAAGTATACATTAAATCCTTCTCATCCCGTATCAAGGATCTGTAAATGGGTCAACAAACACTACCAAGCTCTTTTCGGCTTCTTGTTAAAACAAATGGGGTGCACATTTAGTTGATGATACATGGAGGGGGAAACATATGTGAGTGCTAGTATATGTGGATATCACCTGTCGACTATGTGTGCTATTAACTGGAGGTTGCAGAGGTGAAGATAACACACATATCTAAAATGAAGAAGAGAAGAAAAGAAACAAATAATTGTAATAAGTGAGATCCTACAATAGGAGATTTAGGAATGGAGGGAATGAGAGAGAAGGATATCAGGTTAGAATGAAAGAACATGAGACAAATTCATATAACAACAAGCAGTACAATACAAATAAGAATAGGAGAATAAATACTTCATCCACATATGGTCATCATGAGATAAAAACGACTAGTTATAGGGGGGGGGACCAAGTCATGAAGGAATACAACAAGAAAGAGGAAAAGGTTTTAATAAGGAAGGGAATTATATTCAAAACAAAAGGAGAGGGTCTTTTGAAAGTAGAGGAGCAAGACCTAAGGAACCATATAGGATGGAAGATGAATATAGGTTTGAACAGAAATCTAGGAAGGATTTTTTAGGAGTAGGGAGAGGTCATCTGGAAGTACAAAACAGATTCCAGATGTTACAACCCAATACCCCCAAAAGGTCAAGACCAGAAGAACCAGAGGATGTAGAGGAGGAACTAAGACACAACACCAAAAACGGAAGGCTAGGGTAAGGAATAAGGGCATTTTTAATTTATCATCTAGAGTACTGAGTGAACATGAAAAATCTGTAATTGCCAAAGGTCTTAAGTTTGCTCCATCAGTGAAACCTGACATTTTTGAGCTTTTTGTGGCCCTCAACAGGTATACCAGGGATTTGTGCCGTAAGAGGTACTTTATTAATAAATCTTTAAAACAACATGATATTGAAGGTATACCGATCATATTGAATGATGAGGACCAAAGGGGAGTGGAGATTTTGAATTCATTACTAATGGAGAATGATGATGTAGAACAGGATAGTGAGAGAAGAATTAAGAGGGTCTTTGATATTATAGACAATACACATGAGGGGGTTGGCGCTAATAAAGCCTTCAAAAAGAAGTCAGAGTTCTACCCTATTCAACACAGAAGTTCCTACATTGAGACCTTCTATACTTCAACATTAAATGATTTTCGTTCTTTATGTATTAAGAAAAAGGGAGTCAAAAAGGGTGATAATTTAAATATTAATGAAAGACGAGCCCTTAAAGCACTTAAAGATGATCATACCATCATCATCAAAAGTGCGGACAAGGGGGGAGGGGTTGTGCTACAAGATAAGGCAATATATCATGAGGAAGCCTTGAGACAATTGGGGAACGAGAAATTCTATGCTAGACTTCCTTCCAATCCCACAATGACCTATGTTCAGGTCTTTAAATCTTTTCTCCAGCAAGCCCTAACCGAGGGAGCAATCTCTAAAGATGAGTATTTATTTCTTTTTACTCCTTATCCAGTCATCCCCACGTACTATCACCTTCCCAAAATTCACAAGTCCTTGGTAGCACCCCCAGGGCGTCCAATTATATCTGGTGTAGGGTCCCTCACATCTAATCTGTCAGCATTCGTGGATTCCTTTTTACAACCCCACGTCGTCGGGCTCCGGTCCTACATTAGAGATACCAATCACTTTCTCCATCTAGTGAGTGGTATCGAGTGGCGAGAGAGCTATGTACTCTTGACGTGTGATGTCAAGTCTCTTTACACCAACATCCCCCATCAAGGAGGGGTGGAAGCCTGTCGCCAATTTCTCGAATCTACTGTGGGGCTGTCGCCCGAGCGATGTGGGTTTGTATTGGAATCCATGAATTTTATTTTATCACATATCTATTTTTTATTTAATTCACAGTTCTATCTTCAAGTGCACGGTACCGCCATGGGCACCAAGTTCGCGCCGAGCTTCGCCAATCTTTATATGGGGCTCTTTGAGGAGCAATACATTTGGGGGGGACCCTTCGGCGCGAATATACGTACAGCACTTCACCCCATATTGAGTTGCCAGAGTAACACAGTACCCACCTGTCATGGCTGTGATATAATTTAGGACCATCCTGTGCTGAATCAGTTCCTTCTGGTAAGCTTGTAACTCCCTTCCCGTATACCTGAAGGTGTCGTCATACATCTCAGTGATATTATCTATCAAGTTCGCTAGCGCATGGATATACCTATAATTTATAATTCCTCTGGCAGTACGGGTGATGTCTAATGCGAGAAGGAATTGAATCCCGGTGGATTCGTGGATCAAATCAGAGGCTGCGTGCTCTGTCCTATCTATGAGGTGTCTCTTGATAATGTGTTCATAGTGAGTATGAGTATAAGGAGCCTGAGCACTGCGGTGAACGTCTTTCATCTTATCATGGGTTATGGTCATGACCTCTGGCAGTACTCTCCCAATATAACACAATCCCTCTGAGCTCGGGGCAAGCCACTTGTACGCCTTCCTCCCACATATGAAATAGGTATCATCTGGGAGAACATATGGGACAAAATATGACATCACCATATTACAAACTTTCCAAGTAAAGAAACCTATCCCTAGTTCTCCCATCTGCTCAGTACAAGTATCGGGCTGGATGATATGAGCACAATACCCTGGCGATACTTTTCCAACCCACATGGTCTTGCTTCCACGAGTATACCTATACCGAAAATACCTCCCACTGTTGGCTATTTGGCGTACAAGTTCAGAGTCTATGGGTATCCTATCAGCTCTGTGTGAAAAGGTCATTGTCTGGTTATTCCACGTCAAACCCCAATTTCCCGGTTTTCGGTAATTGGAAATATAAAAACATAATAAGGATCTGTCTACATGATACTGGTGGAGCTTCAAACTAGGGGGCCTAAAAATATTGAATTTCTTGTCCACCGGTCTCCCACCCCGTAATTCGAGTACCTCATCTATTGCTAAAGGGCATGGTACTAATCCTGACTTGCTCTGACCTTGAGGTACCTGTGAGCACACCCAACATTCTGTCTGGTTTAAGACCTTACCCACTAGTGAGTAGTAATCACTCAACGGATGACGGTCCATGTCGATATTACGGTTGGACTGACATCTCTGGATGCACCCATCCTCAACTATATTCTCACAGTTCCTACAAATACAATATTCATCAGACAATAACCCCTCACAGTGCCTCTGAGCTCCCTGACTACCAGAGCGGTTACTGATGCCAGCCTTTACCAAAATGATGTGCTGATCCTGAGATCCTACAAATTCATACTTGCCATCAGAACCCATTCCAGATCCCTGCTTGACCTCTCTGGGACCCTCACCAAAACACACTGTCCTTATCAAAACCAGAATTACTAATAGAACCTGAAACGCAGTCTCTTGTGATCAATACATTTCGTTAGGGGAAAGGAGGAAAATAAGAAGGAGAAAAGAAAGGGAAAAAAATGCAGGGGAGGTGAAAAAAGAAAGTGGTACGACAACCGTTCTAGCTCTTGTTACTCTCTGGGCTCAGAAGCCCTTCAACAGTCTTGCCTCTCAACTTTCCCGGAACAGACACTCCAGTGATACGAGATTCTCTACACTCTGCTCTTTGTCACGAGTTCTCTCCGGGTCAGCGACCTTCTTGCAGTGGGACGAGTGGATCCAAGTCTCTCTTTCGGCGACCTTCAATGCTGTTGTGCTGGTTAACAAGACTTGATATGGTCCTTCCCACCTGTCTATGAGGCAACCTGAGCGTAAGAAATTTCGAATCATCACATAATCCCCAGGTTCAATGTCATGACAATTACTGTTCGGTAGGTCAGGAATCACCAGCTTTAAATTTCTTTGTTGATTTCTCAGCTGCTGGCTCATCCCAACCAAATATTTCCCAGTCACTTCATTATTACATTTCAAATCATCCTGGGGGTCTATCATTACATGAGGTTGTCGACCAAAAAGAATTTCAAAGGGTGATAGGTTAAGGGGAGACCTGGGAGTGGTTCTGATGCTGTACAACACTAGTGGCAAAGCTTCTGGCCACGACAATCCAGTTTCAACCATTAATCTGCTCAGCTTGTTCTTAATAGTGCTATTCACTCTCTCCACCTTTGCACTCGCCTGTGGACGGTACGGAGTATGCAGCTTGCTATTAATTCCCATCAGTTTGCACATGACCTGAAAGACTTCACCTGTAAAGTGGGTACCCCTATCACTTTCAATTATTCTAGGGATACCATATCTACACACAAATTCCTGCACAATTTTCTTTGCAGTGAACGTAGCAGTATTTGTGGCAGCAGGGAACGCATCTACCCAATTAGAAAATACGTCAATACAAACTAACACATATTTTAAATTCCTACAGGATGGTAACTGTATGAAATCGATTTGTATTACCTGAAAAGGTCCGACTGTCGGAGGGATATGGGATGGCTCTGTTGGTATTGACTTTCCAATATTCTTCCTCAAGCAAGTAAAACATGTCATTGCTCTCTTACCTGCATGAGAAGAGAATCCTGGCGCACACCAGTAGGCTCTCACCATCTTACACATACCCTCTTTACCCAGATGAGTCAGACCGTGTGCCGCCTCAGCTAAGCTTGGAAGATATGCTCTGGGGGCTACTGGCTTACCTTGTCCACCTGTCCACAGTCCTGAGGATTTCTAGCCATATCCCTTTGACCTCCAGACTGCCTTTTCCTGTAAAGAACACAAATCTTGCATTTCAATGTGTTTAACTGTTGTGTATTATCAGTTGTGTGAAGTAAACCATCTGTGGAAGGTGAAAAGAGAGGGGAAACAATAAAAAGAAAATTTGTCAGATTTGCGTTTACCATCATGCATATCGGTGTCTATGCACAGTCTCCCTTCACCAGTATTCTCATTCTCCACCCTTTGTGCATGACCAGGCACACTGCGTAAATACTGGTGTCCCTATGCTGGTGAGATATACTGGATTTGGGCAGAGCTCTGAAAGACCGAGTAGGCATGTGGCGTTTGAACTGTAATCCTATCGGTGAACATAAGAGATGAAGAGGAAACTTTGAAGACAAATCACATAGAGTTTAGTAACAGATAAGTTTGTAGAGGGCAAAGAATATTTTACAAAATTTTGACATCTGGATTGGGCACTACGGGGGAATGATTCTCTACTCGGTCTGCTCCCCTAAAATAAATTTTATGTGTGTTATATCTCTACTGGGACTATCCCAGCCATCAATCCAGTGTCCTGTCCATTCTAAGTTCATAGGGAACCCGGTATCTTTGAGATAATTTCCTCTACCTGTGATGGACATGCATCTAGAACAGTGAAATGCAACATTAGTCTTCGTGGGTATCCCACATACTTTGTGCTTCCTGGGCGGGAGCACTCTATATGTATACCATCTCTAACAAAACTCCTGTTAAGTTACTTAGAGGTCACTTCTGCTAGAGAGAGAAGCAGAAGTTTAGAGACCTCCTCCTAACCCCAGTAAGTTCTGTCAAAAGGGTAAAGTTGCATTTATTCTGTTTTTCCCATTAACCGAATCTGTGTTTTCTATATGGCTCGTGATTCCTTACTATATTTCCCTTGATCCCGTCTATGTGTTTAATAACGTGGCTTGTTTTCTCTGTCTAGGGTTCTATATTGACTATGTGTTCTACTATACCTACAATCTCTGGCAAAATGCCCTTCCTTTTTACAACTGTAACATATTCTCTGTCTTTTCCAAACAGCAGGAGTCTGGGGTTTAGGCTGATGAGACTTTGGTGTAAAAGCCTGTATACTTTCAATCCTCAGCCTCTCCTCCTGTTGTTTTCTACGCCTAGCAATATTCTTGTGGTGTACAATTGCACACTCTCTAAGACAAGCTACTGTGGCCCCTTTCCAATTAGGCAAAGATGTTTGTACCCTGTTCCTTACTGTCTTATTGAGTCCGTCCATTAGCACAGAGACAGCCACTTCCCTATAATTCGCATCGTTCCCTGTATCTGATACCCCAATGTATCTATCCATTATTTGCAGGGCCCTATGGAAATATTCAGATGTCATTTCATTTTCCCTCTGTTTTATGGAGAAAATTCTTCTCCACTTAACATTAATGGGGAAACACAACTTTAGTTGTCTATTAATTCGTTCTAAGTTCTACTGATTGTTTTTGTCAGTCATAAGACTATCCGACTCTAACCTTCAATCAGTGATACATTTTTGGGTGTCAATATTAGGGGGTAGGCACGCTTTCAAAAATATCCGCCAGTGTTTGTTTGTTGGTTCATACGCATTACCCAGATCTCTGATAAATTTCTGACATCTGGCTAAATGCTTCCGAGGGTCGGGGAATTCTGAAATGATTGATCGCAGCTCATCTCTGGGCCACGGGCAATACATTGCATTATTCCTGGTGAGGATTATTCCCTGACTATTGGTTCCCCCATTGGGAGTTACTATTTCCAAGACAGGGTGTAATCCTACCATTCCGTTCCTAATCTGTTTACTGTGAGGTGTTGTTGTCTCTGTGCAATGAACGGTCTCACACTTACCGGTAGCTGTGACCTCACCAGTTCTTTCATTGGGGAATATTGTTACTGCTCTACCTGGTTGGACAGGCCCCACCTGAGTTTCCTGCAAAGTGACTGCTTGGAGGAGAGCTGCGATTTGGCTGGATCCTTCATCTTATTGTGACCTATAACCTTGAAAAGACTTCAAAACAGGATACATCTTGCAAAAATTAGGGTTAATACATGTTTTTGCATACTACTATCATTTACGGATATACCATTGATTGTAGCCATCTCTTCCCCTTCGACTTGTGTCGACAATGGTGTGTTTGTGTTCTCATTCCCGCTAGGTTTTGAACCTGTTTTGCGAATTTGTTCTCTTTGCATATCCCCCTCTTGCTGCCATAATTTTAAACAATCATTATGTCTAATCCTTTGTTTTCTGGATTTAAGAAGACATATTTTACTGCTTACATTCTGCAGTACCTCTGGTTCAAAGCTGCCTACCCTAGGGAATGGTTCCCTATCATTGTTAGTCATACGTACCCATTCAGACAAAAAGCCTTCCGTGTGTGGACCATATTTCCCACACATAACAAACCTCGCTGACCCCATGGGCCGCGGCTCTTCAACCTGAACCCTGGTTACAAAACGTCCACCGCTTGTGCAATTGGTTCCCATCACGGGCTTTTTCCTTTTACGCAATCCCCAATGCACAATACGAATAGACGGTGAAAGTTCTTAGAGCGCTTTCACCCACTCACCGCCCACGTTGGCCAGTATTACCATACACTGTCGATAGCGAAGGCAATGTACCCAACCTAGGGCCCTATCTGACCTATATTTACTGGAAGTTTTTAGGAATAACTTACCCTTTCCAGTAAAGTATCGTCCGTTTGAGATTTTCCTGAGAGAGACCAGCGAAAACTCCCTATGCACTTTGTTATACACAAATCACGCTTGCGTATGCTCTATGCAGCGCGATTTTACGCAAAAGCTCGTAAAAAGGATATCAAGTTGCGCTATCTATCGCACCCACAAACGCGCGGTCCAATCGCACAGCATATAGGTACTTGTTACTTATCTGCCGTACGACCACGGGTCGTTGTACAAACTGGGACCCTCAGTCCGGAGCGTAATACCAAAAAAAAACTTTTTTACTTCAATACTTCGCAATACAATGCACTATAGCGCTCCTCTACAAATCACCTCACGATTTGCATATTAAACCTTATACTAACGTGAGTCAGCCTTCTCACGCCACCAAGCCTCCACTCACTTGATGTACCGAACGACGGGATCCCGAATTACTGGGTTCGAATTTCACTCACTCCTACATTCGCTCACTCAGGTATACTTGGTTTTTCTGTACAGAAAATTAGGATTCATTCAAGTTGGCAGCTTTACCCCCAGAGGCAATTAAAAAAAACTATTTATATTAAATTTTGTTTTTATATTAAATTTCTTTAGAAACCGGGTAGTTTGGTGCTATTGTAGCGTGGCTACTGTCCCGCTTTTAAACTAAATGAGCTATTGTGTAATTTGTACTTAGCGACCGTACTTCTTACGCAATTTGCGTAAACACGCTACCGTGCGTGTCTCTTACGCCGCGTGTGCAGTTCCGTACTTTGTCCATGACACGTGTACAAAACCGTACGTCCGCAATAGCACAAATCATACAATTCTATAAATGTGAGCAATAAAACTACTATTGCCCACTAAACACAATCCACACTTGTTCTGTTTTAACCCTCTTACTATTGGGCCAGAAATGCGCTTTGAGTTCTTACTCTTACTTCCTTAAATACTTATTTTATTTTTAACTATATAGCAACAAATATCTCCGGTTTCACACAGGTCTAAATGAATCTAGCAATTTGAATGTTATGGCAACAATGTGAGAGAGTATGCAAAGTATGGGTGCCGTGTACGCTTTTGGCGCCAAAAAAAATTAACAGATTTTAAATAGCTTTTTTCCTGTTTACCTTACGAGTTCTACCAGCATCTCTACAAACCATACAGAGCAGACACCATCTAATCAGCAATCAAGTAGGGTTTTCAGTGCATCCATTGACCAGGAAAAGGATACGTAGGATAACTTTCTGTCCACCCTTTGCCGATAGATTAAGTCTGCTGTGACCTGTTAGGTAGTAAGTATGTGGAAAACCGGAGGAGCCCCCAATTGATAATGCTGATTTATCCTTAGGAATGAAAGCTATACCTTAAACACACCTTAAATACACTTTACCATGGAGCCGCTGTACTTAATACACACTCTACGTACTTTGTACGCTATTAGTGTACAAAGTCCTGTACTGTGCACGGACTTAGCGTACAAACGCCGCGCTGACGGTACAAAGTACTCACAGCGTGTACACACCCAGAGATACACTTTAAACCTTTTACAGCAATGCAATGCAATGATAATACACTTTAAACCTTAGCAGGGCAATGAAGACACGACACCAGATTGTAATTAAACCGCTGGGTTCCGAAACCACAGCATATTATTGCTGAAAGGGGGTTACAATACAGATAATACAATACAATATAACAGAGTAAATGGCTACATTCAATGGTACATACGTGAGTGGATTCGCTTGCGCTACCCGGTCCGGTCCTCCGTCATCTGATAGATAACGTTGTGAGTCTTGTGTCTGACCAGGCCTGCAGCAGGCTCGCTTTATACAATTCTTCCAAAAAGCAATACAATAGATACTGTAATCTTTTTGTCCATTGGACACAGGAATGCACATTTACAGTACAGGAGAGGTCATAGGTCGGTTTGAATAGGTAGGCGATGTCTTTTCCAACTGCTCTTGTGGGTGGTCTCCTCTGGATTCCCACTGCATACATAATGTACAGTAAATACAGTTTATATCTATATTCTGCTCCTGCACATAACTATCCGCAGGAACATGCGATCTTTCTCAAACCAAAACCGGAATGTTACCCTTAAAATACCCTACAGCTGGATACCAAACGCCACCGTATAACCTTGTTCTGTCCCCTCCTATTCTGTAAAGGTGAATCCCTTTGTTCTGAAACCATTTAAACTGCTGTTACTTTCTGATGTGGTGCAGGGAGGCTATGTGTACATTGTGCACTATTTAGATTAAATATGTAATGTGTTTTGATAGCTTTCCATGTGTTCCCAAACTCTACTGTAAATACCCATACCACGTGCTAATGCGCAGGACCGCGGGAGCGACCATACGCAAATTGCGAATATGTGCACGCACGACAGAACAAGTACCCGCGCGGAGGCCATCTGTGTGTAGTTTGTACGTGATGTGTGTACTGCAATATTTTTCGACTTTGACAGTGTGTATAAATGAAATAGGCGTCTGTGGATGTGTGTGTGTGTAATTGTGTGTAAGTGAAAGTGGCATGTGTGTGTGTGTAAGTGAAAGTGGCATGTGTGTGTGTAAGTGAAAGAGGCATGTGT
The DNA here is from genome assembly GCF_028390025.1 of Pseudophryne corroboree. Classification (NCBI taxonomy): domain Eukaryota; kingdom Metazoa; phylum Chordata; class Amphibia; order Anura; family Myobatrachidae; genus Pseudophryne; species Pseudophryne corroboree. The sequence continues at coordinate 347,895,590 of NC_086451.1, forward strand.
GTGTGTAATTGTGCATGTGTAAGTGAAAGTGACGTATGTGTGTGGGTGTAATTGTGTGTAAGTGAAAGTGGCATGTGTGTGTGTAACTGAAAGTGGCATGTGTGTGTGTAATTGTGTGTGTAAGTGAAAGTGACATGTGTGTGTAATTGTGTGTAAGTGAAAAAGGTGTGTGTGTGCGTGTGTAAGTGAAACAGGCACGTGTGTGTAAGTGAAAAAGGTTTGTGTGTTTTAAGTGAAAAAGGCATGTGTGTGTGCAAGAAAAAGAGGCATGTGTGTGTGTAAGTGAAAGATGTGTGTGTGTGTGTGTGTGTGTGTGTGTATGTCTATACTACTATTGTGAAAGTCATCTGAGTACGCTGCTACTGTTCACCCTGAGTACCAGATATCTACATATGGCATATATGTGTGGGAGGGGGAAGGGGGGCACCAACATTTTATCATGTCTCCGGGCGACTGGGGCGAACTTACGCCACTGGTCCACAGACTCAAGAGGTTCATAAGGAGACTCTTGTAGGGGGTCCAGAACAACCAACAAATCCCAGGGAGCCACAGGAGGAACATAGGGAGGTTGAATTCGTAAAACAAGGTATGAACGTCAGGCATAGTCGCAATTTTTCTCTGTAACCACACCGACAAGGCTGAAACATGAACCTTGAGGGTGGCCAGATGAAGGCCTGAGTCCAGGCCCTGTTGCAGAAACGCCAGGAGTTTGGCAGTACTGAACTTGTATGTATCAAAATTCTTAGCCGCACACCAGGTGAAGTAAGATTTCCAGACCCTATAATAAATCCGAGCCGAAGCCAGTTTACGGGCTTTCAACATTGTTTGAATGACCACCTCAGAAAAACCTTTGGCCCTCAGAACTGAAGCTTCAAGAGCCAAGCCGTCAAAGCCAGCCAGGCAAATCCTGGTAAACACAGGGGCCCTGAAAAAGGAGGTCTGGGCATTGAGGAAGTAGAAGAGGACGCTATATCGAGAAACCCTGTAGGTCTGAGAACCAATGCCGTCTGGGACATGCCGGAGCGATCAGAAGTAGGATTCCTCCTTCAAGCTTGAACTTCCTTATTACCCTGGGCAGGAGTGACACCGGAGGGAACACATATGGAAGCCAAAAGTTCTATGGAATTGCCAGTGCGTCCACGAATGCTGCTTGAGGATCCCTTGTCCTTGCTCCGAAGACCGGAACCTTGTGATTGTGTCGAGACGCTATCAGGTATACATCTGGTAGGCCCCATTTGTCCACTGGGAGTTGAAATACTCCTGGATGAAGGCTCCACTCTCCAGCGTATACGTCCTGACGACTGAGAAAGTCTACTTCCCAGTTGAGGACTCCCGGAATGAACACTGCCGATATGGCTGTCAGATGGCGTTCCGCCCATTGAAGAATCTTTGACACTTCCAACATTGCCATGCAGCTTCGAGTGCCACCTTGACGATTTATATATGCCACTGTGGTGGCATTGTCCGACTGTACTTGTACAGGCCTGTTCTGTACCAGAGGCAGGGCCAGTTTCAAAGGATTGAACACTGCCCGCAATTCCAGAATATTTATCGGGAGGACAGATTCCTCCCTGGTCCACCGACCCTGAAGAGAGTGTTACTCCAACACCACGCCCCAACCCCGTAGACTAGCATCCGTCGTTAGGAGGACCCAGTTGGAGATCCAGAATGAACGACCCCTGCTCAATTGTTGGTCCTGTAGCCACCAGCTCAGTGACAAACTTCCGGAGTCAAGGAAATCATTTGAGACCTGATCCGGTGAGGCAGGCCATCCCACTTGGCAAGGATTAGCTTCTGCAGAGGGCGAGAGTGAAATTGAGCGTACTCTTCCATGTCGAAAGCCAACACCATGAGGCCTAGTACTTGCATCGCCGAGTGTATCAACACTCGCGGATGAGAAAGGAAGCATCTTATCCTGCCCTGAAGTTTCAAGACCTTCTCTTGGGACAAGAACAACCATTGGTTGTGTGTGTCCAACAATGCCCCCAGGTGCACCATGCTCTAAGCAGGGACCAGGGAGGATTTCTTCCAGTTGATGAGCCACCCGTGAGCTTGCAGGAATTGGACTGTCAGTTCCAGATGACGGAGGAGAACCTCTGGGGAGTTCACCAGGATCAACAAGTCGTCCAGTTACGGCAGGATCCTGATACCCTGACGGCGGAGCAGAGCCGTCATAACCGCCATGACCCTGGTGAAGATTTGCGGAGCCGTGGTCAGTCCAAAAGGCAAGGCCTGGAATTGATAATGTAGGTTGCCAATAGCAAACCGCATGTAAGCATCCTATATGTCCAGGGATATAGTATAGTCCATGGGCTCCAAGACCAGAACAATAGAGCGAAGAGTTTCCATACGGAACTCGGAAACCTTCACAAACTTGTTCAGAAACTTGAGGTTGAGAATGGGCCTGGAGGAACCATTCGGTTTCGGAACTATGAACAGCGTTGAATAGTACCCCCGCCTCTCTGAGCCAGAGGCACCGGCACTACCACTCCTGTGTCCAGGAGGAATTGTACCACCAAATGGAGTTTTTGCTTTTACCGGATCCAAAGGTATATTTGTCGAGCAAAACTGGCGAGGGGGATGCTTCTTGAAAGAGATGGCGTATCCGTGAGTGATGACTTCCCTTACCCAGGCATCTGAAGTGGTCTGTAACCATACCTGAGCAAACCGTAGAAGTCGGCCTCCCACCCTGAGGTCTCCCAGAGGGAGGCCCACCCCGTCATGCAGCAGGCTTGTCTGGTTTGGCGGCAGGCTGACGGGCAGCCCAGGAAGGTTTGGGCTTAGAGGTTTTAGAAGTGCGAGCCTGTTTCGGGTACGCCTGACCCTTTGCTTTACTTGGAGGTCGAAAGGAACAAAAGGTGGTACTTTTAGCCTTCGGAGCCGAAGGATTAGTACTCAGCAGACATGCAGTTTTAGCAGACGCCAAGTCAGCAACAATCTTGTTCAGATCTCCCCAAAAAGGATGTTTCCCTTAAAAGGGATCACCTCCAAGGTCTTTTTAGAGTCCAGATCCACAGACCAGGACTGCAACCACAGCATCCGGCAAGCCAAAATGGACGTAGTAGACGCTTTGGCTGCCAGCACACCGGCATCAGAGGCCGCCTCCTGAATGTAATGAAAGGCTGTGGTAATATATCAAAGACACTGTCTGGCATTATCAGAAAAATTAGAAGGTAGCTCCGCTTCAACTTCTTGAACCCATGCTTCAATAGCCTTCGCAGCCCAAGAAGCTGTTATAGTGGGTCTATGGACAGCACCTGCAAGGGTGTAAATAGACTTCAAGCTACCCTCCACGCGCTTATCCGTCGGTTCCTTCAGGGAAGTGATGGTAGTGACAGGCAGAGTAGAGGACACCACCAGACGCGCGACATATGAGTCCACCGGAGGCGGTGTTTCCCAATTTTTACTTAACTCTGCAGCGAGGGGATAACGAGCTAGTATCTTTTTAGACAGGGAGAATTTCCTACCTGGATACTCCCAGGATTCCTGACGTATGTCCACTAAATGGTGACCTTCTGACGTTTGAACTTATTGGGTTTCTTAGACGTATCTGGAGGTTCAGATTCATCATCAATCTGAAGAATCAGTTTGATAGCCTCCAAGAGGTCAGAAACATCCACCTGTGAAATTGATTCCCCATCAGAGGCATCTGCATCAGTGTCTGAGGGATCAGTGTATACGCCATCGTCATCGGATGAAGTATCTGTAACATGAGTGGATTGTGAGGAAGTAATGGCCCGCTAAGATGACCCTTTGGTCCTAGGAGGGCGAGGGTTAGGTGTTTGTTTAACCAGAGACTGAGTTAATTGCTGTAACTGAGTTGACAGAGTATCTGCCCATGGCGGATTAACTGCAGGGACAATATGTGGCTGCAATGGCACAGGAGGTCCCACAGGGGGCGTAAGTCTCGTTACTAGCGCAGTCAGCAAATTAGAAAAAGTAGCCCAGGGTGGGTCTTGGTGTGCCACCGGTGCTGCAGGCTGACTGAGGGGTACTGAACCTCCGGTACCTGGACCCTCAGATGGAATTTTTTCCTCAGGTGCATCCGCGGCGTCAGCACTGCATGATTCAGGATCAGCTATGGATATCCCACCCTTGTAGCAGACATTATGTGTGAATGTAGCCTAAGGGCGTAACACAGTACCTGACAAAAAAACCTGTGCAGTGTAACTGCAAATGCAGAGTACAAACAGAGGATTTAAGTGGTATACGGTGACTGAAATACACAGAGAAAAATACCAAGTTAGTATATCATGTGAAACACTATATCTATCTATCTATATATATCTATATATATATATATATATATACACTGTATATAGGACCCTGATGCACTTAGCCCCCCTCAGGGTACAGAATATAGGGATAACAATATGTCAATATGTGTGAGATACACGGAATAGGAACCACACAGCAGCTCTTGGCACACACAGTCACATGTACAATGCAGAAATTATTACAAACAACAATAAAACTGCACTGGACTAGCATTTCTAAGTAAAGCTATGTATGTATACAGATATAACAATGCACAGTAAATACTGGATGTATATCACAGGGTATTTGTACTGAAATATCCCTGTAGTTATGCACTTTTTCTTAACTAACACTGTCTAAATGACATGTAGAATACTTAAGTGTAAATGCACAGCGCTGATGAGGCTGACAGCTTTACAGAGGAGACAATGCCCAGCAGTCCCAGGATCAGCGCAGCTCTTGTAATGGCGCCAAAACGCTGACAGGGAGTGAAGGAGAGAGAGAGAGATGCAGCTCCAGGGCAGGAACATTTGCAGTAAATGGCTCCTGGGGCTTGGGGAGGGGTTACAGGTTAGAGCCTTATTCCCTCTGCTGGACTTCATCACCGGGTACTGCGGGCCTATAATAAACGGATTTTAGTAAATCCGACCTGTGTCCCTTATCCTCGTGGATATAGTGGGGTTCCTGTCTCCGGAGACCGTGCCGGATCGTGATTTCGGCGGGTCCCGCCTGGGAGACCCTCTTACCTCCTCCCTGAACTTGCGGGCACGCGATCCCGGAGAGCAGTGGCGAGCGTGTGCCTGATGAAGCCGGAGCGCCTCCGCTGTTAGTACCCGGCAACCTGGGAGCGGGACTATACAGCGCCGCTGGGGGAGGTGAGGGAGCCGCAGCACGCTATGTCGGACTGACATATAGCACTTCAAAGTGCCTGTGCTGCGGCCCTTGAAGTCTTCTTTCTTCAGAAAAGCTCTTTCCAGGGCTGCCTAGCGCAGCCCTCCCTGTTAGCTGCCTACACTGCAGGCACCAACTTACAAACTGAGCACCAGTTCCTGGAGGCGGGTTTATAGAGGAGGCGGTGCAAGGCATCCTGGGAACAGTCAAAGCTTTAGCCTGTTGGTGCCTCGGATCAAGATCCAACTCTACACCCCAATGTTATTCCCTGTGGAATACCAGTGTAACCCGCTGCAGAAATCCAAGTACGTACTGTATACAAGCTATATACTCCCCTGAAAGAAGGAGCATCACCAAAACAGCACTGGTTAATTAATATGCAAGAGACCTTGGCCAATATTTACTAAGAATTCGAGTTTGTCCGATTTGTGTTTTTTTTTCTAAGTCCCAATCCGGGAATTCACTAAGCACCAATCTCGGCAGTGTTTGAAGTATTCGTAATGGTTTGATTTGCAAGGTTCCGAAATACAAATGAATAGACCATCGGTCAAACACGGCTGTTATTTCATACAATACGGGCATTCACTATTCATTCGTATTTGGGTGTTAGTTTCTGAGTGCTCAAGTGCGGGTCTGTTTTTTTCAGATTCGTTAAAAAAAGCAGCAAAAAAATAGACCTGCTTTTTCCAGTCGAGTTTGGATAACCATGCACGGATCAGTGAGATCTGTGCATGGTTATCTATGGGAAAGGGTCTGTTTAGTGTAAAAACTGAAAAAAAAATTGCGTGGGGTCCCCCCTCCTAAGCATAACCAGCCTCGGGCTCTTTGATCCGGTCCTGGTTGATAAAATATGGGGGGGAAATGACAGGGGTTCCCCCATATTTAATCAACCAGCACCGGGCTCTGCGCCTGGTCCTGGTTCCAAAAATACGGGGGACAAAAAGCGTAGGGGTCCCCCGTATTTCTGAAACCAGCACCGGGCTCCACTAGCCAGGTACATAATGCCACAGCCGGGGGGACACTTTTATACTGGTCCCTGCGGCCCTGGCATTATATACCCAACTAGTTATCCCTGGCCGGGGTACCCTGGAGGAGTGGGTACCCCTTAAATCAAGGGGTCCCCCCCTCCAGCCACCCAAGGGCCAGGGGTGAAGCCCGAGGCTGTCCCCCCCATCCAAGGGCGGCGGATGGGGGGCTGATAGCCTTGTGTAAAAATATGAATATTGTTTTTAGTAGCAGTACTACAAGTCCCAGCAAGCCTCCCCCGCAAGCTGGTACTTGGAGAACCACAAGTACCAGCATGCGGTGGAAAACCGGGCCCGCTGGTACGACAGACACTACAGGAGCACACAGCCAATCAGGAGAGTGCCACGACGTGGCGCTCCATGATTGGCTGAAGGGACCCTCTTTGACAGGAGTCAGGGGGGGTCCTGGCAGTCGGGGAAAGGGGTCCCATGTGTAAACATGGGACCCTTCAGTGCGTGGTCGGGTTTCCATTTCATTATTTTGCCAAGTACGTGGATTATTCAAAGGTCTGATTCTACACTGGATTATGTGAGTATAATTTTTTTCACAGGTACCTCAAGGATTCTACATGGAGAAGAGGACCGAGCCTCGTGGGAACATAGGTAAGTATGTATGTATTGAGGTGTGCATGTATGTAATAAACGTATACTTTCACGGTGTGTGTGTCCTGTTTTTTGGGGGGTATTTTTTTAGTAGCAGTACTACCGGGCCCGGTTTTCCACCGCATGCTGGTACTTGTGGTTCTCCAAGTACCAGCTTGCGGGAGAGGCTTGCTGGGACTTGTAGTACTGCTACTAAAAACAATATTCACATTTTTACACAAGGCTATCAGCCTCCCATCCGCTGCCCTTGGATGGGGGGTACAGCCTTGGGCTTCACCCCTGGCCCTTGGGTGGCTGGAGGGGGGGGACCCCTTGATTTAAGGGGTTCCCACTCCTCCAGGGTACCCCGGCCAGGGGTGACTAGTTGGGTATGTAATGCCAGGGCCGCAGGGACCAGTATAAAAGTGTCCCCCGGCTGTGACATTATGTACCTGGCTAGTGGAGCCCGGTGCTGGTTTCAGAAATACGGGGGACCCCTACGCTTTTTGTCCCCCGTTGATTAAATATGGGGGAACCCCTGTCATTTTTTTCCCCATATTTTTTCAACCAGGACCGGATCAAAGAGCCCGAGGCTGGTTGTGCTTAGGAGGGGGGACCCCACGCAATTTTTTTCAGAATTTTTAAGACTTTAAACAACTTTTTAAGGTACACAATGAAGCCCTGCACGGATCTCACAGATCCGGCCGGGATTCCTTGTGTTTTGTCAGGCAGTGTTTTACTCATCACTCCCGTAAAACACTGCCTGATATTACGAATCACATCGACATCGGCAAAAAACGATTGTGCAAAACTCGGCAGCTTAGTGAATGATCGTATCAGGATTCAAAAAGTTGCAGTAAAATGCACCCGATACCATTCGAGTTCAAACGCCTTTCAAAACGGCCAAAACACGAATCTTTGTAAATATACCCCCTTGTCTTTATGCATTTATATTCATGAGGCCCTCACAGTAATTATATAGGCTGTGCTCGCTTTCCTGTAAATGTACTGTACATTTTATAAATTACTCTACCTCCTTTCTCCTGCTCATCCGATACTTTTGACGGCCGGTGAAGGTCTTCCTCTGGCACGTTGGGAGTGATGACAATACGATGGGTGTGCTGGGGTGACGGATGTGATGTGCGCACTGCAATCGATGCTGTGGGTCTCCTCATCCTCTGGTGACGGCTCGAGTCTGTCCAAGGAGCTCCTCTAGTCCTCCTGAGCGGGAGTGACAGAGGAACTGGCCGGCTAGTGGCTCCCCCAGTGTGATTCAGCACATCGTCGAGGTCAGTCCACCGCCTCCAGTAGTGCATCTCCTCCGGTGACCCTTGAGTATCCTGGCGGGCAGGGTAATGCGGCAGATAGAATCCAGGAACTGTGCTCAGTGACGACAAGTGATAAGCCGCATGCTGCAGCCTCAGCATCCCTGTAAAGGGGAACAATGTCCCCTTCAGCAGCAGCATACTCTGCCTGCGGGCCCCCTGAGACCCTGGGGGCCCTAAGGACCCGCCTAAGCAATCTGCTACTGAGCACATCCCGTTGTCACCATGGCCTATTCCACATTGAGCATACACAGCTGGAAAGCCATGCATGCGCATGTCACGTATACAATCACTTTACCCATACCTCACAACTTTCTAAAGTTGGGAGGCGGACCTCATGGCTAGGGGCATAGCCTCACAGAAAGTGCCGTGATCATGGGCCACACCCCCATTTTCGCTGTGAGCTGCTGGCTATGCCCTCTGTCCCTCTCTCCAAGTGAATAGACGCCGTGCGCATGAACACAGTGGCTATTCACTGCCTCTCTACTAAGCTGAGCAGCAGACGAGAGAGGGTCTCCCAACTGCCCCCCACACACACTGCGGGACACTGCAACCTGCAGGTGAGACAGCAGTACAGTCCCAGAAAAACAGGACTATACTGCCAGAATAGGGACAGTTGGGACAGTTGGGAGGTATGCTGATTGGCAGGATGGGCTCTTATTTGAGCCTGTGCACCGCCAATTTAAATTCATACATTTAAGAGAAAATAAAATTAAATCCTTATTGCCGTGGTATGTAATCAGCCTTAGAACTGGTTGCGTAATCAGCCTTAGAACTGGTTGCCGATTTAAAATTAGCTGCATTCTCGCCGAAGTCCTGCAGCTTCCGCTAAAGCAAAAGCTATTACATAAACCCTCAAGCCGTGTACTGTGTCTGTAATAATATATTATTAAATACTGAGCAATGCAAAACATGCAGTGAGGCAGTCCATATGCAGTAGACTCATCCCCTATTACATGGCACAATAAAAATAGTGGAAGGGAAATAAGTTGGTGTACAGTACTCTAGATCCAGAACTTGTTTTTCTTATTGTACCACAGTGGCCTATGTCATTGTATTACCAAAGAGGCTAGCTGAGAAGATGAAAACTAAGGTCTAACGTCACCAAACATATCAAAGATTTCTTTCTTCTTTCTATTTTTAAGAATTAGTAGATTGACAAATAGCTACAGCATCCTGTTTTCCATTAAAACCAAAACTTTTTTTTTAGAAAGATGTAAGAACGAATATAGGAACAGCTGCATAATCCGCCATGGATTAGAGATATACTCAAGGGCCTGTTCCTGTCCATCAGACTCAACTGTACTAATATTAAAGATTATGAATTTCAGGGCAAAGTTCTTACTAATAGTTTCAAGACCTGCACTATAATTACCAAGTAGTTACTGTCACCTTTGAACAGGTGTAGGTATGTGCTGTCTATCTTTCAGAATAAACACACCAGCCAGAGCAATTATTCCCTTAATTACGGCATATTGCCAAGCAACCTCAACAGAAAGATATTTTAAAGAAAACTGGCATATTTTTCCACAAGGCACAATTATAAGGAAACATTACCCGCAGTGCCAAAACTAGCCTTTAGAAAAGCGCCAAGTCCAAAGTTTCTACAGCAACTTTTATGACATTTCTGCTAAGTGGGTTTTATCCATTGTAGGAATGTACTGTAAAGCTCTCTGCTGCCTTGGAAATAGTTTTATATGCAAGAAAGAATCCATATAATTCAGGTCATAATACGTGACATGATTATTTTGTTCTGGTTGCCTGTATTCTACCAAAATCATTCTAAAATACTTTTACTAAGGCTATTCACCATTCTACACCAATATACATCTCTGCTTATCTCTAAATATCTCCCAGCTCGACCTCTCAGCTCTGTAAATCTGTGACTCTCATCCACACTCTTTATCTGTGCCCATTCTTGGTTACAGGACTTTTCTGAGGCTGCACCCACTCTGTGGAATGTCCTCTCACACAATACTTCCCTCTATCCTCCAAACCTTCAAGCGTTCCCTACAAACTCACCTATTCAGACTTACCAAATTCCTGAACCATCCACATAACCACCATAAGCTATCCTACCCAATCACATCTCCTCTATACAGCCCACACATTACTCTACATATTCTATTGTACATCATGCTGAACCCAGGCCAGCATTCCTTTGTGAAGGGAGCATACAGCCCACCAATGAACCCCTGCAATCTTGCTGGACCACTATGCAATACATAGCACTTATCCTTGAGTATCAATACCTATTTCCCTATAAATTGTAAGCTTGCAAGCAAGCCCTCCTTACCTCCTTGTATATCTGTTATTACTCAGTCTAGTTTTATTGCTGTTTTGTTCCCAATTATTAAGCGCAACAGAATATGCTGGTGCTATATAAGTAACTGTTAAAAAAGATAATACATCATTGAGGATACTTATTAAAAAAAATGCATAGTTTAGTTGTTAAATAATATATCATAATTTTTTGCATTTGTGAATTCTCCATATTCAATACAAACACAGTTTACAAGTCTCCAATTGGGGTTCACTGGGCTGACTGTTGTTTTGTCTCGTGGTCGAAACTGTAGATCCAGGATTCATTACTACTGGTGATCTGCCAGACAGAGTTTGAGCAACCGCCATCAAACCTGGCCAGCATGTTGCGGCACTAAGACACCCGGGCCTTCTTCTGCTCTCGAGTCAGCTGATGGGGCACCCAGCATGCAGAAACCTTGCTCAGGCCAAGCTTTTTGTGGAGTATGGAGCAAATGGATCCCAATGAGATGCCTATCTCCTTCTCCAATTTGGCCATGGTCACCCTGGTGTGCACTTCATCTATGGTCTGCAGGGGAGCAACATTGTCCTTCTTGATGGCAGACACAGGTCAGCTGCAGCGCTCCTAGTCTTCTAGGGATTGTCTCCCGTGCCAAAATTATGTCTCCTGTGCCCAAATTCTGCAAGCTAATCAAACACAGTGGTTTGAGGCAGTACTTCTTCCCTAAAACAGCTTGCAGTCGGTCAAACCTCTCCTGCTGTTACGCTAAAGTGAGAGAGCCTGCTGAGGGAGCGGACAGGCATCTGTGGCATCAGGAAGATAATGCCTCTTCCCTGCTTGTCTCTACCTAAGCAGGCAGAAAGACACAAAATGCCATCCAAAGATGCTTGTTTCTCTCATCTATATAAATACATTTCCTACACAGTCCCTATTAAATCCAATGGGGGGCAGTAGAATCATGAACATCAGACCATCCCGATCTTAATAGGTTGTGAGGTCTCCCTCTTGCCTGCTGTTTTGCATAGCAGAGGTGAATGGATGCTGTGTGCATTCGTACAGCATTCAACCACTAGGTAGTGATACTGGGGGCAGCTCAGCAGCTCTGGAAGCATTGGACATGCCCCCAAGCACAACAAAAAATGTGAATGTGACGCCAAGCCATTCCCCTGTAGCAAGACCCAGCACCTCTTTTTGTGGGCTTGCCATCAGGGCACAACAATGTCCCACTCCCTTCCCTAATGTTGGGAGTGGAGAAATAAAAAAGCTGGAAATCTGTAATTTTTGGGGGTACTTTTCAGTTTTATAACTATAGGGAAGAGAAAAACATAGCTTTCTGCAACTACAATGCTGGAGAAAACCAGATTTTAAGTTAATTAAATAGACTTATAAAGAAGCACAGTGTGTTTTTAAATGCATGAAGAGAAAATAAAACAGTAATCTGATTATTTATTATTGGTGGCAGTGGGACCCCAAAAAGTATTGTTACTTATCACTAAATACTGCAACAAAAAGGAATTATTTTAGGAATAAATGTATAAAATAAATTAAAAAAAACTCCAACAGGAGACTGTTCCTGTGGAGAGGCCACCAGTTGTATAATACCTGTCACATTACCTTACTGCTGTATAAAGGTATTGAATATGTACAGTCATCAGCCACTCACGCCTATAAGCTGTATGGGGTCTGACATAGAGTGATCACAATCTGAAGCTGGTATATGCTAAAGGGGCCAAGCTTGGGGTGGGGAGGTTAGGTATAGGCATTAAAAGGGGGGGTTATGGTTAGGGTGCAGGGATGGGAAGTTTATGGTTAGGAACCAGGGAGGGTTAGGGTTAGACACCACCAGGGAGGGTAAGGGTTAGGCACCACAGTGGAGGATTAGGGTTAGGCACTCACAAGGGAGGGTTAGGGTAGGGGGCAGGGGTGGGTTAGGGTGCTTTCTGGAAGGCTGTCGGTGTTCTGATGGTTGGGATGCCGCTGTCGGTACTCTGACCGCCGACATCCCGTCCATCAGAATATCATACTGAATCCATTACATGCTGGTGAGTAGCTTCTAATGCAATATGTTTGAAGGTATAAGTGACTCTAGCATGGTAGAAAACACCCAATGTAACACCCCGCATGAGTGCACATTAAACAGTAACATTGCTGGGGCTTTCACACACAATGGTGGTCATTCCGAGTTGTTCGCTAGCAGTTTTCGTTCGCAGCGCGGCGTTTAGTCAAAAAAGCAGCACTTCTGCACATGCGTATGCGGCGCAATGCGCATGCGCAATGTACTTTCACAACAGCCAAAGTAGTTTTACACAAGGTCTAGCCACGCTTTTCAGTCGCACTGCTGGCCGCAGAGTGATTGAAAGGAAGTGGGAGTTTCTGGGAGGTGTCGGACCGTTTTCGGGAAGTGTGTGGAAAAACGCAGGTGTGTCAGATACAAACGCAAGCGTGCCTAGGAAAACGCAGGCATGGCTGACCGAACGCAGGGCGTGTTCGTGACGTCAAAACAGGAACTAAATAGTCGGAAGTGATCGCAAGCTAGGAGTAGGTCTGGAGCAGCTCAGAAAATGCACAATCTTTTTTTGTAGCCGCTGTGCAAACCTATCGTTTGCACTTCTGCTAAGCTAAGATACACTCCCAGAGGGCGGCGGTTAGCGTTTGCACGGCTGCTAAAAGCAGCTAGCGAGCGATCAACTCGGAATGAGGGCCTATGTAAATTACAGTAATCCACCACCGAAATAAGGTCTCGGTGTAGTCATTGAGAAAAGGTGCCAATATAGGCTATATTCAGCTAAATAATTGAGAAAGACATTGATACTGAAAGAGGCTATATAATAATGCACAGCAAACTGCACACACTTATGGAAAGTGGCATTATCATCAGTACACTTTTGCACCATACTGGGCAGAAATCACCATGTAAGAACTGCACACACTTATGGAAAAGGGCATCATCATCAGTACACACTTGCACCATACTGGGCAGAAATCACCATGTTAGAGAGACCAAGAACTTTCTAATCATAAATAATCTGTCACAGTCACAGAGTTAGCACAGACAGAAAGTTCAGGCATGACCTATGTTCTAACAATCCTGATCCTGAAAATCCCACCATGTCAGCTGCCAGTTTATGGTAAGTGTGGCGCTAAAATGTGCGATTCGTGTTCTGCATCATAGTGCTTGTCATGGTATATGCATGTCTGTCCTGCTGCATGTGGAAGTAGATTCCTATATTGAGCGTTAATCAATAAAGGAGTGAACACTCGGGACTCTCTGATGCACCACTTGATGACTTTAGTTGTCTCCGGCAGTGGAGTGAGGATTCTGTTTGGCAATCTTTGAGTTTCTAGATCTTCTGCATAAACTAGCGCTCTTCTTTTCCTCTTCATTATCAACTACACAGTTGAGTTACATTATTATGACCACCTTCTACATTTGACGGCGGCAGCGCGTAGCCCATGAAATATGTCACGCATCTTGCACCGGATTGGTGGGTATACAAGGTGTGCGATAGGCCGTCCGCACACATATCATTCGTAGCTGTCATGGGTAAAAGGGGCAATTTATCCAAGTTACAAAAAGGGATGATCATCAGCTTTCGGGCCATGGGTGGCAGTATTTCTGAAACAGCGCAGTCTGTGAACTGATCGTGTGCTGCTGAAGTGAAGGTGTATCGTGACTGGACAAATGGCACCATTGTGAATAACCAGCGTGGAAACTGCGGAGGTTAATGTTGGCTACAAAGGTGGGTGAGGGCTGTTCGACACGGCATGCGCAAGGTTCGCAGAGCGCATGCGCTTAGTTATTTTACACAAAAGTTAGGTATTTTACTCACGGCATAACGAAGCTTTTTCATCGCTGTGCTGATCGTAGTGTGATTGACAGGAAGTGGGTGTTTCTGGGCGGAAACTGGCCGTTTTATGGGAGTGTGCGGAAAAACGCAGGCGTTCGAGTTGCAAAACGCAGGAGTGGCTGGAGAAACGGGGGAGTGTCTGGAGAAACGGGGGAGTGGTTGGGCAAACGCTGGGTGTGTTTGTGACGTCAAACCAGGAACGAAAAGGACTGAGCTGGTCGCAATGGCTGAGTAAGTCTGGAGCTACTCAGAAACTGCTAAGAAATTTCTATTCGCAATTCTGCTAATCTTTCGTTCGCAATTCTGCTAAGCTAAGAAACACTCCCAGAGGGCGGCGGCTTAGCGTGTGCAATGCTGCTAAAAACAGCTAGTGAGCGAACAACTCGGAATCACCCCCAATGGTCAGAGCAACCAGTAATCTTAGAGACATGGGTGTAAATTTACTAAGGTGGGAGTTCTATTTAAGATGGGATGTTGCCAGGGGCGTGGCTTGGCTCGGTATGGAGTAGCAGCTGCAAGCTGTAGCTCCTCACGCATATCCTGCTCATTTTTCCTGTTCCCTGACGCTATTCCACTGGAAAATTGCTTTATAGTAGTGCTTTAGTGGGTTGTGCTCCTTAGCTGTGTGTACCAGGCTTGTGACAACTGGGAATCCTTAGAACGAGGACCTGCGTTGTATGGCCTGCCTTCTGGGTGCCACGGCCGGCATCGCAGTTTGACTCTGTGCCGCATCCCGACTCACTTCTGGTCGCTGCTCTCCTCTCCTCAGACGCTCCGGTTGGCGGGCTGCTAGTCCGCGGACCACTAACACAGAGCGACGGTGACGGGGGTTCCCTGCTCCGCTGGGACAGCCCTGCATTGTAGCTGCACTTACCCACTGCGGACCCTTTGCTCCTTCCTCCACGTGGTGACTGCTCCTCTGTGAGGACACAGGGCTGGCAATGGAACAGACCCTGTGATCTCTCTGCATCCGCATCTGTTATCCGTGCGGGGGGACTGCATCCTTCACTCTGCCTATCTTGGAAGCTATTAACTGCGGGTGAGTTTTTTCCCGCCACGTGGACGCCATTTGTGGACTGCGGAGCTGCAGTCCTGGACGCCAATGGGCTTCTATCCTGTGCTCTCTCAGTGGGAGCCCGTTTTACAGCTGCTGCTCTCTGATGGATTCTGATTTTCCACATACAGTAGTATACATTGATACTACTGTCACTTCTACAGTGTTCCCTATTTGTGCAATGGACTTTTGGTGTCTGGACTTTTGTATTGGCTGTATCTCTCTCGATCTGCCTGGAGTTGGTGCAGTGCTGTTTTCTTGATAAGTGCCGGACTGCCTCCCCTGCATTACTGTGACTATTCCTGTTATCCTGCTCTGCTGCCTACCTGCTGCTGCTTCTATTGTTTTTCAGTTAGTATCCTGAGGTACTTTACTTTTCAATACAATCTATTTTAATTTTATTTTTTATACTGTGTTTGTACTCAGCCCTGCCTGTTTCTCCCTCTGGGACTGTTCTTGATTTATTAGTGTAATGTTTTACGCTATATAGTGGGTTTGAACATGGTAAAGGGAGGTCGAGCAGCGGGAGCTGCAGCGAAACTAGAAAAGTTTGCTCGGTCCTCCCAAACTTCCCAGTCTGCCAGGCAGGGGCACTCCAACCCGTCCTCTCCTGCAGCAGAGAGTGATGCCGCTGAGCCTGTTGATCCTGTACATTCTACCCAGCAAATATTGCAGGCTATTTCTGCGTCCAAGCACAGAGTTACTGATAAGATTGGACAAGTGCAGATTGATGTCTCCCTGCTTCGGCAAGATTTACAGAAAATACGGGAGAGAGTTGGTGAGACTGAACATCGGATCTCAGCGCTTGAGGACACTACGACTCCTTTACAGACTAAAGTGGCGGATTTGTCGACTCAGATGGTTTCTATGCAAGCTAAACTGTCTGATATAGAGGGAAGACTGCAACGTAATAATGTTAGATATGTTGGGCTTCCCGAGGGAGCGGAGGGTTTCTCTACAGAGACTTTCCTTGAAAAAATTCTCCTTCAAATATTTGATAAGGAAGCGTTTACCTCCAAATTTTCTGTGGAACACGCTCATAGACTTCCACCTCATCCACCTCCACCTGGGGCCCCTGCCAGGATATTTATTGCACGCTTCTTACACTACAAGGACCGTGATGCTGTGCTTCAGCTGGCCCGAACAAAGGACCCCCTGCAGATGTCTCAGTTTTTCAGACTTTGCTTTGGAAATACAGAAGAGTCGCTCACAATTCATACAGGTTAAGAGGAAACTTCGAGATCGGAATATACAATATTCCATGCTTTTTCCGGCCAGACTACGGGTGGTATTCAAGAATACTACTCATTTCTTCTCTACCCCGAAAGATGCTGACGACTGGTTTGAGGGACAACCTCGTGCTTCACGCTGATGGACTTTTTCTTCGATAATATCCTTTTATTGTGTGGTGGGGAGCTCCGGGTCGTGGCCCTACAGTTTGGACTTTCCTCAAACGATATTTGGTAGAATGTTGCTTAAGTGTTCTACTGTAATCTCTGACTTCTGTGCATGTTTTTTTATTTTTGTTCTATAGCATCAGGGAACCGTATTCTGTTGCTGTTCATGAGGAGTCCCTGCTGATTATAATGTATTAGGTCTATTTTCCCCTATACCTTCATTTGACTTTTTTTATAGGACGGTTTAGTTAGTTGATTGGTTATGGGGATTTAGGTATACCTTAGGTTCTCGAGGTAATACAGGATGAGTGTGGGCGGGGTTAGTTTATTTTTTCATGTCATCAATTTTTTATTTTGTATGTGTCTTACCATGATTTGAAGTGTCTGCAGACACCTGTTCTGTTGTTTAGTGTACAAAGGTGTCTATCACTACTTGCATTACTTCCAAGTATTATGGTCTATTTTGTCTTGAACAGTGGCGTCACAAGGGGGGTGCGGCCCGCACCCGGGTGTTACCCTCTGAGGGGCGACACCAAAGTACCGGCTCCTGCTCAGTGGCAGGAGCCGGATGCTGCACTAGATCATAACGTGCTGCAACCCGACTCCTATCACAGTGCAGAAGCTAACACTGCAGATTCATCAATCTCCGGGGGAAGCCTGCATCCCCCGGACCCACAATGTGCAGAAAACGGTGGTCGGGAAGCGAAGTCACGCCCCTTACCCGAAGCCACACACCCTTCCGTTAACCCCCCCCCCCTTTTTCACTCAGGGAAGGACCCCTTGCTGCAGTCTTACCAACCTGTTTTCCTATTGACCACGGACGTTAAAGTCTTGGCGAAAGTTTTGGCGACCCGTCTGAATTCAGTTATTACGTCTATTATTCACCCGGATCAGACGGGGTTTATGCCGGGTAAATCTACTGCCCAAAACCTGCATAGACTATTCTGCCATCTGCAAAGGCGGGACTTAGTGGAGTCGGGGGCAGTGGTAGTGTCTCTTGACGCTGCTAAGGCCTTCGACTCGGTAGAGTGGGTGTATCTTTGGGGTGTTTCTTCTATATATGCAGCTATCAATGATAGATTATTTCCAGATCAACTGAGTAGCCTCTGAGTTAAATGGGAAACAGATCTGGGGTCTCTATCTAATGAGCATTGGATTTAGATTCTGGGGTCTCTTAAATATACCACCCCTTGTATTAGATTTTGCCAAGTGATTTTTTATGTTCTTCATAGGGTCTACTGTACATCTCGGTCCTTGCAGAGTGCTGGCCTTCGAGATAATTCCTTATGCCCTGAATGTCGGGCTGACAATACTGGTTTTTGGCATATGATATGGGACTGCCCAATGATTTATGTGTTTTGGGTAGACGTATGGCGGGACATATTGCTCACTACTCCTTCACTTCTATGAATGCCATTTTTAGATTTCTCACAAATATTTAAAATGCCCGCTCTAATATATATTGTAAATGCCTGCACATCTTATTACCAAATCCCATAAATGTGCGCTTTACATTGCACAACACTGCATCCCATAAAAGAAAACAATACACCCACACATTATCTGAGTTCCAAAGCTCATTGATATATATATTTGTTATTAAAAAGGATATGGATTCAATATATATTACAAAGTACAGTATACCTATAGTTACAACTCATACAGTAAGCAGTTAATACATAGTTACATACAATTACATACAATTTCAGTTACATGCCAGCGATACAATTACCATTCCCTCCAATGTAGCTTATGTCTCCCTCTCTCTGTAAATAAATACAGGAACTGATCTGCCAGCAAGTCCTCCATCTCCCTCTCAGACCAAAAGCAACTGACCCTGAGCCCACAAGAGACAGGAACTACCTTCCTGTGTGACTAGTTCCTGGGGGAGGGGTCTCTCCCTCATTTATGATTGAGTCACTTTTCTCTTTGTATATGCTGATCAGGTTCAGCCCTGAAGACTGCCAAAGGGGCCGGCCGGAGTTCCCTGTATCATTCATTGTTCTAACAAAGTGATTTTAGCTTTTATACATTCAATCATAACTATCCACTGCACTGTCCTACAACTTAATAACAAGTATCAAATTAATCTACACATTAATCTGGTTGTTTTAATAGTAAATATGACCGATGTATCTGGTTCCGTTCAAATAATACACATTCATGACATTAATTCATTAGGTGATTTTAAATGACCATGATGTCTGGCGCTTGATATTATTATAATTATGTACTGTATGAAATAAGTGTCGAATCCATCTCTGTGGCATGTCTGTGTAAATGCGTGTGTTACCATATATTGCTGTGCTCGCTGCGCATATTTGCAAGTATAGCGACTTAAATGTGTGTAGTTTGTATGTTCTCTTTATGTAATATTTTTTACTTTGACAGTCCACCCTTTGGCAGTAAACAATAACTGCCATCAATTATTAACATAAGAAAAAAATAAGAATTTACTCACCGGTAATTCTATTTCTCGTAGTCCGTAGTGGATGCTGGGAACTCCGTAAGGACCATGGGCAATAGCGGGCTCCGAAGGAGGCTGGGCACTCTAGAAAGATCTTAGACTACCTGGTGTGCACTGGCTCCTCCCACTATGACCATCCTCCAAGCCTCAGTTAGGTACTGTGCCCGGACGAGCGTACACAATAAGGAAGGATTTTGAATCCCGGGTAAGACTCATACCAGCCACACCAATCACACCGTACAACTCGTGATATGAAACACAGTTAACAGTATGAAACAATAGAGCCTCTCAACAGATGGCTCAACAATAACCCGATTTAGTTAACAATAACTATGTACAAGTAATGCAGATAAACCGCACTTGGGATGGGCGCCCAGCATCCACTACGGACTACGAGAAATAGAATTACCGGTGAGTAAATTCTTATTTTCACTAACGTCCTAGTGGATGCTGGGAACTCCGTAAGGACCATGGGGATTATACCAAAGCTCCCAAACGGGCGGGAGAGTGCGGATGACTCTGCAGCACCGAATGAGAGAACTCCAGGTCCTCCTCAGCCAGGGTATCAAATTTGTAGAATTTTGCAAACGTGTTTGCCCCTGACCAAGTAGCTGCTCGGCAAAGTTGTAAAGCCGAGACCCCTCGGGCAGCCGCCCAAGATGAGCCCACCTTCCTTGTGGAATGGGCATTGACAGATTTTGGCTGTGGCAGGCCTGCCACAGTATGTGCAAGCTGAATTGTACTACAAATCCAACGAGCAATAGTCTGCTTAGAAGCAGGAGCACCCAGCTTGTTGGGTGCATACAGGATAAACAGCGAGTCAGATTTTCTGACTCCAGCCGTCCTGGAAACATATATTTTCAGGGCCCTGACAACGTCTAGCAACTTGGAGTCCTCCAAATCCTTAGTAGCCGCAGGCACCACAATAGGCTGGTTCAGGTGAAACGCTGACACCACCTTAGGGAGAAACTGGGGACGAGTCCTCAATTCTGCCCTATCCATATGGAAAATCAGATAAGGGCTTTTACATGATAAAGCCGCCAACTCTGACACTCGCCTGGCTGAAGCCAAGGCCAATAACATGACCACTTTCCACGTGAGATATTTCAGATCCACGGTTTTTAGTGGCTCAAACCAATGTGATTTTAAGAAACTCAACATCACGTTGAGATCCCAAGGTGCCACAGGAGGCACAAATGGGGGCTGAATATGCAGCACTCCTTTCACAAATGTCTGAACTTCAAGTACTGAAGCTAGTTCTTTTTGAAAGAAAATCGACAGAGCCGAGATCTGTACCTTAATGGAGCCCAGTTTTAGGCCCATATTCACTCCTGCTTGCAGGAAATGCAGAAATCGACCTAGTTGAAATTCCTCTGTTGGGGCCTTTTTGGCCTCGCACCATGCAACATATTTCCGCCATATGCGGTGATAATGCTTTGCCGTAACATCTTTCCTGGCTTTAATAAGCGTAGGAATGACTTCCTCCGGAATGCCCTTTTCCTTCAGGATCCGGCGTTCAACCGCCATGCCGTCAAACGCAGCCGCGGTAAGTCTTGGAACAGACAGGGGCCCTGCTGCAGCAGGCCCTGTCTGAGCGGCAGAGACCACGGGTCCTCTGAGATCATCTCTTGAAGTTCCGGGTACCACGCTCTTCTCGGCCAATCCGGAACCACGAGAATTGTGTTTACTCCTCGCTTTCTTATTATTCTCAATACCTTTGGTATGAGAGGTAGAGGAGGGAACACATAAACTGACCGGTACACCCACGGTGTCACTAGAGCGTCCACAGCTATCGCCTGAGGGTCTCTTGACCTGGCGCAATACTTCTCTAGTTTTTTGTTTAGGCGGGACGCCATCATGTCCACCTGTGGACGACCCCATTGATTTACAATCATTTGGAAGACTTCTGGATGAAGTCCCCACTCTCCCGGGTGGAGGTCGTGCCTGCTGAGAAAGTCTGCTTCCCAGTTGTCCACTCCCGGGATGAACACTGCTGACAGTGCTAGTACATGATTCTCCGCCCATCGGAGAATTTTTGTGGCTTCTGCCATCGCCGTCCTGCTTCTTGTGCCGCCTTGTCGATTCACATGGGCGACTGCCGTGATGTTGTCTGACTGGATCAGCACCGGCTGGAGTAGGAGCAGGGATTTTGCTTGACTTAGGGCATTGTAAATGGCCCTTAGTTCCAGAATATTTATGTGAAGGGCAGTCTCCTGACTTGACCATAGTCCTTGGAAATTTCTTCCCTTTGTGACTGCCCCCCAGCCTCGTAGGCTGGCATCCGTGGTCACCAGGACCCAGTCCTGTATGCCGAATCTGCGGCCCTCCAGAAGATGAGCACTGTGCAGCCACCACAGAAGAGACACCCTGGTTCGTGGAGACAGGGTTATTAAACGATGCATCTGAAGATGCGATCCGGACCACTTGTCCAACAGGTCCCACTGAAAAATCCTGGCACGGAACCTGCCGAATGGAATTGCTTCGTAAGAAGCTACCATCTTTCCCAGGACCCGCGTGCAGTGATGCACCGATACCTGTTTTGGTTTTAGGAGGTCTCTGACTAGAGAAGACAACTCCCTGGCTTTCTCCTCCGGGAGAAACACTTTTTTCTGGGCCGTGTCCAGAATCATTCCCAGGAACATTAGACGTGTCGTGGGGACCAGCTGTGACTTTGGGATATTCAGAATCCAGCCGTGCTGGCTCAGCACTTCCTGAGATAGTGCTACTCCCACTAACAACTGCTCCTTGGATCGTGCCTTTATTAGGAGATCGTCCAAGTATGGGATAATTAAAACTCCCTTTTTTCGAAGGAGTATCATCATTTCCGCCATAACCTTGGTAAATACCCTTGGTGCCGTGGAGAGTCCAAACGGCAGCGTCTGGAATTGGTAATGGCAGTCCTGTACCACAAATCTGAGGTACTCCTGGTGAGAATTGTAAATGGGGACATGCAGGTAAGCATCCTTGATGTCCAGGTATACCATGTAATCCCCCTCGTCCAGGCTTGCAATAACCGCCCTGAGCGATTCCATCTTGAACTTGAATTTTTTTATGTATGTGTTCAAGGATTTCAAATTTAAAATGGGTCTCACCGAACCGTCCGGTTTCGGCACCACAAATAGTGTGGAATAGTAACCCCGGCCTTGTTGAAGTAGGGGTACCTTGATTATCACCTGCTGGGAATACAGCTTGTGAATCGCTGCTAGCACCGCCTCCCTGTCTGAGGGAGCAATCGGCAAGACGGATTTTAGGAAACGGCGGGGTGGAGTCGCCTCGAATTCCAGCCTGTATCCCTGAGATACTATTTGAAGGATCCAGGGATCCACCTGTGAGCGGGCCCACTGATCGCTGAAATTCCTGAGGCGGGCCCCCACCGTACCTGGCTCCGCCTGTGAAGCCCCACCGTCATGCGGCGGACTTAGAAGAGGAAGCGGGGGAGGACTTTTGTTCCTGGGAACCTGCTGTTTGCTGCAGCCTTTTTCCCCTGCCTCTGCCTCTTGACAGAAAAGACCCTCCTTTTCCCCGCTTGTTTTTCTGGGACCGAAAGGACTGAACCTGATAAAATGGCGCCTTCTTAGGCTGTGAGGGGACATGGGGTAAAAATGCTGACTTCCCAGACGTTGCTGTTGAAACTAGGTCGGAGAGACCATCCCCAAATAATTCCTCCCCCTTATAAGGCAAGACTTCCATGTGCCTTTTGGAATCTGCATCTCCAGTCCACTGGCGAGTCCATAAGCATCTCCTAGCAGAGATAGATAATGCACTTATTTTAGATGCCAGCCGGCAGATTTCCCTCTGTGCATCTCTCATGTATAAGACTGAGTCTTTTATATGGTCAATTGTTAGCAGGATCGTGTCTCTGTCTAACGTGTCAATATTTTCTGACAGTTTATCTGACCACGCAGCGGCAGCACTGCACATCCATGCTGACGCAATAGCTGGTCTGAGTATAATGCCTGAGTGTGTATATACAGACTTCAGGATCGCCTCCTGCTTTCTATCAGCAGGTTCCTTAAGGGCGGCCGTATCCTGGGACGGTAGTGCCACCTTTTTAGACAAACGTGTGAGCGCTTTATCCACCCTCGGGGGTGTTTCCCAACGTAACCTATCCTCTGGCGGGAAAGGGAACGCCATTAGTAGCTTCTTAGGAATTACCAATTTCTTATCAGGGGAAGCCCACGCTTCTTCACACACTTCATTTAATTCATCTGACGGGGGAAAAACTACAGGTAGTTTTTTCTCCCCAAACATAATACCCTTTTTTGTGGTACCTGGATGTAAATCAGAAATATTTAACACCTCTTTCATTGCCTCAATCATGCAGTGAATGGCCTTAACAGGCATTAAATTTGACTCATCGTCGTCGACACTGGTGTCAGTATCCGTGTCGACATCTACTTGTGCCACCTGAGATAACGGGCGTTTCAGAGCCCCTGATGACTTTTGAGACACCTGGACAGGCACGAGCTGAAGACTCGGCTGTCCCACAGTCGGCATGTCGTCAAATTTTTTATGTAAGGAGTCTATACGTGCACTCATTTCCTGCCATAATACCATCCACTCAGGTGTCTGACCCCCAGGGGGTGACATCCCTGCTAAAGGCATCTGCTCCCCCTCCACATCATTATCCTCCTCAAACATGTCGACACAGCCGTACCGACACACTCCACACACACAGGGAATGCTCAAATAGAGGACAGGACCCACAAAAGCCCTTTGGGGGGACAGAGTAAGAGTATGCCAGCACACACCAGAGCGCTATATATATACAGGGACTAACTGAGTTATGTCCCTAATAGCTGCTTTTTATATAATATACTGTATACAGTGCCAATTTTAATGCCCCCCCTCTCTTTTCCCTCTTACTGTACTGTAGAATTGCAGGGAAGAGCCAGGGAGCTTCCTTCCAGCCGAGCTGTGAGGGAAAAATGGTGCCAGTGTGCTGAGGAGATAGGCTCCGCCCCTTTTTCGCGGCCTATTCTCCCGCTTTTTATGGGATTCTGGCAGGGGTATTTACCTCATATATAGCCCCAGGGGCTATATATTGAGGTATTTTAGCCAGCCAAGGTGTTTTTATTGCTGCCTCAGGGCGCCCCCCCCAGCGCCCTGCACCCTCAGTGACCGGAGTGTGAAGTGTGTATGAGGAGCAATGGCGCACAGCTGCAGTGCTGTGCGCTACCTTGGTGAAGACAGGATGTCTTCATGCCGTTGATTTTCCGGACCATCTTCTTGCTTCTGGCTCTGTAAGGGGGACGGCGGCGCAGCTCCGGGACCGAACATCAAGGCTGGGCCTGCGGTCGATCCCTCTGGAGCTAATGGTGTCCAGTAGCCTAAGAAGCCCAATCCGGCTGCAAGCAGGCGAGTTCGCTTCTTCTCCCCTTAGTCCCTCGCTGCAGTGAGCCTGTTGCCAGCAGGTCTCACTGAAAATAACAAATTCTAAGACTATAACTCTCTAAGAGCTCAGGAGAGCCCCTAGTGTGCATCCAACCTCGGCCGGGCACGAAATCTAACTGAGGCTTGGAGGAGGGTCATAGTGGGAGGAGCCAGTGCACACCAGGTAGTCTAAGATCTTTCTAGAGTGCCCAGCCTCCTTCGGAGCCCGCTATTCCCCATGGTCCTTACGGAGTTCCCAGCATCCACTAGGACGTTAGAGAAATATTTCATACCATAATCGGTGACCTAGACACAAGTATGTATGCATTTCGCAAATCAGACACATGACTATATTTGGGGAAGACAGGGAGGAGGATGAGACATCCTCTATATGCACTCGGCGGTCACAGGACCACTGGTTGGGTGTGGGACAACATTCAACCTATAGAGTATGCTGGGACAGTGCTTTGGCCTATAATGTCTGATTTGCGACGAACATTTCACACATACATGTACCTACGTCTTTGTACACTGATGTTTGGATTCTATTGAGGTTTTGCTGGGTAGATGAAAAAAAAAAACACAAACAAATCGTGACAGTGACATATACATTTTCATGATCTACATATTCCTATCATTTTCTGAACATTGTTTCCATTTCTGGAACGTATGCTAATTCTGTTTAATCATTGGACAAGGGTTATAAGTAGTGTCCTTCCTAAATAACATAAACATTCGGAGTTCAGGGAGAGCCACTCATAAACCTTTCTTCCACATATGTTAGTGAGCTCTTTATCTGCAGTGTGTGAATAGCCATTGTCTGACTGTTCCTGATTACCTCTGAACTCCATAACTACTAGACCTTTGATTTTTCTCTGATTTTAACAAACTGATCGGCTAATCCTGGGATCCTATAAGGAGATCACTCCTTCCTACAGAACCAGTTCCAGTCTCACACTCGACTCCTCATTAAAAAAATAAGAATTTACTTACCGATAATTCTATTTCTCGTAGTCCGTAGTGGATGCTGGGGACTCCGTCAGGACCATGGGAAATAGCGGCTCCGCAGGAGACAGGGCACAAAAATAAAGCTTTAGGATTAGGTGGTGTGTACTGGCTCCTCCCCCTATGACCCTCCTCCAAGCCTCAGTTAGGATACTGTGCCCGGACGAGCGTACACAATAAGGAAGGATATTGAATCCCGGGTAAGACTCATACCAGCCACACCAATCACACCGTATAACTTGTGATCTGAACCCAGTTAACAGTATGACAAACGTAGGAGCCTCTGAACAGACGGCTTACAACAATAACAACCCGAATTTGTTTGTAACAATAACTATGTACAAGTATTGCAGACAATCCGCACTTGGGATGGGCGCCCAGCATCCACTACGGACTACGAGAAATAGAATTATCGGTAAGTAAATTCTTATTTTATCTAACGTCCTAAGTGGATGCTGGGGACTCCGTCAGGACCATGGGGATTATACCAAAGCTCCCAAACGGGCGGGAGAGTGCGGATGACTCTGCAGCACCGAATGAGAGAACTCAAGGTCCTCCTCAGCCAGGGTATCAAATTTGTAGAATTTTGCAAACGTGTTTGCCCCTGACCAAGTAGCAGCTCGGCAGAGTTGTAATGCCGAGACCCCCCGGGCAGCCGCCCAGGATGAGCCCACTTTCCTTGTGGAATGGGCCTTGACAGATTTAGGTTGTGGCAAGCCTGCCACAGAATGTGCAAGTTGAATTGTGCTACAAATCCAACGAGCAATCGTCTGCTTAGAAGCAGGAGCACCCATCTTGTTGGGTGCATACAATATAAACAGTGAGTCAGACTTTCTGACTCCCGCCGTTCTTGAAATATATATTTTCAATGCCCGGACCACGTCCAACAACTTGGAATCCTCCAAATCGTTAGTAGCCGCAGGCACCACAATAGGCTGGTTCAGGTGAAACGCTGACACCACCTTAGGCAGAAAATGAGGACGCGTCCGCAGTTCTGCCCTGTCCGTATGGAAAATCAGATATGGGCTCTTATATGATAAAGCCGCCAATTCTGATACTCTCCTGGCTGAAGCCAGGGCCAGTAGCATGGTTACTTTCCATGTAAGATACTTCAACTCCACCGATTTGAGCGGCTCAAACCAATGGGATTTGAGAAAATCCAAGACTACATTAAGATCCCACGGTGCCACTGGGGGCACAACCGGGGGCTGTATATGTAGTACTCCTTTTACAAAAGTCTGGACTTCAGGAACTGAAGCCAATTCTTTCTGGAAGAAAATCGACAGGGCCGAAATTTGAACCTTAATGGACCCCAATTTGAGGCCCATAGACAATCCTGTTTGCAGGAAATGTAGGAATCGACCCAGTTGAAATTCCTCCGTTGGGGCCTTCCTGGCCTCACACCACGCAACATATTTTCTCCAAATGCGGTGATAATGTTGTGCAGTCACCTCCTTCCTGGCTTTTACCAGTGTAGGAATGACCTCTTCCGGAATGCCTTTTTCCCTTAGAATTCGGCGTTCAACCGCCATGCCGTCAAACGCAGCCGCGGTAAGTCTTGGAATAGACACGGTCCCTGCTGAAGCAGGTCCTGTCTTAGAGGTAGAGGCCACGGATCCTCCGTGAGCATCTCTTGAAGTTCCGGGTACCAAGTTCTTCTTGGCCAATCCGGAGCCACTAGTATCGTTCTTACTCCCTTTTGCCGTATAATTCTCAGTACTTTTGGTATGAGATGCAGAGGAGGGAACACATACACTGACTGGAACACCCACGGTGTTACCAGAGCGTCCACAGCTATTGCCTGAGGGTCTCTTGACCTGGCGCAATACCTGTCCAGTTTTTTGTTGAGGCGGGACGCCATCATATCCACCATTGGTTTTTCCCAACGGTTCACAATCATGTGGAAGACTTCTGGATGAAGTCCCCACTCTCCCGGGTGTAGATCGTGTCTGCTGAGGAAGTCTGCTTCCCAGTTGTCCACTCCCGGAATGAATACTGCTGACAGTGCTATCACATGATCTTCCGCCCAGCGAAGAATCCTTGCAGCTTCTGCCATTGCTGTCCTGCTTCTTGTGCCGCCCTGTCTGTTTACGTGGGCGACTGCCGTGATGTTGTCCGACTGGATCAACACCGGCTGACCCTGAAGCAGGGGTTTTGCCAGACTTAGAGCATTGTAAATCGCTCTTAGCTCCAGTATATTTATGTGAAGAGACATCTCCAGGCTTGACCATACTCCCTGGAAGTTTCTTCCCTGTGTGACCGCTCCCCAGCCTCTCAGACTGGCATCCGTGGTCACCAGGACCCAGTCCTGTATGCCGAATCTGCGGCCCTCTAACAGATGAGCACTCTGCAACCACCACAGAAGAGACACCCTTGTCCGTGGCGATAAGGTTATCCGCTGATGCATCTGCAGATGTGATCCGGACCATTTGTCCAGCAGATCCCACTGAAAAGTTCGTGCGTGGAATCTGCCGAATGGAATCGCTTCGTAAGAAGCCACCATCTTTCCCAGGACTCTTGTGCATTGATGCACAGACACTTTCCCTGGTTTTAGGAGGTTCCTGACAAGTTCGGATAACTCCCTGGCTTTCTCCTCCGGAAGAAACACCTTTTTCTGAACCGTGTCCAGAATCATTCCCAGGAACAGCAGACGTGTCGTCGGGGTCAACTGAGATTTTGGAAAATTCAGAATCCACCCGTGTTGTTGCAGCACTAGTCGGGTTAGTGCTACTCCGTCCTCCAGCTGTTCTCTGGACCTTGCCCTTATCAGGAGATCGTCCAAGTAAGGGATAATTAATACGCCTCTTCTTCGCAGAAGAATCATCATTTCGGCCATTACCTTGGTAAAGACCCGAGGTGCCGTGGACAATCCAAACGGCAGCGTCTGAAACTGATAATGACAGTTTTGCACCACGAACCTGAGGTACCCTTGATGTGAAGGGCAAATTGGGACATGCAGGTAAGCATCCTTTATGTCCAGGGACACCATAAAGTCCCCTTCTTCCAGATTCGCTATCACTGCTCTGAGTGACTCCATCTTGAACTTGAATTTTTGTATGTACAGGTTCAAAGATTTCAGATTTAGAATAGGTCTTACCGAGCCGTCCGGCTTCGGTACCACAAATAGCGTGGAGTAATACCCCTTTCCCTGTTGTAGGAGGGGTACCTTGACTATCACCTGCTGAGAAAACAGCTTGTGAATGGCTTCCAATACCGTCGCCCTGTCTGAGGGAGACGTTGGCAAAGCAGACTTTAGGAACCTGCGAGGGGGAGACTTCTCGAATTCCAACCTGTAACCCTGAGATACTACCTGCAGGATCCAGGGGTCCACCTGTGAGCAAGCCCACTGTGCGCTGAAATTCTTGAGTCGACCCCCCACCGCTCCTGAGTCCGCTTGTAAGGCCCCAGCGTCATGCTGAGGGCTTTGCAGAACCCTGAGAGGGCTTCTGTTCCTGGGCAGGGGCTGCTTGCTGCCCTCTCTTACCCCTTCCTCTGCCCCGAGGCAGATATGACTGTCCTTTTGTCCGCTTGTTCTTATAGGACCGAAAGGACTGCGGCTGAAAAGACGGTGTCTTTTTCTGTTGGGAGGGGGTCTGAGGTAAAAAGGTGGATTTTCCGGCAGTTGCCGTGGCCACCAGATCCGATAGACCGACGCCAAATAATTCCTCCCCTTTATACGGCAATACTTCCATATGTCGTTTGGAATCCGCATCACCTGACCACTGTCGCGTCCATAAACTCCTTCTGGCAGATATGGACATCGCATTTACTCTCGAAGCCAGAGTGCAAATATCTCTCTGAGCATCTCGCATATAAAGGAAAGCATCCTTTAATTGCTCTATAGTCAATAAAATACTGTCCCTATCCAGGGTATCAATATTTTCAGTCAGGGAATCCAACCAGACGACCCCAGCACTGCACATCCAGGCTGAGGCGATGGCTGGTCGCAGTATAACACCAGTATGTGTGTATATACTTTTTAGGGTAGTTTCCAGTCTCCTATCAGCTGGATCCCTGAGGGCGGCCGTATCAGGAGACGGTAACGCCACTTGTTTTGATAAGCGTGTGAGCGCCTTATCCACCCTAGGGGGTGTTTCCCAGCGCGCCCTAACCTCTGGCGGGAAAGGGTATAATGCTAATAACTTTTTTGAAATTAGCACTTTTCTATCTGGGTTAACCCACGCTTCATCACATACATCATTTAATTCCTCTGATTCAGGAAAAACTACAGGTAGTTTTTTCACCCCCCACATAATACCC
Organism: Pseudophryne corroboree; assembly: GCF_028390025.1. NCBI lineage: Eukaryota > Metazoa > Chordata > Amphibia > Anura > Myobatrachidae > Pseudophryne > Pseudophryne corroboree. The sequence continues at coordinate 347,925,337 of NC_086451.1, forward strand.
CTTTTTGTGGTACTTGCAGTATCAGAGATATGCAAAGCCTCCTTCATTGCCGTGATCATATAACGTGTGGCCCTACTTGAAAATACGTTTGTTTCATCACCGTCGACACTAGATTCAGTGTCTGTGTCTGGGTCTGTGTCGACCGACTGAGGTAAAGGGCGCTTTACAGCCCCTGACGGTGTCTGAGACGCCTGGGCAGGTACTAACTGGTTTGCCGGCCGTCTCATGTCGTCAACTGATTTTTGTAATGTGCTGACATTATCACGTAATTCCATAAACAAAGCCATCCATTCCGGTGTCGACTCCCTGGGGGGTGACATCACCATTATCGGCAATTGCTCTGCCTCCACACCAACATCGTCCTCATACATGTCGACACACACGTACCGACACACAGCAGACACACAGGGAATGCTCTTATCGAAGACAGGACCCCACTAGCCCTTTGGGGAGACAGAGGGAGAGTTTGCCAGCACACACCCAAGCGCTATAATATATATGGGAACAACCTTATATAAGTGTTGTTCCTTATAGCAGCTTAAATATATCAAAATATCGCCAAAAAATGCCCCCCCTCTCTGTTTTACCCTGTTTCTGTAGTGCAGTGCAGGGGAGAGTCCTGGGAGCCTTCCTCACAGCGGAGCTGAGCAGGAAAATGGCGCTGTGTGCTGAGGAGAATAAGCCCCGCCCCCTATTTCGGCGGGCTTTTCTCCCGGAGTTTTAGATATCTGGCATGGGTTAAATACATACATATAGCCTCAATGGCTATATGTGATGTATTCTTTTGCCATAAAGGTATTAAATATTGCTGCCCAGGGCGCCCCCAGCAGCGCCCTGCACCCTCCGTGACCGCTTGGTGTGAAGTGTGTGACAACAATGGCGCACAGCTGCAGTGCTGTGCGCTACCTTCATGAAGACTGAAGAGCCTTCTGCCGCCTGTTTCCGGACCTTCAATCTTCAGCATCTGTAAGGGGGGTCGGCGGCGCGGCTCCGGGACGAACCCCAGGGTGAGACCTGTGTTCCGACTCCCTCTGGAGCTAATGGTGTCCAGTAGCCTAAGAATCCAATCCATCCTGCACGCAAGTGAGTTGAAATTCTCTCCCCTAAGTCCCTCGATGCAGTGAGCCTGTTGCCAGCAGGACTCACTGAAAATAAAAAACCTAAAAACTTTTTCTAAGCAGCTCTTTAGGAGAGCCACCTAGATTGCACCCTGCTCGGACGGGCACAAAAACCTAACTGAGGCTTGGAGGAGGGTCATAGGGGGAGGAGCCAGTACACACCACCTAATCCTAAAGCTTTATTTTTGTGCCCTGTCTCCTGCGGAGCCGCTATTCCCCATGGTCCTGACGGAGTCCCCAGCATCCACTTAGGACGTTAGAGAAAAACCTTGCAAAAATAGAATATCCTGAAAGAAAATGTTTGTCAGCGGGAAAGAGAGAAAAGAGAAATAGAACAAAACAACTCTTGTTCATAACAAATCAATGACAATGACTGGTCTTTCTGCAGTCCTTTAGTACGCTCAGGTAGTGTCCAACAGTGCCGTCTCTCAGTCTTCACGGAATAGAGTCTCTGGTGATACGAGGTTCTCTTTGCCTTGCTCTTTGAATACACGGTTCACTTGGAACACACAGTTCACTTTGCTCTCCACCTTGCTCTTTGAACACACAGTTCACTTCGATCACACAGTCCCCAAACTCGATGAATGTGAGCAATAAACTACTTTGTCACAAGTTCTCTCCGGGTCAGCGGCCTTCTTGCAGTGGGATGAGTGGACCCAAATCTCTCTTTCAGCGACCTTTAGTGCTGTTAACAAATCTTGGTATGGTCCTTCCCACCTGTCTATTAGGCAACCTGAGCGTAAGAACAATCACACAGTCTCTTGGTTCATAATCAAGACAGTTAGCATTTGGCATACCAGCAATCAACAGTTTCAAGTTCTTTTGTCAAGTTCTCAAATGCTGGCTCATCTCAATAAGGTACTGTACTGTCACCTCATTGGTGTATTTCTGATCATTGTGCGGATCAATCATGACATGAGGTTGTCTTCCGAAAACAACCCAAAAAGACACAAATACCAAACCAAAAACAAATTTCGAAGAGGGTGATTTGTCGAGTGAAGATCTGGGAGTGGTTCCGAAGCTACATAATACTAGTGGCAGTATCTATTATGACAATAGTACAATTTCAGGCTTTGCTCCTACTTCCATGGGTATCCTTATCTACACACAAATTTCTGCGCAATTTTTCTTTGCGGTAAACACAGCAGCATCCGTGGCGGCAGGAAATGCCTCTACCCAGTTTGAGAAAACATCAGTGCACACCAATACATAACAATAATTCCTAAAGGGTGTTGACTGTACGAAGTCGATTTGTATTTCCTGAAAAGATCCGTCTGCAGGAGGGATATGGGATGGCTCTGTTGGTATTGCTTTACTAATATTCTTCCTCAAGCAAGTAAGACAGGTCATTGCTCTCTTACCTGCATGAGAATATAATCCTGACTCACACCAGTAGGCTCTCATCAGCCTGTACCTACCCTCTTTGCCTAGATGAGTCAGACCATGTGCCACCTCAACTAGACTTGAAAGGTATGCTCTGAGGGCTACTGGCGTACCGTGTCCACCTGCCCACAGTCCTGAGGACTCCTGGCCATACCCCTTTGTCCTCCAGACTGCCTATTCCTGCAGGGAACACAAAATTTTGTATCTTAATTTAACTATCGTGTGTTTGCAATGTAGAGTACCATGAGCATAACTCAAAAAGAAAAAGAAAAAAGAAACATTTCTAGAGGAGAGAAGGAAGAAGAAAATGAAAAAGAAAATGTCAGGTTTGCCATTCACCAACAGGCATATCAGTGTCTATACAAAATTTCCCTTCACCAGTATTCCCATTCTCCACCCTTTGTGCATGACAAGGCACACTGCAGTAATACTGGTGTCATCGTGCTGTTGAGATATACTGGGTTTGAGCAGAACTCTGAAGGACCTAGGTATGTGGAGTTTGAACTGTACTTGGGTCCATGTATTGTACCACCCTGTGTGAACGCAAAAGATGAAGAGGAAACTGTAGAGAAACAGAATAGAGGTTGGTGACAGATAAGTTTGTAGAGGTGGAGAAGATTTTATAAAAATTTGACAACTGGATTGGGCACTACGGGGAAGTGATTCTCTACTTGGTCTATTCCCCCTTTTTTTTTTTTTTTAATTCTGTGTGTCTTATCTCTACTGGGACTATCCCAGCCATCAATCCAGTGTCCTGTCCATCCTAAGTTCATAGGGAACCCGGTATCTGAGAGTTAATTTCCTCTACCTGTGATGGACATGCATCTAGAACAGCGAAATGTAACATTAGTAAGTTGCATTTATTTTATTCTTCCCATGAGCCGAATATGTGTTTTCTATATGGCTTATGGGCCCTCATTCCGAGTTGTTCGCTCGCAAGGCGAATGTAGCAGAGTTACACACGCTAAGCCGCCGCCTACTGGGAGTGAATCTTAGCTTCTTAAAATTGCGACCGACGTACGCGCAATATTGCGATTACAAACGAGTTAGCAGTTTCAGAGTAGCTCCAGACTTACTCTGCCTGTGCGATCATTTCAGTGCTTGTCGTTCCTGGTTGACGTCACAAACACACCCAGCGTTCGCCCAGGCACTCCCACCGTTTCCCCGGCCACTCCTGCGTTTTTTCCGGAAACGGTAGCGTTTTCAGCCACACGCCCCTGAAACGCCGTGTATCCGCCCAGTAACACCCATTTCCTGTCAATCACATTACGATCGCCGGAGCGAAGAAAAAGCCGTGAGTAAAAATACTTTCTTCATAGTAAAGTTACTTGGCGCAGTCGCAGTGCGAACATTGCGCATGCGTACTAAGCGGATTTTCACTGCGATGCGATGAAAAATACCGAGCGAACAACTCGGAATGAGGGCCATAATTCTTTACTATATGTCCCTTGGTCCCGTCTATGTGTTTAATAATGTGGCTTGTGTTTTCTGTCTAGGGGATCTATATGGACTATGTGTCCTACTACTCCTACAATCTCTGGCAAAATGCCCTTCCTTCCTACAAGTGTAACATATTATTGACCATTAGGGATCTGGGGTTTGAACTGATGGGTCTTTCCTGTATGTGCCAGAATACTTACCGTCCTCAACCTCTCCACCTGTTGTTCTCTGCGCCTAACACTATTCTGGTGATGTTTAATAGCACACTATCTAAGATTAGCTACTGTGACCTTTCCAATTTTGCAAAGAAGTCTGCACCCTGACACTCAATGCCTTATTGAGCCAGTCCACTTGCACAGAGACAGCCACCTCCCATTTGCCGAATTAGTGTTTACCAGTGATCTTATCCAGATGGAGAGTTTTCTATTTCTGCAAGAGACAAAAACAAAAAAAAGTTTAATAAGCTTCTAGGTCATGCGAAGTATTCATTCAATCCGTCTCATCCCGTATCAAGGGTCTGTACATGGTCCATCAAACATTTCCGAGCTCATCTTTACTAGGGGCATTACTAGGAACAAATACTTCTTATATGGTAACTGAAAGAAATACCCTGGGGTTACCTTGTCTCTGTCCGCTTTCCTGCTGGCAAATACTAATATGCGGACAGGATTTTCTCCATGTCTGACGTTACTTTCTTGATTTTTTTTGTTGATTTTTTTTTTATTTTACTATATATGTACACGAATGATACCATACTTACCTGTTCCACTGGTCTCAGCCACTTCCCCCACAGGCTACTGCTCTTCTTTTACCGGTTGGATACTCCTCTGGGTGCATGAGAAATGGCTGAAAACGATCAGGTCACCTTCTCCTCCTAAATAATACTTCAACATTCATTAGTACATATATAGGTTACAGTCATATTTTTCATATTTTTTTATATTCTATAGTTTGTACGCTGGCCGAAACTGCTTCCACATCTACATAAGGCGGTGTACTTGCATTCTTTTTTTTTCTTCCTACTTATTTATTGTTGCTACAAGTTCAAACAGTTCTTATATTCCCATTCTTGTCTTATATGACTTTGGTTAAACATACCACCTGCAATACCTTAGGATCAAACTCACCAACCCCTCTTGCTGTCGCAGGTTTAAACAATTTGTATGTCTGACCCTTTGTTTTCAGGATTTTATCAGACATATTCTTATCCTTAAGTTCTGCAACACCTCTGGTTCAAAAACTACCTATCCCAGGAAATGATGCTTTATCCCCCACAGTCATTCATGTCCATTCATCACAAAAGGTCTCAGTGTGGGGACCATACTTCCCCCACATTACCAACCGAGCTGACCCCCTGGATCTCAATTCTGCTGTCTGAACCCTGACTGAGGAACGTCCCTGTGTTGTGCACTTGGCTCCCATTGTGGACCCTTTTAACACGGGAAAACTTCCTAAAATGCTCCAAACACAGTAGTCTAACGGTGGAAGTCCTCAAAGTTCTTCCACTAACTTCTTCTGCTCCGAGTACCACGGATCCGCCCTTTTTAGCAGACACGTGTAGCCAATGCAGGCCCTACTTCGGCCTATATCCCCTGGGCCTTTAGGAGTAACTTCCCGTACCCAGTGAATATCTGCCTCAGGAGATTTTCCTGAGAGACCAGCGAAAACTCCCTAAACCTTTACTTTACACAAATCACGCTTGCATGTGCTTCACACAATGCGTATGATGACAAGATTTACGCACAAATATGCAAAACTTCGTATCACGTTGCACCACGTATTGCCCACACAACCGTGCGGTCCAATCGTACCACTTATAGACACTTGCTGTATATAAGTTGTAGGATCACTGGAGTCTTCACACTGTGCTCCAAAACAGCTGGAGTGTAATACCACGAAAACTTTATCACACTCTGTTGCACGTATTCACCTAGACCGTGCTCACCACGTTCACCAAGTTTCACCAAGTTTACCAAGCTCACCAAGCGGGGTTCAATACACTCATACGTTTTTCAGCCCACACTATAGTTTTCTGGTCAGAAAAATATCCTTTCCTGTTAACTGATAGCTTTTCCCAGAGGTAATACAGTAGAAAAGGTTTTATACTAAAATTTGGAAACTGGGCAATCTTGTGTTATTGTAGCGTGGCTACTATCCCACCTTTAAACTAAATGACACTATTGTATAATTTGTACTCAGCGCCCGCATTCTTACGCACTTTGCGCAAACACGCGACCGTGCGTGTCCCTTACGCTGCGTACGCAGTCTTGTACTTTGTCCGAGACACGTGTACAAAAACCGTACGTCCGCAATAGTACAAATCCCACGCTTCTATAAATGTAAGCGATATTACCTATAATCGCTCACTTAATACAACACAGTGTCTTTCTGTATAAACCTTTTTAATTAGGCCAGACTGTGTTTGTGTTTTACGTTTACTTCCTTAATATTTATTCTATATTTTTAACTAAATAGCAACAAATTTCTCCGTCTTTTACACAGGTCTAAATGAATCTAGTAATAATCAATAATTCAAATGGTATGATTCAGATTGGATAGCTATCTTGCAGAACATACACTGATATACATATACACATAATTATAATATTATATATAATATATATATATTTATATAATATATAACTTGACTCTCATAGAACCCCCACACTGTACACACCTACTGAAATGAATGCATTTCCTTTAAAGTCTCTAATTTGCATATCAATGCTGTGTGCTTTTGACTGCCTGTTCAAGAGAGTTGTTCACTGCTAAGAAAAAGCAGTTACACAGGTTAATTTGCATTTCAATGGCTATCTTATAGTAAGCAGAGTTAACTAAATCTTAGAGGTAAAAGAAAAAAAACTTTGTTTATATCTGTGTGTCGTTCTTACATCAAGTATTCATCTTACTATTAACTTTCATTAAGCCCCATCTGAAACTATTTGTAATTGACTATGGCATGGGTTAAATAAATGCATTGGTAACTCATAAATGGTGATTGATTGTGACCAGGGAGAGCTGATTATTCTGGGCAGTGAAAATCAGCCATTTAGAAAAATGACCTTCCCAACATGGCCGCTGCTCCTCCCCCTTCCACATCCATGAGGGTTACACAAAATGGTGGACATGCCATGTGGTTAGTCCAAAATGGCGGACAGACCATGCGGCTTCCTTTGTCACAAAGAAATCACACACCATGCAAGCCCCTGAAGTTATTTTAGGCCTGAGTTAAAAAAAAACACTATATCAAGGCTATTGCAGCAACTTTTAAATGTACTTTTAACCATACTTAACAGATAAGCAATCCAATCTGAATCAAACACAATACGACTCATTTGAACCTTGTTTTGCAACAATAAAAATACATTTTAGCATCTTAAATATTATGAGAAACGAATTGTCCCTTAAATTTCATATCAGCATCTTACTAATAACACAACACAATACACACGGATATGATTTTTTCATCAGCTTCTCAATGCGTCCATTGGAGCAGATCAATTTCAGCCGCGTTTGTAATGTACAGTGCATTATTAAGAACGTGATATCGCGGACCAGAGCCTTCATCTATGAATGCCATTTTTAGATTTCTCACAAATATTTAAAATGCCCGCTCTAATATATATTGTAAATGCCTGCACATCTTATTACCAAATCCCATAAATGTGCGCTGTACATCGCACAACACTGCATCCCATAAGAGAAAACAATACACCCACACATTATCTGAGTTCCAAAGCTCATTGATATATATATTTGTTATTAAAAAGGATATGGATTCAATATATATTACAAAGTACAGTATACCTATAGTTACAACTCATACAGTAAGCAGTTAATACATAGTTACATACAATTACATACAATTTCAGTTACATGCCAGCGATATAATTACCATTCCCTCCAATGTAGCTTATGTCTCCCTCTCTCTGTAAATAAATACAGGAACTGATCTGCCAGCAAGTCCTCCATCTCCCTCTCAGACCAAAAGCAACTGACCCTGAGCCCACAAGAGACAGGAACTACCTTCCTGTGTGACTATTATTTTTATTTATTATCCATTATTTATATGGCGCAACAAGGGTTCTGCAGCGCCCAATTACAGAATACATAAACAAATAATCAAACAGGAAAACAGCAACTTACAGTTGATGACAGTATAGGACAAGTACACGGTAAATAAACATAGTTACATCAGCAGATGACACTGGAATAAGTATCAGGTGGCAGAAGACTGCTGGATGTGGTGCAGTTGAAGATTATTAAAGTAAGAAAGGATAAGCACATGAGGGAAGAGGGCCCTGCTCGTGAGAGCTTACATTCTAAAGGGGAGGGGTAGACAGACAGGGGTGACACAGATGGGGTACATAGAGAGTGTAGAACAGAGGGTTAGGATGAGACTAGTTCCTGGGGGAGGGGTCTCTCTCTCATTTATGATTGAGTCACTATTCTCTTTGTATATGCTGATCAGGTTCAGCCCTGAAGACTGCCAAAGGGGCCGGCCGGAGTTCCCTGTTCACTGTATCATTCATTGTTCTAACAAAGTGATTTTAGCTTTTATACATTCAATCATAACTATCCGCTGCAATGTCCTACAACTTAATAACAAGTATCAAATTAATCTACACATTAAGCTGGTTGTTTTAATAGTAAATATGACCGATGTATCTGGTTCCGTTTAAATAATGCACATTCATGACATTAATTCATTAGGTGATTTTAAATGACCATGATGTCTGGCGCTTGATATTATTATAATTATGTACTGTATGAAATAAGTGTCGAATCCATCTCTGTGGCATGTCCGTGTAAATGCGTGTGTTACCATATATTGCTGTGCTCGCTGCGCATATTTGCAAGTATAGCAACTTAAATGTGTGTAGTTTGTATGTTCTCTTTATGTAATATTTTTGACTTTGACACTTCCTGCTATTAATCTGAGAATAAGTCTATTCGGTTTGGGTCTTGAAGAGACACATTCAGTCACAATTTATAGGTATGTCCTGTGTCTAACTACTTTGGCTAAGGTAGTTATAGCCAGAGTCTGGTTTTCAGCTGATCCTCCCAGTATTCATAAATGGAGGGCACTGGTAAATGAAGTGGCCCGACATGAACGTCATATGTTCAAAATATGTGGCTCTCTTTCCACATTCTTTGAGAAATGGGATGGCTGGTGTAACTCAAGATTGGGCAGACATGATGGGGCTCCTTCGGACGCACTAAAGGACTGATGGGTTGTCATGTAATCTCTGTGATACTGTACCAATGTTGTTTCTGTCATTGATGCTATTTTTCGATGTCATGGACATTTTGGGGGAGATTCAAATGTTTGAAAAGTCAGTTGATAGTCTGGTTTTTCCTATCTAATAGACAGGGAAAAACAGACACCCAACCGACTTTTCAAACATTTGAATCTCCCCCTATGTATGCATAGGTGAGAGCTTCATATGGTCTTGCTCTATCTTGATATGTAAGTAAGACACTTGGACAATACTCCGTTTCTTTGTAACTATTTTTTATTGATTTTTTTTATTTTATGTTAGCTGTTTTGGTGTTAATGTTATCGTCACGGGCGATGTAGTTTTGTTTTTGTTATGCACTGTACTTTGCAAAAATTCAATAAAATATTACATGATTAAAAAAAAAAAAAAGAGATGGGATGTTGCCCATAGTAACCAATCAGATTCTACTTCTCATTTATCTAGCACCTTCTAGAACAGGGCTGGCCAAACCGGTCCTCGAGATCTACCAACAGTTCATGTTTTCCAGGCCTCCTGGAGATCTGTAGAATTGTCAGTTAGGAATGAATGCAGCACATCTTAATTAGTAATGACTACACCTGTGCACCAGCTAGGTGGTCTGGAAAATGTGTACTGTTGGTAGATCTCGAGGACTGGTTTGGCCAGCCCTGTTCTAGAAGATAATACCTGGAATCTGGATAGTTGCTATGGGCAACATCACATCTTAAATAGAACTCCCATCTTAGTAAATTTACTCCATGGGGTCTGCAATATAAGATCCAATAAATCAGGTACAATAAAAGCAAATGTGGCTTGTAACGTCTAGTGGAACAAGAATCAGAAGAGAGAATAAATAATACCAAACAACATTAGGGACCCAGACACTAAAACTCTCAAAGCTTCCAGACAAATGAAGAAATGTGATTTCTGATCAGCATGTGTATTGTGAGAACAAGGTTTGTATTCATCATGTTCAGCATCTACAAATCTCTCCACATATCAGCTCCTAGAAAAGTGATACAATCGACCACCATTGTACTAAGCAAATGCATTTTATCATTGGTGTCTTCAGCAAAACATTTATTAGCACAGAGAATCTCTTCATGTAAAATATTTCGTTGTGGTACACCCTTGACTGCTGCCGCTGCTAATAAATATATGTGGTTATGTGAAAAATTATGTAGGTAGTCTTATCATTTATTTTAATTCTATTCTTAAGGTTGTTTTCTATATTTGCTTTGCAAACTGAATTACAAAATATTTTTATTTTTATTTTTTATCACTGTTAGAGATCGTCTGCATCGCATGCAGGATAATAAGTGTTTCCAGGTTCACTGTGATAGTCTGTGTCCTGGAATAAACGTTTCCTTTCTGGGTATACACTAGATCACAGGTTCTCAAACTCGGTCCTCAGGACCCCACACAGTGCGTGTTTTGCAGGTAACCCAGAAGGTGCACAGGTGTATTAATTACTCACTGACACATTTTAAAAGGTCCACAGGTGGAGCTAATTATTTCACCTGTGATTTTGTGAGGAGACCTGCAAAACATGCACCGTGTGGGGTCCTGAGGACCGAGTTTGAGAACCTGTGCACTAGATCAGTGGTTCTCAAACTCGGTCCTCAGGACCCCACACAGTGCATGTTTTGCAGGTAACCCAGCAAGTGCACAGGTGTATTAATTACTCACTGACACATTTTAAAAGGTCCACAGGTGGAGCTAATTATTTCACCTGTGATTTTGTGAGGAGACCTGCAAAACATGCACTGTGTGGGGTCCTGAGGACCGAGTTTGAGAACCTGTGCACTAGATGATATATTGGATGTTCAAGCGAACGCCTGATATATTGTGAGCCCATCAGCGGGTGTGTACACCTGATATGTCTGTGAACGATGTTGTTCATAGACATATCTCATCGTGCAGCAAAGGCGATGACCGATATATCTACAATAGCAGGGGCGTAGGAATGGGGGGGGGGCAAGTGGGCAGCTCGCTCCCACCAAAACAGGAGAGAGGCACCATCCAGCCGGACCCGCATCTGCACGCCAGTGTAGCTGCCACCAGCAGCTTCAGCGCTGCCCGCGCTGTATTAGCAGCAGTGCGTCCGGCACTGCTACTATATTACTTTACAGAGTGGGCAGCGCTGAAGCTGCCTTCCCCGCGTGCTCCGCCCAGCGCTGGCCCAACGCATATGTGGGCTACACAGCCGCGTAGAGCGCCAGTCAGTGAAAGGCACCGCCACTGATAGTGGGTGGCTCTTGATTGGCTGCCGGATCGCGAGCTTTGATGGGCTCACGAACTGGCGCCATATTTGAGATGCCCGTCGCACTGCCGCAGGAGATGGGGAGACCGTACATACTGAGGGGAAGGAGAGGCACGTGCTGCGCTCTCCTCCCCTCCCCTTGGACACCAGCAGCATGCCCTGTCCATGGAGCCCAGCAGCGGAGAAGGGGAGTCCAGCAGCGGAGGAGCCCGGCGCCGGTGTTGAAGAGGAGCCCAGCAGCGGAGGAGCCCGGCGGCGGAGTCAGAAAAGGAGTACAGCAGCTGAGGAGCCGGCAGCTGTGAGCAGCACTACTGGGGGCATATATGTATCTGGCACTGTGGGGCATATCTGGATCTGGCACTGTGGGGCATATCGGGATCTGGCACTGGGGGCATATAGAGTATGTATCTGGCACTGGGGGCATATATAGTATGTATCTGGCACTGGGGATATATATTTATCTGGCACTGTGGGGCATATCTGTATCTGGCACTGTGGGGCATATCTGTATCCTGCACTGCTGGGGGGCAATATAATGTGTATCTGGCACTGCTGGGGGAAAATCATGTGTATCTGGCACTGCTGGGGGGAATATCATGTGTATCTGGCACTGCTGGGGGGCATATCATGTGTATCTGGCACTGCTGGGGGGCATATCGTGAATCTGGCACTGCTGTGGGGCATATCGTGTATCTGGCACTGCTGCGGGGCATATCGTGTGTATCTGACACTGCTGCGGGGTATATCATGTCTATCTGGCGCTATACTGGAGACATTGGGACAGATGTATTAACTTGGAGAAGGCATAAGGAAGTGATAAACCAGTGATATGTGCAAGGTGATAAAGGCACCAGCCAATCAGCTCCAATATGTAAATTAACAGTTAGGATCTGATTGGCTGGTGCCGTTATCACCTTGCACATAACACTGGTTTATCGCCTCCTTATGCCTTCTCCAGGTTAATACATCTGCCCCATTATGTGTAAGGAACACTACTGTGATCAGGGTCAAGCAGTGGATGTGATCTTTTTGGACTTCGCTAAGGCCTTTGACAAAGTTCCACACAGGAGACTAATTCTCAAACTAAGAGAGATTGGGGTAGGAAACACTATTTGTACTTGGGTGAGTAATTGGCTGTTTAATAGGGAACAGCGAGTGGGGATTAATGGGATGTACTCTGAATGGGCTTCAGTACTCAGTGGAATCAGGCCCGGCGCTACCCGCTCAGCGAAGGGATGCAGTGCAGGGAGGCGCTGGGACGGATAGGCGCTTCCCCTGCTCTGCATCCCTTCCCTGCTGCGCCGTCCTGTCCCCCCGCCTGCTGGTGCTGCTGCCAGTGCTGTGTCTGTCACTGTATGACAGGCACTGGCAGCGGGCACCTGCAGCATGAAAAGCTTCCTCCCTCCCCTCCCCTCACCTGTGCTGTGTGACAGCGCCGTGTACGGGACAGAAGGGGGCGGACCTACATCGGGCGGCGCTACACGGGACGGAAGGGGCGTGGCTAAATGGCCCAGAAGGGGGCGGAGCTACACAGACCAGGCTGCTGTACAGAGGGAGACTGGCTTAGGTAAGTGGAGGGTGAGAGAGAAGTGTGTGTGTGTGTGTGTATATATGCGTGAAGTGTGTGTGTGTGTGTGTGTGTGTGAGGTATGTCTGTGCGCGCGCTTTATGGACGCTACTATTACGTATAAGGACGCTACTACTTCTAGGGGGGAATTACGTATAACGACGCTACTACTGGGGGGGCATTACATGTAAGAACGCTACTACTACTGGGGGTGCACTACGTATAAGGACGCTACTACTACTGGGGGGTATTACGTATAAGGACGCGTCTACTACTGGGCGTGCACTACGTATAAGGACGCTACTACTACTGGGGGGCATTATGTATAAGGATGCTACTACTACGGGGGGGGGCATTATGTATAAGGATGCTACTACTACTGGGGGGGATTATGTGTAAGGATGCTACTACTACTGGGGGGGCATTATATATAAGGACACTACTACTACTGGGGGGCATTATGTATAAGGACGCTACTACTGGGGGGGCATTACATGTAAGAACGCTACTACTACTGGGGGTGCACTACGTATAAGGACGCTACTACTACTGGGGGGTATTACGTATAAGGACGCGTCTACTACTGGGCGTGCACTACGTATAAGGACGCTACTACTACTGGGGGGCATTATGTATAAGGATGCTACTACTACGGGGGGGGGGCATTATGTATAAGGATGCTACTACTACTGGGGGGGATTATGTGTAAGGATGCTACTACTACTGGGGGGGCATTATATATAAGGACACTACTACTACTGGGGGGCATTATGTATAAGGACGCTACTACTGGGGGGGCATTATGTATAAGGACACTACTACTACTGGGGGGCATTATGTATAAGGATGCTACTATTACTGGGGTGCATTACATATAAGGACGCTACTACTACGGGTGGGGCATTATGTATAAGATTAATAAGATTGTGCTACATTGTGGCGTAATTTTAAATGGGGGTACTATTGTATGGCCATGCCCCTTACTTGTGAGACCACACCCCTTTTCCCGGCGCGCGCCAAAGGAATATGGGAGGGCGCAAATTTATAGTTTGCAGTGGGGCGCCGAACACCCTAGCACCGGCCCTGAGTGGAATATCGCAGGGCTCAGTACTCGTGTAAATTTTCGCAGATGATAGTAAACTATTTAGAATAATTAATTCAGACAAGAATGTTGAGTCTCTACAGAATGACTTATCTAGACTTGAGGACTGGGCAGATAAATAGAGAATGAGGTTCAACATAGACAAATGTAAAGTTATGCACTTTGGGACTAAGAACAATCAGGCAGCCTATAAACTAATTGGGGAAAATGTAGGGATAGCGGTAGGTGAAAAAGATTTGGGAGTGCTCATCGATAATAAACTTGATAGCAGTACGCAATGTCAAAATGCAGCAGGAAAGGCTAATAAGGTGTTATCATGCATTAAACGGGGTATGGAGACAAGGGATGAGAGTGTAATCCTGCCTCTGTATAAATCATTGGTGCGGCCACACCTGGAATATTGTGTACAGTTTTGGGCACCATACTATAAAAAAAGATATCTTGGAACTCGAAAGGGTTCAGAGGCGAGCCACTAAACTGGTTAAGGGGTTAGAGGAACTGGATTATGAGGAAAGACTTAAAAGGCTTGATATGTTCACACTGGAAAAGAGGCGACTGAGAGGGGACTTTATTAATATTTCTAAATACATTAAGGGACAACACAAGGATTTATCAAACGATTTGTTTACCAAAAAAACACTACATAGGACACCCCCTGAGGTTAGAAGAAAAAAAATTCCATACTCAACGAAGAAAAGGGTTCTTCACAGTAAGAGCAGTAAAGATTTGGAATTCTCTGCCAGAGAAGGTAGTAATGGTGGACACAATCAATAAGTTTAAAAATGGATTAGATAAATTCCTAGCGGGAAAAAAATATCCAGGGATGCAGCATTTAATTAACATAAAAAAATAAATAAAAAATTATAATATAGGTTGAACTCGATGGACATTTGTCTATTTTCAACCTCAACAACTATGTAACTATGTAACTGTGGCTGTTATGTGTAAGACTGCTAATTGTGTGTGTAGAGGGGGTGTGAAAATGTATTTATTTATAATTTGATAATATGAAGTTGCAAGGCCACGGACATTTTTCCAGGAGCACGCACGCTCGGGGTGGCAGTAGGCCTGGAGCCGGCCCTGCATTCCAGGTTATCATACATTTTATTCAGGATATATCCATATACAGAGACAGTCACATGACTAGTGTCACATAAAACAGAGACCTCAACACTTACACATATACAGTATATAGGGAAAATAATAAAGATGCATGTATACATATTATCCAAGGGTGCAGGGGAACTTGCAATCCACATCACAGGTTGTTGTAACTCTACAAGTATTGGCATGCCGCATTGAAGGCAATGTACTGTATCACTGTCCATGTGCTGCTAAATAAGGATTGCAGAGCTGAATGTCTTTCCATTCGGATCTTGGGTGTGCATGGTGGGACTTGTAGTTCCACAAGTCACAATATGCCGGATGCACAGTATATCTCCATGCTCCGATTTAACTTTACAGATAGAGGCGCTCTATCTAGCAGATGTGTATAATGGGCTATATCTGGCGTAATGTGTAACATGTGTAATGGGCTCTACCAGGCGTAATGTGTATAATGGGCTTTACCAGGCGTATTGTGTGTAATGGGCTCTACGAGGCGTAATGTGTATAATGGGCTCTACCAAGCATAATGTGTATAATGGGCTATATCTGACGTAATATGTATAATGGGTTCTACCTGGCGTAATGTGTGTAAGGGGCTCTACTAGGCGTAATGTGTAACATGTGTAATGGGCTCTACCAGGCATAATGTGTAAAATGGGCTATATCTGTCATAATATGTATAATGGGTTCTTCCTGGCATAATGTGTAAAAGGGTCTCTACCAGGTGTTATGTGTACAAGGGGCCACTCACAGCTGCTCCATATAGTTCCGTACGGATGCAAGTGACCAATCTATGGTGGCCAGAAGCTAGGGGTGCCAAATAGAGATTTTATCTTGCGCCCCCCAACCAAAAAACGTTCTGACGCCCCTGTACAGTAGAGATGAGCGGGTTCGGTTTCTTGGAAACAGAACCAACCCGAACATACCGATTTCGAGGAGATCCGAGTCCCGGCTTGGATCTCTGTTACATTTTTGGAATCCAATACGTGGCCCAAACGTCATCCTCCTGCATCTGATTCTCACAGAACTTGGTATCCATAAAAGGCACCACAGCCGGGACTAAGCACCTTTTCCGTCTACTGCATGCTACCATTAGCTGTGCTATACTCTGCTGTATGGGGCTGATTTACTGAGGCACACTATTACTGGGGCATACAGTTACTGGGGCATACTTTACTACAGTGCTGTGTCTAACTCCAGATGCAGAACAAGCCATAGCTGTGCACTTTTACTGGGGCATAGTGTACTACTGTGCTGTGTCCGACTCCATACTCACAAGCCATAGCTCATAGCTGAGCAATCAGGGATGTCTTTTCGTATGGGCTCAATGGGCAGTTGCCCAAGGGCCCCAGGAGTATAAGGACCCTAGGCTGATAGCGGAGAGTCCCTTTTTTACAGGGGTACCAGATTTTTTTAAATTGTCCATGGGGAACTGGAGATATCCAACTTCAAAGCAGTGGTTCCCATCCGAGCCTGTTAATTTCTCTTCCCAGCCAGACATCTTGGGTTCTGTCTGAATTAGAGTTTTTTCTGATGGTATACTCCAAAAACTGTGACTCTCCTCTTTTGGTGGACACTGCCCAGAACCAGAGATATCTGCCTTCCAGCAGTTGGTTCCTATCCAGCTCCACATGCTGTTTTATATTTTTGTTGGTGGATTGCTCTGGCTCCTGAACTCTGATCCCCAAGTCCCCAGTACCTACTGAAAGGTGAGACTCTCTATTTTGTTATCCCATTAAAAACTAAGAAATCTATTTCCAAGTTGCGCTCCCACCGGAAAATCATGATTATTAAGCCCACTCCACTATCCACCCCTCCCCTGCATATTAAACACCTCTACCACCACGGAAGTCATATGCCGTGGCCACTAAATTCAACCCAATGCCCAGTTCTACAGTGTCCTTACTACTAGAGATGAGCGGGTTCGGTTCCTCGGAATCCAAACCCCCCCCGAACTTCACCCATTTTACACGGGTCCGAGGCAGACTTGGATCCTCCTGCCTTGCTCGGTTAACCCGAGTGCGCCCCAACGTCATTATCCCGCTGTCGTATTATCTCAAGATTCGTATTCTATATAAGGAGCCGCGCGTCGCCGCCATTTTTCACTCGCGTCTGATGAGAAGCGTAAACTTGCCAATATGCCATTACGACACGGAGTGGCAAGGAATGGCTGAGGCCCTGGCCTATGTTCATGGCTAGTGGTTCAGCTTCACATGAGGCTGGAAGCACTCATCCTCCCGCTAGAAAAATGTAAAGACTTAAGCTGGCAAAAGCACAGCAAAGAACTGTACATTCTTCTAAATCACAAATCCCCAAGGAGAGTCCAATTGTGTCGGTTGCGATGCCTGACCTTCCCAACACTGGACGGGAAGAGCTGGCGCCTTCCACCATTTGCACGCCCCCTGCAAGTGCTGGAAGGAGCACCCGCAGTCCAGTCCCTGATAGTCAAATTGAAGATGTCACTGTTGAAGTACACCAGGATGAGGATATGGGTGTTGCTGGCGCTGAGGAGGAAATTGACAAGGAGGATTCTGATGGTGAGGTGGTTTGTTTAAGTCAGGCACCCGGGGAGACACCTGTTGTCCGTGGGACGAATATGGCCATTGACATACCTGGTCAAATTACAAAAAAAATAACCTCTTCGGTGTGGAATTATTTCAACAGAAATGCGGACAACTGGTGTCAAGCCATGTGTTGCCTTTGCCAAGCTGTAATAAGTAGGGGTAAGGACGTTAACCACCTAGGAACATCCTCCCTTATACGTCACCTGGAGCGCATTCATCAGAAGTCATTGACAAGTTCAAAAACTTTGGGTGACAGCGGAAGCAGTCCACTGCCAACTAAATCCCTTCCTCTTGTAACCAAGCTCCTGCAAACCACACCACCAACTCCCTCAGTGTCAATTTCCTCCTTAGACAGGAAAGCCAATAGTCCTGCAGGCCATGTCACTGTCAAGTCTGACGAGTCCTCTCCCTGCCTGGGATTCCTCCGATGCATCCTTGAGTGTAACGCCTACTGCTGCTGGCGGTGCTGTTGTTGCTGCTGGGAGTCGATCGTCATCCCAGAGGGGAAGTCGGAAGACCACTTGTACTACCTCCAGTAAGCAATTGACTGTCCAACAGTCCTTTGCGAGGAAGATGAAATATCACAGCAGTCATCCTGCTGCAAAGCGGATAACTCAGGCCTTGGCAGCCTGGGTGGTGTTAAACGTGTTTCCGGTATCCACCGTTAATTCACAGGAAACTAGATATTTGCTTGAGGTACTGTGTCCCCGGTACCAAATACCATCTAGGTTCCATTTCTCTAGGCAGGCGATACCGAGAATGTACACAGACCTCAGAAAAAGAGTCACCAGTGTCCTAAAAAATGCAGTTGTACCCAATGTCCACTTAACCACGGACATGTGGACAAGTGGAGTAGGGCAGACTAAGGACTATATGACTGTGACAGCCCACTGGGTAGATGTATTGCCTCCCGCAGCAAGAACAGCAGCAGCGGCACCAGTAGCAGCATCTCGCAAACGCCAACTCGTTACTAGGCAGGCTACGCTTTGTATCACCGCTTTCCATAAGAGGCACACAGCTGACAACCTCTTACGGAAACTGAGGAACATCATCGCAGAATGGCTTACCCCAATTGGACTCTCCTGGGGATTTGTGACATCGGACAACGCCACCAATATTGTGCGGGCATTACATGTGGGCAAATTCCAGCACGTCCCATGTTTTGCACATACATTGAATTTGGTGGTGCAGAATTCTTTAAAAAATGACAGGGGCGTGCAAGAGATGCTGTCGGTGGCCCGAAGAATTGCGGGCCACTTTCGGCATTCAGCCACCGCGTGCCGAAGACTGGAGCACCAGCAAACACTCCTGAACCTGCCCTGCCATCATCTGAAGCAAGAGGTGGTAACGAGGTGGAATTCAACCCTCTATATGCTTCAGAGGATGGAGGAGCAGCAAAAAGTCATTCAAGCCTATACAGCTACCTACGATATAGGCAAAGGAGGGGGAATGCATACATTTTGGCCACCGTGCTCGATCCTATACTTAAAACCTACGTTGGATCTCTCTTTCTGGCAGACACAAGTCTGCAGAGGTTCAAAGACCTGCTGGTGCGAAAATTGTCAAGTCAAGCGGAACGTGACCCGTCAACAGCTCCTCCTTCACATTCTCCCACAACTGGGGCTGCGAGGAAAAGGCTAAGAATTCAGAGTCCACCCGCTGGCGGTGATGCAGGGCAGTCTGGAGCGAGTGCTGACATCTGGTCCGGACTGAAGGACCTGCCAACGATTACTCACATGTCGTCTACTGTCACTGCATATGATTCTGTCACCATTGAAAGAATGGTGGAGGATTATATGAGTGACCGCATCCAAGTAGGCACGTCAGACAGTCCGTACGTATACTGGCAGGAAAAAGAGGCAATTTGGAGGCCCTTGCACAAAATGGCTTTATTTTATCTAAGTTGCCCCCCCTCCAGTGTGTACTCCGAAAGAGTGTTTAGTGCAGCCGCTCACCTTGACAGCAAATCGGCGTACGAGGTTACTTCCAGAAATGTGGAGAAGATGATGTTCATCAAAATGAATTATAATCAATTCCTCCGTGGAGACATTCACCAGCAATTGCCTCCAGAAAGTACACAGGGACCTGAGATGGTGGATTCCAGTGGGGACGAATTAATAATCTGTGAGGACAGGGATGTACACAGTGAAAGGGGTGAGGAATCGGAGGAGGTGGCAGTACGGATGGTGTAATGGTTAGCATTACTGCCTCACAGCACTGAGGTCATGGGTTCAATTCCCACCATGGCTCTAACTGTGTGGAGTTTGTATATTCTCCCCGTATTTGCGTGGGTTTCCTCCGGGTACACCGGTTTCCTCCCATAATCCAAAAATATACTGGTAGGTTATTTGGCTCCCAACAAAATTAACCCTAGTGTGAATGTGTGTGCGTACACATGTGGTAGGGAATATAGATTGTAAGCTCCACTGGGGCAGGGACTGATGTGAATGGCCAAATATTCTCTGTAAAGCGCTGCGGAATATGTGTGCGCTATATAAATAACTGGTAATAAATAAATAATAAATCTTGCCTCTGTAGAGCCAGTTTGTGCAGAGATAGATTGCTTCTTTTTTGGTGGGGGCCCAAACCAACCAGTCATTTCAGTCACAGTCGTGTGGCAGACCCTGTCGCTGAAAATTATGGGTTTGTTAAAGTGTGCATGTCCTGTTTATACAACATAAGGGTGGGTGGGAGGGCCCAAGGACAATTCCATCTTGCACCTCTTTTTTCTTTAAGTTATCTTTGCATCATGTGCTGTTTGGGGACTATTTTTTGAAGTGCCATCCTGTCTGACACTGCAGTGCCACTCCTAGATGGGCCAGGTGTTTGTGTCAGCCACTTGGGTCGTTTAGCTTAGTCATCCAGCGACCTCGGTGCAAATTTTAGGACTAAAAATAATATTGTGAGGTGTTCAGAATAGACTGGAAATGAATGGAAATTATGGTTATTGGGGTTAATAATACTATGGGATCAAAATGATCCCCAAATTCTATGATTTAAGCTGTTTTTGAGGTTTTTTTTTTTTTTTTTTTTAAAAACCCGAATCCAAAACACACTCGAATCCGACAAAAAATTTTCAGGGAGGTTTTGCCAAAACGCGTCCGAATCCAAAACACGGGCGCGGAAGCGAATCCAAAAGAAAATTTCCGGTGCACATCACTAATATATATATATATATATATATATATATATATATATACACACCCAACTCGAACAGCCGGCACTCCACGGAAAACATCAATAACTTGCCAGGGTGCTCTCCAGAGGCTTGCCAACCTCAGACATATTCTCCAAATAACAGAGTCACTCCTGGACTACCAACTCAGTGAATAATCAAGGTGCTTTAATCTTCAACGTTTCGGGGTACTGCCCCCCGTCATCAGGACACACATAGAATGCTAGCGGTTAGAATACCGACCGAGGCATCTCAACAGTGAGAAACCTGACAGAGGTCAGGTAAGTATACTGGCCACACGCCCTCTGGAGACTGGCCACTCCCTTAAACATGGGCCCCTACTACTGCATTCCCCTGGTGTTCCCTTCATGCCCTAGTCCAACACTGCTAGACGCACTAATGAGATACCTAACATTGTAGCATGCAATATTGGAAAAAAAAATTGCTGGCAAAAGGTACTGTATAAATACCGCACCCCCAACACCTTTGCATTTGTAGTTGATTGTGAATATGTAAATGTTTTTCACTGAAGTCCTGTCTCTTTAAGGGGGAGATGTACTAAGCAGTGATGAAAGTGGAGAAGTAAGCCAGTGGAGAAGTTGCCCATGGCAACCAATCAGATTTGACGTAACATTAATAATTTGCATACTATAAAAGTATACAGAGAAGCTGGCTTACTTCTCCACTTTTACATGTCCCCCTACGTTCTAAAAAATGTTGGCGCTCAAATGAGGAAATTTGCAAGGCATAAATGGGGGCATATGTACTAAGCCTTGCTGATGGAGATAAAGTACCAGCCAATCAGCTCCTAACTGACATGTTACAGGATGTATTTGAAAAATGACAGTTAGGAGCTGGTTGTTTGGTTCTTTATCTCCGTCCACTTTCTCTCTCTCTGCAAGGCTTAGTACTGTACACAGACCCCAAAGTACTATAAAGTACTATAAAGTAAAAAAAGTAAAAAAAAAACGAATGAGTGAGCTACAAAGAAGCTTTGAGGGAAGGAGTGGTATGAATAAGCTTTAAAATGTTTATCTAATTGAGAAATTGTACAGTGCATCCAGAAAGTATTCAAAGCGCTTCACTTTTTCCACATTTTGTTATTTTACAGCCTTATTCCAAGATGGAATAAATTCATTTTTCCCTCAATATTCTACACACAATACCCCATAATGACAACGTGATTTTTTTACTACGGAAGCCACTCCGTAGTAAAAAGCACATGGCAGCCTGCCTGGAGTTTGCCAAAATGCACCTGAGAGACAAAATTCTCTGGTCTGATGAGACAAAGATTGAACTCTTTGGCGTGAATGGCAGGTGTAATTTTTGGAGGAAACCAGGCCCCGCTCATCACTATGCCAATACCATCCCTACAGTGAAGCATGGTGGTGGCAGCATCATGCTGTGGGGATGTTTTTCAGTGGTAGGAACTGGGAGACTAATCAGCATAGAGGGAAAGATGAATGCAGCAATGTACAGAGACATCCTGGATGAAAACCTGCTCCAGAGCGCTCTTGACCTCAGACTGGGGCGACATTTCATCTTTCAGCAGGGCAACGACCCTGAGCACACAGCCAAGATAGCAAAGGAGTGGCTTCAGGACAACTTTGTGAATGTCCTTGAGTGGCCCAGCCAGAGCCCAGACTTGAATCCGATTGAACATCTCTGGAGAGATCTGAAAATGGCTGTGCACCGACGCTTCCTATCCAACCTAATGGAGCTTGAGAGGTGCTGCAAAGAGGAATGGGCGAAACTCTCCAAAGATAGATGTGACAAGCTTGTGGCATCATATTCAAAAAGACTTGAGGCTGTAATTGCCAAAGGTGCATCAACAAAGTATTGAGCAAAGGCTATGAATACTTAGGTACATGTGATTTCTTAGTTTTTTATTTTTAATAAATTTGCAAAGATCTCAAAAAAAACTTTTTTTTCACGTTGTCATCATGGGGTATTGTGTGTAGAATTTTGAGGGAAAAATATAATTTATTCTATTTTGGAATAAGGCTGTAACATAACAAAATGTGGAAAAAAGTGAAGCGCTGTGAATACATTCCAGATGCACTGTATTTCTACTTTATATTCAACAGTAACAGAACATGTTTGCCATCAATGTACAAAATACAACACGGGTGAGGAAATCGTCAGGATTTTCCTCATGAAACTAAGTGAGTGAGTTATCACAAACCCATGTAGTGCCTCCTATATAGCAATCTCGTACTCTGACAGCTAAGTGGCCAATGTGGGCAAATATGATTCCATCTCTCAGGAGCAATGCAGCAATTCATCGTCTCACCTAACCTCGGTGTGCAGGTGTTTGCTGGATTTATTCATTCTAAGGATAGTGAAGAAATCTATTGTTTCTTCTCATCTTTTAAACTGTCTACATTTTTTCTTTTGTTTTACTGCAGCCGTTTTCTCTATGGCAGTGAGAGTGTCTTACAAATAGATGAATGATTATATGTATACATTTTGGACTAATATATATATATATATATATATATATATATATATATATATATATACACACACACACACACACACACACACACACATATTATATATATATATATATATATACACACAGTCAATTTAGTTCGGCACTCACTGCTTCCTTGTATGCTGGTCAGGATGGCCCAACACAGGAGTGCCATACATCAAGCATTGGAAGGTAAAACCATTGATCAGCCTGTTGCCAGGCATTTCAAACAGTGCAGGCATACTTTGGCACAGCTGCGTTATAAGATCATAGATCACATACCAGATAATAAGAGAGGGGGTGATCGGGATAGGATTTTATTGCAAAGAGAGTCCAGATGGATTTTTGAGTTAAATACAGTACAGCCTTTTGGGCTAAAGGAGTATCTTACGTTTAGTAGTTTTTCATAAGTACGTTTCTTATACATGCATGTATATTTATTGTATTATCTTGTACTGCTAATCGCCCTCTATTCTAAGTATGGACAACTTTTTGCTGTGATATAAGTTTTAACGGCAATGCTGTATGTTGTTTATACTCAGTAACCTTGGTGATGGGGAGCACTGAGGGGAAGCCGGCGCTGGTTGTCAGGGCGACGGCAGGGCCGCTGCTGATGACGTCAGCTAAAGCCGGAAGTTGGCGGGGAAACACGTGGGGCACTGGTGGTGTTTAGAGGATTTATAAGGTAAGCGTGTTTGTAAATGTACATGTTCCTGATGACGATTTTGCACTAGAATCGAAATGTAGAAAGTTTCACATGGTCTTTGACTGTTTATTTGACCGAGAGTGCCGCCGACTTCATGCTTCATTTATTTATATATATATATATATATATATATATATATATATATATATCTCCAAGAACAAGCTGGCACTCATGAAGACTTAATAAATGCGCAGACACAGTGATGTGATCAACGTTTCAGGGCTGCTGCCCTTTTATCAAGACCATCTGTAATATACAAATATAAAACTTTTATACCTTACCAACACCTCGTGCACTTGCTTCCACGGCGCCCTCTGTGAGCCGATGACGTCATTGGCGCACACCCGCGCCGGCGACCCAGCATCATAGGGGGGGCGTGGAGGATCCTAGTGACGTCCCATCACCATAGTAACCCGTTTCAACTATAGGAATAAAAACATGTAGCAAAGATTCAATCGTGACCCGCAATACATAAAGCACTATAGGTCTGGAGGGACTAATGAATTGTAAGCTAATATGATATGTCACAAGTGAACACACTTTTTATCCTAAAGAAGCACATTGACTGATGTTCTGCATCTACATGAGACAGCATAGTAATGTCAGATGTTCAAGGAACCTAGTGCTGCCATTATAACCTGGTTCATATCTAGGCAAAACCTATGAAAAAAGGCAGTGCTATTAAAACAAATTATAGGAAGCTGGTAAATGATAGAATGTCATTAAGTCCAAAAGGCTTCACGGACTGTAGTGTATGTATCCACCAGGATTCTTTTTGAAGTAGGATTCGACCTCGGTTTCCTCCTCTTGGGGACTCAGGTACTCCATCAATGATTTTATAGCGTATGGATGACATACTGTGTTGTAGCTCCTTGAAATGACGGGCTACCGGCTGGTCAGAGCCCCGTCCCTCTAAAGCCGCACGTATACTGGATCGGTGTAACGCTATTCTTTCCTTAAACTGGCGAATAGTCTTGCCAATATATAATAACCCACATGGGCATTTAATGTAGTATATCACATATCGGCTTGTACAGGTATATGGTCGTTTAATCCTAAACTCCTTTCCTGAGCGTGGATGATGAAAAAGGGCACCTGGTTCCAAACTGCTGCATGTGGTACACCCAAGACATTTAAAGTTACCTGGCTTCCTTGTCAAGAAATGGCCAGTCGGTGATACTTTAAGATTAAAAACGTACCACCCAATCTTTGATGTTTCTTCCTCTTCGATAAGAGGGTAAAATCTTTGCTCCTTTGAGAGACTGTAGTTGTTTGTCTTGAGTGATAATGGGCCAAATTTGTTTGGCCTTCTGCATAGTACTCATACTGGTGGTGGAAAAGTCTTGAGTCCAAACTATGAAGTCCGGTTTTTTTGTACTTTGGGTTTTATTTAATAAGCTTATTCTATCTTGCTTCAAAGCTCTGCTTTTAGCTTCCTTTAGAAATTTGAGTTTATAACCTCTTTCAATGAATTTTCGTGTCATGATGTCCATCTGTTTGATAGTCTCAGCTTGATCACTGCAGATGCGTCTGATCCTCATATATAGGGAATATGGCAATCCCCATTTGAGGGTCGGCGGATGGTGACTGTTAGCATGCAGGGTAGTATTTCTGTCAGTTTCTTTGACAAATAAAGAGGTATGCAAGTGGTGTAGATGATCTTGATTAATAGCCACATCTAGATAGTGTATTTCTTCATAACTGGTAGAATATGTGAATTTAATAGAGTCATCCAACCGGTTGATGTCAAGCATGGCCTGTTGGAAACTCTCTTGCGATCCTGACCATAATACAAAGATATCATCTATGTAGCGGAAGTATGCTTTAATACTCCCCGCTACATTAGGATTAGATAGAAAGAGGTCGTTTTCCACTTCTCGCATAAAAATATTTGCAAAGCTCGGGGCCACGCAAGACCCCATCGCGCACCCCGAGCATTGCCGAAAAAATTTACCATCAAAAATAAAATAATTTCGTGTTAGAGTAAGCTCCAGTAGCTTAATGAAGAAATTGATGTCTGGACCTTTATATTTGTGACTGCCTGTGATGTAGCGTCTGATGGCTTCGATACCTCTTTGATGGGGAATGTTGGTATATAAGCTGATCACGTCTATGGTGCACATCAGGTAGTTCTCTGGCAACGGTGACAGCTTCTCCAATTGTAACAAGAAGGCCGTAGTATCTTTCAGACAGACCTTTTGGTCTTGTACAACCGGCTGCAGAAAAAAATCTAGGTATTTAGAAATATTGTAGAAGAGGGAATCCCTTGCCGCTATTATAGGTCTTCCTGGCGGGTTCACGGGATTTTTATGAAGTTTAGGGATCGTATACAGAACTGGGACAATCGGCCAGTCCTGTGTTAATGTTTCTTTTATCTTGTAATTAATGATGTTTTCTTCCACTGCTTTGTTCAAGATGTCATCTATTTCTGCTTTAAACATAGATGTTGGATCCGAGAATAACTCCTGGTAAGTAGTTTCATCCGCAAGCTGTTTGTATACTTCAGCCTTATATGACATCACGTCCTGGACTACTATACCTCCGCCCTTATCCGCCGAGCGGACTGTGATATCTTTGTAACCAGCTAGATTTTTCAAAGCTGTATGTTCTTCCAAGGACAGATTATTGAAATCGAACTTGTGATTCAACTGTGGCTCCTCAATTACAGTACTCATATAATTAATAAAGCATTTTATGTTGCTGTTAGAGGATACTGGGTCAAAAGTAGATGGTTTGTGCAGGGGAATGTCCTGTGTTGATAATGAAGGACTATCTCCATAACGTTCCTTCAGTCTTAGCCTCCGACCGAATTTGTATAAGTCCACTTTATTTTTGAAAATATCTGGTTTCTTTGTAGGAACAAAGGACAGCCCTTTATTCAACACTGACAATTCATCAGTTGTAAGAGAGCGTGATGACAAATTGAAAACTATGTTTTCTTGTTCTTGGCTCTTTTGGACTTTCCTTGCCCATTGTCCACCGCGGCGGGTGTAGGGCCTTTTTTGAGCTCTCTTGCTGCTCTTGTAGTGACCCCCGTCGGGGGTTTCCTCCCGTTTTTTGACGAAGATGTTGCCCCTGCACATTCTGTGTCGCTGGATGACTGTGCACTCGAATTATCTGTATCCAAATTAAATCTCTTATTACGTCGGTATTTGGGCCTCCTGTTTGACTCGGTGCCCCGATTGTATACCCACGAATACACTTTATTTTCCTGGTAATCTCTGTCCACAGTAATTCGCTTTGTTTTTTTAAATTGAATGAGGTCCAGGCGATATTTGTCGATGTCCGTGGTCAATTTATTTAGTAAATCTTGAGAGGTTGCCTCCTCTAAAACTGCAGAATGACTTGCTTCAAATTTAGCAATTTTATCTCTGGCTAGGAGAAGCTCTCTACGAGATTCCTCTATGACCAGAAGAATCAAATCGTAGGAGCACTTGTTTAAAACCGCGGCCCAACGCCTGCAGAAATCCGGATTATGCCGTCCTATTGTGGGAATATTACGGATGCGAAAACCACGGGGAATTTTCTTTTCCCTGTAATAATCTGATAAAGTTACTCCGTGAAAATAAAAGTCTATTTCCCTTTTCTTCAATCTGTTTAAAGCCAGGAAAATCTGTTCAGGCATCTCTCCTCCACAAGCTTCCTCCAATTTGTCTGTGAATAGAATAGCCTCAGCTTCTGTGTCTGTAAGACTTAATCCTTCTCCCACCGGGAGTGTAATGTTGCTGTAGCCCGGTATTGAATCTGCTGAAGACATGCTATTCCGACCAATAAACTGTTAAAAAGTGCAAGTGATCTTGAAGTGAAAAAAATATATAAGTCTACCAAAAGTTGGGTGCCCGGACAGTCTTGTCTGGTAATAACCAGAAAAGCACTATGTATAAGTCCAATTTGCGTCCAGCAC
Organism: Pseudophryne corroboree; assembly: GCF_028390025.1. Classification (NCBI taxonomy): domain Eukaryota; kingdom Metazoa; phylum Chordata; class Amphibia; order Anura; family Myobatrachidae; genus Pseudophryne; species Pseudophryne corroboree. The sequence continues at coordinate 347,953,382 of NC_086451.1, forward strand.
TCCAGAGGTTAAATGCAGTGTATGCTCCGGTGCCCTGCTCCAATAAGTAATTCAATATCTCCAAGAACAAGCTGGCACTCATGAAGACTTAATAAATGCGCAGACACAGTGATGTAATCAACGTTTCAGGGCTGCTGTCCTTTTATCAAGACCATCTGTAATATACAAATATAAAACTTTTATACCTTACCAACACCTCGTGCACTTGCTTCCACGGCGCCCTCTGTGAGCCGATGACGTCATTGGCGCGCACCCGCGCCGGCGACCCAGCATCATAGGGGGGGCGTGGAGGATCCTAGTGACGTCCCATCACCATAGTAACCCGTTTCAACTATAGGAATAAAAACATGTAGCAAAGATTCAATCATGACCCGCAATACATAAAGCACTATAGGTCTGGAAGGACTAATGAATATGTATTGCGGGTCACGATTGAATCTTTGCTACATGTTTTTATTCCTATAGTTGAAACGGGTTACTATGGTGATGGGACGTCACTAGGATCCTCCACGCCCCCCCTATGATGCTGGGTCGCCGGCGCGGGTGCGCGCCAATGACGTCATCGGCTCACAGAGGGCGCCGTGGAAGCAAGTGCACGAGGTGTTGGTAAGGTATAAAAGTTTTATATTTGTATATTACAGATGGTCTTGATAAAAGGGCAGCAGCCCTGAAACGTTGATCACATCACTGTGTCTGCGCATTTATTAAGTCTTCATGAGTGCCAGCTTGTTCTTGGAGATATTGAATTACTTATTGGAGCAGGGCACCGGAGCATACACTGCATTTAACCTCTGGAGTGCTGGACGCAAATTGGACTTATATATATATATATATATATATATTGTCGAAGTAAAAAAAAAAAATTACATAAAAAGAACATACAAACTACACACATATAGGTCGCTATACTTGCAAATATGCGCAACGAGCACAGCAATATATGGTAACACCCGCATTTACACGGACATGCCAGAGATGGATTCGACACTTATTTCATGCAGTACATAATTGTGGTGGTATCAAGCGCCAGACATCATGATGATTTAGAATTGTATATGATGGAGTGGTGTCATGTATGTGTATTATTTGAACGAAACCAGATAGACCGGTCATGTTTACTATTGAAGCAACCAGATTGATGTGTAGATTCATTTGATGCTTGTTGTGAAGTTGTGGGACATTGCAGCGGATAATTATGATTACATGTATAAAAGCTAAAATCACTTTTATTAGAACAATACGTAGACCAAACAGGTAGTGGACAGGAAACTCAGGCCAGCCCTTTGGACGTCCCCAAGGCTGAACCTATTCAGCATATACAAAGAAACTAGTGACTCATCATGAATGAAAGAGAGTCCCCTCCCCCAAACTAGATAACACATTGCTGATCACACAGGAATGTAGTTCCTGTTTTGGTCTCAGAGTTGCTGTAAGGTCTGAGACGATGATGGAGTTATTGCCAGCTCAGTTCCTGTTTTGGTCTCAGCGTAAGATGGAGTCCCGGCATGATTTTAGAGAAAGAGAGAGACATAAGCATTGAGGGAATGGTATTTTATCGCTGGCCTGTAACTGTATGTAATTGTATGTTTTAACTGCTTACTGTGTGAGTGTAACCATGTAACTATAGGTATACTGTACTCTGTAATATATATTGAATCCATATCCTTTTAATAACAAATATATACATCAATGAGCTTTGAAACTCAGATAATGTGTGGGTGTATTGTTTTCTCTTATGGGATGCAGTGTATTGCGATGTATAGCGCACATTCATGGGATATGGTAATAAGAGGTGCAGGCGTTTACAATATATATTAGAGCGGGCATTTTAAATATTTGTGAGAAATCAATTTGGCATTCACAGATGAGGGCTCTTACGGGAAATCAGGGTCTTAATGATACACTGTACATTACAAACGCGGCTGTAATTGACCGGCTCCGATGGACGCATCGCAAAGCTGATGAAAATAACATTCACGTGTATTGTTGTGTTATCAGTAAGCCAATGATATGAAATTTCAAGGGACAATGCGTTTCTCATAATATTTAAGATGCTAAAATGTATTTTTATTGTTGCAAAACAAGGTTCAAATAAGTCATATTGTGTTTGATTCAGATTGGATTGTTTATCTGTTAAGTAGGTTTAAAAGTTGCTGTATAGCCTTGATATAGTTTTTCTCTAACGTCCTAGTGGATGCTGGGGACTCCGTAAGGACCATGGGGAATAGACGGGCTACGCAGGAGACATGGGCACTTTAAGAAAGAATTTAGATTCTGGTGTGCTCTGGCTCCTCCCTCTATGTCCCTCCTCCAGACCTCAGTTTGAATCTGTGCCCGGACGAGCTGGGTGCTGTTCAGTGAGCTCTCCTGAGCTTGCTGTAAGAAAGTATTTTGTAAGGTTTTTTATATTCAGGGAGCTCTGCTGGCAACAGACTCCCTGCATCGTGGGACAGAGGGGAGAGAAGCAGCCCAACTCTCTGAAGATAGGTCCTGCTTCTTAGGCTACTGGACACCATTAGCTCCAGAGGGATCGTACGCAGGATCTCACCCTCGTCGTCCGATCCCAGAGCCGCGCCGCCGTCCCCCTCGCAGAGCCGGAAGACAGAAGCCGGGTGAGTATGAGAAGCAAAGAAGACTTCGAAATCGGCGGCAGAGGACTCCGTTCTTCACATGAGGTAACGCACAGCACTGCAGCTGTGCGCCATTGCTCCATACACACCTCACATACTCCGGTCTCTGTAAGGGTGCAGGGCGCAGGGGGGGGGGGGGGGGCGCCCTGGGCAGCATATAGACCTCTTTTGGCAAAAGTAAGCATATATACAGTTGGGCACTGTATATATTTATGAGCCCCCGCCAAAAAGATATGTATTTTAGCGGGACAGAAGCCCGCCGTCGAGGGGGCGGTGCTTCTCCCTCAGCACTCACCAGCGCCATTTTCTCTCCACAGCTCCGCTGAAAAGAAGCTTCCCAGGCTCTCCCCTGCAGATCACGGTAGAAAAAGGGTAAAAAGAGAGGGGGGGCACATAATTAGGCGCTAAAAACACAAATACAGCAGCTACTGGGTTAACATTAAGTTACTGTGTTATTCCTGGGTTATATAGCGCTGGGGTGTGTGCTGGCATACTCTCTCTCTGTCTCTCCAAAGGGCCTTGTGGGGGAACTGTCTTCAAAAAAGAGCATCAGCTGTGTGTGTGGTGTGTCGGTACGCTTGTGTCGACATGTCTGATGAGGAAGGCTATGTGGAAGCAGAGCGGGAGCAAATGAATGTGGTGTCTCCGCCGACGGCGCCGACACCTGGTTGGATGGATATGTGGAAGGTTTTAAATGATAATGTTAATTCCTTGCATAAAAGGTTAGACAAAGCTGAAACCTCAGGACAGTCAGGGTCCCAACCCATGCCTGATCCTATGTCGCAGAGGCCGACAGGATCTCAGAAGCGCCCACTATCACAAATTGTTGACACGGATACCGACATGGATTCTGACTCCAGTGTCGATTACGATGATGCAAAGTTACAGCCAAAATTGGCTAAATCCATCCGTTATATGATTATAGCTATTAAGGATGTGTTGCACATCACAGAGGAAACCCCAGTCCCTGACAGGAGGAGGAGGCTGGTTTGCCTTAGGAGGGGGGACCCCACGCAATTTTTTTTCTGAAAATTTAGAACATTTCCCCCCCCTTCCCACTGAAAAACATGCACGGATCTCATGGATCCGTGCATGCCTATACAAACACGGGATTAAAAAGCAGGTCTGTTTTTTTTTAGCACTTTTTCACGATTTGTATTTTATCACGGCAGTGTTTGGCTATTGTCGGCAGTGTTTGTGTTTTGCACTTTTTAGTAAATTCCCGATTTCTAGCAAATTGCAGGCGTATTTGACCGATGGTGTATTGATTCGTGATTTTTTCCTAGGACTTCCAAAATATTACGAATGCCCTCATCACTGCCGTGATTTTTGCTTAGTAAATTACCGAGATGACACTTTGATGAAAAAACGGCATCTCGGTCAAAATCGGGACCTTAGTAAATATACCCCATAGACTTCACTCTACATCACAGGCTATTGTCTACATTGAACATGTGGGATACCTTTATTACGCTTTCTAGACCTCCAGATAGCCTGCTGCAACATGGCGTTAAACTCTTCACCACTTATGGTACTATACTCGCTAGCAGGACCATACCTCTCTGGATACAGATACGACATGGGCTTTTCGCCCACACTAGGGGTTTCCACAGGGACATTAGATTTGGACTGTGATGTAACCAAATCTGGGCTTTGGGGATTAAGGGGCCCCAATCTCTCTGTCATGACCATTTTGATCACTTCTTCAGTGTCTCCTTTCTCGTCAGTGGTACTTGAGTCCGTCTGACTGGAGTCGGCTGTACCAGAATCGGTGTCTTCCACTTTTGGTGTGATCTCACGCACTGGCTCTAGAGTTGGCTTGGGACTGACTGCCTCCTGCAACCTCAATTGCACTACTTCACTCTGTCCCTTCACCTCTGGTTCGTCTACTTGCCCCAACGATTCACTCTGCACTGGGATGCCAGGTTCTTGCCATCTGGGTTTCTCTGGTCTCCTCTGGTCAGATGGTAGGCATTGGCAACAACACCTCCGGCAAGGATATTGAAGATTAGCCCCTTCTTCTGCACTCCGACCTTCTCCCGGTTTCGCTCTACCGCTCTGTTCAGGCTGTGGAGGAACAGTGTTCCTTCTATCAGTGGCACTTTCGACTACTCGCATCCTCTCTCCACCTTCGCAGTATTGGTCGTTTCTCTGACATTTGCGTGGAGGACCTCCATAACGCGGATAGCACCAATGTTGATTGCGATCTGTCGCATATTTGTTGCCTTTTACTGGAACACCACTAGGAGCAGTGACGTTAATGGCTTTGATGCCTTTCTTCCCATTCGCCATTTCAAACTCGACCATGTCGTTACTTCCCAGGCTCTGGAAGCACTCTTTATGGTTGGTCTTCTGAATGCCAGTATAGTGCACGTATACTCTTTGTTTAGTGTCCACTCGCTTTATAAAACCATAGCCATGTGATACACTGAACCACATGACTTTGCCTGTAATTCTTCGTGCGCTGACTTGCTGAACATCAACATCAGATAATATGCCGCACACGCTAACCTGGTTCTGCACTACTGTATTTGTACAAGTATCCCTTGGTTGTCTTTTCCTGGGTGGTCCTACTCTCTCCATTCTTCTTGAAGGCTGTCAACATTTCCATTCAATGTGCCCACTTCATCTGCATCGTCGACATATCGGTCGTCCCAGTGAGTCAAATAGGTCGGTGGGGCGTCGGCCTGGCTCTCTTGGAAGGTCCCATCGCGACCTGTTTCTTCCTCCACGATCTTGTCGCCAATCTCTGCACTCAGCTTTTAGTTGATTCTGCTCAAGGTCATTCAACACGTGTTCCATGTTGGCTAGGGGTTGCATAGCCTCTGTTATCTTGTCATTTAGAGCCCTGATCCTGATGTCGTCTGTGACCGGGTTGCTTCCTTGCAGTTCCATGGCCGATCCTGTTCGTGGACGCCAATTTGTAATACGCTACTATTGGTGGCGTGGCGGTGTGTGAGTGGATCGAGTGGTACCTGCGTTTCCTGATCTTCTTCCTTGGCCTTCTGTACACTCTCTCTTCAGGCTTCCTCGGTGACTAGGCAGAGAGACAAGGACCCCCAAACATCCCAACAAACACGTCGCCACGCGTTAGGACAGTGACTGGTATTTTATTATAAGGAACAAGGGTGTCACTGCTGTTTTTGAAAGAAAATGGTTTAACATACACAATGGTACCAAATCAGGTAAAGCACATGACAATCCTAACTGCTACAGTAATATCTTTCAGGTAACGCCAGTTAGTTACATCACACTTCACGGTTAAGCACACCTTTGCAAATGTAGTACTCCCCTTTTGCATGCAGTACAATATTAATGAAATGAACCTTGGCAATATCTTTAGTGTCCTCCAGGTGGCAGTTGCATTTTTAGTTAGCAAAGCAATATGTCTCTCTTTGTTAGGAAAGCCAAATGGAAGTAGTACAATTCCTGGTTTGGTGAGTTCATGTCCCCTCACTACAGTCTGTAATGCAACCTGCAGTGTGTGACAATAACTATATCACTGTCCAAGTCTCTCACTTTGTGTGATAAGGAATGGGTTGTTGGTTTCTTACTCTCAATAGCTGCTGGATGTCAGTTGTAGTAGAGTGACTATGTTTCCCACTGACAGTCTGTTGTATCACACCTGGCTGGATGCCTTTCTTCCAATGTGGGGGTTACCCAGCTGCCCTTAGTAAAAGTTCACCACAGAGTCTCTAGCTCCTGCTCTATTTGGCCTCTCTCTCCTTCTGGCTCACACTGACTGACTGGGCACATAGGAGGTTGGCTGTCAGGTATCAGGCTGGGGATTCCCTGAGGGTCTGTCTGTTGCTGGCTCTCTCCTCCCTCTGATTTTACAGGAGCTTACCCTGGGGTGTTAGTGCTGCTTCCCAACGTGCCTGGCTGGTCACACTGTGATGTCTGCACCACTCTCTGTCCCTGTGTTGCAGTTTCTGGTGGCTGAGGGGATCTCTCCAGTCACTGGAGCTTCCTGCTGTCCTTCCACAGCTGCACCCCACTCCTCTAGTCAGCACTCTCAGGTACAAGCCAGCTCCCAGGCAGCTCTACTCAGCTTGGCTCTGTCTCCTCACTCAGCATTCTCTTCCCTCACCACAGGCTCCTCCCCTTCCTCAGTTCACAGGTCAGCCTGTTGCTGGGGCTCTGGATCTTTCCACTCTCCAGGTGCTGTGGCTGTCATCCTTCTGGGTCCTAGTGTTTCCCCGCTAGCTGCTGGCATCATCCAGTAGGGGAACTGTTAACCCCTGCAGTACTAGAGCAAGTAAGTCCATTTACAAACGTGTTACCCACTATTATTCATAGTGTTTTACCGGCGTATCACACACACAGCACACAACCCAGCCTACAAAAATGCCAGCCTAAATACTCTGATTTGTGACCAAACAGCCCTCCTTTTGTGCCATGGCACAAAGCTTGGGAACAGTACTATTCTATCCCAGAGATGAGGACCTTCAATACACATCATCACGATCAGGTAACTCCTTAATCAGTCAGGTGCTAAACAGAGACAACTTTTCAAAATGATTGTGGATGCCCCTTCATATACTGCAACTAAAAAATGTGATGCATAGAGTGACTAGACATGGATAATGGACAAATATTTTGGGTGCTCAAGTAACCAAAGCACCCACAGTGCTGGCTCTTATAGTGCACTGATTTGGTCCCATGCTTACAGCATCAAATGATAATGATATTTCATGTTGGGCTTATTGCCTAATTTGATTAGAGGAACAGCCAGTGTATTATTTAATTTTGCTGTCATATGTTCAGAGTGTAAGTTCACTGTATTTTGTAAGCATTTGCAAGAGAGGTGCTGTCCGTGGAAGAGGAATAGGCCCTACACACTGGCAGATAATACTCAAAGATATGAACGATCTCGTTCATTAATGAACGAGATACCGCTCATATCTTTGAGTGTGAAGGCACCAGCAATGAACAATGCACAGCCACGCACTCGTTCATCGCTGGTGCCCCGTCGCCTGTGCATGCAGGCCAATATGGATGGGACCGTCCATATTTGCCTGCACTGCTATGGAGCCGGGTGACGGGGGGAGTGAAGGAACTTCACTCCCCCCGTCACTGCCCCCCCCCCACTCTCCCCCCCCCCCCCCCCCCGCCGCTGTGTCACCCGTCGGCCGTATCAGCTGTCGGGCAGCTCAGCGGCGGATCGCCAAATGTGTAGGGTCATGAAGTGTTAGATTGTCCACAATCACTTCCACTGGATTTTCATCCTAGCAATGGCAACTTTTGTAACAGCAGTATCAGTTCCTTTTGCTGTTTCTGCCAATAGTTTCTGCATTATACCTGTATCATATGTTTTTTGCCCTAGCTGCTGCTGATAGGTGAAGCTCAATTTTAGTGGATGGACATCATGGGGCTTCAAAAGGCAGCTGTGCTTTTCTTTGCTTCTACAGCTGGTGCACTTTGCTGTAAGCTGCAGGTAATGGAATACTGGTACTGTGCACTATCTCTTAAGTGTTTCATTTGTTCAGAAAATTTGTGTGTAACAAAGAAGTTGGAAGCCTTGTGTGAGTCAAAAATGGACCCTATTTCATGCTGTCTTTTTATTCTTTTCTTTCTCTAACGTCCTAGTGGATGCTGGGGACTCCGTAAGGACCATGGGGAATAGACGGGCTCCGCAGGAGACTAGGCACTCTAAAGAAAGATTTAGTACTACCTGGTGTGCACTGGCTCCTCCCTCTATGCCCCTCCTCCAGACCTCAGTTAGAATCTGTGCCCGGCCAGAGCTGGGTGCTTTTAGTGGGCTCTCCTGAGCTTGCTAAGAAGAAAGTATTTTAGTTTAGGTTTTTTTATTTTCAGAGAGCTTCTGCTGGCAACAGACTCTCTGCTACGTGGGACTGAGGGGAGAGAAGTAAACCTACTAACTGCGGCTAGGTTGCGCTTCTTAGGCTACTGGACACCATTAGCTCCAGAGGAATCGAACACAGGTACCTAACCTTGATCGTCCGTTCCCGGAGCCGCGCGGCCATCCCCCTCGCAGAGCCAGAAGTACAGAAGCAGCAGAAGCATGAAGACATCGAAATCGGCGGCAGAAGACTCCTGTCTTCACTTAAGGTAGCGCACAGCACTGCAGCTGTGCGCCATTGCTCCCGCAGCACACCCGCACACTCCGGTCACTGTAGGGTGCAGGGCGCAGGGGGGGGGGGGCGCCCCTTGCAGCAATTAAGGTACCTTTTGGCAAAATAACACATATATCCAGTCAGGCACTGGATATATGTTCGAGCCCCCGCCATTTTTTACACATAGAAGCGGGACAGAAGCCCGCCGCTGAGGGGGCGGGGCCTTCTTCCTCAGCACACCAGCGCCATTTTCTCTTCACAGCTCTGCTGGAAAGACGCTCCCCAGGCTCTCCCCTGCAGTATCCAGGTGAAAAAAGGGTAAAAATAGAGGGGGGCACATAAATTTAGGCGCAAAACGATCACAAACAGCAGCTACTGGTTTAATCACTAAGGAACAGTGTAATCCCTGGGTTATATAGCGCTGGGGTGTGTGCTGGCATACTCTCTCTCTGTCTCCCCAAAAGCCTTTGTGGGGTCCTGTCCTCAGTCAGAGCATTCCCTGTGTGTGCGGTGTGTCGGTACGTCAGTGTCGACATGTTTGATGAGGAAGGATATGTGGAGGCAGAACAAGTGCAGGTGAATGAGGTGTCGCCGCCGACGGTGCCGACACCTGATTGGATGGATATGTGGAAGGTGTTAAATGATAATGTAAGCTCCTTGCATAACAGGTTGGATAAAGCTGTAGCCTTGGGACAGTCAGGGTCCCAACCCATGCCTGATCCTACAATGCAGAGGCCGTCAGGGTCTCACAAGCGCTCACTATCCCAGATGATTGACACAGATGCCGACACGGAGTCTGACTCCAGTGTCGATGACGATGATGCAAAGTTGCAGCCTAAAATGACTAAAGCCATCCGCTACATGATTATAGCAATGAAGGATATATTGCACATATCAGAGGAAAACCCTGTCCCTGACAAGAGGGTTTATATGTATGGGGAGAAAAAGCAAGAAGTGACTTTTCCCCCTTCACATGAATTAAATGAATTATGTGTAAAAGCGTGGGATTCCCCTGATAGGAAAGTAGTAATTTCCAAGAGATTACTGATGGCGTATCCTTTCCCGCCAACGGACAGGTTACGCTGGGAATCCTCCCCGAGGGTAGACAAGGCGTTGACACGCTTATCTAAGAGGGTGGCCCTGCCGTCTCAGGATACGGCCGCCCTAAAGGATCCTGCGGATAGAAAGCAGGAAGCTATCCTGAAGTCTATTTATACACATTCTGGTACTCTACTGAGGCCAGCAATTGCTTCGGCCTGGATGTGTAGTGCTGTAGCAGCTTGGACTGATAATCTCTCGGAGGAGATAGATACCCTGGACAGGGACACTGTTCTACTGACCCTGGGATATATCAAGGACGCTGTCCTATATATGCGCGATGCCCAGAGGGACATTTGCCTGCTGGGCTCTAGAATAAACGCAATGTCAGAAGGGTCTTATGGACTCGGCAATGGACAGGGGATGCCGACTCTAAAAAACACATGGAGGTTTTGCCTTATAAGGGTGAGGAACTATTTGGGGACGGTCTCTCGGACCTAGTTTCCACTGCTACGGCAGGGAAGTCAAATTTCTTGCCATATGTTCCCTCACAGCCGAAGAAAGCACCGTATTACCAAATGCAGTCCTTTCGTTCGCAAAAGAGCAAGAAAGTCAGAGGGGCATCTTTTCTTGCCAGAGGCAGGGGTAGAGGAAAAAAGCTGCACCATGCAGCTAGTTCCCAGGAACAAAAGTCCTCCCCGGCTTCCACTAAATCCACCGCATGACGCTGGGGCTCCACAGGCGGAGCCAGGAGCGGTGGGGGCGCGTCTCCGAAATTTCAGCCACCAGTGGGTTCACTCACAGGTGGATCCTTGGGCTATACAAATTGTGTCTCAGGGATACAAGCTGGAGTTCGAAGTGACGCCCCCTCACCGTTACCTAAAATCGGCCTTGCCAGCTTCCCCCAAGGAAAGGGAGGTAGTGCTGGCGGCAATTCACAAGCTATACCTCCAGCAGGTGGTAGTAAAGGTTCCCCTCCTTCAACAGGGAAGGGGTTACTATTCCACTATGTTTGTGGTACCGAAACCGGACGGTTCGGTCAGGCCCATCTTGAATTTAAAATCCCTGAATATTTATCTGAGGAAATTCAAGTTCAAAATGGAATCGCTCAGAGCGGTCATTGCAAGTCTGGAAGAGGGGGATTTCATGGTGTCTCTGGACATCAAGGATGCTTACTTGCATGTCCCCATTTATCCGCCTCATCAAGAGTACCTCAGGTTTGTGGTACAGGACTGTCATTACCAATTCCAGACGCTGCCGTTTGGCCTGTCCACGGCACCGAGAATATTTACCAAGGTGATGGCGGAGATGATGGTGCTCCTTCGGAAGCAAGGAGTTACAATTATCCCATACTTGGACGATCTCCTCATAAAGGCGAGGTCCAGGGAGCAATTACTGATCAGCGTAGCACACTCTCAGGAAGTGTTGGGGCATCAAGGCTGGATTCTGAATATTCCAAAGTCGCAGCTGAACCCTACGAAGCGTCTGCCTTTCCTGGGCATGATTCTGGATACAGGCCAGAAGAAGGTATTTCTCCCGGAGGAGAAGGCTCAGGAGCTCGTGACTCTTGTCAGGGACCTCCTGAAACCAAAACAGGTGTCGGTGCATCACTGCACGCGAGTCCTGGGAAAGATGGTGGCGTCATACGAAGCCATTCCCTTCGGCAGGTTCCATGCCAGGATTTTTCAGTGGGATCTGTTGGACAAGTGGCATCGGCTGATCACCCTGGCCCCCAGGGCCAGGGTGTCTCTTCTGTGGCGGCTGCAGAGGGCTCACCTCCTCGAGGGCCGCAGGTTCGGCATACAGGACTGGGTCCTGGTGACCACGGATGCAAGCCTCCGAGGTTGGGGGGCAGTCACTCAGGGAAGAAACTTCCAAGGGCTGTGGTCAAGTCAGGAGACTTGTCTGCACATAAATATCCTATAACTAAGGGCCATATACAACGCCCTAAGCCAAGCGGAGCCTCTGCTTCGAGACCAACCAGTGCTGATTCAGTCAGACAACATCACTGCAGTGGCCCATGTCAACCGACAGGGCGGCACAAGAAGCAGGGTGGCGATGGCAGAAGCCACCAGGATTCTTCGTTGGGCGGAGAATCACGTGCAGGCACTGTCAGCAGTGTTCATTCCGGGGGTCGACAACTGGGAAGCAGACTTCCGCAGCAGACACGACCTCCACCCGGGAGAGTGGGGACTTCATCAAGAAGTCTTCAAGCTGATTGCAAATCGATGGGAACTCCCACAGGTGGACATGATGGCGTCATGCCTCAACAAAAAGCTAAACAGGTATTGCGCCAGGTCAAGGGACCCTCAGGCGATAGCTGTGGACGCACTAGTAACACCATGGGTGTGCCAGTCGGTCTATGTGTTTCCTCCTCTTCCTCTCATACCCAAGGTGCTGAGAATTGTAAGAAAAAGAGGAGTGAGAACAATATTCATTGCTCCGGATTAGCCAAGAAGGACTTGGTACCCGGAACTGCAAGAAATGCTCACAGAGGACCCATGGCCTCTGCCTCTCAGACAGGACCTGTTACAACAAGGGCCCTGTCTGTTCCAAGACTTACCGCAGCTGCGTTTGACGGCATGGCGGTTGAACGCCGGATCCTAGCGGAAAAGGGCATTCCGGATGAAGTTATTCCTACGCTGATAAAGGCTAGGAAAGACGTGACAGCAAAACATTATCACCGTATATGGCGAAAATATGTTGCTTGGTGTGAGGCCAGGAAGGCCCCTACAGAGGAATTCCAGCTGGGTCGATTGCTGCACTTCCTACAGTCAGGAGTGACTATGGGCCTAAAATTAGGGTCCATAAAGGTCCAGATTTCGGCCCTATCCATTTTCTTTCAAAAGGAACTGGCTTCACTGCCTGAGGTTCAGACGTTTGTTAAGGGAGTGCTGCATATTCAGCCCCCTTTTGTGCCACCAGTAGCACCTTGGGATCTTAACGTGGTCTTGGGGTTCCTGAAATCCCACTGGTTTGAGCCACTTAAGACTGTGGAGCTAAAGTATCTCACATGGAAAGTGGTCATGCTGTTGGCCTTAGCGTCGGCTAGGCGTGTGTCAGAATTGGCGGCATTGTCATGTAAAAGCCCCTATCTGGTTTTCATATGGACAGGGCAGAATTGCGGACTCGTCCGCAATTTCTACCAAAGGTTGTGTCTTCGTTTCATTTGAACCAACCTATTGTGGTGCCTGCGGCTACTCGTGACTTGGAGGATTCCAAGTTGCTGGACGTGGTCCGGGCTTTGAAGACTTATGTTAACAGAACGGCTGGAGTCAGGAAGACTGACTCGCTGTTTATCCTGTATGCATCCAACAAGCTGGGTGCTCCTGCTTCAAAGCAAACTATTGCGCGCTGGATCTGTAACACGATTCAGCAGGCTCATTCTGCGGCAGGATTGCCGCATCCAAAATCAGTGAAAGCCCACTCCACAAGGAAGGTGGGCTCTTCTTGGGCGGCTGCCCGAGGGGTCTCGGCATTACAGCTTTGCCGAGCTGCTACTTGGTCGGGTTCAAACACTTTTGCAAAATTCTACAAGTTTGATACCCTGGCTGAGGAGGACCTTGTGTTTGCCCATTCGGTGCTGCAGAGTCATCCGCACTCTCCCGCCCGTTTGGAGGCTTTGGTATAATCCCCATGGTCCTTACGGAGTCCCCAGCATCCACTAGGACGTTAGAGAAAATAAGATTTTACTCACCGGTAAATCTTTTTCTCGTAGTCCGTAGTGGATGCTGGGCGCCCGTCCCCAGTGCTGACTTTCTGCAATACGTGTATATAGTTATTGCTTAATAAAGGGTTATGTTATATTGGCATCCTTTGGTTGATGCTATGTTGTTTGTTCATACTGTTAACTGGGTATGGTTATCACAAGTTATACGGTGTGATTGGTGAGGCTGGTATGAGTCTTACCCTGGATTCCAAAATCCTTTCCTTGTAATGTCAGCTCTTCCGGGCACAGTTTCCTTAACTGAGGTCTGGAGGAAGGGCATACAGGGAGGAGCCAGTGCACACCAGGTAGTACTAAATCTTTCTTTAGAGTGCCCAGTCTCCTGCGGAGCCCGTCTATTCCCCATGGTCCTTACGGAGTCCCCAGCATCCACTACGGACTACGAGAAAAAGATTTACCGGTGAGTAAAATCTTATTTTTTTTTATCTCTGCAGTATCCATTTTTTTCTGAAGAGGAGAACATTTACCAGACTGGAGTAGCACTTCCAGTCACCACAAGTGAGCAGTAACTGGCAGAACTGATGGGTAAGTCACAGGAAAGGCTATAGCATGTATGTCAAGATTGGGGGTCTGTCAGTATTTTTGAGGTAAAAGCAGATTATCCTTCCCACAGTGCAACACTTTAGTTCACTGTACACCAGAGGGAGATAGGGGAATAATCTTGATTCCAAGGCAATGTGTGGAGAACTTGCATGACTTCAGAGTTGGCGCATGAGCTTTGCAGCTTCTGGACGCCATAGTTCTACCACAACAATTAGATATCACTTTGTGTTGAGCCTACATTACAAAGGGTTTGGGGAAGCTAATAGCGCTTGATTTAATCACTGTTCAGCATGTATCACTTCTGTCCATGGGAGGCTATAGTATCATCTTTCACATTTCCAGAGCCCACAGTCATTTCTTTTCTCTATTTAAGGGCTCCAGGCTTACTTATAAGGGGTCTATTCATGAAGCAGTGAAAAATGTGGAGAAGTTGCCCATGGCAACCAATCAGCATTGAAGTAACATTTAAAATTTGCATACTATACAATTGTACGGAGCAGCTGATTGGTTGCCATGGTCAACTTCTCCGCAGGCTCACTTCTCCACTCTTTTCATTGCTTCATGAATAGACCCCAGCCAGGCCATGGTTCTCAAATAGCATATAGCCTGTGAAAGCTTGTTATTGTTACAGACTGTAATTAAGGGGTCTATTTACTAAGCCTTGGATGGTGATAAAGACATCGGAGATAAAGTACCAGCCAATCGACTCCTAACTGCCATGCCACAAGCTGTGTGTGAAAAATTACAGCTAGGAGCCGATTGGCTGGTACTTTATCTCCATCCATTTTATCTCCATCGAAGGCTTGGTAAATAGACCCCTAAGGGTATTAATGTACGTAATAAGTAAGCAGCCTTATGAAATGATTGATGATCTCTAGATTGACCTAGTCCTTGACATACATGCTTTAATAGATGATGGACTCCCAGTTGTCCATTACAGAAACCTTCTCTAGCAAGGGTTTATTATAGTTTCCTTTTTCTTTACTCCTGCTTCTTTGTTCTATATCTCCTTTATCCCAATCCTCTTTCTCAATCCCTCTAGGAATTGCTTTCAAGTTTCAGATGATTATTTTTATCACACAGTTCTACTGTTATGATCTTATTCAAAAATCACCAATGTTTACAGAAAGAAAACACATTGGAATTGATCAGTACATAGATTTCTTGCATATTTTAGATGGACAGAAACTGTTGCTGAAATTTCACCTCTACACCGATTACTTAGGGGCATATTCATCAAGAAAAAATTGTGCAATAAGAATTTTTAGTTTTAATTACTCATTCTATTCTATCACAATTTTTTCAGTATTCATTATGCCCCATCATAAAACTATCACCACAGAAAAACTGGTCTAAGAAGACAGTTTTTCAGAAAGTGACAATTTTCCCCTCTGGCAGCCGCGGCTAACCCCCCTTCCCCCTCCACCTCTCAACCATTGCAGCCCGGCTGCAGAAATTCACTGCAACTGCGGCTAAACCCCCCACCCTGGCGGTCACTGCAGCCCGGCTATAGAAAGTCATTGCAGCTGCGGTTAAACCCCCCACCCTGGCGGCCACTCCAGCCCGGCTACAGAAAGTCACTGCAGCCATGGCTAAGCTACCCCCCAATGGCCACTGCAGCCCGGGAACACAAAGTCCCCCTAACTTTTTCTGACCCTCTTCCTGATCATGGCATTTTTAATGCAGTTGGAACATTAATTACATTAACTCAAATGTTTCTCATTTTCTCTTATGTCCTAGAGGATACTGGGGTACCATTTAGTACCATGGGGTATAGATGGGTCCACTAGGAGCCATGGCCACTTTAAGAATTTGATAGTGTGGGCTGGCTCCTCCCTCCATGCCTCTCCTACCAGACTCAGTTTAGAAAATGTGCCCGGAAGAGCCGGTCACGCTTATGGAAGCTCCTGAAGAGTTTTCTGCATTTATTTTATATGTTTGTTATTTTCAGGCAGGGCTGGTTGGCAGCAGCCTGTCTCTGAGTCTCGTTAAGAGTTAGTATGTATTCAAATTAAGAGGTTTTGTGCATTTTTAAGCTTATTGGATGGATGAGTTGCACATGTGGTGCCTAATTGACCCTCATTAAGGGTATAAAAAGGGCACTAGTTTCCTTGTCATGTCACCTTGAAAAAGCTGCCCAGAAGCAGCGAAACGCGTTGGTATGACTTGATGCTCTACTTGGATCACCTTTTGCTGCTTCATCCCCCTCCAAACTGGACCAAGGACATCTTAAGGACTTCAATTGGGACGCCATACTGCATATGAGGACAAGATCACCACTTCCATTTAAAGGCACCGTGTGACTGGTGAGGACTTTCAGAACCCTTGCTGAGGTTCGACCACGTATCTTTGGATGCACCTCCAGCGGTGAATGTGTGTATTAACTGTCCGGTTAAGACTGTGCCCTAATAGTCCCTGCATCACACATATATTCCTCCGATAAAGGAGGGGAGGGTGAAAAACCCATCATTGGTGTTCCTGGCCTTATCAAGTATTATTTATATATATATATATATATATATATATATATTGTGACAAGAACACTGGGATAGTGTTTGAGGGCAGGTATATTTGTCCCAGGTTCTTGTCTTACATGTTTTAGAAAATGTTAACTTCTAGGAAAAATGCTTTTTGTTTTGTCTGAACCTTTTCAGTTTGCTGTAAAAGCTGGGTAAAGGCTCTGAGAGAGAGATAAGGCGAGTTCTAGACATTGGGCCCAGTTCGGGTCTTTGGCCTCACAGAGGGCTAATCAGGGTTTCAGCTGTGTAAGAGTGATATAGTGCTTCTAACCTGATTAGTATGGGCAGACTGCCTGGGAAGGCTGCAGGATCTGTGTGTGAGAGACACGCTTTCTGATGCAAGTAAGCTATACAGTATGTACTGAAGAACTCTGTGTTTTGTTTAGTGACAGTTAGGAACATCTTATGTTTAGTTAGTGCCGGACAGGCAAGGTATTTTTATTTTGGGGTTTGTTTTATTTTCTGTTTCAATAAAACTGTCCGGGGTCAGTTGTACCAGAAACTGGACTTGTGTTGTTCCTCAGCTGCTGCGTGCGGCCATATTCCCCAGGAAAAGGCACCTTGCACCCCTACAGTGTTACAACTTGGTGGAGAATGCGAGCAGGCCGTTCTGCGCATAAGTGAAAGCAGCAGCTTTGTGAGGCCTGCAGAAAACGGTGGTTTATGCAGATACAGCCCAGTGTGAAGTTACTGAGACTCACCCCTGAGGGTTTGATATATGTCCTGGGTGAAAGCAGCTACAAAGCTGCCTGAAAAATCTGTTGACATGGAGGATCTGCTTAAAGCCTTGCTGCAAGCTACAGCGGCTCAGCAGGAGGCCAACCGACAGCAGCAGGTGGCAATGGAGGAAAATTGGAGACTACAGCAGGAGGCCAACAGACAGCAGCAGGTGGCAATGGAGGAAAATATAAGACAGCAGCAGGTGGCAATGGAGGAAAATAAGAGACAACAGCAGGCAGTTGTTGATGAACTTTACAGGCAACAGCGTCAGGATAGAGAGGCCTTAGCAGAAGTGGTGCAGAGACTTGCAGCTCGGGTTGGAGATGTGGCCGTCAGTGCTCCAACCAGCTCTAGTTCTATACGAGCCAGTCACTTCCTGCAGAAAATGACAGAGGCTGATGATGTGGAGGCCTATCTGACCACGTTTGAAAGGACTGCCGAGCGTGAGAACTGGCCGAAAGCACAGTGGGCCAGTCTGCTGGCACCTTTCCTGTCAGGTGAGCCCCAAAAAGCTTACTTTGATTTAAGCCCTGCTGAGGCTCGGGACTATGATAAACTAAAGACTGAGATCCTGACCCGCCTGGGAGTCACGCTGTCAGTACGAGCACAACGGGTGCACCGTTGGCTGTACGCCATGGAGAAGCCTCCGCGCTCCCAGATGCACGACCTTATTCAGCTAACAAAAAAATGGCTACAGCCAGAGACATTAACTGGTCCCCAGATGGTGGAAAGAGTCGTCATGGACCGCTACTTGAGATCTTTGCCCATGGTCCTGCGCAAGTGGGTGAGCCATGGAAACCCGGGTACTGCTGACCAATTAGTGGACATGGTAGAGAGGTATTTGGCAGCAGAGGAACTACTGATGACCACCCAGCAACCCATAGATCCTCGACAGCGCCCTTCAGTAAAGACTGGTAAGACTGTTCCGTGGGAAAACGTTGCTGGGCGGTTAAGAGAACGCAAGGCTGGAGAGACTGTAAACACTGGCCCTGGAAACAGGCCAATGGGGCTAGAACGGTCTATGCTGCCCAAATGGGTTGATAATCGTGTGGTTAAATGTTTTAGGTGTGGTATGCCAGGTCATGTTATTGCCAATTGCCCAGTCACGCAAGAACCCATGCAATGTGATGCTGCCTTTGAATGTCGCAGAATGTCTTTCTTTGCTAGGTTAGCCTGTACTGTGGTACCTTCACCTGAGCTGGAAAAACAAATGTGTGATGTGTTCTTAGAAGGTAACCGGGTAGAGGCCTTGCTAGATTCAGGAAGTTTAGTTACCCTCGTGAAAGCTGGGTTAGTGAACCCCTTAATGGTCCAGCAAATACCTATTGGGGTAACTTGCATACATGGGGATACCCAACATTATGCCACTGCTGAGGTGAATATAGAAACTTGTTGTGGGTCAGCAATGGTTAAAGTGGGACTGGTCCCTACCTTGGTGCATGAGGCCATAATAGGGAGGGATTTTCCTCATTTTTGGAAACTGTGGGAATCACGGTTATCAACAGATGTGAGAAGTAAAAAGCCAGTTGATAATACCGGTGATTTTATGGATGTACGTGGGTCTTCGGAACTTTCTGGCCCTTTGCCTTTTGCTAGTTTGGCTGGGGAAGTGACAGATGGGGAGTCCAGTGAGGACCCTCTTGCCGGGAACAGAGACATAGTAGTTAGAACTGAAAGCGTGCCTGACCTGGAGGTAAAGAAGGATCTGTTTGCGTCTGAACAGTTAAAGGATCCTACCTTAATAAAGGCTAGAGAGAATGTTAAGATTGTTAATGGGGAACCTGTGGTACCAGGTGACAGGGTTACGTATCCCCACATGGCCATCTGTAATGAGCTCTTGTACCACATTGTCAAAAGGGGTGAGGATGTGGTGGAACAGCTGGTAGTTCCCCAGCCTTATCGGAGAACGGTACTAGATTTAGCTCATAGTCACGTTACCGCAGGACATTTAGGGGCAGAAAAAAACACTGAAAGAGTTTTACAAAGGTTCTTTTGGCCAGGGGTTTATAAAGAAGTGTCTGAATATTGTTCTTCCTGTCCTGAATGCCAGTATCATGCCCCTAGACCCCATTTCAGGAGCCCACTAGTTCCCATGCCTATTATAGAGGTCCCGTTTGACAGAATAGCCATGGATCTCGTGGGGCCCTTGTTAAAGTCTGCTCGGGGCCATCAGTATATCCTGGTAATTATGGACTATGCCACTCGATATCCTGAGGCTGTCCCTTTACGCACTATCACAACCAAGGCGATAGCTAGGGAGCTGGTGCAGGTATTTAGTAGAGTGGGAATACCAAAAGAAATTTTGACTGACCAAGGTACTCCATTTATGTCAAGGATCATGAAAGAGTTGTGCAAGTTATTTAAGGTCACTCACCTCAGGACGTCCATCTACCATCCCCAAACTGACGGGTTGGTGGAAAGGTTTAATAAAACATTAAAAAGTATGTTAAAAAAGGTTGTTGAGAGAGATGGGAAAAACTGGGATTGTTTGTTGCCCTACTTGTTAATGGCCATCAGAGAAGTTCCTCAGTCCTCTACGGGGTTTTCTCCATTTGATTTGTTGTATGGTAGACACCCCAGAGGGCTGTTGGATATTGCCAAAGAGACGTGGGAAGGACAGCCCACTCCTTATAGAAGCGTTATTGAGCATGTAACACAAATGCAGGATAGGATTGCAGCCGTGGTACCTGTTGTCAGAGAGCACATGGAACAGGCCCAAAGTGCTCAACAGAGGGTCTATAACCGGAGTGCCAAGATACGGGAATTTGCTCCTGGAGATAGAGTTCTTGTTTTGGTACCCACTGTGGAAAGCAAATTCCTAGCTAAATGGCAGGGTCCATTTGAGATTAGGGAAAAAGTGAATGAGGTTAATTACAAAGTATACCAGCCGGGAAAGAGAAAACCCGAACAGATCTACCATGTTAACTTAATCAAACCCTGGAAAGATAGGTTGTCTCTGTCAGCGGAGCCTTGCCCTTCGGTGTCTTCACCCCGGTTGCTTCCCGCAGTGAAGGTGTCAGAGACATTATCAGCTGATCAGAACAATCAGGTTAAAGAATTTCTCATCCAAAATAGGGAGGTATTTTCAGAGCTGCCTGGCCGAACGACCATAATAAAACATGACATTGTCACAGAACCAGGGGTCAGGGTTCATTTAAAGCCATATAGGATTCCTGAAGCTCAGCGAGAAGCTATTTCTAAGGAAGTTAAAACCATGTTAGAACTTGGAGTCATAGAGGAGTCTAACAGTGAGTGGTCCAGTCCCATAGTGCTCATCCCGAAGCCCGACGGTAGCATACGCTTCTGTAATGACTTTCGTAAGTTAAATGAGGTGTCCAAGTTTGACGCATACCCCATGCCCCGTGTGGATGAGCTTGTAGAAAGGCTGGGAACAGCCAGGTTTCTCACCACATTGGACCTGACCAAAGGTTACTGGCAAATACCTTTATCTGATAGCGCCAAAGAAAAAACAGCCTTTTCGGTTCCGGAGGGGCTGTACCAGTATAAGATGTTACCCTTTGGGTTGCATGGGGCTCCAGCAACCTTTCAACGGGCGATGGATAAAATTTTGAGGCCCCATAGAAAATATGCAGCTGCCTATTTGGATGATGTGGTAATTCACAGTACAGACTGGGGGTCCCATTTGGTTAAAGTACAAGCAGTACTGGACTCAATCAGAGAGGCAGGGTTAACTGCTAACCCAAAGAAGTGCTGCCTCGCGATGGAGGAGGTCAAATACTTGGGCTTCACCATAGGCAGAGGTCTGATTAGGCCCCAATTGAATAAAGTTGATGCTATTCAAAACTGGCCTCGTCCAGTGAATAAAAAACAGGTAAGGGCTTTTTTGGGAATTACTGGGTACTATAGACGGTTTATTCCTAATTTTGCGACCACAGCTCTGCCGTTGTCAGACCTTACCAAAGGGAAGCAGTCAAATGTGGTGAAATGGAACCCTGATGCAGAAAAGGCGTTCCAAGCGTTAAAAGTGGCTTTGTGTTCACAACCGGTGTTGATAACACCAGATTTTTCAAAAGAATTTGTGGTACAGACAGATGCCTCAGAGGTAGGGATAGGTGCTGTGCTGTCCCAAACCAGAGATGGGGACGAACACCCTATCATTTATTTGAGTAGGAAACTCAATGAGCATGAAAAAAGGTATGCCATTGTGGAAAAGGAGGCTTTGGCCATTAAGTGGGCACTAGATACCTTGAGATATTACCTCTTGGGTAGACAATTCAGACTAGTGACAGACCATGCCCCTTTAAAATGGATGTATGTAAATAGAGGCAAGAATGCTCGTGTAACTAGATGGTTTCTAGCGTTGCAGGACTTTAAGTTTACTGTCGAACATAGACCGGGAACACAATTGGCCAACGCAGATGCATTGTCTCGCATCTTCTGTTTGGGGGCTACAAGTGTTCCTGCCCCTAGGTCGAAACAGGGGAGGGGGATATGTGACAAAAACACTGGGATAGTGTTTGAGGGCAGGTATATTTGTCCCAGGTTCTTGTCTTACATGTTTTAGAAAATGTTAACTTCTAGGAAAAATGCTTTTTGTTTTGTCTGAACCTTTTCAGTTTGCTGTAAAAGCTGGGTAAAGGCTCTGAGAGAGAGATAAGGCGAGTTCTAGACATTGGGCCCAGTTCGGGTCTTTGGCCTCACAGAGGGCTAATCAGGGTTTCAGCTGTGTAAGAGTGATATAGTGCTTCTAACCTGATTAGTATGGGCAGACTGCCTGGGAGGGCTGCAGGATCTGTGTGTGAGAGACACGCTTTCTGATGCAAGTAAGCTATACAGTATGTACTGAAGAACTCTGTGTTTTGTTTAGTGACAGTTAGGAACATCTTATGTTTAGTTAGTGCCGGACAGGCAAGGTATTTTTATTTTGGGGTTTGTTTTATTTTCTGTTTCAATAAAACTGGCCGGGGTCAGTTGTACCAGAAACTGGACTTGTGTTGTTCCTCAGCTGCTGCGTGCGGCCATATTCCCCAGGAAAAGGCACCTTGCACCCCTACAGTGTTACAATATATATATAAAATATTTTTTTACTATCATTAAAAATTATCTCATTTTTAATTGCTGTGTACTCACCCATCCATTTTAAATTCACCTAGCGCTGCTATTTTCTTGTTATTATCTACGGTTTGCACTGCAGGACTGTCACTCCCAGTTCCAGGCCCTGCCATTTGGTCTCTCCACGGCACCGAGGGTATTCACCAAAGTGATGGCAGAGATGACGTTTCTCCTTCGCAAGCAGGGAGTGAACACAGGCCCTCATTCCGAGTTGATCGCTCGCTAGCTGCTTTTAGCAGCAGTGCAAACGCTAAGCCGCCACCCTCTGGGAGTGTATCTTAGCTTAGCAGAAGTGCGACAGAAAGGATCTCAGAACTGCTCCAAAAAAAGATGGTGCATTTTCTGAGCAGCATTCGACTTCTGGGGAAAATGGTGGCCTCTTATGAGGCGCTTCAATACGAAGGTTTCGCGCAAGACCCTTCCAGCTCGATCTGTTGGACAAATGGTCCGGATCGCGTCTTCACATGCACCAGAGGATCCGTCTGTCGCCAAAAGCCAGGATCTCCCTTCTGTGGTGGCTATAGATTTCTCACCTCATCGAGGGTTGGAGGTTCGGAATTCAGGACTGGATCCTGTTAACCCCGGACACAAGCCTCAGCGGTTGGGGAGCAGTCACCTAGGGGGTGCAGTTTCAAGGAAGATGGTCAAGTCAGGAAGTCACCCTTCCAATCAATATTCTGGAACTCAGGGCCATATACAATGCCCTTCTGCAGGACTCTAATCTTCTTCAAGATCGGGCCATTCAGGTCCAGTCGGACAATGTGACGGCAGTGACGTACATAAACTGACAGGGCGGAACGAAAAGCAGAGCAGCAATGTCAGAGGTGTCAAGAATTCTCCTCTGGGCAGAAAAAAACGCTGTGGCGTTGTCAGCGGTCTTCATTCCAGGAGTAGACAACTGGGAAGCAGACTTCCTCAGCAGACATGACCTGCAGCAGGGGGAGTGGGGCCTTCTCCCGGAAGTGTTCAGGTGCTTGACGCGTCGGTGGGGATATCCACACATCAACATGATGGCCTCTCGTCTCAACAAGAAGCTCAAGCGGTAATGTTCTAGGTCGAGAGATCCACAGGAAGTGGCAGTGGATGCTGTGACGACTCCATGGGTCTATCAGATGGTGTACGTGTTTCCTCCACTTCCTCTGATCCCAAGAATTCTGAAAAGAATTAAAAGGGAAAATGTTCAAGCAGTTCTCATTGCTCCGCACTGGCCAAGAATGGCCTGGTACGCGGACCTACTGGAGATGCTCCTCGAAGATCCCTTGCCTCTACCTCTTCGCGAGGATCTTTTGCAACAGGGTCCGTTCGTCTATCAGGACTTACCATGGCTACGTTTGACGGCATGGAAGTTGAACGGCTGATTCTAGCCAGAAGAAGGATCCCTAACAAAGTTATCCCGACTATGATCCAAGCCAGGAAGGGGGTAACGTCTAAACATTACCACCGTATTTGGAAGAAATCCGTCTCTTGGTGTGAGGGCAGAAAATATTCTGCTGTGGAATTTCGCCTGGGACGTTTCCTGCTTTTTCTGCAGGCAGGCGTGGATGTTGGCCTATGTCTGGGCTCCATAAAAGTCCAGATTTCGGCGTCCATTTTCTTCCAAAAACAATTGGCTTCTCTCCCTTTAGTCCAGGCAGGTTTGTCGGTTGCGAAATCTGTACAGGCCCATTCTACTAGGTAAGTCGGTTCTTCCTGGGTGGCTGCCCGTGGTGTATCGGCTTTACAGCTCTGTCGAGCAGCGACTTGGTCAGGTTCAAACACGTTTGCTAAGTTCTACAAGTCCGATACTTTGGCCTCTGAGGACCTTCAGTTTGGTCAATCAGTTCTGCAGGAACCTCAGCACTCTCCCGCCCAGTTTGGGAGCTTTGGTACATCCCCATGGTACTAAATGGAACCCCAGTATCCTCTAGGACGTAAGAGAAAATAGGATTTTAATTAAAATCCTTTTCTCGTAGTCAGTAGAGGATACTGGGCACCAGCCCGGTGCTTCGTTCTTCCTGCACTGTTACTTGGTTAAGTATTGTTGGTTCAACTGTTGCTGTTCCTTTTTAAAGTTGAGTTAGCATAGCTTTCCTCTGTTTGTGTGTGCTGGTTCGGAATCTCACCACTATCTTTATCTATCCTTCTCTCAAAGTATGTCCGTCTCCTCGGGCACAGTTTCCTAGACTGAGTCTGGTAGGAGGGGCATAGAGGGAGGAGCCAGCCCACACTATCAAATTCTTAAAGTGCCCATGGCTACTAGTGGACCTGTCTATACCCCATGGTACTAAATAGAACCCCAGTATCCTCTACGGACTACGAGAAAAGGATTTACCGGTAGGTAATTAAAATCCTATTTTTTGGAGGGTGTAAGAAATTCTCCATTTAGTCACACAGTTCAATATAAATCCCCAGTCCCCAGCCATTATAAGAGCCAAGTGGTGACTATGGGGTCTATTTACTAAACCTTGGATGGAGATAAAGCACCAGCCAATCAGCTCCTGTCATTTTTCAAATGCAGAGTGTGACATGGCAGTTAGGAGCTGATTGGCTGGTACTTTATCTCCATCCACTTTATCTCCATAGAAGGCAGGGGCGTCTCTAGAGAGAGGGGGACCCGTGTGCAGACTCCGTGTGTGGGCCCCCTCCTCTCCCGTAGCCGTTGCGCCGCTGCTAGTGCTCTGAGCGCTGTAGACTCTGGCAGAGTACCAGAGTCTACAGCGCATGCGCAGACTCCGAAAAATGGCTGCCGCGCCATTTTTTCAGAATCCTGCGCATGCGCTGTAGACTCTGGCACTGTGCCAGAGTCTCTAGTGGTCAATGCGCTAGCAGCGGCACGACGGCTACGGGAGAGGAGGGGGCCCACACATGGTCAGCGATGGACTCTGGAAAGGTAAGTATAGGAGAAATGGGTGCAGTGTGTGTTGTGTGGGCCCCCCCGGGACTCAGGGGCCCGTGTGCACCGCACACACTGCACCCATTATAGAAACGCCAATGATAGAAGGCTTAGCAAATAGACCCCTATAACACTAGAAGACTTGGCTTCATGTGCACTGTACCGCAAAAGAGATTAAACGTGACTGTAAGGGCTCCTCCATGGTGACACCCATATTTATAATAGAATTTTACTTTCCCCGTGTATTTGTGTAATGTAAATACAAAATGGTGAATATATATATAAAAAAAATATTTTCTATGATGCAGTTGGATAACATCACAACAGTCTAAATTGGAATATCAGGACAAAATAAACCAAGCTCCCAACCTGCCAGAAGCAATGCCACGCTGCTTGCTAATGAAGCCACACCCCTTTATCAGCAAAATATTAATGTGGAAATGTATCCCAGTGCTGGGACAACATGTCTGCTCCCAGCGCTGAGAATGCAGCAGTAGTGGGTGCCCGGTGCTGGGACCATCTGTTGGCTACCAGAGCCGAGTTACGGCAGAGAGGCTAAAAAGAACATGACACTCCTAGCCTAACGGAGGCTGAGACCTGTCATCTATCAGGTATTGCTCACAAATGTTAAAACAAGGTTTCTATTTTTGGAATATGATACTTAAAGTGGAATTCAATTAGCCTCATTAAGTTAATGGGGGTGATAAACAGGGGTGTATCTAGGGGTCTGAGCGCCCCTGGCAAAGTAAGGGGCAGGCGCCCCCACCCCACCCCCTACACACATTTGAATTAGGGTGTGAGCACTGGAAATGGGGCATGGTCTTGTGGGGGAACGGCATCTACACAATAGTACTTCCAATTCAAATTATGGCACACAGTAGTGTCTCTTATTCACATTACACCGCACAGTAGTGTCTCGTATTCACGTTACACCATCTCTCCCCCTAACCCACCTTTCCACAGCCTGACCCTAAACCCCCCCCCCCCCCCCCCCAGCCTCTTCAGTGGTGCCGAATACTAACCCACCCTTCCTAATCTCCCTCCCTGCAACCTAACCCTAACCCTCCCACCCTCGCAGCCTAACCCTAACCCTCCCACACGGCTTGCCAGTGGAGACTTTGGCACCAACTCGATACGGATTTTGGCTTTCTGCATCACTATCTATGTTGGGATGCCAGCATCAGCATTCCAAGCAGTTTCGGGATGCTGGCGTCAGCTTTCCGACCGCCAGGATGCCAAACACCTTAATGTCTCATATGTCACCCTTGCCTGAACTTCCTCCTTCCCTTACTTACCCCCTTGCACCTCTCTTTAGCCCTGTAGTTTGTACCTTTTCTTCACTCCCACCCTCCATCTCCCCTGCACCTCGCTCCCACCTTCCATTTCTTAAACCTCATCTTCACTCCCACCTTCCGTCTCCCCTGCACCGGCTCCCACCTTCCACCTCCCCTGCACCTCGCTCCCACCTTCCATCTACCCTGCACCTCGCTCCCACCTTCCATCTCTCACACCTCTTCTTCACTCCCACCTTCCGTCTCCCCTGCACCTCGCTCCCACCTTCCATCTCCCCTGCACCTCGCTCCCACCTTCCATGTCTCACACCTGTACCTTGGTCCCACCTTCTATCCCCCACACCTGCACTTCACTCCCACCTTCCATGTCTCACACCTGTACCTTGGTCCCACCTTCTATCCCCCACACCTGCACTGCACTCCCACCTTCCATGTCTCACACCTGTACCTTGGTCCCACCTTCTATCCCCCACACCTGCACTGCACTCCCACCTTCCATGTCTCACACCTGTACCTTGGTCCCAGTTTCCGTCTCCCCTGCACCTCGCTCCCACCTTCTATCTCCCCTGCACCTCACTCCCACCTTCCATGTCTCCCACCTGTACCTTGGTCCCAGTTTCCATCTTCCCTGCACCCCACTCCCACTTTCTCTGACGTCCTAGTGAATGCTGGGCACTCCGTAAGGACCATGGGGAATAGCGGGCTCCGCAGGAGACTGGGCACTCTAAAAGAAAGATTAGGTACTATCTGGTGTGCACTGGCTCCTCCCTCTATGCCCCTCCTCCAGACCTCAGTTAGAATCTGTGCCCGGCCCGAGCTGGTTGCACACTAGGGGCTCTCCTGAGCTCCTAGAAAAGAAAGTATTTGTTAGGTTTTTTATTTTCAGTGAGATCTGCTGGCAACAGACTCACTGCTACGAGGGACTAAGGGGAGAAGAAGCGAACCTACCTGCTTGCAGCTAGCTTGGGCTTCTTAGGCTACTGGACACCATTAGCTCCAGAGGGATCGAACACAGGACCAGCCTCGGTCGTCTGGTCCCGGAGCCGCGCCGCCGTCCCCCTTACAGAGCCAGAAGCAAGAAGAACGTCCTGGAAATCGGCGGCTGAAGACTTCGGTCTTCATTAAGGTAGCGCACAGCACTGCAGCTGTGCGCCATTGCTCCCTATGCACACCACATACTCCGGTCACTGATGGGTGCAGGGCGCTGGGGGGGGGCGCCCTGGGCTGCAATTAGAGTACCTTAACTTTGGCAAACAACACATAATATAGCCAAATAAGCTATATATGTGTAAAAATCCCCTGCCATAATACAATTATAAGAGCAGGAGAAGTCCGCCGAAAAAGGGGCGGGGCTATCTCCCTCAGCACACTGGCGCCATTTTCTCTTCACAGTGCAGCTGGAAGACAGCTCCCCAGGCTCTCCCCTGCAGTTTCCAGGCTCAAAGGGTTAAAAAGAGAGGGGGGGGCACTAAATTTGGGCGCAAACTGTATATAAAAAGCAGCTATAGGGATAAATCACTTTCTATTAGTGTAAATCCCTGATTAAATAGCTCTGTGGTGTGTGCTGGCATACTCTCTCTCTGTCTCCCCAAAAGACTTTGTGGGGTCCTGTCCTCAGTCAGAACATTCCCTGTGTGTGTGCGGTGTGTCGGTACGGCTGTGTCGACTTGTTTGATGAGGAGGCTTATGTGGAGGCGGAGCAGGTGCCGATAAATGTGATGTCACCCCCTGCGGGGCCGACACCAGAGTGGGTGGATATGTGGAAGGTATTAACCGACAGTGTCAACTCCTTACATAAAAGGCTGGATGACGTAACAGCCATGGGACAGCCGGCTTCTCAGCCCGCGCCTGCCCAGGCGTCTCAAAGGCCATCAGGGGCTCAAAAACGCCCGCTACCTCAGATGGCAGACAACAGATGTCGACACGGAGTCTGACTCCAGTGTCGACGAGGTTGAGACATATACACAATCCACTAGGGGCATCCGTTGCATGATTTCTGCAATGAAAAATGTGTTACACATTTCTGACATTAACCCAAGTACCACTAAAAAGGGGTTTTATGTTTGGGGAGAAAAAGCAGCCAGTGTTTTGCTCCCCCATCAAATGAATTGAATGAAGTGTGTGAAGAAGCGTGGGTTTCCCCCGATAAGAAACTGGTAATTTCTAAAAAGTTACTGATGGCGTACCCTTTCCCGCCAGAGGATAGGTCACGTTGGGAGATATCCCCTAGGGTGGATAAGGCGCTCACACGTTTGTCAAAAAAGGTGGCACTGCCGTCTCAGGATACGGCCACCTTGAAAGAGCCTGCTGATAGAAAGCAGGAGGAAATCCTGAAGTCTGTATATACACACTCAGGTACTATACTGAGACCTGCAATTGCCTCAGCATGGAGGTGTAGTGCTGCTACAGCGTGGTCTGATACCCTGTCAGATAATATTGTTACCCTCGACAGGGATACTATTTTGCTAACCATAGAGCATATTAAAGACGTCGTCTTATATATGAGGGATGCACAGAGGGCTATTTGCCGGCTGGCATCCAGAATTAATGCAATGTCCATTTCTGCCAGGAGGGTATTATGGACCCGGCAGTGGACAGGTGACGCTGATTCTAAAAGGCACATGGAGATTCTGCCTTATAAGGGTGAGGAATTGTTTGGGGATGGTCTCTCGGACCTCGTATCCACAGCAACAGCTGGGAAGTCAAAATTTTTACCTCAGGTTCCCTCACAGCCTAAGAAAGCACCGTATTATCAGGTACAGTCCTTTCGGCCTCAGAAAAGCAAGCGGGTCCAAGGCGCTTCCTTTCTGCCAGAGGCAAGGGAAGAAGGAAAAAGGCTGCACCAGACAGCCAGTTCCCAGGATCAAAAATCTTCCCCCGCTTCCTCTAAGTCTACCGCATGACGCTGGGCTCCACAGGCTGAGCCAGGTGCGGTGGGGGCGCGTCTCCAGAACTTCAGCGACCAGTGGGCTCGCTCACAGATGGATCCCTGGGTTCTGCAAGTAGTATCACAGGGATACAAGCTGGAGTTCGAGGCGACTCCCCCTCGCCGTTACCTCAAATCAGCCTTGCCTGCTGCCCTCAGAGAAAGGGAGGTAGTACTGGCGGCAATTCACAAGCTGTATCTTCAGCAGGTGATAATCAAGGTACCCCTCCTTCAACAGGGACGGGGTTACTATTCAACAATGTTGTGGTGCCGAAACCAGACGGTTCGGTGAGACCCATTCTAAAATTAAAATCCTTGAACATTTATATAAAAAAGTTCAAGTTCAAAGTACCTCAAGGTTGTGGTACAGGACTGTCATTACCAATTCCAGACGTTGCAGTCTGGTCTGTCCACGGCACCGTGGGTATTTACCAAGGTAATGGCCGAAATGATGATGCTCCTCCGAAAGAAGGGAGTCATGATTATTCCGTACTTGGACGATCTCCTTATAAAGGCGAAGTCCAAAGAGCAGTTGCTAGTCGGCGTGGCACTATCTCAGGAAGTGCTGCATCAGCACGGCTAGATTCTGAATATCCCAAAGTCGCAGCTGATTCCTGCGACGCGTCTGCTGTTCTTGGGCATGATTCTGGACACAGAACAGAAGAAGATATTTCTCCCGGAGGAGAAGGCCCAGGAATTATCATCTCTGGTCAGGGACCTCCTGAAACCAAAGCAGGTGTTGGTGCATCACTGCACGCGAGTCCTGGGAAAGATGGTAGCTTCTTACGAAGCAAGTCCCTTCGGCAGATTCCATGCAAGGATCTTCCAGTGGGATCTGTTGGACAAGTGGTCCGGATCGCATCTCCAGATGCATCGGTTAATCACCCTGTCCCCGAGGGCCAGGGTGTCTCTGCTGTGGTGGCTGCAGAGTGCTCATCTGCTCGAAGGCCGCAGATTCGGCATACAGGACTGGGTCCTGGTGACCACGGATGCAAGCCTCCGAGGTTGGGGGGGCAGTCACCCAGGGAAGAAACTTCCAAGGACAATGGTCAAGTCAGGAAACTTCCCTACACATAACTATTCTGGAACTAAGGAACATTTACAACGCAGAACCCCTGCTTCAAGCAGTCAAGCAGAACCCCTGCTTCAAAACCAACCGGTTCTGATTCAGTCAGACAACATCACTGCGGTCGCCCATGTACACCGCCAGGGCGGCACAAGAAGCAGGGTGGCAATGGCAGAAGCCACAAGGATTCTTTGATGGCGGAGAATCACGTGATAGCACTGTCAGCAGTGTTCATTCCGGGAGTGGACAACTGGGAAGCAGACTTCCTCAGCAGGCACGACCTCCACCCGGGAGAGTGGGGACTTCATCCAGAAGTCTTCCAGCTGATTGTGAACCGTTGGGAACGGCCACAGGTGGACATGATGGCGTCCCGCCTCAACAAAAAGCTACAAAGATATTGCGCCAGGTCAAGGGACCCTCAGGCGATAGCTGTGGACGCTCTAGTGACACCGTCGGTGTACCAGTCGGTTTATGTGTTCCCTCCTCTTCCTCTCATACCCAAGGTACTGAGAATAATAAGAAGGAGAGGAATAAGAACTAGGGCCCTCATTCCGAGTCGTTCGCTCTGTAAATTTCATCGCATCGCAGTGATTTTCCGCTTAGTGCGCATGCGTAATGTCCGCAATGCGACTGCGCCAAGTAATTTTGCAATGAAGATAGTATTTTTACTCACTGCTTTTTCTTCACTCCGGCGATCGTAATGTGATTGACAGGAAATGGGTGTTACTGGGCAGAAACAGGCCGTTTTATGGGCGTGTGGGAAAAAACGCTACCGTTTCCGGAAAAAACGCGGGAGTGGCTGGAGAAACGGAGGAGTGTCTGGGCGAACGCTGGGAGTGTTTGTGACGTCAACCCAGGAACGACAAGCACTGAACTGATCGCAGATGCCGAGTAAGTCTGAAGCTACTCTGAAACTGCTAAGAAGTTTGTAATCGCAATATTGCGAATACATCGTTCGCAATTTTAAGATGCTAAGATTCACTCCCAGTAAGCGGCGGCTTAGCGTGTGCAATACTGCTAAAATCGCCTTGCGAGCGAACAACTCGGAATGACCTCCTATACTCATTGTTCCGGATTGGCCAAGAAGAGCTTGGTACCCAGAACTTCAAGAAATGATCTCAGAGGACCCTTGGCCTCTGCTGCTCAGACAGGACCTGCTACTGCAGGGGCCCTGTCTGTTCCAAGACTTACCGCGGCTGCGTTTGACGGCATGGCGGTTGAATACCGGATCCTGAAGGAAAAGGGCATTCCGGAGGAAGTCATTCCTACGCTGATTAAAGCTAGGAAGGATGTGACTGCAAAACATTATCACCGCATATGGCGGAAATATGTTGCTTGGTGTGAGGCCTGGAAGGCCCCAACGGAGGAATTTCAGCTGGGTCAATTTCTGCACTTCCTACAGTCAGGGGTGACTATGGGCCTCAAATTGGGTTCCATTAAGGTCCAGATTTTGGCTCTGTCGATTTTCTTCCAAAAAGAACTGGCTTCACTGCCTGAAGTTCAGACTTTTGTTAAAGGAGTGCTGCATATTCAGCCCCCTTTTGTGCCTCCAGTGGCACCTTGGGATCTCAACGTGGTGTTGGATTTCCTAAAGTCGCATTGGTTGAGCCACTTAAAACCGTGGAGCAAAAATATCTCACGCGGAAAGTGGTCATGCTGTTGGCCTTGGCTTCGGCCAGGCGTGTATCAGAATTGGCGGTTTTGTCATGTAAAAGCCCTTTTCTGATTTTTCATATGGATAGGGCGGAATTGAGGACTCGTTCCCAATTTCTTCCTAAGGTGGTATCAGCGTTTCATTTGAACCAACCTATTGTGGTGCCTGCGGCTACTCTGGACTTGGAGGATTCCAAGTTGCTGGACGTAGTCAGGGCCCTGAAAATCTATGTTTCCAGGATGGCTAGAGTCAGGAAAACTGACTCGCTATTTATCCTGTATGCACCCAACAAGCTGGGTGCTCCTGCTTCAAAGCAGACTATTGCTCGCTGGATCTATAGCACGATTGAACTTGCACATTCTGCGGCTGGACTGCCGCATCCTATATCAGTAAAAGCCCATTCTACGAGGAAGGTGGGCTCTTCTTGGGCGGCTGCCCGAGGGGTCTCGGCTTTACAGCTTTGCCGAGCTGCTACTTGGTCGGGTTCAAACACATTTGCAAAATTCTACAAGTTTGATACCCTGGCTGAGGAGGACCTTGAGTTTGCTCATTCGGTGCTGCAGAGTCATCCGCACTCTCCCGCCCGTTTGGGAGCTTTGGTATAATCCCCATGGTCCTTACGGAGTTCCCAGCATCCACTAGGACGTCAGAGAAAATAAGAATTTACTCACCGGCAATTCTATTTCTCGTAGTCCGTAGTGGATGCTGGGCGCCCATCCCAAGTGCGGATTGTCTGCAATACTTGTATATAGGCCCTCATTCCGAGTTGTTCGCTCGCAAGGCGATTTTAGCAGTATTGCACACGCTAAGCCGCCGCCTACTGGGAGTGAATCTTAGCATCTTAAAATTGCGAACGATGTATTCGCAATATTGCGATTACACACCTCGTAGCAGTTTCTGAGTAGCTCCAGACTTACTCGGCATCTGCGATCAGTTCAGTGCTTGTCGTTCCTGGTTTGACGTCACAAACACACCCAGCGTTCGCCCAGACACTCCTCCGTTTCTCCGGCCACTCCTGCGTTTTTTCCGGAAACGGTAGCGTTTTTTCCCACACGCCCATAAAACGGCCTGTTTCCGCCCAGTAACACCCATTTCCTGTCAATCACATTACGATCGCCTGAGCGAAGAAAAAGCCGTGAGTAAAAATCCAAACTTCATAGCAAATTTACTTGGCGCAGTCGCAGTGCGGACATTGCGCATGCGCACTAAGCGGAAA
The DNA here is from genome assembly GCF_028390025.1 of Pseudophryne corroboree. Taxonomy (NCBI): domain Eukaryota; kingdom Metazoa; phylum Chordata; class Amphibia; order Anura; family Myobatrachidae; genus Pseudophryne; species Pseudophryne corroboree. The sequence goes on from NC_086451.1 coordinate 347,986,735, forward strand.
AACGCTGCGATGCGAAGAAATTTTCTGAGCGAACGACTCGGAATGACCTCCATAGTTATTGCCTAACTAAAGGGTTATTGTTATGAGCCATCTTTTCGTGAGGCTCAGTTGTTATTCATACTGTTAACTGGGTATAGTATCACGAGTTGTATGGTGTGATTGGTGTGGCTGGTATGAGTCTTACCCGGGATTCCAAATCCTTTCCTTATTGTGTCAGCTCTTCCGGGCACAGTTTCCCTAACTGAGGTCTGAAGGAGGGGCATAGAGGGAGGAGCCAGTGCACACCAGATAGTACCTAATCTTTCTTTTAGAGTGCCCAGTCTCCTGCGGAGCCCGCTATTCCCCATGGTCCTTACGGAGTGCCCAGCATCCACTACGGACTACGAGAAATAGAATTACCGGTGAGTAAATTCTTATTTTCCATCTCTCACACCTGCACCTTGCTCCCTCAGGTTATTACCCCCTAATACAGGGATCCCCCTTCCTCTCAGACACATTATCTCCCTTAGCACAGAACAGCCCCCTCCTCCCAATATAGAAGATTCCCCCATCCCCTGAGACAGATCTCCCCCTATCAGCCAGTACAGCTCACACACAGAACCTTCTCCTGGTATGCGGTGTCCGCTCCATTGGCAGGTTAGGAATCACGGCGGACAGTGTCACAGTGGGAGCAGGGAAGAGATGGTACCCGCACATTGTGACATCATAGTGTGTTATGTGTAATTAGTCAGCAAGTGCTGGCCAGGGCTGGTTCTATATTAAATATTTGTGCAGTGTCTGACTAGGCATGTGGGGGGTGCCCAACATCAGGGTGTGCCTGTGCACACGCCACCCACCATGTTCATGCCTATGCCCCCTCGCCCATAGCAGAGCAGTTAGCCCCCTGAGCCCCACCTCCCCATGTGTCTCTGCCTCATGTCCTGTTCCCTACTAGCAGTGTTATCAGCTGCTCCTACACCCCCATGTCTCCCCCAATAACAGTATCATATTCCCCTGTGCCCCCACTTTCCATAGTTCTCCCGCTCATAGCAGTGTCATTACCCCCTTTCCCCCACTCCCCATAGGTCTCCCACTCCCACATAGCAGTGTCATTACCAACTTTCCCCCACTCCCCATAGGTCTCCCACTCCCACATAGCAGTGTCATTACCCCCCTTCCCCCACTCCTCATAGGTCTCACCCATTACCGAGTTATTAGCCACCTTCCTCTCCCCATAATTCCCCCATTACCCCATCCATATCTTACCTTTGTGCTGTGATGCTGCAGTGCAGTGCTGGGGAAGGGTTCTGGCTCCGCAGGCTCAGTGCCTGGCTTCCTCTGCAGCTGCCGTCTTTGCTCAGCCACAGGGCAGGCAGAAAGTGAAAGTAAAGTCACTTCCTACCTGTGTGAGCAGAAATACGGCTCTGCTGCTGCAGCCTCCATCTAAAAGGGCCCCATACACTAGAATCATAATGCCCTATTTCACCCCAATTCGGGCATTCGGGCCGGTATATTGGGTGAAATCGGGCATTTTCGTTGTGCTTTACACCCGATCCGATGCGCGTTCCCGTGAGCATCGGATCGGATCACCCTAGATCAGACATATCACGAGTGCTGCACTCGTAACATGTCGGATCCCGCAGGAATGGCTGGGAAATTAAAAGATACATTGTATGCGGTCCTTTTGCATACAATGTATCTTTTACTATCCTGCTGCCGGGAGGTTGAAGGGAAATCCTAGACGAAATGATGGACCGTCATGTCGTATAAGTGTATGGGGCCCTTAACTCTCCTCTCTTCTCCTGGCTGGCTGCGATAACAGAGCTGGCCCTAGCCTTAGGAACGGATGCCCCTGGGCATTTCAGATGCCCTAGACATTTGCCTATAATGCCTATTGGCTAGGGCCAGCTATGGGTGAGAGTGTGTTACTGCCGGTGTCTGTCAGCACTGCACTGCACTAGTGATCAGACTAGTGTCCGGCAGCACCGCAGTTGTAATCAGACTCAAATAAAACTACAGCTCCCAGCAGCCCTTGCTGCCGGGAGCTCCCAGCAGCAAGGGCTGCTGGGAGCTGTAGTGCCGTGCCGTGCCGGCAGTAACAGACTCTCACCAGGTACAATCTGACAGTACTACTCTTCTACCCTTTGGCCATGCGTGGCACCGCCAGGCGGCGCCCCCTCCTTGCCTGGCGCCCCTGGCGAGTGCCATCCTGGCCAATGGGTAGGTACACCCCTGGTGATAAAGGGTGGTAGCCTCTGGATTTATCGGCTGCGGCTATTCAGTTCTATCCTCTGTTTCACCCGATCACCTTTTCACAACTGAACCCCTTTTAACTGTTAACTTAATGTGTTAACAGGCGGTAACACACAGAATCTGCGATAAGTTAACGGAGCTATACGTTAACAGGGTTGCGGCACCTGTTAACACGGAAGCTATCTGGGATTTTGTTTTTTACATCTGCAAAGCTGCTGGCTGATTTGGGACCAACTGAATAGGCATGTGGTATCCAATAGCCCGCAGTAAATTACCAAGGCTAATTATTTTCCCCATAATTACTTCAGAGGATGTGGGTGCATTTGTCGGAGGCTTTCCTGTTGAGCCAGAAGACAAAGAGCTTTCTCCATGCGAAATGACATCTTTAGCACCAGAGTATTTCTGCATCTGTACATAAATATCCATGTACTGTAATAAAAAGATTCAAAACACATTCAAAAGTGACAGATAAAATAGGCAATCCCCCTGCTTATGACCAACACAAAACATAAATGAGCAGTATTATAGTTGAAATCAAGAAGACTAACATGAGGAAGAAGGGTGTAATGCAGTCCTAGCCTTGGTGATCAAGACATCTCGCAGATCCTGGTGCTAGAGAGGGCGTGTGGCTAGGAATAAGGACGTTTTCATCTCCCACTGTGAAGATTGATCCCTTACTGACTCTGGCTCCCCAGACAAACCGGGCATTTCTGCATTCAATTTTTATTTTCTTATTTTATTATATCTGTATTTTTTCACTTTCAGAAATGATTATGAAAGTACAGTAAATGGACTGGCAGCAATACAAGTCACTAATATTTATTTGTATTAACCAGACGTTCCGTGATACAGTGTCCCTTCTGGCCGTCTCCAGTGTCGGACTGGGGCATGTAGGGCCCAACGGGGGAATGCAGTGGTAGGGGCCCATGTTAGGGGTGTGGCCAGTCTGCAGAGGGGGTGTGGCCTGCCACCTCATTGGTTTGACTAACCATTAGAGAGTGCAACGTCTGGGCCCCTTCATAAATATATACAGTAAATTCAGCTGCTGCATGCATGATAATGTAACTGCACTGTAGAAAATACACCATAGTCCAGTATAAGGTAACATATGTATAATGTATAATTCAAGTGCACAGTCTGGAACCTGATCCTTATAGCAGAAGGTGGGCCCCCAGGCAGTAGGGCCCACCGGTGGTATCCCCTGTACCCCTGTGGGCCAGTCCAAGCCTGGGCGTCAGGGCCGGAGCTTCCACTAGGCAGCTTTAGGCAGCTGCCTAGCGGCGCCGGGACCAGAGGGGGCGTCCTGCTACAGTTGCCTGAAAAAGGTTGCATGGTCCTTCCTTTCACAGCCGCTGCAATCCCCCAGAACTCTTATATTACAGTAGCCGTGACTGCTAAGCGCCCGTATTGCAGCCTTCAGCTCCACCTCCACCCGGCACAGGCAGTAACTTTGACAGCTCCTGGAGTCCTGGCTGGGGGTGACATGCAGCACTGCTCTTCATTCTAGGCTCTTTCACAGATTACTCAGGGGAAGATTTATTAATCTCGGTGAAGTGATACACTGGAAGGTGATAAAGGACCAGCCAATCAGATTTTAACTTCCATGTCACAGGCTTGGTTTGAAAAATGACAGGAGCTGAATGGCTGGTCCTTTATCACTTTCCACTTTATCACTTCACCCACAGTCCCAACTCTGCTCTGCAGCATGCAGGTAAGGTGGCTGTACAGTGCATTCTCTGCATTGATAAGGAAAGTGGCGAGAAAAGCAGTGTGGTGAAGGGGGGAGGGGGGGGGATGAGGAGCAGGCATGCACACAGTCTAGGGGGATGAGCAACACCATGCACTCAGATGGTGGGGCGGGATAGAACAGCAGACATTTATCAGAGTAAGGGGGAGGGGGTGAGAGCAGCATGCCTTTCATCTGAAGGGTGGGTAGGGGGAAGGGGCAGTAGGCAGAAGTTTTGCCTAGGGTGCCGAGAAACCTTGCACCGGCCCTGCTGGGCGTCTCTACCATTTTATTGTCACTCTACAAACATACAGTAGCACTGTCTGCAGATTACATTATACTCCTACAGTTTATACCTCACATAACTGTCAGTGCAACAACTACAGTTTAGTGTTGACTTTTATATTCATTGGGCTCACAGCCTGTGAGCTGAGCATACGGTTGTACGAACATTACAGGAAACATACTATGAGCAAAAAGCCTAAGGGAGTATCCAATTAGCTACGAAGGAACATCAGGAGCAAAAAAACTGACGTTTGTCCCGATTTTTCCCGATTTGTCCTGGTTTCTCCAATATAAAATTAGTGGAGTCACTGCCCCAGGCAGGCGAAATCAAATCCCTGAAAGAGACCCGTTTCATGCAAAAAATGGGGCTGTGGCTTGCAAACACAGATAGGTTTTACTGAACCTGTGTGTTTTTGGAAGAATTTTTTTTTTTTAGAGGGGTGACCTACTAGAATAGCCTGAAAAAAATATCGGGGGAAAATCGGGGAAAAACACCAGTTTCTTGCTCCTGATGTTTCACGAAAAATGTGCTGTTTTTAAAATATTCTATTTGCCCATTTTTCCGAACACAAAGCCAATAAAAAAAAATATAAAACAATGTTACCAAAAGAAATCACTATATGTCACAAAAAAATCTATATACAGTTGTTGTTATAAACTACAACGGGTGGTATTCAGCTTGCCGGCTGTTGAGATCCCGGAGCTCAGTATACCGGCGCTGGAATACAGACACCCGGCATACCAACAACTATTCTCCCTCTTGGGGGTCCACAATTCCCCTGGAGGGAGAATAAATAGTGTGGCGTGCTCATTTGCGCTCGCCCAGCTGTCGGTATGCTGACGGTGGGGATCCCGGCCACCGGCATACCATACTACACCCGACTAAAACATAGAAAAGTTATTTCCCTTGAAGCTGACACTTCTTGAAAACATACTCTTGGTTCATCATGACTAGGCGTTATGAATTAGATTAAGCAAAACATTTGATATACTGACAGTTTAAATTGAATTGTGTCAAATTAAGATAAGTTCTACACTCTGCACCTTGAACTTTTTGTGGGAGTCACAGATGTTAATACACTGTTGGGGCTGGAAGTGCTTCCAATCAGAAAGTCTTCAGACTCAGGCCTTGGCTATTGTGAACTTCTCATTTTATTTTATAGAGAGCAAAACAATAGTTGAAAAATTGTTCAACTGCCACACACACTACTCCTGGGGCGGGATGTAATTAGTGATGAGCGCCTGAAATTTTTCGGGTTTTGTGTTTTGGTTTTGGGTTCGGTTCCGCGGCCGTGTTTTGGGTTCGACCGCGTTTTGGCAAAACCTCACCGAATTTTTTTTGTCGGATTCGGGTGTGTTTTGGATTCGGGTGTTTTTTTCAAAAAACCCTAAAAAACAGCTTAAATCATAGAATTTGGGGGTCATTTTGATCCCATATTATTATTAACCTCAAAAACCATAATTTCCACTCATTTTCAGTCTATTCTGAATACCTCACACCTCACAATATTATTTTTAGTCCTAAAATTTGCACCGAGGTCGCTGGATGACTAAGCTAAGCGACCCTAGTGGCCGATACACAAACACCTGGCCCATCTAGGAGTGGCACTGCAGTGTCACGCAGGATGTCCCTTCCAAAAAACCCTCCCCAAACAGCACATGACGCAAAGAAAAAAAGAGGCGCAATGAGGTAGCTGTGTGAGTAAGATTAGCGACCCTAGTGGCCGACACAAACACCGGGCCCATTTAGGAGTGGCACTGCAGTGTCACGCAGGATGTCCCTTCCAAAAAACCCTCCCCAAACAGCACATGACGCAAAGAAAAAAAGAGGCGCAATGAGGTAGCTGTGTGAGTAAGATTAGCGACCCTAGTGGCCGACACAAACACCGGGCCCATCTAGGAGTGGCACTGCAGTGTCACGCAGGATGGCCCTTCCAAAAAACACTCCCCAAACAGCACATGACGCAAAGAAAAAAAGAGGCGCAATGAGGTAGCTGACTGTGTGAGTAAGATAAGCGACCCTAGTGGCCGACACAAACACCGGGCCCATTTAGGAGTGGCACTGCAGTGTCACGCAGGATGTCCCTTCCAAAAAACCCTCCCCAAACAGCACATGACGCAAAGAAAAAAAGAGGCGCAATGAGGTAGCTGTGTGAGTAAGATTAGCGACCGTAGTGGCCGACACAAACACCGGGCCCATTTAGGAGTGGCACTGCAGTGTCACGCAGGATGTCCCTTCCAAAAAACCCTCCCCAAACAGCACATGACGCAAAGAAAAAAAGAGGCGCAATGAGGTAGCTGTGTGAGTAAGATTAGCGACCCTAGTGGCCGACACAAACACCGGGCCCATCTAGGAGTGGCACTGCAGTGTCACGCAGGATGGCCCTTCCAAAAAACACTCCCCAAACAGCACATGACGCAAAGAAAAAAAGAGGCGCAATGAGGTAGCTGACTGTGTGAGTAAGATAAGCGACCCTAGTGGCCGACACAAACACCGGGCCCATTTAGGAGTGGCACTGCAGTGTCACGCAGGATGTCCCTTCCAAAAAACCCTCCCCAAACAGCACATAACGCAAAGAAAAAAAGAGGCGCAATGAGGTAGCTGTGTGAGTAAGATTAGCGACCGTAGTGGCCGACACAAACACCGGGCCCATTTAGGAGTGGCACTGCAGTGTCACGCAGGATGTCCCTTCCAAAAAACCCTCCCCAAACAGCACATGACGCAAAGAAAAAAAGAGGCGCAATGAGGTAGCTGTGTGAGTAAGATTAGCGACCCTAGTGGCCGACACAAACACCGGGCCCATCTAGGAGTGGCACTGCAGTGTCACGCAGGATGGCCCTTCCAAAAAACCCTCCCCAAACAGCACATGACGCAAAGAAAAAAAGAGGCGCAATGAGGTAGCTGACTGTGTGAGTAAGATAAGCGACCCTAGTGGCCGACACAAACACCGGGCCCATTTAGGAGTGGCACTGCAGTGTCACGCAGGATGTCCCTTCCAAAAAACCCTCCCCAAACAGCACATGACGCAAAGAAAAAGAAAAGAAAAAAGAGGTGCAAGATGGAATTGTCCTTGGGCCCTCCCACCCACCCTTATGTTGTATAAACAAAACAGGACATGCACACTTTAACCAACCCATCATTTTAGTGACAGGGTCTGCCACACGACTGTGACTGATATGACGGGTTGGTTTGGACCCCCCCCAAAAAAGAAGCAATTAATCTCTCCTTGCACAAACTGGCTCTACAGAGGCAAGATGTCCACCTCATCATCATCCTCCGATATATCACCGTGTACATCCCCCTCCTCACAGATTATCAATTCGTCCCCACTGGAATCCACCATCTCAGCTCCCTGTGTACTTTGTGGAGGCAATTGCTGCTGGTCAATGTCTCCGCGGAGGAATTGATTATAATTCATTTTAATGAACATCATCTTCTCCACATTTTCTGGATGTAACCTCGCACGCCGATTGCTGACAAGGTGAGCGGCGGCACTAAACACTCTTTCGGAGTACACACTTGTGGGAGGGCAACTTAGGTAGAATAAAGCCAGTTTGTGCAATGGCCTCCAAATTGCCTCTTTTTCCTGCCAGTATAAGTATGGACTGTGTGACGTGCCTACTTGGATGCGGTCACTCATATAATCCTCCACCATTCTTTCAATGGTGAGAGAATCATATGCAGTGACAGTAGACGACATGTCCGTAATCGTTGTCAGGTCCTTCAGTCCGGACCAGATGTCAGCATCAGCAGTCGCTCCAGACTGCCCTGCATCACCGCCAGCGGGTGGGCTCGGAATTCTGAGCCTTTTCCTCGCACCCCCAGTTGCGGGAGAATGTGAAGGAGGAGATGTTGACAGGTCGCGTTCCGCTTGACTTGACAATTTTCTCACCAGCAGGTCTTTCAACCCCAGCAGACTTGTGTCTGCCGGAAAGAGAGATCCAAGGTAGGCTTTAAATCTAGGATCGAGCATGGTGGCCAAAATGTAGTGCTCTGATTTCAACAGATTGACCACCCGTGAATCCTTGTTAAGCGAATTAAGGGCTCCATCCACAAGTCCCACATGCCTAGCGGAATCGCTCCGTGTTAGCTCCTCCTTCAATGTCTCCAGCTTCTTCTGCAAAAGCCTGATGAGGGGAATGACCTGACTCAGGCTGGCAGTGTCTGAACTGACTTCACGTGTGGCAAGTTCAAAGGGCAGCAGAACCTTGCACAACGTTGAAATCATTCTCCACTGCGCTTGAGACAGGTGCATTCCACCTCCTATATCGTGCTCAATTGTATAGGCTTGAATGGCCTTTTGCTGCTCCTCCAACCTCTGAAGCATATAGAGGGTTGAATTCCACCTCGTTACCACTTCTTGCTTCAGATGATGGCAGGGCAGGTTCAGTAGTTTTTGGTGGTGCTCCAGTCTTCTGTACGTGGTGCCTGTACGCCGAAAGTGTCCCGCAATTCTTCTGGCCACCGACAGCATCTCTTGCACGCCCCTGTCGTTTTTTAAATAATTCTGCACCACCAAATTCAAGGTATGTGCAAAACATGGGACGTGCTGGAATTTGCCCATATTTAATGCACACACAATATTGCTGGCGTTGTCCGATGCCACAAATCCACAGGAGAGTCCAATTGGGGTAAGCCATTCCGCGATGATCTTCCTCAGTTGCCGTAAGAGGTTTTCAGCTGTGTGCGTATTCTGGAAGGCGGTGATACAAAGCGTAGCCTGCCTAGGAAAGAGTTGGCGTTTGCGAGATGCTGCTACTGGTGCCGCCGCTGCTGTTCTTGCGGCGGGAGTCCATACATCTACCCAGTGGGCTGTCACAGTCATATAGTCCTGACCCTGCCCTGCTCCACTTGTCCACATGTCCGTGGTTAAGTGGACATTGGGTACAGCTGCATTTTTTAGGACACTGGTGACTCTTTTTCTGAGGTCTGTGTAAATTTTCGGTATCGCCTGCCTAGAGAAATGGAACCTAGATGGTATTTGGTACCGGGGACACAGTACCTCCAACAAGTCTCTAGTTGGCTCTGCAGTAATGATGGATACCGGAACCACGTTTCTCACCACCCAGGATGCCAAGGCCTCAGTTATCCGCTTTGCAGTAGGATGACTGCTATGATATTTCATCTTCCTCGCAAAGGACTGTTGGACAGTCAATTGCTTGGTGGAAGTAGTAAAAGTGGTCTTACGACTTCCCCTCTGGGATGACCATCGACTCCCAGCAGCAACAACAGCAGCGCCAGCAGCAGTAGGCGTTACACGCAAGGATGCATCGGAGGAATCCCAGGCAGGAGAGGACTCGTCAGAATTGCCAGTGACATGGCCTGCAGGACTATTGGCATTCCTGGGGAAGGAGGAAATTGACACTGAGGGAGTTGTTGGGGTGGTTTGCGTGAGCTTGGTTACAAGAGGAAGGGATTTACTGGTCAGTGGACTGCTTCCGCTGTCACCCAAAGTTTTTGAACTTGTCACTGACTTATCATGAATGCGCTGCAGGTGACGTATAAGGGAGGATGTTCCGAGGTGGTTAACGTCCTTACCCCTACTTATTACAGCTTGACAAAGGGAACACACGGCTTGACACCTGTTGTCCGCATTTCTGTTGAAATACCTCCACACCGAAGAGCTGATTTTTTTTTGGTATTTTCACCAGGCATGTCAACGGCCATATTCCTCCCACGGACAACAGGTGTCTCCCCGGGTGCCTGACTTAAACAAACCACCTCACCATCAGAATCCTCCTGGTCAATTTCCTCCCCAGCGCCAGCAACACCCATATCCTCCTCATCCTGGTGTACTTCAACACTGACATCTTCAATCTGACTATCAGGAACTGGACTGCGGGTGCTCCTTCCAGCACTTGCAGGGGGCGTGCAAATGGTGGAAGGCGCATGCTCTTCATGTCCAGTGTTGGGAAGGTCAGGCATCGCAACCGACACAATTGGACTCTCCTTGTGGATTTGGGATTTCGAAGAACGCACAGTTCTTTGCGGTGCTACTGCTTTTGCCAGCTTGAGTCTTTTCATTTTTCTAGCGAGAGGCTGAGTGCCTCCATCCTCATGTGAAGCTGAACCACTAGCCATGAACATAGGCCAGGGCCTCAGCCGTTCCTTGCCACTCCGTGTGGTAAATGGCATATTGGCAAGTTTACGCTTCTCCTCCGACAATTTTATTTTAGGTTTTGGAGTCCTTTTTTTTACTGATATTTGGTGTTTTGGATTTGACATGCTCTGTACTATGACATTGGGCATCGGCCTTGGCAGACGATGTTGCTGGCATTTCATCGTCTCGGCCATGACTAGTGGCAGCAGCTTCAGCACGAGGTGGAAGTGGATCTTGATCTTTCCCTAATTTTGGAACCTCAACATTTTTGTTCTCCATATTTTAATAGGCACAACTAAAAGGCACCTCAGGTAAACAATGGAGATGGATGGATACTAGTATACAATTATGGACGGACTGCCGAGTGCCGACACAGAGGTAGCTACAGCCGTGAACTACCGTACTGTACTGTGTCTGCTGCTAATAAAGACTGGTTGATAAAGAGATGTAGTAGTATGTATAAGTATAAAGAAGAAAGAAAAAAAAAACACGGGTAGGTGGTATACAATTATGGACGGACTGCCGAGTGCCGACACAGAGGTAGCTACAGCCGTGGACTACCGTACTGTACTGTGTCTGCTGCTAATATAGACTGGTTGATAAAGAGATGTAGTAGTATGTATAAGTATAAAGAAGAAAGAAAAAAAAACCACGGGTAGGTGGTATACAATTATGGACGGACTGCCGAGTGCCGACACAGAGGTAGCTACAGCCGTGGACTACCGTACTGTACTGTGTCTGCTGCTAATATAGACTGGTTGATAAAGAGATGTAGTAGTATGTATAAGTATAAAGAAGAAAGAAAAAAAAAACACGGGTAGGTGGTATACAATTATGGACGGACTGCCGAGTGCCGACACAGAGGTAGCTACAGCCGTGGACTACCGTACTGTACTGTGTCTGCTGCTAATATAGACTGGTTGATAAAGAGATGTAGTAGTATGTATAAGTATAAAGAAGAAAGAAAAAAAAACCACGGGTAGGTGGTATACAATTATGGACGGACTGCCGAGTGCCGACACAGAGGTAGCTACAGCCGTGGACTACCGTACTGTACTGTGTCTGCTGCTAATATAGACTGGTTGATAAAGAGATGTAGTAGTATGTATAAGTATAAAGAAGAAAGAAAAAAAAACCACGGGTAGGTGGTATACAATTATGGACGGACTGCCGAGTGCCAACACAGAGGTAGCTACAGCCGTGGACTACCGTACTGTACTGTGTCTGCTGCTAATATAGACTGGTTGATAAAGAGATGTAGTAGTATGTATAAGTATAAAGAAGAAAGAAAAAAAAACCACGGGTAGGTGGTATACAATTATGGACGGACTGCCGAGTGCCGACACAGAGGTAGCTACAGCCGTGGACTACCGTACTGTACTGTGTCTGCTGCTAATATAGACTGGTTGATAAAGAGATGTAGTAGTATGTATAAGTATAAAGAAGAAAGAAAAAAAAACCACGGGTAGGTGGTATACAATTATGGACGGACTGCCGAGTGCCGACACAGAGGTAGCTACAGCCGTGGACTACCGTACTGTACTGTGTCTGCTGCTAATATAGACTGATTGATAAAGAGATGTAGTAGTATGTATAAGTATAAAGAAGAAAGAAAAAAAAACCACGGGTAGGTGGTATACAATTATGGACGGACTGCCGAGTGCCGACACAGAGGTAGCTACAGCCGTGGACTACCGTACTGTACTGTGTCTGCTGCTAATATAGACTGGTTGATAAAGAGATGTAGTAGTATGTATAAGTATAAAGAAGAAAGAAAAAAAAACCACGGGTAGGTGGTATACAATTATGGACGGACTGCCGAGTGCCGACACAGAGGTAGCTACAGCCGTGGACTACCGTACTGTACTGTGTCTGCTGCTAATATAGACTGGTTGATAAAGAGATGTAGTAGTATGTATAAGTATAAAGAAGAAAGGAAAAAAAAACACGGGTAGGTGGTATACAATTATGGACGGACTGCCGAGTGCCGACACAGAGGTAGCTACAGCCGTGGACTACCGTACTGTACTGTGTCTGCTGCTAATATAGACTGGTTGATAAAGAGATGTAGTAGTATGTATAAGTATAAAGAAGAAAGAAAAAAAAACCACGGGTAGGTGGTATACAATTATGGACGGACTGCCGAGTGCCGACACAGAGGTAGCTACAGCCGTGAACTACCGTACTGTACTGTGTCTGCTGCTAATATAGACTGGTTGATAAAGAGATGTAGTAGTATGTATGTATAAAGAAGAAAGAAAAAAAAACCTCGGGTAGGTGGTATACAATTATGGACGGACTGCCGAGTGCCGACACAGAGGTAGCTACAGCCGTGAACTACCGTACTGTACTGTGTCTGCTGCTAATATAGACTGGTTGATAAAGAGATGTAGTAGTATGTATGTATAAAGAAGAAAGAAAAAAAAACCTCGGGTAGGTGGTATACAATTATGGACGGACTGCCGAGTGCCGACACAGAGGTAGCTACAGCCGTGAACTACCGTACTGTACTGTGTCTGCTGCTAATATAGACTGGTTGATAAAGAGATGTAGTAGTATGTATGTATAAAGAAGAAAGAAAAAAAAACCTCGGGTAGGTGGTATACAATTATGGATGGACTGCCGAGTGCCGACACAGAGGTAGCTACAGCCGTGAACTACCGTACTGTACTGTGTCTGCTGCTAATATAGACTGGTTGATAAAGAGATGTAGTAGTATGTATGTATAAAGAAGAAAGAAAAAAAAAACACGGGTAGGTGGTATACAATTATGGACGGACTGCCGAGTGCCGACACAGAGGTAGCTACAGCCGTGGACTACCGTACTGTACTGTGTCTGCTGCTAATATAGACTGGTTGATAAAGAGATGTAGTAGTATGTATAAGTATAAAGAAGAAAGAAAAAAAAACCACGGGTAGGTGGTATACAATTATGGACGGACTGCCGAGTGCCGACACAGAGGTAGCTACAGCCGTGGACTACCGTACTGTACTGTGTCTGCTGCTAATATAGACTGGTTGATAAAGAGATGTAGTAGTATGTATAAGTATAAAGAAGAAAGAAAAAAAAACCACGGGTAGGTGGTATACAATTATGGACGTACTGCCGAGTGCCGACACAGAGGTAGCTACAGCCGTGGACTACCGTACTGTACTGTGTCTGCTGCTAATATAGACTGGTTGATAAAGAGATGTAGTAGTATGTATAAGTATAAAGAAGAAAGAAAAAAAAAACACGGGTAGGTGGTATACAATTATGGACGGACTGCCGAGTGCCGACACAGAGGTAGCTACAGCCGTGAACTACCGTACTGTACTGTGTCTGCTGCTAATATAGACTGGTTGATAAAGAGATGTAGTAGTATGTATGTATAAAGAAGAAAGAAAAAAAAAACACGGGTAGGTGGTATACAATTATGGACGGACTGCCGAGTGCCGACACAGAGGTAGCTACAGCCGTGAACTACCGTACTGTACTGTGTCTGCTGCTAATATAGACTGGTTGATAAAGAGATGTAGTAGTATGTATGTATAAAGAAGAAAGAAAATAAAACCTCGGGTAGGTGGTATACAATTATGGACGGACTGCCGAGTGCCGACACAGAGGTAGCTACAGCCGTGAACTACCGTACTGTACTGTGTCTGCTGCTAATATAGACTGGTTGATAAAGAGATGTAGTAGTATGTATGTATAAAGAAGAAAGAAAAAAAAACCTCGGGTAGGTGGTATACAATTATGGACGGACTGCCGAGTGCCGACACAGAGGTAGCTACAGCCGTGAACTACCGTACTGTACTGTGTCTGCTGCTAATATAGACTGGTTGATAAAGAGATGTAGTAGTATGTATGTATAAAGAAGAAAGAAAAAAAAACCTCGGGTAGGTGGTATACAATTATGGACGGACTGCCGAGTGCCGACACAGAGGTAGCTACAGCCGTGAACTTCCGTACTGTACTGTGTCTGCTGCTAATATAGACTGGTTGATAAAGAGATGTAGTAGTATGTATGTATAAAGAAGAAAGAAAAAAAAAACACGGGTAGGTGGTATACAATTATGGACGGACTGCCGAGTGCCGACACAGAGGTAGCTACAGCCATGGACTACCGTACTGTACTGTGTCTGCTGCTAATATAGACTGGTTGATAAAGAGATGTAGTAGTATGTATGTATAAAGAAGAAAGAAAAAAAAACCACGGGTAGGTGGTATACAATTATGGATGGACTGCCGAGTGCCGACACAGAGGTAGCTACAGCCGTGAACTACCGTACTGTGTCTGCTGCGACTGGATGATAAATAATGATATAAAAAATATATATATATCACTACTGCAGCCGGACAGGTATATATTATATAATGACGGACCTGCTGGACACTGTCTGTCAGCAGAATGAGTTTTTTATAGAATAAAAAAAAAAAACACCACACAAGTGAAGTCACACGACGAGTGTTTAACTTTTTCAGGCAATCACAATATAGTATACTACTAACTATACTGGTGGTCAGTGTGGTCAGGTCACTGGTCAGTCACACTGGCAGTGGCACTCCTGCAGCAAAAGTGTGCACTGTTTAATTTTAATATAATATGTACTCCTGGCTCCTGCTATAACCTATAACTGGCACTGCAGTGCTCCCCAGTCTCCCCCACAATTATAAGCTGTGTGAGCTGAGCACAGTCAGATATATATACATAGATGATGCAGCACACTGGGCTCAGCAGTGCACACAGATATGGTATGTGATTGAGTCACTGTGTGTATCGTTTTTTTCAGGCAGAGAACGGATATATTAAATAAAACTGCACTGTCTGGTGGTCACTGTGGTCAGTCACTAGTAAACTCTGCACTCTCTACACTTCTACAGTACTCCTAAGCTCCAGTAAATCAGGTCAATCTCTCTCTCTCTCTCTCTCTTCTAATCTAAATGGAGAGGACGCCAGCCACGTCCTCTCCCTATCAATCTCAATGCACGAGTGAAAATGGCGGCGATGCGCGGCTCCTTATATAGAATCCGAGTCTCGCGAGAATCCGACAGCGTCATGATGACGTTCGGGCGCGCTCGGGTTAACCGAGCAAGGCGGGAGGATCCGAGTCTGCTCGGACCCGTGAAAAAAACCATGAAGTTCGGGCGGGTTCGGATTCAGAGAAACCGAACCCGCTCATCTCTAGATGTAATGAGGTCCGAGTTTGGCGACCGTGCAGGATGCCAACCAAACTCAGACGAAGGGCCAATCGTGTACAAGGCTAAACCATGCACCATAGGTGCAGGGAATGCAGCTGTTATGCGACCCAGAGCTGAGGGAGGCCCACCTTCCCTGTCAAAGTTACATATGCTACAGTATATACATTTTTCTCTAACGTCCTAGTGGATGCTGGGGACTCCGTAAGGACCATGGGGAATAGACGGGCTCCGCAGGAGACTGGGCACTCTAAGAAAGATTTAGTACTACTGGTGTGCACTGGCTCCTCCCTCTATGCCCCTCCTCCAGACCTCAGTTAGAATCTGTGCCCGGACAGAGCTGGTTGCATTTTAGTGAGCTCTCCTGAGCTTGCTAATAAGAAAGTATTTTAGTTAGGTTTTTTATTTTCAGAGAGCTTCTGCTGGCAACAGACTCTCTGCTACGTGGGACTGAGGGGAGAGAAGCAAACCTACTAACTGCGGCTAGGTTGCGCTTCTTAGGCTACTGGACACCATTAGCTCCAGAGGGATCGAACACAGGAACCTGACCTTGTCGTCCGTTCCCGGAGCCGCGCCGCCGTCCCCCTCGCAGAGCCAGAAGACAGAAGCCGGCGGGTTGAAGCAAGAAGACGTCAAAATCGGCGGCAGAAGACTCCTGTCTTCATATGAGTTAGCGCACAGCACTGCAGCTGTGCGCCATTGCGCCAACAATAACCCACACACTCCGGTCACTGTAGGGTGCAGGGCGCGGGGGGGGGCACCCTGGGCAGCAATTAAGTACCTCCTGGCAAAAGCAGCATATATACAGTTGGACACTGTTATATGCATGAGCCCCCGCCATTAATTTTACACAAAATCGCGGGACAGAAGCCCGCCGCTGAGGGGGCGGGGCCTTCTTCCTCAGCACTCACCAGCGCCATTTTCTCTCCACAGCTCCGCTGAGAGGAAGCTCCCCAGGCTCTCCCCTGCAAATAGAGAGGGTGAAAAAGAGAGGGGGGGGCACATAAATTTTGCGTAAAAACAATATATACAGCAGCTACTCGGTTAACACTAAGTTACTGTGTGATTCCTGGGTCATATAGCGCTGTGGTGTCTCTCTCTCTCTGTCTCTCCAAAGGGCCATGTGGGGGAACTGTCTTCAAATAGAGCATCCCCTGTGTGTGTGGTGTGTCGGTACGTGTGTGTCGACATGTCTGAGGTAAAAGGCTCCCCTAAGGAGGAGATAGAGCAAATATGTGTGTGAGAGGGTGTCTCCGTCGACAACGCCGACACCTGTTTGGATATGTGTAAGTGCTAAGGTGAATTTGTTGCACAAAAGATTAGAGAACAGACAGGAAATCTACCCATGTCTGTCCCTATGTCACAGAGACCTTCAGAGTCTCACAATGCTCACTATCCAAAATAATAAACACTGATATCGACACAGAGTTTGACTACGACACAGTCGTAGTCGACACAGTGTCGACTACGATAATGCAAAGTTACAGCCAAAATGGCAGAAAAGTATTCAACAAGAGACTGCAGCTTCCCACAAAGAATTCTCAGGCAGTATCCTTTCCCCACTAGGGCCAGGATGTGATGGGAATCTTCCCCTAGGGTGTCACGTTTGCCCAAAAGGTAGCCCTGACGTAACAGCTATTCTCAGGGATCCTGCAGATAGCGTGCACATTCTGTTACACTACTCAGACCGGCGATTGTGTCGGCATGGGTTTATAGCGCTGTGGCAGCGTGGACAGGTACCTTATCAGCAGAGATTGAGACCCTAGTATGCATATAGATATATATATGTATATATAGAGATATATATATATATATATATATTAAAGATGCTGTCTTAAGAGATATGTATATATATATAAAACATGCCCAAAGAGACATGAGTATACTGGGTCCTAGAGTCAAAGCTATGTCGATTTCTGCTTGACGTGTCCTGTAGAATATGCAATGGACAGATGATGCCGACTTAAGAGGCATATGGAAGGCTGAGGATTGTGTGGAGAAGGGTTCTCGGACCTGGTCTCCACAGCTATAGCTGGTAATTCTGATATTTTGCCTTATATTCCTGCACAGCCTAGGAAAGCACGACATTATCAAATGCAGCTTTTCAAATAAAGAAACAAGAAAGTCCGAGGTGCGTCCTTTCTTGCCAGAGGCGGGGGCAGAGGAAAGAAGCTGCACAACACAGCTAGTTCCCAGGAACAGAAGTCCTCCCCGGCCTCTACAAAAATCCACCGCATGTCGCTGGGGCTCCACAGGCGGAGCTGGGCCCGGTGGGGGCACGCCTTCGTAAGTTCAGCCACAAGTGGGTTCACTCCCTGTTAGATCCCTGGGCAATAGATATTGTGTCTCAGGGATACAAGCTGGACTTTGAGAAGATGCCCCCCCACCGACGGCCCTGCCGGCTTCCCCCCACGAGAGGGAAACAGTGTTAACTGCAATTCACAAATTGTATCTTCACCAGGTGGCGGTCAAGGTTTCCCTCCTTCAACAAGGAGGGGGTTATTATTCGACCATGTTGTAGTCCCGAAACCAGACGGTTCGGTCGGACCCATATTGAATTTAAAATCCCTGAACATATACCTGAAAAGGTTCAAGTTCAAGATGGAATCGCTAAGAGCGGTCATTGCAAGCCTGAAAGGGGGAGATTTTATGGTGACTCGGGACATAAAGGATGCATACCTTCATGTCCCCATTTATCCACCTCATCAGGCGTACCTCAGAATTGCGGTACGGGATTGTCATTACCAATTTCAGACGTTGCCGTTTGGTCTCTCCACGGCCTTGAGAATATTCACCAAGGTAATGGCGGAAATGATGGTGCTCCTGCGGAAGCAAGGTGTCACTATTATCACGTACTTGGGCGATCTCCTCGTAAAAGCGAGATCAAGAGAGCAGTTGCTGAACAGCGTATCACTTTCTCTGGAAGTGTAACGGCAACACGGCTGGATTCTGTATATTCCAAAGTCGCAGTTGGTTCTTACAGCTCATCTGCCTCTCCTAGGCATGATCCTAGACACAGACCAGAAAAGGGTTTATCTCCCGATAGAGAGAGCTCAGGAGCTCGTGACACTGGTCAGGAATCTATTAAAACCAAAACAGGTGTCAGTGCATCACTGCACTCGAGTCCATGGAAGGAGGGTGGCATCATACTAGGCCATTCCCTTCGGCAGGTTCCATACGAGAACCTTCCAATGGGACTTACTGAACAAGTGGTCCGGATCACATCTTCAAGATGCATCGGTTAATCACCCTATCCCCCAGAGCCAGGGTGTCTCTCCTGTGGTGGCTGCAGTGTTAGGGTCTCCTGCCCTGTGCTGCCACGTCGTCATGGCAACCGGGAGACAAGTGCTAGTGGAGTAACCTGAGCGCAGCTGATACTCCGGTTCGGGTCTTTTGCTGTGCAGTGGTTATAGGCTCTGTGCACGGCAGGGGATCCGGTGCTGGTTTTTGTGCTCACAGTCTGTGAGGTCTGAGTGGGGCGTGGACAGCACCTGCTTTATAAGGCCTCTTTTCAGGGTAAGCAGATGCTGCTGAATCTTTGTTGGTTAGTCAGTTCATGAAAGTTAGCCAGTACTGTGTAGCTTTGTATTTGTTTGTTGCTTACTGCAAATAGGCCTGGGGATTTGGTATTACACTCTGCCAATCCAGACCTAGCAGTAAGACTGGAGTCAGTCGTTTAGCTTGCTGGGGTTCTGTTACTACTCTGTGAACTTAGCAAGTTTGCGGCTGTATTCTAAGACTTGCCTGTCTAATCCTGTCTCACTGTGCTAGGTGTCAGGGGTCAGTTTAGTGGCAGTAAGCTAAAACCTGTGCACTGCAAGTGAGAAATAGGATTGTGGAGACTCTCCTTGTGTCTATCATTCCATCTCTGACCAAGGAGTTTACTGCCACACCCGTTGATAACCCTTTAGGGTTTTGCTGTTGCCCTTAGCAACAGCATTTCGGGTTCTCTACGTATTAAAACACAACATCTTGCTTTTTCCATCTGTGCAGTTCTAATACAAGGGAGATACCCAGTTCCTTAGCCTCTGGGCTTCTCTGTTCACTTTGTGTGTATTTTGTTACCCTATTACCTTCTGTGTACGTTATGTCATATTCCCCAGTTTGTCTGTGAGTCCATTTGTTTTGCATAACAGTTCAAACACCAGTACATTCCTGCAGACACTGGAGTGCATAACAGTTCTGACACCAGTACTTTCCTGCAGGCACTGGTGTGCATAACATATTCAGCAGCCTAATACTCCTGTTGAAATTTTTTGGGAATATGGAGCATACCCCTCAAAATACGTTGCAACAGGTGGTCGATCAGGTGCAGGTCCTGACTCGACAATTTAATGATTTGTCCATTAAAATGCACACCTCCCAGGCTGCTGGCGGAGCTCCCGCAGCAGCAGCACCTGCAGGGGTTAAGGAGCCGAAAGTAAATCTCCCGGATCGTTTTTCTGGAGATCGCTCGCAGTTCTTTTGTTTCAAGGAGAGCTGCAAGCTATGCTTCCGGCTTAGGCCTCAGTCTTCTGGGTCGGAGATTCAGCGGGTGGGCATAGTGATTTCCTTGCTACAAGGAGACCCACAGGTCTGGGCATATGGGTTGCAGCCTGACTGTCCGTCGCTTAAAAGTGTTGATGCTTTTTTTACGGCACTGGGCATGTTGTATGATGACCCTGACAAGACGGCCTCAGCCGAGGCTCAGATTTCGATCCTTAAGCAAGGGCGAAGGCCAGTTGAGGTTTACTGTACGGAGTTTCGGAGGTTGGCCCATGATACCCAGTGGAATGACCCAGCCCTGAGACACCAGTACCGAAGAGGTCTTTCTAACCAGATAAAGGACCAACTGGTACAATATCCCTTGCCTGATAGCTTGGATCAGCTCATGCAGTTATCCATCCGGGTGGATAGACGGCTGAGAGAGCGTAGGCTTGAAAGGGAGACTGAGATTTCCTTCCTTCCCAAGGGAACCTCAGACTCTGAGGAATTTTCTGAGGAGCCTATGCAGATTGGGGCTACACGCCTCTCCTCGCGTGAGAAGACGCGGAGGAGACAGCAGGGGTTGTGTTTGTACTGTGGGAATAAAGGTCATGTGGTAGTATCATGCCCAGAAAAGCCGGAAAACTTCAGGGCCTGAGGGTGATGGGAAATATCCTGTCAGGCCAGAAGTCAGAATTTCCCAAGAAGACTTTTATCATTCCGGTGACCTTGAAGATCCTCGGTCAAACTGTCAAGACTGAGGCCTTTGTGGACAGTGGGGCCGACGGGGTTTTTATGGACCGCCAATTCGCCCTGAAACACTCTGTTCCCTTAGTACCCTTGGCATCGGAAATTGAGATTTGTGGGTTAAACGGGGAACCATTATCCCAAGGTAAAATTACCTCTTGCACTAGCCAGATTTCTTTGTTTATTGGAGCCACACACTCTGAAAAATTGTCCTTTTATGTGACTGTCTGTACTTTTGCCCCATTGGTGTTGGGGTTACCCTGGTTAAGGGCCCACAATCCTCAATTTGACTGGGTCTCTGGGGAGATTCTTAGTTGGGGTACTGATTGTTTCAGGAGTTGCTTGAGCCTTCCAGTCAGGCTCTCGCAGCTAAGTTTGCCAGGATTGCCAGGGTGTTATGCAGATTTTGCGGACGTGTTCTCCCAAAAAATTGCAGAGGTACTACCTCCCCATCGCCCCTATGACTGTGCCATTGATTTGTTGCCAAATGCTAAGCTTCCCAAGAGCAGGTTGTACTCCCTGTCACGTCCTGAGACTCAGGCTATGGCAGAGTACATTCAGGAGAACTTGGCTAAGGGATTTATCAGACCTTCACAGTCTCCAGTTGGGTCGGGGTTCTTCTTCGTGGGTAAAAAGGACGGTTCGTTGCGACCCTGCATCGACTTCAGGGAATTGAACCGTATCACGATTAAAAACTCATACCCACTGCCTCTCATTTCGGTCTTGTTTGACCAGCTTCGTACTGCCACCATTTTTTCTAAGATTGACCTACGCGGTGCGTACAATCTAATCCGAAT
The DNA here is from genome assembly GCF_028390025.1 of Pseudophryne corroboree. Taxonomy (NCBI): domain Eukaryota; kingdom Metazoa; phylum Chordata; class Amphibia; order Anura; family Myobatrachidae; genus Pseudophryne; species Pseudophryne corroboree. The sequence goes on from NC_086451.1 coordinate 348,008,266, forward strand.
AAGAGAGGGGGATGAATGGAAGACTGCCTTTAATACCCACTCAGGGCATTATGAATATTTGGTGATGCCTTTTGGGCTCTGTAATGCCCCGGCAGTCTTCCAGGATTTCATGAATGATGTGCTCAGGGAATATTTGGATAGATTCTTAGTTGTATACTTAGATGACATCCTAATCTTCTCCCATTCCCTGGAGGAACATCGGAAGCATGTACGCTTAGTCCTCCAGAAACTCAGAGACCACCGGCTTGGGGCGAAGCTGGAGAAGTGCGAATTTGAAGTTCAGCAAATCGCATTTCTAGGATATATTATCTCCCCAGAAGGTTTCCAAATGGAGGGTTCCAAGGTACAGGCAGTCCTGGATTGGGTGCAGCCCACTAGTTTGAAGGCGCTTCAGCGTTTCCTGGGCTTTGCGAATTTTTATAGACGATTTATCGCTGGATTTTCGTCTATAGTGGCGCCCTTGGTGGCACTCACTAAGAAAGGGGCGGATGTTGCTCACTGGTCTTGTGAGGCTAAAGCGGCTTTTGCCCGTCTCAAAAGGGCATTTGTTTCGGCCAAGGTGCTGCGACACCCAGATCCAGAGCGTCCTTTTGTGGTGGAGGTGGATGCCTCTGAGATGGGTATTGGGGCAGTGCTTTCTCAGATGGGAGTGTCTGATAATCGCCTTCATCCCTGTGCTTACTTTTCCCGTAAATTTTCGCCTGCCGAGATGAATTATGACGTGGGTAACCGGGAATTGTTGGCTATTAAGGATGCACTCGAGGAGTGGAGACACTGGCTTGAGGGGGCTAAGTTTGTGGTCTCAATTCTCACTGACCATAAGAATCTGGCATATTTAGAGTCAGCGAAGCGTCTCAATGCCAGGCAGGCACGATGGGCTTTGTTTTTTGCTCGCTTTAATTTTTTGATAACATATCGCCCTGGGTAAAAAAACATCAAGGCTGATGCGCTCTCGCGGAGTTTTGCTCCAATCCAGGAGACCACCGAGGAGCCGTTGCCCATTGTTTCCCCATCATGTATTAAAGTGGGCATTACCCAGGACCTCTTATCATTAGTCCTTAGAGCACAGGAGCAGGCTCCTCCAGACCTTCCGGTAGGTCTTTTGTTTGTGCCTCCTAGGTTAAGACAGCGAGTGTTCCTGGAATTCCATGCCAAGAAGTCGGCAGGTCACCCGGGTATTGCCAGAACTCGGGAGTTGCTATCTAGGGCGGTGTGGTGGCCCTCGGTGGCTAAGGATGTGGATCAGTGGGTTCGGGCATGTGACATCTGTGCCCGAAATAAGACTCCTAGAGGGGTTCCTGTTGGCCCATTACATCCACTCTCTATCCCATCTAAGCCATGGACCCACATTTCAATGGATTTTGTGGTGGACTTGCCCAAATCCTCGGGGATGACAGCCATCTGGGTTGTCGTTGACAGGTTTTCGAAGATGGCGCACTTCGTTCCACTGGTTGGGCTGCCATCAGCCAGACGCCTGTCTGAATTATTTATGCTGCATGTTGTGCGTCTCCACGGGTTGCCACTTGATGTGGTCTCTGACCGCGGATCCCAGTTTGTGGCCAAATTCTGGAGGGCATTTTGTTCCGATCTCCAGATTTCTGTCAGCTTGTCGTCAGGCTACCATCCGCAGTCTAATGGGCAGACTGAAAGGGTGAACCAGTCCTTGGAGCAGTTCCTCAGGTGTTATGTCTCCAAGTGTCAGACTGACTGGGTTGCTCATCTGTCCATGGCGGAGTTTGCCTATAACAACGCGGCTCACTCTGCTACAGGGATCTCTCCCTTCCTTTGTGTGTATGGGCATCATCCTAAGGCCAATTCTTTTGACCCCCTGGACTCCACGCCTGGTGGTTCCTCTGTGGTTTCGATCCTTAGAGGTATTTGGCGGAAAGTGAAGAAAGCCCTTGTGTCTGTGTCATTAGTGACCAAAAGGGTTTTTGATAAGCGGAAAAGACCCTGCAGCTTCAAATTAGGAGACTTCGTCTGGTTGTCTACCAAGAATTTGAAGTTGAGACAGCCATCTCATAAGTTAGGGCCCCGGTTCATCGGCCCTTATAAGATCACCAGGGTTATCAATCCGGTGGCATTTCAGTTAGATCTGCCCCGTTCTTTGGGTATCAATAAAACATTTCATTGTTCCCTTTTAAAACGGGCGATTAGTAATCCTTCTTCCAGTGGAAGACCTTCCCCTCTTCTGATACGTGGCCAGAGGGAGTTTGTTGTTGAAAGGATTCTTGACTCCAAGGTGGTTCGGGGTCGGCTGTCATTTTTGGTGCACTGGAAGGGGTATGGCCCGGAGGAGCGGTCGTGGGTGCGCAGTTGTGATCTTCATGCCCCCAGACTGATACGCTCTTTCTTCTCGCAGTTCCCCGATAAACCCGGTGGTAGGGGTTCTTTGACCCCTCGTCAGAGGGGGGGTACTGTTAGGGTCTCCTGCCCTGTGCTGCCACGTCGTCATGGCAACCGGGAGACAAGTGCTAGTGGAGTAACCTGAGCGCAGCTGATACTCCGGTTCGGGTCTTTTGCTGTGCAGTGGTTATAGGCTCTGTGCACGGCAGGGGATCCGGTGCTGGTTTTTGTGCTCACAGTCTGTGAGGTCTGAGTGGGGCGTGGACAGCACCTGCTTTATAAGGCCTCTTTTCAGGGTAAGCAGATGCTGCTGAATCTTTGTTGGTTAGTCAGTTCATGAAAGTTAGCCAGTACTGTGTAGCTTTGTATTTGTTTGTTGCTTACTGCAAATAGGCCTGGGGATTTGGTATTACACTCTGCCAATCCAGACCTAGCAGTAAGACTGGAGTCAGTCGTTTAGCTTGCTGGGGTTCTGTTACTACTCTGTGAACTTAGCAAGTTTGCGGCTGTATTCTAAGACTTGCCTGTCTAATCCTGTCTCACTGTGCTAGGTGTCAGGGGTCAGTTTAGTGGCAGTAAGCTAAAACCTGTGCACTGCAAGTAAGAAATAGGATTGTGGAGACTCTCCTTGTGTCTATCATTCCATCTCTGACCAAGGAGTTTACTGCCACACCCGTTGGTAACCCTTTAGGGTTTTGCTGTTGCCCTTAGCAACAGCATTTCGGGTTCTCTACGTATTAAAACACAACATCTTGCTTTTTCCATCTGTGCAGTTCTAATACAAGGGAGATACCCAGTTCCTTAGCCTCTGGGCTTCTCTGTTCACTTTGTGTGTATTTTGTTACCCTATTACCTTCTGTGTACGTTATGTCATATTCCCCAGTTTGTCTGTGAGTCCATTTGTTTTGCATAACAGTTCAAACACCAGTACATTCCTGCAGACACTGGAGTGCATAACAGTTCTGACACCAGTACTTTCCTGCAGGCACTGGTGTGCATAACATGCAGAGTGCTCACCTCCTCGAAGGTCGCACATTCGGCATTCAGGACTGGGTCCTGGTGACCACGGATGCAAGCCTCCGAAGGTGGGGGGCAGTCACACAGGGAAGAAATTTCCAGGGGCTGTGGTCAAGGCAGGAGACTTGCCTTCACATCATTATCCTGGAACTAAGGGCTATATACAACGCCCTAAGTCAAGCGGAGACCCTGCTTCGCGACCAACCGGTTCTGATTCAGTCAGACAATATCACCGCAGTGGCTCATGTAAACCGCCAAGGCGGCACAAGGAGCAGGGTGGCGATGGTAGAAACCACCAGAATTCTTCGCTGGGCGGAGAATCACGTAAGCGCACTGTCAGCAGTGTTCATTCCGGGAGTGGACAACTGGGAAGCAGACTTCCTCAGCAGGCACGACCTCCACCCGGGAGAGTGGGGACTTCATCAAGAAGTCTTCGCGCAGATTGTAGGTAGGTGGGAACTGCCACAGGGGGACATGATGGCATCCCGCCTCAACAAAAAGCTACAGAGGTATTGCGCCAGGTCAAGAGACTCTCAGGCGATAGCTGTAGATGCACTGGTGACACCGTGGATGTTCCAGTCGGTTTATGTGTTTCCTCCTTTTCCTCTCTTACCCGAGGTGCTGAGAATCATAAGGAAAAGAGGAGTGAGAACAATATTCATTGTTCCGGATTGGCCAAGAAGGACTTTGTATCCAGAGCTGCAAGAAATGCTCACAGAGGACCCAGGGCCTCTGCCTCTAGGGCAGGATCTGTTGCAGCAGGGAGTGAGGCCAGGAATGCCTCTACAGAGGAATTCCAGCTGGGCCGTTTCCTTCACTTCCTACAGTCGGGAGTGACTTTGGGCCTAGAATTGGGGTCCATTAAGGTCCAGATTTCGGCCCTATCCATTTTCTTTCATACAAAAACTAGCTTCTCTACCTGAAGTTCAGACGTTTGTAAGGGGGGTGCTGCATATTCAGCCCCCTTTTTGTGCCACCAGTGGCACCTTGGGATCTTAACGTGGTGTTGAGTTTCCTGAAATCTCACTGGTTTGAGCCGCTTAAGACCGTGGAGTTAAAATATCTCACGTGGAAAGTGGTCAAGAATTGGCGGCTTTGTCATGTAAAAGCCCCTATCTGGTTTTCCATATGGACAGGGCAGAATTACGGACTCGTCCGCAATTTCTGCCAAAGGAGGTGTCATCCTTTCATTTGAACCAACCTATTGTGGTGCCTGCGGCTCAGGGCCGGTGCTAGGGTGTTCGGCGCCCCCCTGCAAACTATAAATTTGCGCCCTCCCATATTCCTTTGGCGCGCACCGGGAAAAGGGGTGTGGTCACACAAGTAAGGGGCATAGCCACACAATAGTACCCCCATTCAAAATTTCGCCACAATGTAGCACAATCTTATTCATCTTATACGTAATGCCCCACCCGTAGTAGTAGCGTCCTTATATGTAATGCCCCCCCAGTAGTAGTAGCATCCCTATGCATAATGCCCCCCCAGTAGTAGTAGCATCCTTATACATAGTGCACCCCCAGTAGTAGTAGCGTCCTTATACGTAAGGCCCGCCAAGTAGTAGTATTATTGTTATATGTAATGCCCCCCAAGTAATAGTAGCATCCTATACATAATGCCCCCCCCAAGTGGTAGTATCGTCCTTATACGTAATGACCCCCCTAGTAGTAGCAGTTACACGTAATGCCCCCCCCCCCCATTAGTAGCGTTGTTACACGTAATGGCCCCCCCATTAGTAGCATTGTTACACGTAATGCCCCCCCCCATTAGTAGCGACGTTATACGTAATGCCCCCCCTGTAGTAGTAGCGTCCTTAAAGCACACATAAACGCACACAGACATACCACAAACACACACATACACAATACACACACACTTCCCTCTCACCCTTCACTTACCTAAGCCAGTCTCCCTCTGAGTCTGTACACTATAGCAGCCTGGTCCGTGTAGCTCCGCCCCCTCCGACCACATTTAGCCCCGCCCCTTTCCGTCCCGTGTAGCTCCGCCCCCTTTTACCCCATACACAGCGCTGTCCTGTTACACAGTTGAGGGGTGGGGAGCGGAGGGAGGAGGATTCTAATGCTATAAGCGCCGCTGCCAGTGCCTGAGCAGCAGCAGCACGGGGGACAGGACGGCGCAGCAGGGAAGGAATGCAGAGCAGGGGGAGCGCCTCTCCGTCCCAACGCCTCCCTGCACTGCATCCTTTCGCTGAGCGGGTAGCGCCGGGCCTGCTGCGGCTACTCGTGACTTGGAGGATTCCAAGTTACTAGATGTAGTCAAGGCTTTGAAGATTATGTAGCCAGAACGGCTGGAGTCAGGAAATCTGACTCGCTGTTTATCCTGCATGCATCCAACAAGCTGGGTGCTCCTGCTTCAAAGCAAACTATTGCTCGCTGGATCTGTAACACGATTCAGCAGGCTCATTCTGCGGCTGGCTTGCCGCCTCCAAAATCAGTAAAAGCCCATTCCACAAGGAAGGTGGGCTCTTCTTGGGCGGCTGCCCGAGGGGTCTTGGCATTACAGCTTTGCCGAGCTGCTACTTGGTCGGGTTCAAACACTTTTGCAAAGTTCTACAAGTTTGATACCCTGGCTGAGGAGGACCTTGTGCTTGCTCATTCGGTGCTGCAGAGTCATCCGCACTCTCCCGCCCGTTTGGGAGCTTTGGTATAATCCCCATGGTCCTTACGGAGTCCCCAGCATCCACTAGGACGTTAGAGAAAATAAGATTTTACTCACCGGTAAATCTATTTCTCGTAGTCCGTAGTGGATGCTGGGCGCCCGTCCCAAGTGCGGACTTCTTCTGCAATACTTGTATATAGTTATTGCTTAAATAAGGGTTATGTTATGGTTGCATCAGGTTTGTCTGATGCTCTGTTGTTGTTCATACTGTTGACTGGGTATGTTATGACAAGTTATATGGTGTGATTGTGTGGCTGGTATGAGTCTTACCCTGGATTCCAAAATCCTTTCCTTATAATGTCAGCTCTTCCGGGCACAGTTTCCTTAACTGAGGTCTGGAGGAGGGGCATAGAGGGAGGAGCCAGTGCACACCAGTAGTACTAAATCTTTCTTAGAGTGCCCAGTCTCCTGCGGAGCCCGTCTATTCCCCATGGTCCTTACGGAGTCCCCAGCATCCACTACGGACTACGAGAAATAGATTTACCGGTGAGTAAAATCTTATTTTTACCATTGGGTGATACATAAGGACCCTTACAAACTTTTGCCTTGGGGCCTACTATATCTAGTTACACCCCTGGACCTGCTTGTTGTAATTTGGTATTAAATGAAATGGAAGGCATTATAAATTATAATGTTGCATAATATGAACTTAGGCACTGTAATGTGGCACAGTATGAAGTGGAGTCACTATAGTGTGGCATAATATGAACTGAGGACACTGTATGTTATAATGTGAATCTGGGATACTGTGTTGCATAATTTGTATTGACAGCCCTACAATGTGACATAATGTGACCTACTGTAGGATACTACTATGGTTTATAAAATGAACTAGGGCACTACTATGAGGAATAACATTATCTAAGGCAGTACTTTTGTTCAGAAAATGAGCTATGGCACTATTATGGGACATAAAATTAACAACTGCTGTAGATAGGTGTCTCTTTAGAACCATTGGGAAAGGGGCCCCTTCAAAATGTTGCTATGGGGCCCACAAAGTTCTGGCTATGCCAATGGGTACAAGAATGCACTAATTTGGCAAAGCAAAAGCCAGCATGCTATGACATTACTACCAAGTCCATACAGTTGTCTCCTTCAGAGCACATGTATACGTGAGGCTCATTGCAACAACATGACTTTCATAGGTCAGGCCTGCCAAACCTCACCTGCAAACAAGATCCATGCAAAGCAGCCTTTCTGGACCTTAACTAGAACAGCAGAAAGTCAGCAACAAATACTTTTAGACAAAACATTTATAAATGGCTGGCTGTCATTGCATAACTGATCTGTTTATAATACACCATAAGGGATGATGTCAAAGCTCCTGTGATTTGCCATAGCAACCTCAGGCTCAAACTGATTACAGTACACAAGAGTGGTGATGTGTCTTTTTGATCTTTCTCATGTCCCGTGGTTGTCAAGCAACGGCCCCACGCTGCATTCTGGGATGCCACAGAGGCAGGCCTCCACCGTCGCGCAACATGGAAGCATGGCAGGTGACGTGACAGCCCGGTGTCCGCTTGCTCCCAGAGCAGGCTGAGAATCATCTCCTGCCAGCTGCTCCAGCGAGTGCAAGGCCCCGTGTTTCTCTCCATACCTAAGAAGCGGTAGGTGTGGCAGGTGAGCAGGTGGGTGTGTAGGTGGGAGGAAGTAGTGGGTGATAGGTTTCAATATCGCCCTGGGCTGAGCTGGGGCCACCTGTGGCTGATAAGTGACAGGGCATGATGGGTATTGTATTGCTACCTACCATAGAGAGCCACAGCTAATGTAATTATCTTTTCTGCCAAAAATGTGTCTTAGTCACAACGTAATGTGACTAGGATGCACAAGGAGACTGTGCTGATTAATGTGATAGATGATACTTGTATAACTGTGTGCGACTGAGTCTCTGAATCTGTACACAATGTGCTATACTGTAGCAGCTGCAGCATTTTCCAGTACAAGTTCTGTTCTGCTCCGTATACAGTCTCAGTCACACACAATATAAAAGTGTCATACATCACATACTGTCAATCAGCACAGTCTCGTCAATGTTAGCAGAGTCGGACAGGACCTGACGGCCCACTTACGCCATGCAGCGCGAGATGCCTTGAGGCTAGATGTACAGTATGAGGACACATCTGTAGTTACCTGCCTGAAGCGTGGCAAGTGAAGTGAGCCTGCAAGGGTATACGTATGTACTGATGGTGGTTACATAAGATGAAATAGACAAGATTTGGCCAAAAAACAAGTGTCGACCATTGTCATGTCAACCTTTTGACCCCGTCGACCTTTTCAACTGCCTACCTTTCACCTGTCTACCTTTTGTACCTGTCAATCTAATGCATGATGGTCATTTGTTGTTGACCTATTGACTGTCGGCCTTAACATTGTCGATCCATTGATCTGCACTTAGGCTACCAGCATCTCATCTGAAATATGTCCAATCTACATATGTGTATTTATTTTATTTAACAACAGCCCAAAGGCGCTGCTGGCCTAATAGATAACAAGCAGCTAGGGTTCCCTAGTCAAGCTCAGATCTACATATCCTGCTTTATTCATCTGATAGACAAACTCCAGTCTTCCTGTAGAAAACATCCCCAACTCTTGGTGGTTAGTTAATAAAGCAAAATACCCCAATCCTGTCATTAATAAAGAAAACCCTCATCACTCATCTGTCCCTAGCACAACTCTCTTCCTCTGCCCGTTCTTCTCAGCACTGTCATTAGTGACAGACTTCCTGCTGACATGCCTGTAAAGTTTCATTGACTCTTGGAGCTCACTGTAGATGGGTCAAACAAGGTCAGGGGTAGATGGACTGGCATTTGTGCCTCTACACCTTCTCCCTATGTGCCTCTCTCTCTCTAACCCTTCCACATATGTGACTTGCTCCCCTCTCCCATTGTCCCTGTGCCCGTTCATGCCTCTGCCACTCCCATCTGTGCCTGTCATCCTTCATGACTCCAGGGGCAGATTTAGGGCTGAGGGCACCCCTAGGCACAACAGTAACACCTCCCATCTAATTGTATTATTTTCATTGGTTGGTTATAGGCCCTCATTTGATGACAGCCACTTTAATAGAATAATGCCAAAAAACAAAACACTAACTATGACATCTTTTTATTTTTAATTTTGTGTATATATTTACTAAGTAGAACAGCTAACAGAGGCAGTAAGTATATGTCCTACCCATTTTATACTCCATTCAAGATGGCATATGGTGCAGTAAAGTGGAAATATTTAGCAGTTACTGTTACATTTTGGGCTGACAGTACCAACATAAGCATCCAGGTGCCACCCCCAAATACTATAAGTGCCGCAGCTAGACACGTGATTCATGTGCCTAATAAGAAATTCGCCACTGCCTTTACAATCTGTGCCCCTGCCCCCTTTACCATTGGTGCTTCTGCCCCCATTACCATCTGTGCCTCTGCCCCCTTTACCATCTGTGCCTCTGCCCGCTTTACCATCTGTGTTTCTGCCCCCTTTACCATCTGTGCCTCTGCCCCTTTTACCATCTGTGCTTCTGCCCCCTTTACCATCTGTGCCTTTGTCCAATTTTCCGTTGAGGATGGGGAGGGTGGCATCTTTAATTTATACCAGGCCCTACAATGTCTGAGGGCAGCCCAAAGCACGTGTGTGTGATTGTGTGCTAATCTTAGTTTTGCTTCTTACATTAAAACTTCTGCAGGAAAAGAGATGATGTGTCCCTACAGCAAATTGCTATGTGTATTAGAAGTCACTTTGGAGTTCCATGACCTGTATAATATGGTGTGGATATATGGTTATGGAACTCCTCAGTGACATCTAATATAATTACAATTTACAGTAGGGGTAAATTATCCCATATGTATTATTCAGCTTCATTATAATATACGTGTTCCTTTATAAATGAGAGAGTATGAGCTATAGCCATGCAGAATGTGTCTCAGGCTCTTAAATATTATACAGTGCTAAGGGGTATTTGAGGTTTAATTTAACTGATCTATCACAAGCTGACTAGTTCTGTCTGACAAATGTTTGTGGGTGTAGCAGCGTGTGTTCCTCTTTATAATTTGTTAAACTCCGAGTAACGTCCATTGAACATATAAGTATGGATTGGAAAAATGAAAGTGCGGAATTGCAAAAATCACCCTTTTAATAATGTAAAATGAACTTTCTGGGTGAAATCACAGCAAGTTCATGAACATCCGCAGAGATATGCAACGGGCAGGATTCATTACATTTTCCATTTCACTGAACCCGCTGGAAAAATAGAATTTTCCTTGGAGAGAAAAAGAGTCAAGGTTCAGCCCATTGTTTCCACAGAAATTGCTAAGAAATTAAAACCAGAATATTTATCTAACACTATCAGTATCAGTGTGCCTTCAGCGAAAAGGGCATTAAAGACGGGTACCAATGCGTACAACATAAACATGACAACTGGAAGGGAGAGATGCTAAGTTATTTCTTGGACACGGTTTGTACTGCCTATTAGTCCGTCCCGCATGTCTAGCCTTGCAGACCCTCCCCCCCGCTCAGGTGCAAAAGCATCACACAGCGGTGATACTTTGCACCTGACAAGTAGCTCCTGCGTGCTGGCAGGTCGCAACCCACCGTGTCCCTGGTTGCAACGGCTGCGTGTGATGTCACCCCCCCACCAACGGTATTGACATGACTGAATTGTCCGGACTGCGCCCCACCAACGGCGTTCTAATGCTGTTGGCAAGCCCCCTCCTGCCCCGCGATGCCACTGCCTGTCAATCAGGCAGAGGCAATCGCAGCCCAGAGATGCAGTTAGCATCTCACTTGGCTCCCGGGTTGTGCGTGCGCACTCCACATACTGTAGAGTTTCAGACTGTGATTGCTGCCGCTGCAGCGATCCAGTCTGAATTAGGCCCCATGTCACTTAGTATCCACCTCCTATACAGTTCAATTAATAAGTGGACAAAAGTCCATAAAGTCACAGAAGAATATTCATTAATATGGTTTTGCCTAGTGTAGTTCCACAGAAATAAGGGATAGCAGCTAAAGGTTACACTGATCACACTGTAAAATAAAAAAGCAAATGGCGCCTCCTAGTGCAAGATTTGAGTTTAATCACCAATGTGTTCTGAATAATATAAAGTGGTCCCGTACCAATTGGTATATAGAGTGTTTCCGCTGCATATAGCAGCATTCTGTAGCTGGACCACGATGCGTACAGGTCGCGGCATGCACTGCGTACACACCACTAGGCAGTTCCCATTAGAATGAGTGGGTGAAGGGAACGTGCATATGCATGCGACCACCGGCTCCCATTCAAATGCTGGCATAGCGTAGCGTACACCTCAGTATGCCAGGAGCTGTGAGCTGTGATATGACAACATAAGAAGACACAACTGTAGAGTAATACCATTAGGCAAAACATATGCCAATAACAATATAATATATTAGGCGTACATTTATATCAACAACAATACAGGTATGTGCTTATTTAAATGGGCCAAGTTGACTAGGTCTAGGGCCAACGCATTTCGTTGTGGCACTGTAGAGGAACACCAAGACTTCCTCAGGGGTACATATACATAACCTTGGGATACTCCAATACTCTGTAATATATGTACATATGGATTAACAGGACCCTACAGTTCAGCTCAGGATATACAATATACTTTCTCTAACGTCCTAAGTGGATGCTGGGGACTCCGTCAGGACCATGGGGGGATAGCGGCTCCGCAGGAGACAGGGCACAAAAATAAAGCTTTAGGATTAGGTGGTGTGTACTGGCTCCTCCCCCTATGACCCTCCTCCAAGCCTCAGTTAGGTTTTTGTGCCCGTCCGAGCAGGGTGCAATCTAGGTGGCTCTCCTAAAGAGCTGCTTAGAAAAAGTTTTTTAGGTTTTTTATTTTCAGTGAGTCCTGCTGGCAACAGGCTCACTGCATCGAGGGACTTAGGGGAGAGAATTTCAACTCACCTGCGTGCAGGATGGATTGGATTCTTAGGCTACTGGACACCATTAGCTCCAGAGGGAGTCGGAACACAGGTCTCACCCTGGGGTTCGTCCCGGAGCCGCGCCGCCGACCCCCCTTACAGATGCTGAAGATTGAAGGTCCGGAAACAGGCGGCAGAAGGCTCTTCAGTCTTCATGAAGGTAGCGCACAGCACTGCAGCTGTGCGCCATTGTTGTCACACACTTCACACCAAGCGGTCACGGAGGGTGCAGGGCGCTGCTGGGGGCGCCCTGGGCAGCAATATTTTAATACCTTATGGCAAAAGAATACATCACATATAGCCATTGAGGCTATATGTATGTATTTAACCCATGCCAGTTATCTGAAACTACGGGAGGAAAGCCCGCCGAAATAGGGGGCGGGGCTTATTCTCCTCAGCACACAGCGCCATTTTCCTGCTCAGCTCCGCTGTGAGGAAGGCTCCCAGGACTCTCCCCTGCACTGCACTACAGAAACAGGGTAAAACAGAGAGGGGGGGCATTTTTTGGCGATATATTGGATATATTTAAGCTGCTATAAGGAACAACACTTATATAAGGTTGTTCCCATATATATTATAGCGCTTGGGTGTGTGCTGGCAAACTCTCCCTCTGTCTCCCCAAAGGGCTAGTGGGGTCCTGTCTTCGATAAGAGCATTCCCTGTGTGTCTGCTGTGTGTCGGTACGTGTGTGTCGACATGTATGAGGACGATGTTGGTGTGGAGGCAGAGCAATTGCCGATAATGGTGATGTCACCCCCCAGGGAGTCGACACCGGAATGGATGGCTTTGTTTATGGAATTACGTGATAATGTCAGCACATTACAAAAATCAGTTGACGACATGAGACGGCCGGCAAACCAGTTAGTACCTGCCCAGGCGTCTCAGACACCGTCAGGGGCTGTAAAGCGCCCTTTACCTCAGTCGGTCGACACAAACCCAGACACAGACACTGAATCTAGTGTCGACGGTGATGAAACAAACGTATTTTCAAGTAGGGCCACACGTTATATGATCACGGCAATGAAGGAGGCTTTGCATATCTCTGATACTGCAAGTACCACAAAAAGGGGTATTATGTGGGGGGTGAAAAAACTACCTGTAGTTTTTCCTGAATCAGAGGAATTAAATGATGTATGTGATGAAGCGTGGGTTAACCCAGATAGAAAAATGCTAATTTCAAAAAAGTTATTAGCATTATACCCTTTCCCGCCAGAGGTTAGGGCGCGCTGGGAAACACCCCCTAGGGTGGATAAGGCGCTCACACGCTTATCAAAACAAGTGGCGTTACCGTCTCCTGATACGGCCGCCCTCAGGGATCCAGCGGATAGGAGACTGGAAACTACCCTAAAAAGTATATACACACATACTGGTGTTATACTGCGACCAGCCATCGCCTCAGCCTGGATGTGCAGTGCTGGGGTCGTCTGGTTGGATTCCCTGACTGAAAATATTGATACCCTGGATAGGGACAGTATTTTATTGACTATAGAGCAATTAAAGGATGCTTTCCTTTATATGCGAGATGCTCAGAGGAATATTTGCACTCTGGCATCGAGAGTAAATGCGATGTCCATATCTGCCAGAAGGAGTTTATGGACGCGACAGTGGTCAGGTGATGCGGATTCCAAACGACATATGGAAGTATTGCCGTATAAAGGGAAGGAATTATTTGGCGTCGGTCTATCGGATCTGGTGGCCACGGTAACTGCCGGAAAATCCACCTTTTTACCTCAGACCCCCTCCCAACAGAAAAAGACACCGTCTTTTCAGCCGCAGTCCTTTCGGTCCTATAAGAACAAGCGGACAAAGGGACAGTCATATCTGCCTCGGGGCAGAGGAAGGGGTAAGAGAGGGCAGCAAGCAGCCCCTGCCCAGGAACAGAAGCCCTCCCAGGGTTCTGCAAAGCCCTCAGCATGACGCTGGGGCCTTACAAGCGGACTCAGGAGCGGTGGGGGGTCGACTCAAGAATTTCAGCGCACAGTGGGCTTGCTCACAGGTGGACCCCTGGATTCTGCAGGTAGTATCTCAGGGTTACAGGTTGGAATTCGAGAAGTCTCCCCCTCGCCGGTTCCTAAAGTCTGTTTTGCCAACGTCTCCCTCAGACAGGGCGACGGTAATGGAAGCCATTCACAAGCTGTTTTCTCAGCAGGTGATAGTCAAGGTACCCCTCCTACAACAGGGAAAGGGGTATTACTCCACGCTATTTGTGGTACCGAAGCCGGACGGCTCGGTAAGACCTATTCTAAATCTGAAATCTTTGAACCTGTACATACAAAAATTCAAGTTCAAGATGGAGTCACTCAGAGCAGTGATAGCGAATCTGGAAGAAGGGGACTTTATGGTGTCCCTGGACATAAAGGATGCTTACCTGCATGTCCCAATTTGCTCTTCACATCAAGGGTACCTCAGGTTCGTGGTGCAAAACTGTCATTATCAGTTTCAGACGCTGCCGTTTGGATTGTCCACGGCACCTCGGGTCTTTACCAAGGTAATGGCCGAAATGATGATTCTTCTGCGAAGAAGAGGCGTATTAATTATCCCTTACTTGGACGATCTCCTGATAAGGGCAAGGTCCAGAGAACAGCTGGAGGACGGAGTAGCACTAACCCAACTAGTGCTGCAACAACACGGGTGGATTCTGAATTTTCCAAAATCTCAGTTGACCCCGACGACACGTCTGCTGTTCCTGGGAATGATTCTGGACACGGTTCAGAAAAAGGTGTTTCTTCCAGAGGAGAAAGCCAGGGAGTTATCCGAACTTGTCAGGAACCTCCTAAAACCAGGGACAGTGTCTGTGCATCAATGCACAAGAGTCCTGGGAAAGATGGTGTCTTCTTACGAAGCGATTCCATTCGGCAGATTCCACGCACGAACTTCTCAGTGGGATCTGCTGGACAAATGGTCCGGATCGCATCTGCAGATGCATCAGCGGATAACCTTATCGCCACGGACAAGGGTGTCTCTTCTGTGGTGGTTGCAGAGTGCTCATCTGTTAGAGGGCCGCAGATTCGGCATACAGGACTGGGTCCTGGTGACCACGGATGCCAGTCTGAGAGGCTGGGGAGCGGTCACACAGGGAAGAAACTTCCAGGGAGTATGGTCAAGCCTGGAGATGTCTCTTCACATAAATATACTGGAGCTAAGAGCGATTTACAATGCTCTAAGTCTGGCAAAACCCCTGCTTCAGGGTCAGCCGGTGTTGATCCAGTCGGACAACATCACGGCAGTCGCCCACGTAAACAGACAGGGCGGCACAAGAAGCAGGACAGCAATGGCAGAAGCTGCAAGGATTCTTCGCTGGGCGGAAGATCATGTGATAGCACTGTCAGCAGTATTCATTCCGGGAGTGGACAACTGGGAAGCAGACTTCCTCAGCAGACACGATCTACACCCGGGAGAGTGGGGACTTCATCCAGAAGTCTTCCACATGATCGTGAACCGTTGGGAAAAACCAATGGTGGATATGATGGCGTCCCGCCTCAACAAAAAACTGGACAGGTATTGCGCCAGGTCAAGAGACCCTCAGGCAATAGCTGTGGACGCTCTGGTAACACCGTGGGTGTTCCAGTCAGTGTATGTGTTCCCTCCTCTGCCTCTCATACCAAAAGTACTGAGAATTATACGGCAAAAGGGAGTAAGAACGATACTAGTGGCTCCGGATTGGCCAAGAAGAACTTGGTACCCGGAACTTCAAGAGATGCTCACGGAGGATCCGTGGCCTCTACCTCTAAGACGGGACCTGCTTCAGCAGGGACCGTGTCTATTCCAAGACTTACCGCGGCTGCGTTTGACGGCATGGCGGTTGAACGCCGAATTCTAAGGGAAAAAGGCATTCCGGAAGAGGTCATTCCTACACTGGTAAAAGCCAGGAAGGAGGTGACTGCACAACATTATCACCGCATTTGGAGAAAATATGTTGCGTGGTGTGAGGCCAGGAAGGCCCCCACGGAGGAATTTCAACTGGGTCGATTCCTACATTTCCTGCAAACAGGATTGTCTATGGGCCTCAAATTGGGGTCCATTAAGGTTCAAATTTCGGCCCTGTCGATTTTCTTCAAGAAAGAATTGGCTTCAGTTCCTGAAGTCCAGACTTTTGTAAAAGGAGTACTACATATACAGCCCCCGGTTGTGCCCCCAGTGGCACCGTGGGATCTTAATGTAGTCTTGGATTTTCTCAAATCCCATTGGTTTGAGCCGCTCAAATCGGTGGAGTTGAAGTATCTTACATGGAAAGTAACCATGCTACTGGCCCTGGCTTCAGCCAGGAGAGTATCAGAATTGGCGGCTTTATCATATAAGAGCCCATATCTGATTTTCCATACGGACAGGGCAGAACTGCGGACGCGTCCTCATTTTCTGCCTAAGGTGGTGTCAGCGTTTCACCTGAACCAGCCTATTGTGGTGCCTGCGGCTACTAACGATTTGGAGGATTCCAAGTTGTTGGACGTGGTCCGGGCATTGAAAATATATATTTCAAGAACGGCGGGAGTCAGAAAGTCTGACTCACTGTTTATATTGTATGCACCCAACAAACTGGGTGCTCCTGCTTCTAAGCAGACGATTGCTCATTGGATTTGTAGCACAATTCAACTTGCACATTCTGTGGCAGGCTTGCCACAACCTAAATCTGTCAAGGCCCATTCCACAAGGAAAGTGGGCTCATCCTGGGCGGCTGCCCGGGGGGTCTCGGCATTACAACTCTGCCGAGCTGCTACTTGGTCAGGGGCAAACACGTTTGCAAAATTCTACAAATTTGATACCCTGGCTGAGGAGGACCTTGAGTTCTCTCATTCGGTGCTGCAGAGTCATCCGCACTCTCCCGCCCGTTTGGGAGCTTTGGTATAATCCCCATGGTCCTGACGGAGTCCCCAGCATCCACTTAGGACGTTAGAGAAAATAAGAATTTACTTACCGATAATTCTATTTCTCGTAGTCCGTAGTGGATGCTGGGCGCCCATCCCAAGTGCGGATTGTCTGCAATACTTGTACATAGTTATTGTTACAAACAAATTCGGGTTGTTATTGTTGTGAGCCGTCTGTTCAGAGGCTCCTACGTTTGTCATACTGTTAACTGGGTTCAGATCACAAGTTATACGGTGTGATTGGTGTGGCTGGTATGAGTCTTACCCGGGATTCAATATCCTTCCTTATTGTGTACGCTCGTCCGGGCACAGTATCCTAACTGAGGCTTGGAGGAGGGTCATAGGGGGAGGAGCCAGTACACACCACCTAATCCTAAAGCTTTATTTTTGTGCCCTGTCTCCTGCGGAGCCGCTATCCCCCCATGGTCCTGACGGAGTCCCCAGCATCCACTACGGACTACGAGAAATAGAATTATCGGTAAGTAAATTCTTATTTTTGTAACTATCTATCCAAATTTAAACAAATACCTTACCAACCAAGGGATTATTTTCACCGGGACATGTGCTTTAATGAAAGTGATTTATATTGATCACTGTGTGAGATCTCAAATACTTGGTAATCCTTTTTTACTTATATTATGGACTTACAGTAGGTATACTGTACCCTGCTGGATTTATTTACTATTATTGATACCAGTGTTTATTTGCAGTTTGTAACTTTTCAGATACTTAGGGGTATATTCAATAAAAGTCGGATCCATACCGACATGCAGCTGTCGGAATGGATCCGACAAACCCTATTCAATGGACGGCCCCTGCTGTCAGTGGCTGCGGATGCAGGAGTGTAGATATCGGTGGACGTGAGCGGGACGGCGGCAGGGGTAAGCTGGGCCATGGGGGGAGCAGAGATCGGCGGCTGGCGGGGGTAGCTGGCTGCGGGGGGCATGTCTGTAGCGGCAGGGGGAGACGCTGCAGGGAGAGAGGTCTCCCCACAGCGCCTCCCCCTGCCGCCGCAGACATGTTCTTCCCGCAGCCAGCTCCCCCTGCTGGCCGCCGATCTCTGCTCCCCCCGCGGCCCGCAGCACCGCTTGTCTCCTCACCTCAATCTTGTTTTCAAGTTGGATCGAGTTTGTCGGAAAGGGGGCCAAAACCTGTCGGATTTGGCCCCATTTCCGACAGAAGCACGTGGATCGGCGGCTACTCTGCCGATCTACGTGTTTTCCGACAAGTCGGGAATTCCTGACTTGTTGGAAAAAATCAGCCCCTATTGAATAGGTCGGAACCCCTTCCGACCTATTTCTGTCGAAAGCTGCCGTCTTTCCGAAAAGACGGCAGCTTCCTCTTCTTCTGTATCTGTACTGTGTTGTCACTGGATACTGTCAGGAACCTTGTATTTTACCAGCAACATGCTGGTAGATGCCAATCCAAGAGCTGTATAGCAGCTCAGAGCTAGGAGATCCGGATGTAATAATGTCAGACATTTTGGAAAAGGTCAAACACACACACATCATTGGATGAACATAATGTAGTATATGTCTGCATCTCTTTCTCTCTAGTGTACAGCAGTCCACATCAGAATGTCGTGTTAGTTACTGAACTACACTATTTGAATATAAAGAAAAAATATTGATAACTGTATGGTATTATTATACAAAGTGTTATATGCAAATAGGGTCACACAACATGCCACTGTTGCCTGTAGTGCAGAGGAGGTGGGGCATGGGAGAAGAGACTCTGAGGGCTTGGTTCTGGATTAACAGGACCCTACAGTTCAGCTCAGGATATACAATATACTTTTGTAACTATATGTCCAAATTTAAACAAATACCTTACCAACCATTGTATAATGTCAGACTCTCTTAAGATACCTTTTCCAGTGGTGAGGCAGTGCACCAAGCATGCAGTTGCAGTCAGGCAGGAGCAGACTTTGGATGCACTGCAGCAGAGGAGGTGGGGCATGGGAGAAGAGACTCTGAGGGCTTGCTCACCCCACTGCACAGAGCATGCAGCAGCTGCAGTCCGGTAGAAAGCCGGAGATGCTGGCGGCACTGCAAAAAACAGGATGGATGTGTGGCACCGTGGAAGATGGTGCGTGTGTGCCCCTTTAAAGTTTGCTTACAGTGTCCGCAGCAGAGAAGGTGAAGTACTGGCACAGCAGGGGTTAAGCATAGACTAATCACATGGTCCTGATGTTGCTTGTGGATTGGACAAGGTAATCTGGGAGGAGCGGGAGAGGTGTTGGACATGCTGAGTGAGGAGCGGAGCAGGAGTCCGGTAACGGATGCAAACCGCATGGTCACGCTGGGTGGTAAGAGCAGTGTTGCAGAGCAGAAGCAGCGGGGTGCTACCGGGAAGCAGAGAGCTGGGTGAGTGAGTGTGAGATGTCACAGCCGAAGACCGGACACCGCCAGGCCTAGTTAAAGGCGCGGATGCTGCGGCCATCTTGTACAGGAAGCAACCCCTGAAACAGATCCAGATAGTGATCACCTTGACTGCAGAGTCCTGAGGGAGTAAATTGAGACGGCCATTGACATGAACCACGGGCAAACCAAACACCCAGCCTAAGTATCCAGTCTGTCACACGCTGTGCAGAATAAAGGGTGCGGATAGCATAGCGCCACATCTTACAAGTCAAATTTTGTTGGAAAATAGCAAAGGCAATTACCTCAGGTTTTAAGCACTATTGGGAAATAGGAGACTGAGGGTCTAATTCAGACTTGATCAGTGCTGTGCGTTTTCACACAGCAGCGGATCAGGTCTGAACTGCGCATGCGCCGTAGTGCGCCGGCGCATGCCAGAAAGCTGACAGCCGTATCAGCCCTGCGATCGCCTCTGCCTGGTTGACAGGCAGAGGCGTTGCTGGGCGGGAGAGGGCGGGCTGGCGCAGCCGCTGTGACCCTTACAGTGATGATTAGCTCCTTGCCAGCACGCAGGAGCTGCACTGGTAGTGAGCTACTCTTCAAGTACAAAAGCATCGCCGATGTGCATACTTTGGTACTTGTGCTGGGGGGGTCGGGCCTGCCATGCGGGGCGGACTAGATTTAGCACATCTACGATCTGGTCTGAATTAGGCCCTCAGTTATTTATGCAAGTGAGTTACTTTATCTGGAGACAGATATTGAGTTTAATTGCCCAAGAACCCCTTATTATAAAGCAAGTAGTGTAGTGTCCAGAGACACTACAATCCCATCGCTAGCTACCTCTTCTTTGGAATAAGACTGAGACACAGTGACATTACATTATTACAAACCAGGATTACTTGTGTATCGGTGTGCCATTTTGCAACGCTATGGCACCACAGGATTCTAAGAGAGCTCCAATGTCATTTGCCGATGAAGATTATAATTGGGTTAGGAAAAGCTAGAAATTTAGTAACTGTTATTGAAAAAGCGTGTTTGTCATTACTCTTCTCATCACCACATTATAGATAGAGATTATAATATGCCAATTTATGGGATTCAGTTGTATTGCATTTTAAATGATCCAATGTGTTGTGAACTGTAGTTAATTGTCCTCTCTTTATCTTCTTTCTATGTCCTAGTCTTCTTGTGACTATTTAATATTTTGTGCCAATTAACCAATCAACATCCTAAATCCAGAGATCATTGCGGCTCAGTAAAAAGACATCCTGTTGGAATTGTTGACTCACTCCTGTTTCGTATCAATCTATCCTGCCTCTCTGAGTAAGGTACTACAGAACAAGGGGGGTCATTCCGAGTTGTTCGCTCGCAAGCTGCTTTTAGCAGCTTTGCACACGCTAAGCCGCCGCCTGCTGGGAGTGAATCTTAGCTTATCAAATTTGCGAACAAAAGATTCGCAATATTGCGAAAAGACTTCTCTGTGCAGTTTCTGAGTAGCTCGAGACTTACTCTGCCAGTGCGATCAGTTCAGTGCTTGTCGTTCCTGGTTTGACGTCACAAACACACCCAGCGTTCGCCCAGACACTCCTCCGTTTCTCCAGCCACTCCCGCGTTTTTCCCAGAAACGGTAGCGTTTTTTCACACACACCCATAAAACGGCCAGTTTCCGCCCAGAAACACCCACTTCCTGTCAATCACATTACGATCACCAGAACGAAGAAAAAACCTCATAATGCCGTGAGTAAAATTCCTAACTGCATAGCAAATTTACTTGGCGCAGTCGCACTGCGGACATTGCGCATGCGCATTAGCGACTAATCGCTCTGTTGCGAAAAAAAAAAATAACGAGCGAACAACTCGGAATGACCCCCAAGGTACGGGGAGAAAGATTTCAGGGGAAAGGTCTGTCATGTAGCCACCCAACAATGGTGATACCTCTTTCAACCACTTAGACATACCCGTCAACCCTGGGGTGTTACAGATGCAGGATGTAGGAGAGAAGTCCAGCCAGCCTCATGAGGACGAGGTTGTATTCAAATAAAAAATAAATCTTTATTGGACATTAACATTTTCTGGACATTGCCATTCGGGATTAACTGCACTCTGGACAGGGGATCTGGTTTCTGGACTATACGGAGTATTCCCGGCTGGGTGGCAACCCTATCCCTCACACTGCCCTGCTATTTGCTGGACCAGGAATCATATCAATTGATGTGCACAAATCAACCTGCTAAATGATGATAATTACATAATATTACAATATAGCAATTTAATAAAGTACACACCTAGGGGTATATTTACTAAAGTGCGGGTTTCAGATTTAGCTATTATCTTCTAGAAGGTGCTAGACAAATGGTATGTAGGATCAAATGCGGTAGACCACAGGGTTACTTGAGGTCACTCCTGTTGGTGACCTCAATTAACCCTGCGGTCTACAGCAGACCGCAGAGTTCCCATCATAGACTGTACTGGGGATTGTGATCCTCCATTGTAGCCTATGCACTCCGTCTGATTGACAGGCAGGGAGTGCATAGCCAGTCGGGAGAGTGCTATGACGTGGTGCTCCCTGATTGGCTGGCGGGTCCCCCAGTGACAGGAGTCACAAGGGGTGCCAGCATTCAGGGAAAGGGGATCCCTGTGTAAACGGATTCCCTTCAGTTGCGTAGTCCGTTTTTTTCTTCTTCTTTTTTTTAACCCCTGGATGCCTACATGGAACAAAAAGGACGATCTACACTGGATATTAGGTGAGTATTTTTTTATTTTTTTTCTACAGGTACCCTAATGGATTTTACTGGAGAAGGGGATTTGAATGGTGGCGTGGGATGTAGGTAAGTATGTGTAAGTGTGTATGAGTGTGTTAAGGTGCATACACACGGTGAGATATTGACTATGCACGATTTTGACTATGCTATTTCCCTTGTACTTTCTGTACTTTCGATTTTGACTATGTATTTTGAACTACTGTAGATAGCGGGAGAGAGCATCGGGATTGAATCGGGATTGCAAGGTGGCTTACACCTTGCGATTTGCACTAACTTTCCTTGTGATTTTGACTATATAGTCAAAATCAAAAGGAGAAATCTCCCTGTGTGTACACACCTTAAGTGTGTGTTAATAAAATGTTACTTTCACGGTGTTTGTGTGTTTATTGTAATATTTCTTTTGTTGTGGAGCTACAGGTACCAGCGAGCCCTTTAATGCCCCGCATGCTGGTACCAGGGAAAGCCTTGGCCTTCATCCGTGGCCCTTGGGTGCCTGGAGGGGGTACACTTTTATTGTAGGGGTCCCTACTCCCCCAGGCAACCCGGCCAGGGGTGACTATTTGGGGGGTGATGCTGCGGCCGCAGGGACCTATATAAAAGTGTCCCACGGCTGTGGCATTACCTCCCTGGCTAGTGGCGCCCGGTGCTGGTTGCAAAAATACGGGGAACCCCTACTTCTTATTTCCCCCGTATTTTGGATCCAGGACCTGTCCAAGAGCCCAGTGCTGGTTGTTAAAATATGAGGAACCATGGTCATTTTTTCTCTCCGTATTTTTGCAACCAGGATCGGCTCAAAGAGCCCGGGGCTGGATATGCTTGTGAGTGTGTGTGTGTGTGTGGGGGGGGGGGGGGGGGGGGAACTGCACGTCTTTTGTTTTATACTTTTGTAAACTCTATCTCTACTTTTACAAACAGAAGCATGTACAGAGCTCACTGATCTGTGCATGCTTCTGTCAAAATTTGCACCTTGAAATGCAACTCTCTTTACATTGTTTGAGTTTAACCACTAGGTTTCAGGTCTGTATTTTTACCAGACCTCACATGCAGATAAAGTTTTTTTAGAAATGATCGCACTGCATTACATTTGTGAGTTGCACCGCCAACCCGCACCTTCCCAAAGTGCGAGAAGGTGCGAGTTGGAATATGACTACAAACTTGCACCACATTATATCCTGGATGTAGAATCTGATTGGTTGCTATGGGCAACATCTCAATTTCCATAAACCAGCATTTTAGTAAATATAGCCCCTAGTCTCTCAGAAAGAACTGGATGCGTTTTAAATAAAAACAGCAGACGAAAAATGTGTGCTACAAAAGAGAAGCAATTACATCTGTGTGCTGAACAGCACATGGGCCCTCATTCCGAGTTGTTCGCTCGGTATTTTTCATCGCATCGCAGTGAAAATCCGCTTAGTACGCATGCGCAATGTTCGCACTGCGACTGCGCCAAGTAACTTTACTATGAAGAAAGTAATTTTACTCACGGCTTTTTCTTCGCTCCGGCGATCGTAATGTGATTGACAGGAAATGGGTGTTACTGGGCGGATACACGGCGTTTCAGGGGCGTGTGGCTGAAAACGCTACCGTTTCCGGAAAAAACGCAGGAGTGGCCGGGGAAACGGTGGGAGTGCCTGGGCGAACGCTGGGTGTGTTTGTGACGTCAACCAGGAACGACAAGCACTGAAATGATCGCACAGGCAGAGTAAGTCTGGAGCTACTCTGAAACTGCTAACTCGTTTGTAATCGCAATATTGCGCGTACGTCGGTCGCAATTTTAAGAAGCTAAGATTCACTCCCAGTAGGCGGCGGCTTAGCGTGTGTAACTCTGCTACATTCGCCTTGCGAGCGAACAACTCGGAATGAGGGCCCTGGTATGTAATCACTGACTCCACATACAACGTAAGACATGTGGGCCGTTTGAAGATACCATAAAAGTGGTAGAAGTGAGTGATCAAAATGACAGTAACCTGGTGGTAACTGGAGTTTTTATGTTAAATGTTTAAAATATAAAAAAATAATAATAATAATAATAATAATAATAATAATTTATATATATATATATATATATATATATATATATTTAAAAATCAACATGCCTTCTCTGGTAAAAGTGCTTACCAGCACCAATGCTCATTTCCTAGGCTGGTATTGGCTATTTCGTGGGAAAATTAGCGTGGGGTCCCCGTGAAAAAACAGCACTAGGCTATGACATTCTGGACTGGTAACATGGAGTTCAATGATACGTTTGTCACTACCAAGGTCCATGCTGATAATGATCATGCATCTTGCACAGAAATTAGGCCCCCGCAGTAGATATACCTCCTGGCCAGTGTTGGACTGGGGCATGAAGGGCCCACTGGGGGGATGCTGTTGTAGGGGCCCATGCTTAAGGGTGTGGCCAGGCTCCAGTGGAGGTGTGGCCAGGCTCCAGTGGAGGTGTGGCTAACCATTACAGAGTACATGTTCTGTGCCCCTTGATAAATATATAACAAACCCTATTCTTGTGAAGTACAATGTAACATATGCTTAATGCATAACTCAAGTGCACCTGGATAAAGTCTGGAACCTAGTCCCCAGAGGAGGAGGGCCCACAGGCAGTGGGGCCCACCGGTGGTTTCCCCTGTTCCCCTGTGGGCCAGTCCTACCCTGCTCCTGGCAGATGTGTCTGAAGGTGCTTCCCCTCTGAATGTGTTGCAAATACATGAGCATGGCCAATATGAGAGTGCCCTATGCTTGCCCACCCCTTCCCAGCCCCATTCTGATCTCTATGTGTACAGAGCTGACTGGAGATGTTCGGGTTCGGATTTACTCTGCTCTTTTTCCCAAAATAGCGCAAGTTCAGATTTATCTAGATTTCCTTACTGGCTATCCAAAACATGTGAGAGCCGATATCCAATAAGATGCCGTTTTTATATATGTGATAGAACAACATAATGCCAAAGATGGCACTGTTAAGCTCACTCTATTAGTAATAGTCAAGTACATTTTTACAGCTGGGTACACAGTAGACAATATAGTGGACGATGTGCCCGATTCTGAAACATCATTCACGATATCATCTAGTGTGTACCCACTTTACCATCAACGATGCGTGCTCTGGCGGGTTGCTAGCGACATTGTCTATCGGCTGTACATGCAGCTCAATCTGGCTATGTCGCAAGTAATGCCATGCTGCCAAACGCAGCATGACCCTATTCCTCCCCCCGCCACTGCTCCGTTGCAGCTGACATCAGCAAGAGTGTATGCATTTGAAAAAATGTCAGCACCCAGCCAGGTACTGTTGCCACCGATATTGCCGAGTACACACATCGTAAAGTGTGTACCCGGTATTGATCACTAAGGAAGATGCTTTGGTAGACACTTCTCTCTAAAGATACAGATCGTAATAACCTTTTACATATGGAGAATTTTCATCTCAAACCGTTATGCAGGGAGTTACCCTGTTCACAATTATTACGTGTTCAACAGATGAGATCCTGCTGTAGCTGAAACTCAAATGAACACTATGGTTAGGCCATTGCAAGAAAGGAGATATAGGGCCTAATTCAGCTTCACACACTGTTCCTGAAGACCTGCACATGCACAGTAGACTCTAGCACAGTGCCAGAGTCTACTAGCAATTGTGCCACAGAGAGAGGAAAGAGTCTGCGCAAAGACTGCACACAGACCCTTTCCTCTCTTCAAACACTCCTGCTCCCTCTAGCCCTCATCAGGAGACAGCTAAAACATGCTAATAATGCAAGTAACAGATGGCGTTCCTTATTATAAAGGATCTTTGAAAATGACCATGTTTTCTAACATAATAAATGGTGATAAGGTCCAATTATTAAATCATTATTCTATAATGGCTGATTTAGCAAGTGAAAAATCTGTAATATCTCTTATGTTAAACCCTTCAATAGTGACAATACTTATTTTTCAAGAAAATATGACATTCATTTTTGCAATATTTTTACATTAACAAATAGACCTCTCACTATTAACACTGTCAGGTCAGATCCCTACTATATCATTAGGTGTATGTCTACACATTTCTGATATACGCCTGACAGAGACATACTGAAGGTTGGCTCTACCATTAGGCAGCTGTCTAGGGTTCCGAGTTATGGGGGTCGCCAGTGAGTGTGCCTATAACAAAATCAAGGATGCATCTGAGACAGACATCCTTGTTGTACTTAATGCAGGTGTTGGCTGTGGAACGTATAAAACACCACCTCCTCACTTTTATCGGAGTGACGGTGAATTGGGTATTGGGGGCAGTAGGCTGAAGTTCTGCCTAGGGTGCTGATAAACCTTGCATCAGCCCTGGACATACTGCAGTTTTGGAAGATGGAAGTACTGGAACCAGGTGCTCCTCAACATACAGTACACATGCACTGAGTCTATAACACACATTTTCTGCAACAGTATCTTTATGTGAGTGTTCAGAGCATGAAATGCGTTGAACTCTAATGAGCCCCTAAATGTAATATAAGAAAATATATATTTGAAGTGTCTAGTGCAAAAGTTCTCAACCCTAATCCTAAAGTACCACCAAAAGGTAATGTATTGTGGATTTCTTTAATCATGTACAGGTGAGTTTATCTACAGTATTTTGCTGGGTCAGTAATTATCCCACCTAGTTCCAAAGCATGACCTGTTAGTGGTGACCTGTTAGGATTGTGGTTAAGAACTCACGGTCTAGTGCAGTGGTTCTCAAACTTTCTCAGTTCATGGCTTTATTGTCTCAAAATTTTTTCATGGCACCGTAAGGCTAAGGGATATATTCAGTTAGCGTTGAGGTTCCATTGAAACTTCTCATACTAACGTAACACTAGCAAAAACAAGCAAGGTTCTCTTACAATAATAATCTCTTATGTGTGCAGTGCTTGATTGAATCTCACACCCACTTGTGTCTCTCCATAGCCACAGCTCCCCTCCTCACCTGTTGCCTCCACAGCTTCAGATCCCCCCCCATGTCTCTCCATGGCCTGAGATCCCCCCATTGTGTCTCTACATCCATAGTCACAACTCCAGCCACCATATCTCTCCATAGCCACAGCTTCCGTCCCCACCACCTGTTGTCTCCACAGCTTCAGCTTCTCCCACCCATCTCTATCCATGGCCTGAGATCCCCCCATTGTTTCTCTCCACCCCATATCTCTCCATAGCCATAACTCCCCCCCCCCCTCTGCATCTCTACAGCCTCAGCTCCCTCCGTTTCTCTCCATGTCCTGAGATCCCCCCCCCCCCCTTCATGTCCTGAGTTCCCCCCTCTCCAGCTTTACTTCCCAGCCTGTGTCTTTCTATGATCTTATTTCACTTTACTCTACTGATTACTTTTGCACACATAAAACATCCTGTACATGTGCTAAGATCTGGTTATAGCTGAAATTCACCTTTGTGGAATAAATAGAATGCCTTGTCTACATGTCATCATTATATACAATCTCCAGCAGCCATTCACAGTGGATGTTCCAGTCCATACATACGTGCGCCTGCTGCTGGACTGTCGCCGGGCCTGCTGTTCAATCAACACATCACTGTCTGGCCCCGGGTGGAATGAGAATGGAGGGGGTAGATCTGGCAATGCACAGCAAGTGCAGACCTCTCTGTAGCTATGGCTAAAGCAGTGCACGAATCATTTAATTTGACCACCAGGCTGCGGTACCCCTGTAAGTGCGCTGTGGCACCCCAGGGTGCACCATCACATAGTTTCAGAAACGATGATCTACTGTAGAATGTTCAATTACAAAAATCTAGAATGTTCAATTGAACTCTATAGAACTTTTTATTTGGAATATGATAGTTTTGCTTTAATGGAGTATTCAAGATTTCTACATCAACTTAAGACTAACATAAACTCAACAATAAACATATATTACCTTAATATATAAATTATATTTTCCATTATATCTGAGCTCTATAGGTGACACATTATATGTTTTCCAGTAGATTATACAGTATATTGTATACCTATTATAATAACACATCTGTGTTCTTGTATCTACCCGAAGCATGAGGGACTGTACTTTGCACAGGAGGTTTGTTCACATGTCCTCAGTTACAGGATCAGTAAGCCACGTGTATGTTGGTTCCTGTGTAATGGTCACAACACTGACTCTTCTGGGAAAGAGTTCAGTCCTATGGCTAGGATATACAACTAACTCCAAATGTGAATCAGTCTACATCTGCAGTGTATGGCTGCAAATGTATCATATCTGGAGCATCATAGTCAAGTGTCCCACCAAAGTCTGTGGCATAGGTTTCTCCAAGGCATTGGTTTCTTTAAGCCAAGTCTGTGACGTTACCATGGGCATCTTTGGGCAGCAAAAAATCCAATTTTAGGTCTCGATGAATTTTTCCCCTAGTATGCAGGCACTACAATTCACAAAGTAGTTCATCAGCTATACATTTTATGGTGCGAGGTTGAGTCATACTGTAAGGTCCCATTCATGAAATAACGCAAATCCCATCTGCCAGCCAGTACCATTATGTAATATGATAACTCTCTGTGTGGAAGGCTGCATAACTGTGGATCAGAAAAATGCTCTCCTAATCCAACTCAAGAACCCAAAACTCAACCAAACTATCCCCATATTTGATTAATACTCCCTTCTTTAAGATTTTAACTGCCACTCTTTCTCTATGCATAGCATCTGTTGCCAGCATCACCTGGTTAAACAGGGGGGAATTAAAATGTTTGAAAAGTCAGTTGGGTGTCTGCATTTTCCTATCTAATAGACAGACACCCAACCAACATAGTGTCTTCGCTTTGGGGGCTAGGGAGCAGAGTTCAGTGTTTTTCTGAAGTTTGGAGAGTCAGTGGGATTTGACGTCGGCTAATGTTTAGCTTGAATTGGTCTTTTTTTTTTGTTTTGTTTTATAGAATATTTTTTTTTTAGAAATTCAGCAAACCTGCCCCAGTGGCTCTGTGCAATCGCTATGATTGATTTACTTTTGGTTAACTCTGTCTCGGAAAATTCTGTCTGACCTGTCCAATCTCTCCGCCGTCTCTTCTGCTCCAGTGTCTGTGTAGAGCTACGCCAAATGCTCTGTACAGGTTTAGCCTAACCTGCCTGCTTTCTATTGCATCTCCCTGCCTTTTTGTCTGTTTTCCTGGGAGTATCCTTTCTTTCTCTATCTTCTTTCCTGTTTCTTAGCTTCTTCTTTCTGCATCTACCTGCTTCTTTCTCTGTCATCTTCAATGTCTTCCTTCTGTCTCTATAGTGGGAAAGGATATAAATCAAATTGTAGTCACTTCCTGTGATTTCAGTAACTATATAGCTAACACAAGGATTCATGCACACACACTCTTCTACATCCTGCACGTGCTGACAAAACAAATCTGTATTCTCCCAACAACATGGATATAAGGCTCAGGGGGAGATATATCAACGTTTGGAAAGAGAGAAAGTACCTGCCAATCAGCTTCGTACTGTAATTCTACATGTTATGCTACAAAAATCAGGGAAAACGCAGGATTATCTTGGGGGGTTTCCGTCCGTCCGTCGTGTATGTGTAATATATATACAGTATATATATATATATATATATATATATATATATATACACACACACACAAACACAAAGTTCAGCACTCACCAAAGCAAGCTCACTTATTTTTCACAACATCTATAAATAAATTATGGGGGTTTAGTTAGTGAATTGGCCAATGCACGGAAGGCTGCAAACCGCTCACCAAGGTACCCCATCTTCATGCAGGTCCTACACTATCACAAATTCTCAAAAATTAAAACCTAGCAACTGTATCACATATAATATAACTGCAAATATGCCCACTTGGTTTACTGTGTATCTGCCAAATACTCCATGGCTTTTAAAGGTACACTAGTCACCTGACACTGGCTGATAAATTACTAAAGAACAGCTGACCCAGGTTTAAGATAATTGGGCTTGCATAGGGGTGCATGAACAAAGCTTGTGGCCACAGTTAATGAGTTAACCAAAGATTAACCCTACAATATACCAACAAATATAAAACCACAGCACTCACCACCCCAGAAGCGGGGTGCAGTGTCTGCACTCACCACTCATAGGGTGGGGTGCATGTAGCCCATGGCCACCTACTTAACAATATACAAACAGAAAGTTCAGCACTCACCAAAGCAAGCTCACTTATTTACTTACAACGTCAATTATTTATTGATGTTGTGAAGATAAGTGAGCTTGCTTTGGTGAGTGCTGTGGTTTTATATTTGTTGGTATATATATATATATATATATATATATATATATACATACACAGAGGCGGATTGGCCATAGGGCTTACAGGGAAGATTTCTGGTGGGCCGACGCACCCGTGGGGCCTGTTTAGTTTGCGGACTTGTGGTCCTTTTTATAGACATAATGAATAAGATGCAAAATAATTTGCATATATGAAAATGACTTTGCCACTTAGCCTGTGATTGCAGATGATCTAGTGTATGCTCTGTCTGCCTGCTTGGCTGACATATAAGATTGAGTGAATAGTGATTGGGATATGGTTGGTGTTGGTGTAATAAGCAAGAAAATATATATTTCTAAAGAATGATATAGTTTCCAAAATTCTGAAGGTGTATCATATAATGTGCTCATAATATTTAATTTTATTTCCTTTTAACTTCCCCCTTGATGCTTTTTGTTCCCAATCCGTCCCTGTGTATATATATATATATATATATATATATATATATATATATGTAGTATTAGTAAGATATGCAATTGCGCCTGAGGTGAAAAACATAATAATTATTGATTGGAATGCATATGATTCTTTTGAAAACAGGTTGCTCTGCTGGTCAAAGATGAACATCTGTTCTACATGATAATTTAACTATTGTTGTAGAGAGGTGGTGGAACTCACACCCCCACCCCCCCCCCCCTTCCCCGGCGCTCATGCCATAAAGGTATTGCGCGTGCCCCAAAAAGGGGCGTGGTCTAAAAAGAAAGGGGCATGGTCACACAATAGTAATAATGCCCACAGTAGTACACCCCCAATACACCTAATGCAGACAGTAGTAGCACCCCGTAATACACAATGCCCACAGCAGTAGCACCCCTTTGACAATGCCCACAGTAGTACTGCTCCTTATACAATGTCCGCTGTACTGGTAGTGCCCACAGTGGTAGTGCCCCTTATATAGAGCCCATAGTAGTGGTGCCCCTTATGCAATGCCCCCAGTAGTAGTGCCCGTTATGTCCCCAGGAATGATGCCCCTTATGAAGTGACCCCTTTACAATGCCCTCATTAGTAGTGACCCCATTAGTATTGCCCTTAACGGAAATGCCCCTGTGTAGTATTGCTCCCAGTAGTAATGTCGCCTGTAGAAATGCCCCCAGTCGTTTAGCCCATATAGTTTGCCCCAAGTAGTAATGCCCCCATTAGTAATGCGCCCCTGTAGTTATGCCCCCAGTAGCAATGCGCCCCTGTAGTTTATCCCCATGTAGTTTGCCCCTGTAGTTATGCCCCCAGTAGTAATGCGCCCCTGTAGTTTAGCCCCATGTAGTTTGCCCCCAGTAGTTTGCGCCAAGTAGTAATGCCCCCAGTACTTTAGCCCCTGTAGTTATGCCCCCAGTAGTAATGCCCCTGTAGTTATACCCCCAGTAGTAATGCGCCCCTGTAGTAATGCGCCCCTTTAGTTAAGCCCCATGTAATTTGCCCTCAGTAGTTTGCGCCAAATAGTAATGCCCCCAGTAGTTTAGCCCCTGTAGTTATACCCCCAGTAGTAATGCGCCCCAGTAGTTATGTCCCCAGTAGTATTGTGCCCCTGTAGTTATGCCCTCAGTAGTAATGCTCCCCTGTAAGTTTGCCCCATGTAGTTTGCCCCCAGTAGCTTGCCCCAAGTATTAATGCCCCCAGTAGTTTAGCCCCTGTAGTAATGCCCCCAGTAGTAATGCCCCTGTAGTTATACCCCCAGTTGTAATGCGCCCCTGTAGTTATGCCCCCACTAGTAATGTGCCCCTGTAGTTATGCCCTCAGTAGTAATGCACCCTGTAGTTATGCCCTCAGTAGTAATGCGCCCCTGCAGGTTTGCCCCATGTGGTTTGCCCCAAGTAGCTTGCCCCCAGTAGCTTGCCCCCAGTATTAATGCCCCTGTAGTTATACCCCCAGTAGTAATGTGCCCCTGTAGTTATGCCCCCACTAGTAATGTGCCCCTGTAGTTATACCCCCAGTAGTAATGCGCCCCTGTAGTTATACCCCCACTAGTAATGTGCCCCTGTAGTTATGCCCTCAGTAGTAATGCGCCCCTGTAGGTTTGCCCCCAGTGGTTTGCCCCCAGTAGTTTGCCCCAAGTAGTAATGCCCCCAGTAGCTTGCCCTTTCTTAGTTAGCCCCTGTAGTTTAGCCCCCCTGTAGTTATGCCCCCAGTAGTAGTCACACGTTGAAAAAACAAAAAAAACACCATACTTACCAATCCCCGCTCCCGCTGTGATCCTCCTGGCGTCCGCTTCACTCCGCTCCCCAGCACTATGAGAGAGACGTCATGATGTTTCTCTCACAGCACGCACTGAGCCGGGAGCCGGAAGCAGGAGCTCAGTAGTGAGCTCCTGCCGTCGGCTGTGTAGGGAGAGCCGGGCGCAGCTGATAACACAATAACAGCGGGCGCCCGGCATCTCCATGCGGCGCCGGCACACATCGAGTTAGGTGAGCCGGAGGAGGCGGAACTGCGTTCCGTCTCCAAGTGGAACTGACGGAACGCAGTTCCGCCCCTTTCCGGCTCACTTTAACCCCTGGATATGAGAGTCTGAAATATGTCCACTCTGAGGGTGGGGTCCCACCTCTCTATTGAGTGGATAATAAGGGTCATTCCGATCATGCGATCATGTTCCTACTCTGAATTAAACGCATTGTGATACTTTCTTCCCCCTATGTTCCTCCTCCCGCTTTTTTTTTTTTTTTTTCCAATTTCTATGTTCATGTTTTGTGTTAAGGAAAACACATCTGCATGCTTAGTTAAATTATCCTGTATAACAGATGTTCATCTTTGACCAGTAAATCAACCTGTTTTCAAAATGTATATTATATTTTTCACCTGAGGCGCAATTGCAAATCTAACTAATAATATATTAATTTCTGTGAAGCTCAACAGGGTAGCTTCACCTGCAATCTGCTGCCACAAACCTATAGCCCTATAAGTGAGCACAAGGTATACAATTTAGAACTAATATATATATATATATATATATATATATATACATACACACACACACTTCTGTACATATACATACATACACACACACAGCATACATACTGTACATACATACACACATAGCATACATACAAAAACATATATTCATAAATACATGGCGCTTACAAGCACTCTGCAGACACATATAGAGAGCATACATACACACACACACACACACACCATACATAAACAAACACACACACACACACACACACACACACACACACACACACACACCATACATAAACAAACACACACACACACACACACACACACACACACACACACACACACACACACACACACACACACACACATAGCATGCATGCACACACACAGAATATACACTGTGAGAGGAGGAATCAGAAGTAGGTAAGTATGCATATAGCATATACACACACATAGAATTCATACATTCAGCATATACATACAGCATACATGCATACAGCATACATACACATAGCATATACACACACAGCACACCCCCTCCCCCCCTCAAACATCAGCACAGTGGATGCCTCATCTGGCCACCATAACTAAGCCTCCAGCATATGAAACACACCTGCTCAGCTGCAGTGCAGAGGAAAGTCATTTACTGCCTCATCCGGCCAGCTTGCTCTCCCACATAGTCACATGGGAGAACTGCCTGGGAGGAGCTGCATGCTGCCTCTGCAGCTAACTCCAGTGGCAAACGCAGGATTTGCATGGGTGGGTTTCCAGAACTGGGTGGAGCCAAGCACGGGGGTGGGGACTGAGGCGACCCAGTATATGATGGGTCCGTAAAAACTAGTGTGTCTGTGTATATATATATATATATATATATATATCTACACACATATATATATCATATATACACCTCTCTCTCTCTCTCTCTATATATATATATATATATATACACACACACACACACATATATATATATAATATATATACATATACACATATACATATTAAACATGCATATTTATAAAGTACACATATATATACACACACATGTATATATATATATATATATATATATATATCATATGTGTGTGTGTGTTTATATGTATGTATTTACATGTGTATATATCATACTTGCCTACTCTCCCGGAATGGCCGGGAGGCTCCCGAAAATTGGGTGACCCTCCCGGCCCCCCGGAAGAGCAGGCAAGTCTCCCGGAACCAGGGGTCCCCCTGCCCGTCCGCCCACTTACTGTGTAAAGTGGGCGGTCTGGGCAGTTGATGGCGCGATTCTTGCTGAATCGCGTCATCATAGCCACGCCCCCTGCAGTGTAATGCCGGGGATCGCGGCATTACAGAGCGGGGGGCGTGCCTTAAAGGATGTGCCAATGTAACTCCACCCCCATCCCGCCTCCGGTCCACCTCCTCCCCACGTCACAGCCCTCCCCTGCCCCCCTGCTGAGCCGACCTGGCTGCTCTCTCCCGCAGAGCAGCCAGAATGTCGGCAAGTATGGTATATATGTATGCACATGGATATATATGTACTATAATTAAAACAAAGTAAACTTTTATTAAGCACTGATAAGTACCAGCAGGAAGACAGCAGGCATAATAATAGTCATGCAGAAATAAAAAAAAA
Source organism: Pseudophryne corroboree (assembly GCF_028390025.1). Lineage (NCBI taxonomy): Eukaryota > Metazoa > Chordata > Amphibia > Anura > Myobatrachidae > Pseudophryne > Pseudophryne corroboree. Next base: position 348,042,975 of record NC_086451.1, read on the forward strand.
CCTAAAAAAAACAAAAAAAATAATTATTTTTTTTTAGTGAGGGGGGTTTCTGGGTGCACGGAAACCCCCCCTGCGTGCGCCACTGAGCTCCTCCTACACTCAGCTAGCCTGACTCCTCAGTCAGTGTAATAGGACAGCCCGTCTGAGGTGCTGATTAAAAATAAATAAACAAAAATCGGTCATCTGCAACAAAGGATCGGTGGGCGTGGGATTCTAGGTACTTGGAAACCCACCCCGTGTGCGCGTATTAAAATGACAGGAGTTCTATGGTTGGTACTTTATATCTTTCCATTTTATCTCTCTAAAAGATTTGATAAATCTCCCCCTGGGACTGATTTATTTACAATATTTTTACAGAAATTATGTGAAAAAGGACGTTTTCACACCCTTTTCACATTATTTTAGTATCACCTGGATATATTAAAGCATACCTCCCAACATGCCAACTAGAGATGAGCGAGTTCGGTTTCTCGGAAACCGAACCCCCCCGAGCTTCACCCTTTTTACACGGGTCCGAGGCAGGTTCGAACCTTCCCGCCTTGCTCGGCTAACCCGAGCGCGCCCGAACGTCATCATCCCGCTGTCGGATTCTCGCGAGATTCGGATTCTATATAAGCAGCCGCGCGTCGCCGCCATTTTCACTCGTGCATTGGAGATGATAGGGAGAGGACGTGGCTGGCGTCCTCTCCGTTTATTGTTGAACTTGATTGCTTTATTGCTTAATTGTGGGGAGGACTGGGGAGCAGCTGTTAGGAGGAGTACAGTGCAGAGTTTTGCTGATAAGTGACCACCAGTTTTTATCCGTTCTCTGCCTGAAAAAAACGCTCCATACCATATCTGTGCTCAGTGTGCTGCATAATATATCTGTGCTGAGTGCTCACACTGCTTAATTGTGGGGACTGGGGAGCAGCTGTATTATATAGCAGGAGTACAGTGCAGAGTTTTGCTGACAGTGACCACCAGTATACGTTGTCTGCCTGAAAAACACTCCATATCTGTGCTCAGTGTGCTGCTTTATTGTGGGGACTGGGGACCACCAGAATAATTAATATTATATAGGAGGAGTACAGTGCAGAGTGCACTGCTGTACACCTACCTCTGTGTTGTCATCCATTAAGTATACTATCCATCTACATTCTATACCTGTGGTGCATTTTAGTTTTGCAGTTTGCTGACACAGTGACCACCAGTATACTATATATAGCAGTACGGTAGGCCACTGCTGTACCTACCTCTGTGTCGTCATCCATTAAGTATACTATCCATCTACATTCTATACCTGTGGTGCATTTTAGATTTGCAGTTTGCTGACACAGTGACCACCAGTATACTATATATAGCAGTACGGTAGGCCACTGCTGTACCTACCTCTGTGTCGTCATCCATTAGGTATACTATCCATCTACATTCTATACCTGTGGTGCATTTTAGTTTTGCAGTTTGCTGACACAGTGACCACCAGTATACTATATATAGCAGTACGGTAGGCCACTGCTGTACCTACCTCTGTGTCGTCATCCATTAAGTATACTATCCATCTACATTCTATACCTGTGGTGCATTTTAGTTTTGCAGTTTGCTGACACAGTGACCACCAGTATACTATATATAGCAGTACGGTAGGCCACTGCTGTACCTACCTCTGTGTCGTCATTCATTAAGTATACTATCCATCTACATTCTATACCTGTGGTGCATTTTAGTTTTGCAGTTTGCTGACACAGTGACCACCAGTATACTATATATATATAGCAGTACGGTACGGAAGGCCACTGCTGTACCTACCTCTGTGTCGTCATTAAGTATACTATCCATCTACATTCTATACCTGTGGTGCGCCTCTTTTTTTTCTTTGCATCATGTGCTGTTTGGGGACAATTTTTTTGAAGTGCCATCCTGCCTGACACTGCAGTGCCACTCCTAGATGGGCCAGGTGTTTGTGTCAGCCACTTGTGTCGCTTAGCTTAGTCACACAGCGACCTTGGTGCGCCTCTTTTTTTCTTTGCATCATGTGCTGTTTGGGGACAATTTTTTGGAAGTGCCATCCTGCCTGACACTGCAGTGCCACTCCTAGGTGGGCCAGGTGTTTGTGTCGGCCACTTGTGTCGCTTAGCTTAGTCAAACAGCCACCTTGGTGCGCCTCTTTTTTTCTTTGCATCATGTGCTGTTTGGGGACAATTTTTTTGAAGTGCCATCCTGCCTGACACTGCAGTGCCACTCCTAGATGGGCCAGGTGTTTGTGTCGGCCACTTGTGTTGCTTAGCTTAGTCAAACAGCCACCTTGGTGCGCCTCTTTTTTTCTTTGCATCATGTGCTGTTTGGGGACAATTTTTTTGAAGTGCCATCCTGCCTGACACTGCAGTGCCACTCCTAGATGGGCCAGGTGTTTGTGTCGGCCACTTGTGTCGCTTAGCTTAGTCACACAGCGACCTTGGTGCGCCTCTTTTTTTCTTTGCATCATGTGCTGTTTGGGGACAATTTTTGGGAAGTGCCATCCTGCCTGACACTGCAGTGCTACTCCTAGATGGGCCAGGTGTTTGTGTCGGCCACTTGTGTCGCTTAGCTTAGCCATCCAGCGACCTTGGTGCACCTCTTTTTTTCTTTGCATCATGTGCTGTTTGGGGACAATTTTTTGGAAGTGCCATCCTGTCTTGATTGACACTGCAGTGCCACTCCTAGATGGGCCAGGTGTTTGTGTCGGCCACTTGTGTCGCTTAGCTTAGTCAAACAGCCACCTTGGTGCGCCTCTTTTTTTCTTTGCATCATGTGCTGTTTGGGGACAATTTTTTGGAAGTGCCATCCTGTCTTGATTGACACTGCAGTGCCACTCCTAGATGGGCCAGGTGTTTGTGTCGGCCACTTGTGTCGCTTAGCTTAGCCATCCAGCGACCTCGGTGCAAATTTTAGGACTAAAAATAATATTGTGAGGTGTTCAGAATAGACTGGAAATGAGTGGAAATTATGGTAATTGAGGTTAATAATACTATGGGATCAAAATGACCCCCAAATTCTATGATTTAAGCTGTTTTTTAGGGTTTTTTGAAAAAAACACCCGAATCCAAAACACACCCGAATCCGACAAAAAAATTTCGGTGAGGTTTTGCCAAAACGCGTACGAATCCAAAACACGGCCGCGGAACCGAATCCAAAACCAAAACACAAAACCTGAAAAATGTCCGGTGCACATCACTAATACCAACATGATTCTCTCCAGGAGGGATAGAATGCTCTACTTCTGGACTTTTCTTTATGATTGCCGGCACCTGTTTTGAACAGGTAAACGGATAAGAAAGGTGTTTCACCATCTTCAGATAGCGTAATCAGAGGGCTCACTGCTAATCCTGTACTCCTGTACATCTTTCTCTGTCCGCTGACAGAGAAAAAAGTGCAGGGACCCAGCAGTATGATCATCAATGTATGTCCGTCAAGCTGGTCACAGTGTAAAAAAAAAAAAATGTTCATACTTACCTACACCTAAGGACTGGTGATTGGTGTTTGTGGCGGGCTATTGGTCATCGTGTCGTCCTGCACTGCTACGTGACCCCCGATGCAGTAAAATGATGCTGTGAAGCAGGGGTCACAGCAGGACGAGGATACTATGATCAGCAGCCATCCTGGAACACTGATCACTGATCCTTGGGTGTAGCGGGACGCACGGGGGATGGTCTTGTCTCGATCAGGAGGGTGCCTGGTTGCGGTGGCGCATGCTCAGCACTTTCTTGGGGTATTTTTCATGAAAAATACCCTGATATGCTGCAGAGATAGAGCTTTCTTGCAAGCTCTGTCCGTGAATAAGATTATTGATACATCCATGCGATGTATTCAATAATCTCATTGCGGATTGGGACAATTTTATCATATCACATCCAAATAATCAGATGCGGATTGTGATAAATCGGACCCTTGGTGAGACTTCCACAGAGGAACGTGTGCTACATGCTGTTGCACTACAAGAAGTCACACACATCATCCTAAAATGGCGAAAGAGCGTGGGGTCATGCATGTGCAGTGATGTTATGGCAGCCATCTTGGTGAGAGTTAGGTTTAGGCTGTGGGGAGGGTCAGTTAGGTAAGAATACTTATCCTTCCCCTGTCAGGATTTCGACCATAGGGATGCCGCGGTCCGTATTCTGACTGCTGGCATCCCCAATGCTAACAAATCGAGCCAACATCCCCCCCCCCCCATTTGTATTTTCTTTACATTGCCCCGTTGTCTGTTTATATACTGCTCCCCCATCTTTATATTGCCGCCATTGTCTGTCTTTTCTTTATATTGTCCCATGTCCAAATTTTCTTTATACTGCCCCATCCACATTTTCTTTATACTGTCCCCCCATTCTTTATAATATTGGCCCACATTCCGAGTTGTTCACTCGCTAGCCGCTTTTCGCAGCAGTACACACGCTAAGCCGCCGCCCTCTGGGAGTGTATCTTAGCATAGCAGAATTGCGAACGAAGTATTCGCAATATTGCGAAAAGATTTTTCTGTGCAGTTTCTGAGTAGCTCGAGACTTACTCTTCCAGTGCGATCAGTTCAGTGCTTGTCGTTCCTGGTTTGACGTCACAAACACACCCAGCGTTCGCCCAGACACTCCCCCGTTTCTTCAGCCACTCTCGCGTTTTTCCCAGAAACGGCAGCGTTTTTTCACACACTCCCATAAAACGGCCAGTTTCCGCCCAGAAACACCCACTTCCTGTCAATCACACTCCGATCACCAGAACGAAGAAAAAACCTCGTAATGCCGTGAGTAAAATACCAAACTTCTTAGCAAATTTACTTGGCGCAGTCGCAGTACGAACATTGCGCATGCGCAATTAGCGGAAAATCGCTGCGATGCGAAAAAAATTACCGAGCGAACAACTCGGAATGTGGGCCATTGTTCCCTCTCTGTATGTTCTATATATTGATTTATCATAATGTTCTTTGCTGATTTCCTGACTTCATCACCCCCTATTTCTTTGTGCTCTACACATCTCCCTTTCTGTTTCAGGACTGCCAAGAAGGTGGTGGAGCAGGTACTAATTACCAGTGGTGATGAGAGAGGAGGGGAGACGGTACAAATTACCTGGGCCCTGGTCTGATAGAGAGGCCCAGTGGGAGCCCAGGCCCATGCCTCCTGTGATTAGGCCATGCCCCCTGAAAAGTACCTGGGCCCAGCCAGGCTCTCTGCTACTGCCCTGGCTGGGAGGCATGCCATGCTCCTGTGAGTGGGTGCTTCTCATGTGCTAGACACGCCCCCAAAGAGGTGTGGCCATACCCCCTGCCTGCTGTGGTCACACCCTCTCCAAGGAGGCAGGGGGCCCAGAAAGTTGTTGTACCGGGTCCCAGGATTTCTCTTGGCAGCTCTGCTAATTACCACGGGCCTGGCTTGTTGGAGGGGCCCGACAGGGGCCTGGGTCCAACGCCGCCCTCACTCTACCTGTGCACACTGCTGTGTGCTGGGCTGCTGTGGAGCCAGAGAGGCTGCTGCCTCTTAGCAGCAGCAGTCTCCTCTGCATGTACGGAGGGGGGAAGGCAGAGCAATCACACTGATTTCCCCCTGCCTGAGGATCCTACTACGGCTCTCTGTTCAGCGCAGCACTGCAAATACTTTTTTAATAGTTTTTTTACTCAGGTGGTGTGTCCACATTCTATGGTTGGGCCATGCCCCCAAAAATGTTCAGCCTGGTCTAGCTCTCCATGGTCTTTATTTCTTTTATTTTTTCACTCCTCCCCAAAACCCCTTTCAGTATGTTATTAATAGCCCTTTCCCACTGCCGTAATAATAATAGGAATTTGATACCTACCGGTAATTCCTTTTCTCATAGTCCGTAGAGGATACTGGGGTTCTGTACTTTAGTACCATGGGGTATAGATCATGTCCACTGGAGCCTGGCACTTTAAAACCTATAGTGTGTGTATGTGTGTGCTGGCTCCTTCCCTCTATGCCCCTCCTGCCAGACTCAGTCTAGGAAAACTGTGCCCGAGGAGATGGACATACCATGAGAGAAGGAATAAAGACAACAGCGGTGAGGCAACAAGCCAACACACAACCATAACCAAAAGGAGTGCGCTAACCAGAACAGAGGATAGCAACACCAACCCAACCAGGATAGCACAGCTATCCCAACAACATAATGGGACTGCAGCTGCGGCCAACCAAATACTTACTCAGGTAAGCAGGAACCGAAGCACTGAGGCGGGCGCCCAGTATCCACTACGGACTACGAGAAAAGGAATTACCGGTAGATATCAAATTCCTATTTTCTCTAACATCCTAGAGATTACCAGGGTTCTGTACTTTAGTACCATGGGGATGTCCCAAAGCTCCCAAACAGGTGGGAGAGTGCTGAGACACCTGTAACACCACCTGACCAAACTGAAGGTCCTCCTTGGCCAAGGTGTCAAACTGATAAAATTTTACAAAAGTGTTCGAAGCACACCAAGTAGCAACTCGGCACAACTGTAAGGCCGAGACATCCCATGCAAACACCCAGGAAGAGCCCACAGACCTCGTCGAGTGGGCCTGAATAGACGTCGGCAAAGGCAGAGCCGCCTGTTCAATGGTCAACCTGAGCCAATGAGCAATGGACTGCTTGGAGGCCCTACGTCCAATCTTGGTGGCATCATAAAGGACAAACAGCGAATCAGATTTTCGATGACGAGCCATCCTCTTTACATAAATCTTCAGAGCCCTCACCACATCTAAGGACTTTGGCCCAATGGAATCGTCAGACACCTGAACCACAATGGGTTGATTGACATGAAAAGCTGAAACCACCTTTGGTAAAAACTGAGGACGGGTCCTGAGTTCCGCCCTGTCTTCATGAAAAATCAAATAAGGGCTCTTACAGGACAAGGCCCCCAATTCAGAGACACGTCTTGCAGACGCCAATGCCAATAACATCACCGTTTTCCAGGTGAGAAATTTTAACTCCACCCTATGCAAGGGTTCAAACCAGTCCGATTGAAGAAAGGACAAAACCACATTGAGATCCCACGGAGCCGTGGGAGGTACAAGGGCGGTTGCATATGAAGAACTCCTTTTAGAAAAGTTTGTACTTCCAGCAATATGACAAGTTGTTTCTGGAAGAAAATAGAGAGCGCCGAAATCTGGACTTTGATGGAGCCCAAACGTAAGCCCATATCCACTCCCGCTTGGAGGAAAAGTAGAAAACAACCAATTCGAAATTTCACAGGAGACACCATTCTACTTTCACACCAGGAAACATACTTCTTCCAGATACTATGATAATGTTTTGACGTCACCATCTTCCTGGCTTGACCATGGTGGAAATAACCCAGGAGGGAAGACCGTTTCTTGCTAGAATCTCCCTCTCAACTTCCAAGCCGTAGAACATCACCGCTGTAAGTCTGGATAGATGAATGGACCTTGTTGAAGAAGATCCTTTTGGAGCGGCCAGGGATCCTCCAGAACCATAGTTAGGAGGTCCGAGTACCACGCCCGTCGAGGCCAGTCCGTGGCAATAAGAATTACTTGAACGCTTTCCCTTCTTAGTCTTTTTAGAACCCTTGGGATTAGCGGTAGAGGAGCGAACAGGTACACAAACTGGTATGTCCATGGTGTCGTCAGCACGTCCACTGCTACAGCCTGCGGATCCCTTGTTCTGGAACAGTAACGGCATAGATTCTTGTTGAGACAAGAAGCCATCATATCTATCTGCGGGCAGCCCCACCGGTGAATTAGCTGTTGAAACACCTGGGGATGTAGGCCCCATTCCCCTGGATGGAAGTCATGTCTGCTGAGGAAGTCCGCATCCCAATTGTCCACTCCTGGAATGAATGTGGCTCAGATGGCCCTTGCGTTGGCCTCCGCCCAGAGGAGGATTTTTGATACTTCTCGCATCACTGCTTTGCTTCTTGTTCCCCCTTGTCGGTTTATGTACACCACCGCCGTGGCGTTGTCCGATTGAACCTGGATCGGCCGATCCCTCAGGAGATGGGAAGCTTGCAGAAGAGCATTGTAAATTGCCCTGAGTTCCATGATGTTTATCGGCAGAACCGATTCCTGAACTGACCATATCCCCTGGAACTGGGCCCCTTGGGTCACAGCCCCCCCAACCCCGGAGACTGGCATGTGTTGTGAGTAGAATCCACGGGTGGATATTGAAGTTCCTGCCTTCGATCAGGTGAGGAACTTGCAGCCACCATAATCATTCCCAGGAACTTAAGACATTGGGTCAGTTCCAGGTGAGATTTCTAGAAGTTTAGGATCCACTGATGATCCGTAAGCAGGCGAGTCATCAGATCGATTATGTGCAATAGACGCTCCCTGGACATAGCCTTTATCAGGATTTCGTCCAGGTAGGGGACTATGTTGACTCCCATCATGCGCAGTTGCAGCATCATCTCCGCCATGACTTTGGTGAATACCCTCAGAGCTGTGGACAGGCCAAAGGGAAAGGCCTGAAACTGGAAATGGTCGTCCAAGATGGCGAACCTGAGGTAAGTCTGATGAGGGGGCCACATGGAAATGTGTAGGTAAGCATCCTTGACACCTAGGGATACCAGGAGTTCCCCCTCCTCCAGACCGGACACCACTGCCCGCAGGGATTCCATCTTGAATTTGAACACCTGCAGATACGGGTTTAGAGACTTCAGGTTCAAGATGGGTCGCACCAAACCATCTGGTTTTGGAACGACAAATAGACTGGAGTAAAAACCCCTGTTGTGTAACAGAGGAGGTACAGGAACCACCACCCCTGTCCGCAAAAGTTTTTGAATGGCCTCCTGCAAGGTAACTTTTGCTGCGGGGAAAACTGGTAAGTCCGATTTGAAAAATCTGTGAGGAGGAAGTGCTTGAAATTCCAGCCGGTATCCTTGGGAAATGAGGTCCCTCACCCAAGGATCTCGGCAGGACTTCGCCCACATGTGGGCGAAGTGGTGAAGACGAGCACCTACCGGAAAATCACCTTGCTGCTGGGGCCAACCGTCAGGCGGAAGGATTAGCGGCAGGGGATCCGGTGGTCTGGTCCAGGGAGGCAGCAGCTGCAGGTTTACAGGACTTACCATGAGATCCTCTCGGAGTGATGGAGACGCCCCGGCCCCTGCCTCTGAACCTCGCCACACGAAAGGACTGCAAGGAGGGTCCTGTGAAAGAACGTCTAGCAGGTGGCGCAGCCGACGGCAGATAGGTAGACTTACCCGCCGTTACCTGGGAGATCCATTCATTTCATTTGTCCCCAAACAAGGCATCACCTGTAAAGGAAAGATTTTCTACACCTTTTTGGAATGAGCGTCCGCTGACCCTTGACGTAACCATAAAGCTCTGCGTGCCGAAACAGCCATAGCAGTAGTGCAGCCATTTATCTTACACAATTCCTTTATAGCCTCGCTCATAATATTAGCAGTATCCGCTATGTGTTGTAGCAGAGTAATGACCTCATCCCGGGGCAGAGAGTCTAAACCATCAATAACAGAATCAGACCACTTTACCATTGCCCTGGAAATCCACCCGCAAACTATTGTGGGGCACTGTGCTACACCCGCTGCTGTATATATTGCCTTGAGAGTGGTCTCAATTTTATGGTTAGCTGGTTCTTTTAGGGATATAGCCCCTGGTACCAGCAGTACCAATTTCTTAGACAGTCTGGACACAGACATATTGACCGACGGGGGGTTTTCCCAGACCTTCCAGTCCTCAGCGGAGAGGGGAAAGGTAGCCAGGACCCCTTTTTACACAATGCGGCAGCCAGTCCCCCTTTTTACACATTGCGGCAGCCAGTCCCCCTTTTTACACATTGCGGCAGCCAGTCCCCCTTTTTACACATTGCAGCAGCCAGGCCCCCTTTTTACACATTGCGGCAGCCAGGACCCCTTTTTACACATTGCATTGCAGCCAGGACCTCTTTTTACACATTATGGCAGACGGTGTCCCCCAGAGAGAGAGAGAGAAAGAGAGAGAGAGGGATATACTTACCTTCTCCCCGCTGACAGGCTCCTCGTGCTGGCATCTCGCTCTGTGCAGGCATCGGACAAGGAGGAGGAGGGAGGGGGACTGGAGCTGCAGCAGCGCTATTTCATTGGTAGTAAGCGCCGCTGCAGCATCCCCCTCTCCTTCCGTATAGGCTGCCTGGCGCTGCTGTGGATGCTGGGATGGAGGAACCGCATCCCAGCATCCACAGCAGCGCCGGGCAGCCTATACGGAAGGAGAGGGGGATGCTGCAGCGGCGCTTACTACCAATGAAATAGCGCTGCTGCGGCTCCAGTCCCCCTCACTCCTCCTCCTTTTCAGCTGCCTCCGGCGCTTCTCTCTCCTCCAGCGCGGCTGCGGCGCACGGCGCAGACTTCAGAGGCGGCATGTAATGAGTCAATTTGACTCATTACATGCCGCTGGCCGTGCGCCCTCAGGGCAACTGCGCTGTGTGCCAAACCCACTTGGCACACACGTAGTTACGGCCCTGATCATACGCATCAAGCTGATCAGAATCAGACTGGAGCACCTGTGGCAGTGAGCGTTTATGTGAAACCAACAGAGGGGGCTGAGAAGCCTTTCTGGTATTTGCTGATTTGGCCATAGAATCAATAGACTGCTTCAACACCTGTCTCTCCTTTTTAGCTGCAGCTAATTCTGAATTGACATTCTGAATCATGCATTTAAAATTGTCTAACCAGTCTGGTGCCTGGGAACTGTGCCCCTGTGGAGATAAGGAGCAATGTTCACCCATGAGGGACCCCGCTGATGAAGGGGTAGAGTTACAAGCAGCACACATAACCATGTCCACAGACATATTGACACAACTGAAAATACAGCGCAGCTCACTGCAAACACCTCCGCACAGACCCTAGAGAGTCCCTGGAGTGACACTGAGGAAACAGAGACCAGCACACAAACACAGCAGCCCAATGTGTGAATGTAAGTGTATATCTGATATAAGTGCAGCGGCGCTGTTGCTGGGGAGCACCCCCCCCCTTGCAATGGCGCGTTCCGTGGTTTGAGTTATTTATACTGGCTGTGTTATATAAAGTAAAAACCTGACAGTACACACAAAGCCTTGTCTGACAGTAAGCACTGCGGAGGAGAGCCAGTTCTGTCCGCGGCGGGCACCGCGGCTCGTGGCATGTGACTGCCGCGCGACATGCTGCCAAACTGCACCGGGGACCCGCTATCCGGGACCCCGGTGTAACACTCACCACACCTTGAGCTTCAGCAACTGTTAGAGGGTGGCGGCTAGCTGCCAACGTGGGCACACATACTAACGATGTGTGATCAGCGCCTCAGGAGCTCAGTGTACTGTCGGCAGGGATTACGAACCATTAACCCTCAGGAGGTTGGTTCGGTCCCCCCTCTAAGTCCCATGAAGCAGGTAGCCTGGTTGCCAACCAGGGCTACCTGAAGATAACTAACTAAAATAAAAAAATAAAGGAAACTCTCTGGAGCTACAGAGAAATGCACCCGGCTCCTTGGGCACATTTTTCTAAACTGAGTCTGGTAGGAGGGGCATAGAGGGGAGGAGCCAGCACACACATACACACACTAAAGGTTTTAAAGAGCCAGGCTCTAGTGGACCCAATCTATACCCCATGGTACTAAAGTACAGAACCCCAGTATCCACTAGGATGTTAGAGAAAACCTGTGTTATTGTCGGGTTAACCTGAGTCATTGCTCAGTGGAAAAGGGTCCCTGAAAAATAACCCATGTCCAGTGACACGGGACGTGTCGAGTAGCAGCCTGCCAGCACTCAGGAGCTGGGAGTATATATATATATATATATATGTATAAATATATATATATATATATATATATATATACACACACATACATATACAGATGAGTCCTTTTACACTGTTGCCGCATCGCAGAGCACAAGTCGCAGCATAGCGGGTCGCATGCATATGAACGCTCTTGCTATGCAAACATCGATATGGGGCTGGCAGCAGGTGCACATGCACCGTGGTCCCACTACAGAATGCAGCAAAAGTGTAGCGGGACACATCTGTACAAATATACATACTGTATTTAAAATTAACATATAACCCAGTCTAGTGCCGCACTGTTTTGGATATAATTTTAGTGAGCCTGTCAGCCTGTCTGTAGGGACAGCGTTGGAGCTGCACAGACCGAGTCTGTGTCCTGTAGGAAACTGGGCACGCCTGCTTGACTTGACCTGCATCGCCTTGGCGGCGTTGGTGGATGTAGGGCGGCGTCAGTCCTATGATGTCGTGACACCAGCACAATCGGGACCGGACCAAATGGGAGGGGGAGGCAGGGGGGTTGGCACGGCCGGCCGTTCCATTAGTTTTAAAGTCAATTGGCGGGCAGGCAGAGCGGGTACATAAAAAATATTAGTAGGCGCTGCTGCAGCTGTACTTTGTGTCCATGATCTTCGGGGGCCCTCTGACCCAAGGGGCCCAGGACAGTTGTCCCCTTTGACCCCTCCCCCCCCCCCCCCCCCCCTGTCGCTGGGCCTGGTTAGTACCCCATAAGTCTGGTCAACTTGTGGCTCTCAATCTTTTGTAAAACTATAAGTCCCAGCACACCCTGCCACAGTTTTGCTATTAGGGAATGCTAAAACTGTGGCTGGGCATGCTGGGATGTGTAGTTTCACAACAGCTGGAAAAGTCACAGATTGTCCAGGTCTGCACTACATTTTTCTTTGTGATAGGTTTGGGTAACATCCATGCTTGAACGGGATGTAGTTACAATGCCGCCAGACGGGATCTTGGTGGCTGAAATACCAACGCCGGAATCCCGACCAGAGGTATAATGCTGGCATCAAAATCCCTACGGAGATCGGATCTCGGCGTGAAAATTCCCACGCCAGGTATCCCGAATGCTCTTTTAGCGGGATGCCTTTGTGTCCTGGGGGGGTGAGAGGTTAGGTTTAGGCATTAAAAGGGGGGTTATGGTGCAGGGACAGGAACGGGGTGGTTAGGTACCGGGGAGGGGGGTTAGGATTAGGTACTTACAAAGGAAGGTTAGGGTTAGGCACCAAGCGTGGAGGGTTAGGTTTAGCCAGTAGGGAAGCACCCCCGGCGAGGGTTAGTGTTAGGCAACCACAAGGGAGGGTTAGGGTAGGGGTCAGGGGAGGGTTAGGGTACATTTTGGGGGGCTGTCGGTATTCTGATGGTTGGGATGCCGCTGTTGGTATTCTGACAGCCGTAATCGCGTATATCGGTAAATCATACCGAATCCGCTTGAACCTATGAGACTAAAGTAAAGAAAGTCAGCCATTTCCCTAGTAGTAACCTTCAGTAACTCTACAGAAACTTGCTATTCTTGTTAGAAGGTAAGGTGTCCTTTATATTATGTTTGTGTATAGAGCATAGCATCAGCATTTTTCACTGAGGAACTGTAGGTTCTGTTCATTCTTTAGTCATACTGCACACAAATTTCATTTTGCCCATACAAGCAAATTTTAGGTTAAGCTTCGGCAGTCAAAATATTTTCCAAATTGGCCTTGTAGGTATAGAAGTGAAAGTCACAGCAAGGTGAAAGATATTCCTATGCATGTGTCTTCGCTAAACTAGGACAGCATCTTCATCATAGGGCAAATTAGTAGTTCTAGCTGTGCCAGCACACTCGCAATCATTTATATACTGTATGAACATCAGACACCTTCACACTGGATGGCAGACTGAGGTTGTGCAGGATTTACACTGCTATTATTAAGAGGGAACTTTATTATTAATAATAATAGTCTTGACCTATAATGTTTGCTATGAATCCGGTATGATATATGATATAAGTATTCTTTTATATATATATGTGTATGTATGTGTATATATATATATATATATATATATATATATATATATACACATACACACATACTGTATATATACTGTATATATACAGTGTGTGTATGTATATATATATATATATATGTTATGCAAGCCCGGCACTCTATATAAATGATGTACACAGCCCCGGTGCCAAAAGGAATAAAGAAACACACTGCACAACCACAAGTACAGTACTGTACACACTGTATATATAATTATATATCTCATTTAGGGGTATATTCAATTGGTGTCGAAAACTGCCGTCTGTCGAAAAGACGGCAGTTTTCGACTTTTTGAGGTCGAAACGTAATTCGACCTATTCAATGCTTTTCGACAAGTCGTGGCATTCGACTTGTCGAAAAGCACGTGGATCGGCGGAATAGCTGCCGATCCATGTGCTTGTGTCAAAATCGGTTTTGGCCACCCGATTCGACCATCTCAGTCCGACATCAAAAGATGTCGGACTGAGATGCGGACCCAGAGGAGGAGAGGGGGGAGAGCTGCAGGGAGACGGGGGGACAGGCGGCGGGAGAGATCAGCGGTACCGTAGCGCTGCAGCTGGATGTCATTCAGCCGTCCGACCTCACGGCGGCTTCCACCCGGCTCCAGCACGCTTGATGGAGACGGGTGGACACTGCCGTGAGGTCGGGCGGCAGAGTGACATCCTGCTGCAGCGCTACTGTAACGCTGATCTCTCCTGTATGCCCACCGGCTGTCCCACGCTGGTCTCCCCACGGCTCATCCCCCTTCTCCTCCTCTGCGTCCCATCTTAATTCGACTTGAAAAAGTCGAATTAAGATGAGATTGAATAGTGGTTGTCAGATCCATTCCGACAAATACATGTCGGAATGGATCCGACTTTAATTGAATATACCCCTTACAATGTTTTATATGTTTTGCCATGAGAATGTTAAAGGGGAAATATACCCTAAATGTAAGTTTATGTTTTGCTTTAGGTTTTTCTGTGTGGGCTGTAAAATGTATGGCCAGCTTTTATCAGTGCATACAGTGCTGTTCCTTCCATGAGTCATGTGACCTTCCATAAGACATAGCAAGAACCCTGTCTCATGGAAGGTCCCACATTGTCTACTGCGGAACAGCCCTTTACCTTCATATACAGTATCAGGGCGTCCAGCTATGCCTTAGTGTATTCTATGCACCACTTTCAACAGTAACCTTTGTCCCTTACACTATAGAATGATATGCAAGCAAATTAACTCTCAGAGAGTTTACTAGAGGGACTGCCAGTGTCAGAGAGGGCAATGTTATTGCCAGAGATATCCTGCTCAGGTCTTCAGATGAACTCTATATTTGTCCCAGGTGTCCAGATCAGCTCTTATGTTCAGAAATAGTAAGAATGTTGCCAATATGCCTGGAGAGCAGGGCCGGATTAAGGTCCACTTGAGCCTGAGACTGAAAATTATCAAGGGCCTATTGTGAGAAGTTGAGTTGATGTGGCTAATGATGTGTGGGTGTGGCCAGGGACTAATGTGCATGTACACGCCCTACTCTATAAGCCCCGATGTCTCCCAAAATACGTAAACGTAGAAAACTGCATCACTTTGTCAGAAAATTAGAAATATAATTTTAATTCTTATGATTTATGGCAGCCATGTGACCAGCTGGCCAATTAATCATCATCATGCTGTCATTGTGATGAGCCTATTTTTATCTGGGGCCTGGAGCTGGAGCTCCATCCGCCCCATTGTTAATCTAGCCATGCTGAAAGGTATCCATATTTGTTTGGCTATTTCAGGTGCCTGCATTTCCTACTATTACTACTACATGTTGGCCATGGAGGAAAGCCATTTGGGCCCGATAAAGGCCTTTGATCTCTACTTTAAGAGTCCACCAGATCTCCAGAACTGGTCAATATCCCAGAAGTGTGAGAATATGCTTAATACCACAGTACAGTGGCCCATCTTAACTAGGAAGGGTTCCACACTGCTGGGACTACTCCTTTCCTCCTTCTTCTACACATATTTTTGGCCACAGATTATTATTATACTGCTGAGACTAGTCCTCTCATTCTCTTCATATATCTATAGTCATTATTTTAGTTGAGACTTCTGGGCCACCATGAAGCTGGACTCGTCATGCTCACAAAATCTTGCTAGCGCTCACCCTCCTGTCAGCATACCAGTGGCCAGGATCCTGATGTCAGTATACCGACGGCCGGGATCCTGGCTGCCGGGTTTACACACTGATCCCATGGCTATACCTCCTTGGCTGGCCTGAATCCCTGGACAGGCATTGGTCAGGGTACTTTGTACCACTCAGCACCCCTGCATATGTGTTTTTACATATCTGGGCATGCGACATAGTGAATGAAGTTTTATATGTGGTCAGTTGTCATGGGTTAGTACAGCTTGTAATCTATTTATGCTATTCTAGTAAAACAAAACTGTGTTATATGAACGATCTTGTTCATTAATAAACGAGATGTCGTTCATATCTTTCAGTGTGTAGGCACTAGACATGAGCGGGTTCGGTTCGTCGAGATCCAAACCCCCCCCCACCCCCACCCCCACCCCCGAACTTCACCTATTTTACACGGGTCCGAGGCAGCCTCGGATCTTCAGGCCTTGCTCGGTTAACCCGAATGCGGCCGAACGTCATCATCCCGCTGTCGGATTCTCGCGAGATTCGTATTCTATATAAAGAGCCGCGCGTCGCTGCCATTTTCACTCGTGCATTGGAGATTGAACGGAGAGGACGTGGCTACGTTCTCTGCCTGAAAAGCTCCGTAATCTGTGCTCAGTGTGCTGCAAATATCTGTGCTCAGTGTGCTGCAAATATCTGTGCTCAGTGTGCTGGAAATATCTACGTTCTCTGCCTGAAAAGCTCCATATCTGTGCTCAGTGTGCTGCAAATATCTGTGCTCAGTGTGCTGCAAATATTTGTGATCAGTGTGCTGCAAATATCTACGTTCTCTGCCTGAAAAGCTGCATATCTGTGCTCAGTGTGCTGCAAATATCTGTGCTCAGTGTGCTGCATTTTGGTGACCACCAGTATAGTAGTACAGTACAGTAGTCCATTGCTGTATCTTGCAGCTCCGTGTCACTGCAAGTATCAGTCCATATCTGTGCTGCATTGTGAGCAGTATATATAGTAGTACAGTGCAACATTTTTGTGACCACCAGTATATAGTTGTACAGTACAGTAGTCCATTGCTGTATCTTGCAGCTCCGTGTCACTGCAAGTATCCATCCATACCTGTGCTGCATTGTTGTGAGCAGTATATATAGTAGTACAGTGCAGCATTTTGGTGACCAACAGTATATAGTTGTACAGTACAGTAGGCGATTGCTGTATCTTGCAGCTCCATGTCACTACAAGTATCCATATCTGTGCTGCATTGTTGTGAGCAGTATATATAGTAGTACAGTGCAGCATTGTGGTGACCAGTATACTACAGTACAATAGTCCAGTGCTGTGCTCACTGCTCAGTGTCAGTTCTCCGTAGTATCATCAGTGCTCAGTAAAATCAGTGCTCAGTATAATCAGTGATTGATCAGTATAATCAGTTCTCAGTATAATCAGTGCGCTGTTAGACGTGCGCCCATTTTCCGCCATTAGTGCATTGGGATTTAGACAATTGATGAAGTTATTGTGTCCCTGGTACAAAATCCCATCTTGATCCCACTTCACTAGGCAGGCGATAGCGAGATTTTACCAATTAATACAGGTTGAGTATCCCATATCCATATATTCCGAAATACGAAATATTCCGAAATACGGACTTTTTTGAGTGAGAGTGAAATAGTGAAACCTTTGTTTTTTGATGTCTCAATGTACACAAACTTTGTTTAATACACAAAGGCCCTCATTCCGAGTTGTTCGCTCGGTATTTTTCATCGCATCGCAGTGAAAATCCGCTTAGTACGCATGCGCAATGTTCGCACTGCGACTGCGCCAAGTAACTTTACTATGAAGAAAGTATTTTTACTCACGGCTTTTTCTTCGCTCCGGCGATCGTAATGTGATTGACAGGAAATGGGTGTTACTGGGCGGATACACGGCGTTTCAGGGGCGTGTGGCTGAAAACGCTACCGTTTCCGGAAAAAACGCAGGAGTGGCCGGGGAAACGGTGGGAGTGCCTGGGCGAACGCTGGGTGTGTTTGTGACGTCAACCAGGAACGACAAGCACTGAAATGATCGCACAGGCAGAGTAAGTCTGGAGCT
This sequence comes from Pseudophryne corroboree, assembly GCF_028390025.1. Taxonomy (NCBI): domain Eukaryota; kingdom Metazoa; phylum Chordata; class Amphibia; order Anura; family Myobatrachidae; genus Pseudophryne; species Pseudophryne corroboree. Next base: position 348,060,886 of record NC_086451.1, read on the forward strand.
ACTCTGAAACTGCTAACTCGTTTGTAATCGCAATATTGCGCGTACGTCGGTCGCAATTTTAAGAAGCTAAGATTCACTCCCAGTAGGCGGCGGCTTAGCGTGTGTAACTCTGCTACATTCGCCTTGCGAGCGAACAACTCGGAATGAGGGCCAAAGTTATTAAAAATATTGTATTAAATGACCTTGAGGCTGTGTGTATAAGGGGGGTCATTCCGAGTTGTTCGCTCGGTAAAAATCTTCACATCGCAGCGATTTTCCGCTTAATGCGCATGCGCAATGTCCGCACTGCGACTGCGCCAAGTAAATTTGCTATGCAGTTAGGAATTTTACTCACGGCTTTTTCATCGTTCTGGCGATCGTAATGTGATTGACAGGAAATGGGTGTTACTGGGCGGAAACAGGCCGTTTTATGGGCGTGTGGGAAAAAACGCTACCGTTTCCGGAAAAAACGCAGGAGTGGCCGGAGAAACGGGAGAGTGTCTGGGCGAACGCTGGGTGTGTTTGTGACGTCAAACCAGGAACGACAAGCACTGAAATGATCGCAGATGCCGAGTAAGTCTGGAGCTACTCAGAAACTGCTACGAGGTGTGTAATCGCAATATTGCGAATACATCGTTCGCAATTTTAAGATGCTAAGATTCACTCCCAGTAGGCGGCGGCTTAGCATGAGCAAATCTGCTAAAATCCGCTTGCGAGCGAACAACTCGGAATGACCCCCAAAGTGTATATGAAACATAAATGAATTGTGTGAATGTAGACACACTTTGCTTAATGCACAAAGTTATAAAAAATATTAGCTAAAATGACCTTCAGGCTGTGTGCATAAATGCATTCTGTGCTTAGATTTAGGTCCCATCACCATGATATCTCACTATGGTATGCAATTATTCCAAAATACGGAAAAATCCCATATCCAAAGTACCTCTGGTCCCAAGCATTTTGGATAAGGGAGACTCAACCTGTATCAGTGATTTATAATTAATTATTAATTACAGTGATCTTGCCAAATGATTCCAGTGATTTTGCAATTTTCTTCCAGTGATTTGGACCAATAATTCCATTGATTAGAATGAATAATTCCTGTGATTTTGTCATTTTCTTCCAGTGATTTGGACCAATAATACCATTGATTAGAACAAATAATTCCTGTGATATTGAGGTATTTGTGTCACTTAGCTTAGCCATCCAGCGACCACAGTGCACCTCTTTTTCTCTTTTCTTTGCATCATGTGCTGTTTGGGGACTATTTCTCATACATCCTAGAGGATCAGAATCAGAATCAGGTTTCTTGGCCAGGTATACTTGCGTATACTAGGAATTTGTCTTCGGTTTGCTTTACAACAGCCAAGTACTGTAGGTAACAGATAAGCAGGTGGGGGGGGTAAGCAAAGTCACACAGATAGGTATACGGTAGGAACACAAGTGAGTTACATGTACGTCTAGTCAGTCAATGTTCAGGAGTTCAGCAGGCGGACCGCTTGGGGAAAGAAACTTTTGAGGCTTCTGGCGGACCTGGCGGGGACGGCCCTGTAACGCCTGCCTGAAGGAAGCAAGTTAAACATGCTGTGGCCAGGGTGTAGCTGGTCTTTTACTATCTTCATTGCCCGCTTTTTAGCTCTGGACAAGTACAGGTCCTGGACTGAGGGAAGGTCGGCCCCGATGATCTTCTCTGCGGTTCTGACCACCTTTTGGAGCCTGCATCTGTCCCTCGCGCTGGCGGAGCTGTACCATACGAGTATCGAGGAGCACAGTACCGACTCCACAATCGCGGAGTAGAAGAGGAGCAGAAGCTTCTGTGGGATGTTGAACTTCCTTAGTTGCCTGAGAAAGAACAACCTCTGCTGCGCTTTCCCAACAGTGGCGTCAGCGTTGGATCCCCATTTAAGGTCCCGGGAGATTGTGGTCCCTAGAAACTTGAAGGAGTCCACTAGCGATACCACACTGTCAGCAATCGTTAGCTGAGGTGCACTAGATGACTTCTTCCTGAAGTCCACTATCATCTCGACAGTTTTGAGGGGGTTGAGCTCGAGGTTGTTGTGGATGCACCACTGGGCCAGCCGGTCTACTTCCCGTCTATAGGCCGATTCGTCCCCATCCTTGATGAGGCCGATGACGGTGGTGTCGATGCTGGGGACGCTTCAAGAACCATGGGGCATAGACGGGATCCGCAGGAGACATGGGCACTTTAAGACTTTGAATGGGTGTGAACTGGCTCCTCCCTCTATGCCCCTCCTCCAGACTCCAGTTTAGATTATGTGCCCAGTGAGACTGGTTACACACAGGGGAGCTCTACTGAGTTTCTCTGAAAAGACTTTGTTAGGTTTATTATTTTCAGGGAGACCTGCTGGCAACAGGCTCCCTGCATCGTGGGACTGAGGGGAGAGAAGCAGACCTACTTCTGTGAGTTTCAAGGCTCTGCTTCTTTGGCTACTGGACACCATTAGCTCCAGAGGGTCTGATCGCTAGGTACGCCTAGATGCTCGTTCCCAGAGCCCGCCGTCACCCCCCTTGCAGAGCCAGAAGTCAGAAGACGGGTGAGTAGAAGAAGATCAGAAGACTTCGGTAACGGCTTTGAGGTACCGTACAGCAGCCGCGCTGTGCGCCGTGCTCCCACACACACAGGCACTGTAGGGTGCAGGGCGCGGGAGGGGGGGGGCCTCAACAGAGACTGGCAAACAAATATATAAGTGCCCAGGCACTATATTTAACCCCCGCCAGTATAAATATATGTAAGAAATAGCGGGGCTGAAGCGCGCCATTAAGGGGGCGGGGCTTACCCCTCACAGCTCATTTCAGCGCCATTTTCTCCTCACAGAGACGCTGGTCCTTCCAAAACTCTGCTGTACAGATCACAGTGAAAAACGAGGTGGGGGTACAGTTGTTTGGTACATTATAAGTTAAAATAAAAAAGCACATTATATAATGAGCGCTGTGGAAATGAGTTGGTAAACTCCTTCTGTGTTTCCCTGACATAATATACTGGGGTCTATCCCTTATAGCCAGTGTAATGTCAAAAGACAGTTGAGTGGACCCCTGCGCTGGATAATGTAGGCAGCAATAGGATATCTACCAGTGTTATCAAAACTGGAAAAGGCAATATGGACAAAACAAAAATTGGATAAACTTACGCGCCCAACATTTGATAGGAAATAAACAGATACTTATTCATAAGAGAGTTCTCAAGTCGCAAAATCAAAAATGACGGTTCTTCCACGTCTTTCCTTTAAGTTAGAAGATCCAAGTCTTTTCCTCCAAACGTGAATACCGTAGAAGGCAGTGGAGGGGGGATAAAAAACAAAGGAAAATCCAATGTGTAATACAGTCTATTTTACTGATTAGAGATATAAAACAATTCTGAAGGGATCGGGTCCTTTGAAGTGAATTCCCACTCTGTGCACGATCTGTATTAGAGGACCACCCAAATCAACGTGATGGTATATGTTATATTATGCTCACTTTGTGGCTTACATAAAGCAAGTGTTCTCATGCACATAAAGGTATCTTTTTCTTTGTATATTACTTCTCCCAGTTAATTCCCATATGGTGCTCAAATGGTCAGTTAGAGGGTCCGCTTACACGTGGCTTACTTGTAACGAGTAGATGTAATCATATAAAGGTATCTTTTAGTTATATTTCTCCAGAAGAAATGGTATTTTCATAGACTTCCCTCCAATGGATATTCAATATAACATGCAAAATAAATATGCAAATATCATGTGTAGACAATTCTTATCTCTATATTACTGCGTAAGGGTGGGATGCTGTTTAACCTCTCCCACTTGATGAATATATATTTTCTTTAAGGATCACCACACAAGTGTTTGAAATGGATTAAGGCTCACTCGTGAATGAAGACAATTGTAACCGGTGTTAAAGATAATCAAGAGAAGCGATTTCTAATGAGCTTACACTTCGGCTTACTTGTGACAATTCGATACAATCATGTAGCGTTTTCTTTTCCTCTCTGCTCGAAAACAGCCAAACTCCAGAGTTTGGCTGTTTTCGAGCAAAGAGGAAAAGAAAACGCTACATGATTGTATCGAATTGTCACAAGTAAGCCGAAGTGTAAGCTCATTAGAAATCGCTTCTCTTGATTATCTTTAACACCGGTTACAATTGTCTTCATTCACGAGTGAGCCTTAATCCATTTCAAACACTTGTGTGGTGATCCTTAAAGAAAATATATATTCATCAAGTGGGAGAGGTTAAACAGCATCCCACCCTTACGCAGTAATATAGAGATAAGAATTGTCTACACATGATATTTGCATATTTATTTTGCATGTTATATTGAATATCCATTGGAGGGAAGTCTATGAAAATACCATTTCTTCTGGAGAAATATAACTAAAAGATACCTTTATATGATTACATCTACTCGTTACAAGTAAGCCACGTGTAAGCGGACCCTCTAACTGACCATTTGAGCACCATATGGGAATTAACTGGGAGAAGTAATATATAAAGAAAAAGATACCTTTACGTGCATGAGAACACTTGCTTTATGTAAGCCACAAAGTGAGCATAATATAACATATACCATCACGTTGATTTGGGTGGTCCTCTAATACAGATCGTGCACAGAGTGGGAATTCACTTCAAAGGACCCGATCCCTTCAATTGTTTTATATCTCTGATCAGTAAAAGAGACTGTATTACACATTGGATTTTCCTTTGTTTTTTTATCCCCCCTCCACTGCCTTCTACGGTATTCACGTTTGGAGGAAAAGACTTGGATCTTCTAACTTAAAGTAAAAACGTGGAAGAACCATCATTTTTGATTTTGCGACTTGAGAACTCTCTTATGAATAAGTATCTGTTTATTTCCTATCAAATGTTGGGCGCATAAGTTTAGCCAGTGTAATGTGCTTGGTACACGTGTGTCGGCATATCTGAAGCTGAGTGCTCTGCCACAAACGGCTGTGGGAATGACTCCTAATGGTAATTGGTACATGTGAATAAGTGTCAACATGTCAGTAGATGTATGTTCTTCCCAATAGAAAACTATATGGGAGACACAGATGTGTGGTGGTGACCCTGTCGGCACCAACAATATCTGACTGGGTAAAAATTGGCATGATAATGTGATGCATATCAGAAAGGGCTATACCTATATGTATATGTATGTATAGTAAGGTTGCATAGGTCTGTGGCACGAACACAGACGTAGTAATATTTATGGAGGGTGTCATATTCACAGAATAGATTTCCCTCAGACCCCTCGGGATCGCATAAATGTTATTTTGCCCAGTTACTTCTCCCGGAGATCGACACGAATACTGTTTCTTATGTCGACCATAATATTTCCTGACTAGATCCACAAAATCAGCATTCAGTACATGTTTCATACACATTAAGAACATATTAACGTCACTAGGGACCCTGCTGTTCCTGTCAAAAGGGATATTCATATATGAGTTATATATATATATAGATATTTGTGTGTATAGGTGTATTTAAAGGTATATATATGTATATATAAAAATTTTTATAATGAATACTGAGGTAAAGTTATTCCTTCTCATGTGCTGAGCGGCCGTGACAAGATGTTTTCAAATCCTCAAGAGGATTCCGAGTGTTTATTCTTTTCCCGCCGTGGATAGAATAAACTGAGAGTCACCCCCTGTTCTGCACGGGGCCCTGTCACAAAGGATCGTATGCAGGAAGATATGTGATACTCTAATTATGTGTCCGCGTGTACGTTGATTATACCTGCATTACGTGCGCATGGGGGAGTAGTTGTATGCAGGGTACTCCTTAAGTTGGGTCATATCTATAACATTGCAGCAGACTGCCGTGCGACCACAAGGGATATAGGACTCTTGGGTGCGCGGGCCAATTCCATGGCGGTCTCGACTACGAGGGCGTTGTGGATTCACCAATGGAATGCTGAGGCTGTTTCTTCCCTATGAAGGTGAAACCTGGTTTGGGAATAGCATTGTTAAGTTGATCTCGGCAGATACCACTGGTAAGTCTACCTTCTTGCCCTATGTTCCCTCACAACGGTTGGTGACGCATTATTGTAGGATGCAGTCATTTCGACCGAATAGATATGGATTTCCCTTTCTTTGCAGGTAGAGGAAGGTGAAAAAGTAAGAGGTCAGCAGTCTTATCAAGTTCGCAGACGCAGAAATCATCCTCTGTTTCAGCCACATCCACCACATGACGCTGGGTCTATCTTGCGGGAGCCCACACCGGCTGCAGAGATATTGTTCCAGGTCGAGGGACCCTCAAGCAATAGCGGTGAACGCCCTAGTGACACCGTGGGTGTTTCAGTCGGTCTATGTGTTCCCTCCACTTCCACTCATTCCAAAGGTGATAAAGATCATAAGAAGAACAAAGGTTCAAGTGATCCTCATTGTTCCAGAATTGGCCAAGAGGGCTTAGTATCCAGATCTTCAGGAATTGCTCATAGGAGATCCCTGGCCTCTTCCTCTGAGGGAGGATCTGTTACAGTAGGGGCCGTGCGTGTTCCAAGACTTACCGCAAATTCATTTGACGGCTTGGAGGTTGAATGCCGGATCCTAGCCCGAAAGGGTATTCCCAAGGTCATCCCTACTCTTATTCAGGCCAGAAAAGGAGTAACGTCTAAACATTACCACCGTATTTGGAGAAAATATGTGTCTTGGTGTAAATCCAAGAAGGCTCCTACGGAAGAATTTCAGTTAGGACGTTTTCTCCATTTTCTACAAGCTGGTGTGGATGCGGGCCTAAAGCTGGGCTCAATTAAAAGTTCAAATTTAGGCTTTATCAGTTTTCTTCCAAAAACAATTGGCCTCACTTCCAGAAGTTCAGACCGTCGTGAAAGGCGTATTGCACATCCAACCTCCTTTTGTGCCCCCTGTGGCACCATAGGATCTTAACGTGGTGTTGCAGTTCCTTCAATCTCATTGGTTTGAACCTTTATAGGAGGTAGAGTTGAAATTCCTTACTTGGAAAGTGATCATGCTGTTGGCCTCTGTTTCTGCCACATCCACCACATGACGCTGGGTCTATCTTGCGGGAGCCCACACCGGTGGGACCACGTATAATACTCTTCAGTCAGTCTTGAAATGGACATAGACCAGTGAGTTTAAGAATAGAGTCCCAAGGGGGACATACTGCAGTTTCCAGACGTTTCCCCGCACTGCTTTTTTCAAATAGACCTTACCGATTCTCCTCTGGACGGGGAGGTAGTATGCGACGCCATACAAGAGTTGTGTCAGGATCAGGTCATTGTCCTGCTGTCCAAGTCACACAAAAAAAAAGCTGTTATTCAAGCTTTTTCGTGCTCCCGAGGCCGGACGGCCAAAATTTCTACTTAAGAAGTTGAACTACAAGCTGGAATCTCTCAGCGCAGGGATCTCCAATCTGAAAAAGGAGAAAGGGGGTCTAATTACGGTTTCTTCCGCATTAGGCTTGCCTCTGTTTGCTATTCAGGATTGTCATTACCAATTCACCAGAGTGATGGCGGTATGATGATTTTCCTTCGATAGTAAAAGAGTCATCATTATTCTGTACTGGGACGCTCTCCTGATTACAGCGAGGTCAAGAAACCAAGTGGTGCAAAACGTTGCATTCTCCCTGACAGTTCTTCAAAAAAGTGATTAGCTCCTGAACTTGCCAGAATCACTGTTGATCCCAACGACGCAGTTGTCGGTGTTGGGAATACTGTTAGATACAGAACTGTTGAGAGTTTGTTTCTTCCAGTGGAAAAAGCTCTGAGGATCCAGAGTCGGGTCAGATCTGCAACAGAGTCAATCCATCATTACATTCCGTTGATGAAAAATATGATTGCGGCCTACGAGGCCATTCAGTGAGCAGGTTAAAAGCCAGAGTGTTTTTAGCGGGACCAGTTGGACAATTGGTCCGGGTTCCACCTGGGATAATCCTGTTTTCTCAAGACCAGAGTTTCACTCCTGTGGTAGCGGCAAAAGCGCTGGTTCGGGTTCCAGGACTGGATCCTAGGGACCACGGATGCATGCCTTAGAGGGGGGGGGGGGAGCTGTCACACAGGAGGAATACTTCCAAGGAAGAGGGTCAAGTGAGGATACTTGTCACCACATTAATGGTCTAGAGGTAAGGGGCGTTTATAATGGTTTTCTACAAACAAAAACCGAAGCAGCAATGGCAGAAGCCAGAAAGATTTTCCGCTGGGCGACGAAATCATATGCGCGCTCTGTCAGCGATGTTCATTCCAAGAGTGGACAACTGGGAAGCAGACTTCCTCGGCAGACATGTTCTCCATCCAGGAGAGTGGTGTCTTCATCCAGAGGTTTTCACAGAAGTGACAGGTCATTGAAGAATTCCTAAAATGGACAAGATGGCATCTCGCCTCAACAAGAAACTGCAGAGATATTGTTCCAGGTCGAGGGACCCTCAAGCAATAGCGGTGAACGCCCTAGTGACACCGTGGGTGTTTCAGTCGGTCTATGTGTTCCCTCCACTTCCACTCATTCCAAAGGTGATAAAGATCATAAGAAGAACAAAGGTTCAAGTGATCCTCATTGTTCCAGAATTGGCCAAGAGAGCTTAGTATCCAGATCTTCAGGAATTGCTCATAGGAGATCCCTGGCCTCTTCCTCTGAGGGAGGATCTGTTACAGTAGGGGCCGTGCGTGTTCCAAGACTTACCGCAAATTCATTTGACGGCTTGGAGGTTGAATGCCGGATCCTAGCCCGAAAGGGTATTCCCAAGGTCATCCCTACTCTTATTCAGGCCAGAAAAGGAGTAACGTCTAAACATTACCACCGTATTTGGAGAAAATACGTGTCTTGGTGTAAATCCAAGAAGGCTCCTACGGAAGAATTTCAGTTAGGACGTTTTCTCCATTTTCTACAAGCTGGTGTGGATGCGGGCCTAAAGCTGGGCTCAATTAAAAGTTCAAATTTAGGCTTTATCAGTTTTCTTCCAAAAACAATTGGCCTCACTTCCAGAAGTTCAGACCGTCGTGAAAGGCGTATTGCACATCCAACCTCCTTTTGTGCCCCCTGTGGCACCATAGGATCTTAACGTGGTGTTGCAGTTCCTTCAATCTCATTGGTTTGAACCTTTATAGGAGGTAGAGTTGAAATTCCTTACTTGGAAAGTGATCATGCTGTTGGCCTTGGCCTCTGCAAGGCAGGTGTCTGAATTGGCGGCTTTGTATCACAAGAGCCCCTATTTGATCTTCCATGAAGATAGAGCGGAGTTGAGAACTCGTCAGCAATTTTTGACAAAAGTAGTGTCATCGTTTCACATGAACCAACCTATTGTGGTGCCAGTGGCTACTGACGCCTTAAAAGAATCAAAGTCTCTAGATGTGGTCAGAGCTTTGAAAATTTATGTAGCCAGAATGGCTCAGATTAGGAAAACGGAGGCTCTGTTTGTCCTATATGATCCCAACAAGATTGGGGCTCCTGCTTCCAAGCAGACTATTGCACGCTGGATCTGTCATGCAATTCAGCAGGCTCATTCTACGGCTGGATTGCCGTTTCTGAAATCGGTGAAGACCCATTCTTCCAAAAAGGTGGGCGCATCCTAGGCGGCTGCCCGAGGGGTCTCGGCATTACGCCTTTGCTGAGCAGCTACTTGGTCGGGTTCAAACACCTTTGCAAAGTTTTACAAGTTTGATACCCTGGCTGATGAGGACCTCTTGCTGGGTCAATCGGTGCTGCAGAGTCATCTGCACTCTCCCGCCCATTCTAGAGCTTTGGAATAAACCCCATGATTCTTGAAGTGTCCCCAGCATCCTCTAGGATGTATGAGAAAATAGGATCTTAATACCTTCCAATAAATCCTTTTCTCTTAGTCCGTAGAGGATGCTGGGCGCCCGTCCCAGTGCGTACTGTATCTGCAGTTATTGGGTATGGTTACACACATGGTGTGTTGCGTTTAAGTCAGCCTGTTGCTGACGTTATTCATGCCGTGGCATGCATTATGCTGTTATTGGTTGTGTTTACACACAGGTTGTGTTATGCTTTATGTCAGCATATTGCTGCATATTCTTCATGCCGTCGGCTGGTGTTCTGTTGAATGCCATGTTCTGCGGCATACTGGAGGTGTAAGGGTAATATGCTCACAGTGGTTAACAATAAATTCTTTCCTCGAAATGTCCGTCTCCCTGGGCACAGTTACTTAAACTGGAGTCTGGAGGAGGGGCATAGAGGGAGGAGCCAGTTCACACCCAATCAAAGTCTTAAAGTGCCCATGTCTCCTGCGGATCCCGTCTATATCCCATGGTTCTTGAAGCGTCCCCAGCATCCTCTACGGACTAAGAGAAAAGGATTTACCGGTAGGTATTAAAATCCTATTTTTTTTAAGTGCCATCCTGTCTGCCACTGCAGTGCCACTCCTAGATGGGCCAGGTGTTTGTGCCGCCCTCTTGGGTTGCTTAGCTTAGTCATCCAGCGACCTTGGTGCAAATTTTAGGACTAAAAATAATATTGTGAGGTGTGAGGTGTTCAGAATAGACTGGAAATTAGTGGAAATTATGGTTATTGAGGATAATAATACTATAGGATCAAAATTACCCCCAAATTCTATGATTTAAGCTGTTTTTGAGGGGTTTTTGAAAAAAAAACACCCGAATCCAAAACACACCCGAATCCGACAAAAAATTTTCAGGGAGGTTTTGCCAAAACGCGTCCGTATCCAAAACACGGCCACGGAACCGAATCCAAAACCAAAACACAAAACCCGAAAAATTTCCGGTGCACATCTCTAGTACTAGGCACCAACGATGAACGATGCGCGGCCCCGCGCTCGTTCATCGATGGTGCCGGCTTGTTTAAACATGCAAGCCAATATGGACAATCTCGTCCATATTAGCATGCAGGGCTATGGGGCCAGGTGACGGGGGGAGTGAAGAAACTTCACTCCCACCTTCACCACCTCCCCCCTCCCCCCCGGCGACGGATTGTCTGACGGCCATACTGGCCGTCGGGCACCTTGGCAGGCAATCGGCTGATGTGTAGGGCCCTTTTGAAACATAAATACATTATTTATGTTCTGTTTAAATTGCTTTACTAATTCTAATTATCTCCATATTGTACTCTTGCTATTTCAGATAAGTCTACAGTATGTACTCTGGCTTGGTGACATCTGTGTACTCTCAGCATCCAAACCCCCTCCCACCTGTGTATAACAGGTGAAATACATTTAGCCTTATACCGCCAGCTCACTCTATCTGTGCTGCCAGTAATCACTATCTGCATTTTGTTGATGGATGTTTGTATTTGTTTCCTTTGATTTACATGACCTGACATCTCATATAATGAGCTTCCCATTGCAAACGCCATTCCTAATATTCTATGCCGCACTAATCTATCACTCCCTGACCTTACAAGTGTTGGGGTCGCGGATTCAATCAGCACAATGTTGCAGGGTGTAATTAATTACACTTTGTCCCCCCAACTTCTTCTATGCGTGATGAAAACCATATTTTTAGAATCCTTCTCCAGGAAATAAAGCTCTGGCTGTGTCATAAATCTTATCCATTTTTTTCCTGATGATAATTCCAGTATGTACTAAAAGAAAACAATTGCTGTGCTTCTGGGAAATAACAATAACCATGGCCAATCAGAACTGAATGCATTTATACTCTGCCCAGCTGACCTACATTATGCATGTTTAACTTTGTGTTAACTTTTCTGTTCATTTACCAGTGAGCTAGAGAAAAAGCCAAGGAGTCATAAGGAGTATGTCTCTCCCAGCAATACTTATTTCTGTACCAGTCAATCACTGTGTATGTGACCTTGACCTAAGCACCTTTTCATGCAGGCTACTGAGCAGTGAATTAGATAGGATAATAGATTGCTAGCTATGGTGAGCAAGGGACTCACTGTTTTCCTTTTATACAGTGATTTATTACCTTGCTCTGGGTTTATAAATAATGAACTGCTAGAATGCATACAGTATTAATGCCATAGTCTAGGTGCTTTTTCCTGTACATGTGGGCACAGTCATTGCTGCATTATTCCAATGTTTGTGTTTGTATTTGTGTAGAGATAAATAAGATTGCCAACTGCTTTTTTAAGCTCCAGATATTATATTTTTTCACCAGTGTTGCAATCAGGCAAAGTGATCATGGTCATCCATGGCATGGATACTTTTTTGGGGGTTGGGTATAAGTTACCAGCAGTCGTGATGCCGGCGTTCAGTATACTGACGGCGGCATCCCAACAATTGAAATCCGGACAGGGGTGAGTTAGCTTTGTTCTCCGCCTCCTTCCCGCAGCCTAACCCCAGGGTCGGACTGGCCCACAGGGGAACAGGGGAAACCACCGGTGGGCCCCACTGCCTGTGGGCCCTCTTCCTCCTCTAGGGATCAGGTTCCGGACTCTGGGGGTAATTCCGAGTTGTTCGCTCTCTAGCTGCTTTTAGCAGCATTGCACACGCTAAGCCGCCGCCCTCTGGGAGTGTATCTTAGTTTAGCAGAAGTGCGAATGAAAGATTAGCAGAATTGCGAATAGAAATTTCTTAGCAGTTTCTGAGTAGCTCCAGACTTACTCAGCCATTGCGACCAGCTCAGTCCTTTTCGTTCCTGGTTTGACCTCATAAACACACCCAGCGTTTGCCCAACCACTCCCCCGTTTCTCCAGCCACTCCTGTGTTTTGCAACTCGAACGCCAGCGTTTTTCCGCACACTCCCATAAAACGGCCAGTTTCCGCCCAGAAACACCCACTTCCTGTCAATCACACTACGATCAGCACAGCGATGAAAAAGCTTAGTTATGACGTGAGTAAAATACCTAACTTTTGTGTAAAATAACTAAGCGCATGCGCTCTGCGAACCTTGCGCATGCGCAGTAAGCGACTAATCGCAGTATAGCGAAAATCGGCAACGAGCGAACAACTCGGAATGACCCCCTCTATCCTAGTGCACTTGAATTATGCATTATACTTATTTTACATTATACTTAACAAGGATATGGTTTATTATATATTTACCAAGGGGAACAGAACATGTACTCTGTAATGGTTAGCCAAAACTCTGTGGTGGCTGGCCACTCCCCAGTGGAGCCTGGCCACACCCTTAAGCATGGGCCCCTACAACAGCATCCCCCCGGTGGGCCCTTCATGCCCCAGTCCGACACTGCCTAACCCTATCCTCCCCCGTAGTTGCCTAAACCTAAACCCCCCTTGCCCGCAGCCTAAACCTAACCTCCCCCCTGGTGGTGCCTAACCCTAACACCCCCCCTTCCCTGCAACCTAACCCTAACCTCTCCACTACTGCAGCCTGATATCCGGTCTTTTAGTCGACAGTCATTAGGTCGACAACTATTGGTCGACATGCATTAGGTTGACATGGTCTTTACGTCAACATGATCAGTAGGTCGACATGGCAAAGGTCGACACATGAAAAAGGTTGATATGAGTTTAAAAAAAAAAATTAAACTTTTTCTTACTTTACGATCCACATGGACTACGATTGGGAATAGTAACCTGTGCCGAGTGCAGCGAGGCACCTTGCTCGAAGCATGGCGAGTGAAGCGAGCCCACGAGGGGACATGGTGCACTAATTGGGGTTACTTTACAAAGGAAACGACACCCAAAAAAAAAACAAGTCAACTTTTTTCCATGTCGACCTCCTGACCATGTCGACCTATTTCAGGTGTCGACATACTCACTGTCGACCAATAGCGGTTGACTTAATGACTTTCGACCTAATTAGGGTCGACCCAATGAACCACACCCCTGCAGCCTAACCCTGAACTCCCGGGGTGGCGTCTAACCCTAACCCACCCACCCCCGGCCCTAAACCTAACCCTCCCACTATACTCACGGTCGGGATGGCTGCTGTCGGGATTCCGGCGTCCGTGTCCTGAACTTTTTTGGGATTATGGCATTGTGATTCTGACGGGTGTCGGGATTCCGGCGTTGAGGTTTCGGTTGCCAGGATCCCAACAGCCGGCATCTTGACGGGATCCCTTTTTTGGCAACCAAGGGGAATCACAAATGTAAAATAAAAACTAAAAATGTGGGCTACTGCTTTGTGCACTGGCAGCTGCCACTTCTCTTTCTGTATGCTGGAATATGTGACATATGCCCAGTGTTACTTTCTTTTTTGTATTGTGGGATATGTGATATCTGCACAGTGTTGCTTCCCTTTTTGTATGGTGGGATATGTGATATATCTGCACAGTGTTACTTCCCTTTTTGTATGGTGGGATATGTGATATATCTCCACAGTGTTACTTCCCTTTTTGTATGGTGGGATATGTGATATATGCACAGTGTTGCTTCCCTTTTTGTATGGTGGGATATGTGATATCTGCACAGTGTTACTTCCCTTTTTGTATGGTGGGATATGTGATCTCTGCAGTGTTGCTTCTCTTCCTGTATGCTGGAATATGTGACAATATTCTATTCACTATTTCTGTATGTATGTACAGTAGGTTAATGTTGTTTCAGGTACGATAAAAATAAAAGATACTGGGAGCTATTTAGAGTTGATCTCAGTGTTCCGAAAAGCACAAACAAGTGATTTTCAGAACACTGCGGGAGCGCATTGGCTGCTGTGCGCATGTATGGGCTTTTATCATCTGGGCGGCAACACGGCGTTGGGGGGGAGGGCAGCAGCAAATGCAGATGTATCATGGCTGTTTACGGGGCAGCCTGAAAATGTCACCTGCTTTTCCTGCGATTGGCTGCATGGGCCGGTGTCAATCTCTGTTAGAGGTTTTAGCGATGCGGCCTTGCCCTGTGCTAGGTGGCCCCCGGTATGCGATTTTACTGGTCGCTGTTATTCCTATATTAGCAAAAACAGCAACCAACTATGAATAACCCCCACTGTACTGATAAATATAAGTGTAAATGGGTAAATTAAAAACAAGTCCGCACAAGTCCCTGTGTAAGAGATAGGGAGATACCTAGCTTTGCATCAATATTAGATAATCCTGTTACAATTAATACAATACAGAACTTCTCATGAGGTGAGGTTTGTAGATGATAATTCGTCGAGTCCCTAAATTCACCTTGCACACAGCATCATCCTATGTAACTAAGGACCCATACCTACTGGCATCAGTATACATACTGTACTTTAAAAAGCATTTTTTTAACACTGAAAAAAGTATATAGACATGTAATAGAGGGTATGCCACTAATTCCAATGGGGTGGTCTTCAGTATGCCGAATGTCGGGACCCCGCGCACAGTATACCGGCGCCGGGATCCCGACACCCGGCATACCGACAGCTATTATCCCTCGTGGGGGTCCACGACCCCCCTGGAGGGAGAATAAAATAGCGTAGCACGCGTAGCGCGCCACCGTGCCCGCAGCGTGGCAAGCGCAGCGAGCCCGCAAGGGGCTCCTTTGCCCTCGCCACACTGTCGGTATGCCGACGGTCGGGCTCCCGGCGCCGGTATGCTGGTCAACGGGAGCCCGGCCGCCAGCATACCATACTACACCCGTTCCAATGACCCTATACCTCCTACATTTGTACCTATGTTCTGAAGCGTTCGCATTGCAGTAGTAATTCCAAGTTGATCGCAGCAGGACATTTTTTAGCAGTTGGGCAAAACCATGTGCATTGCAGAGGAGGCAGATATAACATGTGCAGAGAGAGTTAGATTTGGGTGGGTTATTTTGTTTCTGTGCAGGGTAAATACTGGCTGCTTTATTTTTACACTGCAATTTAGATTGCAGATTGAAATCACCACACGAAAATCTAACTCTCTCTGCAAATGTTATATCTGCCTCTCCTGCAGTGCACATGGTTTTGCCCAACTGCTAAAAAATTTCCTGCTGCGATCAACTCAGAATTACCCCCAGAGTTCACTGGAATATGGTCCAATGATCCGCTTAACTGCAAGAGCTCATGCATTGGAAGCATGGTGGTCATCGTCATGTGTCTAAGGATGCCTCACCCACAATCAACATTTTTTTTAGTATGCCCTTTTCATGGCTATTAATGGACACGAAGCACGCAGTGTAAGTGGAGAGGTGGACAAGTGAAGAAATGGCTCATAGCTAATAATCAGCTGCTACCTATCATTTCATAGAATGTACGTAAATGCTACCTCAAAGCTGATTAATTGCACTAGCCACCTTCTTCACTGCTTGATATACTGTAGTGCTGGGAAAACATTTGCTCATCGGGTTGCAAGTCTGGTGCATGTAATTTAATGCAGATGGACATTTACAAACAAGTGCCACACCACACCACACCAAACACGTTTCACACTAAACGTGTTTGTTGTGGATCTGGACGTTTTCCGCTGTGCTGGACATTCGGGTGTGCTTCTGTACTTCATCCTATATCCGGAAGTGTGTGCTAGTTGATCCCTTGGACCATCTTGGGTGTACCAGAGGAACTCCCGCTGTTTGCCACTGTGGAATTGCTCATGCTGTGTTTTTAACACTTGTTTGTAAGTATCCATCTGCATTAAATTATTCTTTTGTTTTACATATTTGAACTATTTGTCTTGTATTCTTGTTTTTATATGGTACTCCCTGCACCACTTTGGAATTCTTGAGAAGAGTTGGCCCCTGCTATTTGGACTGTTACATCAGACCTATGCTGCTTTGCCATTGTGGTCTTTTCTTTACGCTGAAATCAATCTTTTGTTTGTAAGTGGACATCTTGAATTAAAATTAGAGATGTGCACTTTAAATTTTTCGGGTTTTGTGTTTTGGTTTTGGGTTCGGTTCCGCGGCCGTGTTTTGGGTTCGACCGCGTTTTGGCAAAACCTCACCGAATTTTTTTTGTCGGATTCGGGTGTGTTTTGGATTCGGGTGTTTTTTTCAAAAAACACTAAAAAACAGCTTAAATCATAGAATTTGGGGGTCATTTTGATCCCAAAGTATTATTAACCTCAAAAACCATAATTTCCACTCATTTTCAGTCTATTCTGAATACCTCACACCTCACAATATTATTTTTAGTCCTAAAATTTGCACCGAGGTCGCTGGATGACTAAGCTAAGCGACCCTAGTGGCCGACACAAACACCTGGCCCATCTAGGAGTGGCACTGCAGTGTCACGCAGGATGGCCCTTCCAAAAAACCCTCCCCAAACAGCACATGACGCAAAGAAAAAAAGAGGCGCAATGAGGTAGCTGTGTGAGTAAGATAAGCGACCCTAGTGGCAGACACAAACACCTGGCCCATCTAGGAGTGGCACTGCAGTGTCACGCAGGATGGCCCTTCCAAAAAACCCTCCCCAAACAGCACATGACGCAAAGAAAAAAAGAGGCGCAATGAGGTAGCTGTGTGAGTAAGATAAGCGACCCTAGTGGCCGACACAAACACCGGGCCCATCTAGGAGTGGCACTGCAGTGTCACGCAGGATGTCCCTTCCAAAAAACCCTCCCCAAACAGCACATGACGCAAAGAAAAAAAGAGGCGCAATGAGGTAGCTGTGTGAGTAAGATAAGCGACCCTAGTGGCCGACACAAACACCGGGCCCATCTAGGAGTGGCACTGCAGTGTCACGCAGGATGTCCCTTCCAAAAAACCCTCCCCAAACAGCACATGACGCAAAGAAAAAAAGAGGCGCAATGAGGTAGCTGTGTGAGTAAGATAAGCGACCCTAGTGGCCGACACAAACACCGGGCCCATCTAGGAGTGGCACTGCAGTGTCACGCAGGATGTCCCTTCCAAAAAACCCTCCCAAAACAGCACATGACGCAAAGAAAAAAAGAGGCGCAATGAGGTAGCTGTGTGAGTAAGATAAGCGACCCTAGTGGCCGACACAAACACCTCGCCCATCTAGGAGTGGCACTGCAGTGTCACGCAGGATGGCCCTTCCAAAAAACCCTCCCCAAACAGCACATGACGCAAAGAAAAAAAGAGGCGCAATGAGGTAGCTGTGTGAGTAAGATAAGCGACCCTAGAGGCCGACACAAACACCTGGCCCATCTAGGAGTGGCACTGCAGTGTCACGCAGGATGTCCCTTCCAAAAAACCCTCCCCAAACAGCACATGACGCAAAGAAAAAAAGAGGCGCAATGAGGTAGCTGTGTGAGTAAGATAAGCGACCCTAGTGGCCGACACAAACACCGGGCCCATCTAGGAGTGGCACTGCAGTGTCACGCAGGATGGCCCTTCCAAAAAACGCTCCCCAAACAGCACATGACGCAAAGAAAAAAAGAGGCGCAATGAGGTAGCTGTGTGAGTAAGATAAGCGACCCTAGTGGCCGACACAAACACCGGGCCCATCTAGGAGTGGCACTGCAGTGTCACGCAGGATGTCCCTTCCAAAAAACCCTCCCCAAACAGCACATGACGCAAAGAAAAAAAGAGGCGCAATGAGGTAGCTGTGTGAGTAAGATAAGCGACCCTAGTGGCCGACACAAACACCGGGCCCATCTAGGAGTGTCACTGCAGTGTCACGCAGGATGTCCCTTCCAAAAAACCCTCCCCAAACAGCACATGACGCAAAGAAAAAAAGAGGCGCAATGAGGTAGCTGTGTGAGTAAGATAAGCGACCCTAGTGGCCGACACAAACACCGGGCCCATCTAGGAGTGGCACTGCAGTGTCACGCAGGATGTCCCTTCCAAAAAACCCTCCCCAAACAGCACATGATGCAAAGAAAAAAAGAGGCGCAATGAGGTAGCTGTGTGAGTAAGATAAGCGACCCTAGTGGCCGACACAAACACCTGGCTCATCTAGGAGTGGCACTGCAGTGTCACGCAGGATGGCCCTTCCAAAAAACCCTCCCCAAACAGCACATGACGCAAAGAAAAAAAGAGGCGCAATGAGGTAGCTGTGTGAGAAAGATAAGCGACCCTAGTGGCCGACACAAACACCTGGCCCATCTAGGAGTGGCACTGCAGTGTTACGCAGGATGGCCCTTCCAAAAAACCCTCCCCAAACAGCACATGACGCAAAGAAAAAAAGAGGCGCAATGAGGTAGCTGTGTGAGTAAGATAAGCGACCCTAGTGGCCGACACAAACACCTGGCCCATCTAGGAGTGGCACTGCAGTGTCACGCAGGATGGCCCTTCCAAAAAACCCTCCCCAAACAGCACATGACGCAAAGAAAAAAAGAGGCGCTATGAGGTAGCTGTGTGAGTAAGACAAGCGACCCTAGTGGCCGACACAAACACCGGGCCCATCTAGGAGTGGCACTGCAGTGTCACGCAGGATGGCCCTTCCAAAAAACACTCCCCAAACAGCACATGACGCAAAGAAAAAAAGAGGCGCAATGAGGTAGCTGTGTGAGTAAGATAAGCGACCCTAGTGGCCGACACAAACACCGGGCCCATCTAGGAGTGGCACTGCAGTGTCACGCAGGATGGCCCTTCCAAAAAACACTCCCCAAACAGCACATGACGCAAAGAAAAAAAGAGGCGCAATGAGGTAGCTGTGTGAGTAAGATAAGCGACCCTAGTGGCCGACACAAACACCGGGCCCATCTAGGAGTGGCACTGCAGTGTCACGCAGGATGGCCCTTCCAAAAAACACTCCCCAAACAGCACATGACGCAAAGAAAAATTAAAGAAAAAAGAGGTGCAAGATGGAATTGTCCTTGGGCCCTCCCACCCACCCTTATGTTGTATAAACAGGACATGCACACTTTAACCAACCCATCATTTCAGTGACAGGGTCTGCCACGCGACTGTGACTGAAATGACGGGTTGGTTTGGACCCCCACCAAAAAAGAAGCAATTAATCTCTCCTTGCACAAACTGGCTCTACAGAGGCAAGATGTCCACCTCATCATCATCCTCCGATATATCACCGTGTACATCCCCCTCCTCACAGATTATCAATTCGTCCCCACTGGAATCCACCATCTCAGCTCCCTGTGTACTTTGTGGAGGCAATTGCTGCTGGTCAATGTCTCCACGGAGGAATTGAATATAATTCATTTTAATGAACATCATCTTCTCCACATTTTCTGGAAGTAACCTCGTACGCCGATTGCTGACAAGGTGAGCGGCGGCACTAAACACTCTTTCGGAGTACACACTTGTGGGAGGGCAACTTAGGTAGAATAAAGCCAGTTTGTGCAAGGGCCTCCAAATTGCCTCTTTTTCCTGCCAGTATAAGTACGGACTGTGTGACGTGCCTACTTGGATGCGGTCACTCATATAATCCTCCACCATTCTTTCAATGGGGAGAGAATCATATGCAGTGACAGTAGACGACATGTCCGTAATCGTTGACAGGTCCTTCAGTCCGGACCAGATGTCAGCATCAGCAGTCGCTCCAGACTGCCCTGCATCACCGCCAGCGGGTGGGCTCGGAATTCTGAGCCTTTTCCTCGCACCCCCAGTTGCGGGAGAATGTGAAGGAGGAGATGTTGACAGGTCGCGTTCCGCTTGACTTGACAATTTTCTCACCAGCAGGTCTTTGAACCCCAGCAGACTTGTGTCTGCCGGAAAGAGAGATCCAAGGTAGGCTTTAAATCTAGGATCGAGCACGGTGGCCAAAATGTAGTGCTCTGATTTCAACAGATTGACCACCCGTGAATCCTTGTTAAGCGAATTAAGGGCTCCATCCACAAGTCCCACATGCCTAGCGGAATCGCTCCGTGTTAGCTCCTCCTTCAATGTCTCCAGCTTCTTCTGCAAAAGCCTGATGAGGGGAATGACCTGACTCAGGCTGGCAGTGTCTGAACTGACTTCACGTGTGGCAAGTTCAAAGGGCAGCAGAACCTTGCACAACGTTGAAATCATTCTCCACTGCGTTTGAGACAGGTGCATTCCACCTCCTATATCGTGCTGAATTGTATAGGCTTGAATGGCCTTTTGCTGCTCCTCCAACCTCTGAAGCATATATAGGGTTGAATTCCACCTCGTTACCACTTCTTGCTTCAGATAATGGCAGGGCAGGTTCAGGCGTTTTTGGTGTTGCTCCAGTCTTCTGTACGTGGTGCCTGTACGCCGAAAGTGTCCCGCAATTCTTCTGGCCACCGACAGCATCTCTTGCACGCCCCTGTCGTTTTTTAAAAATTCTGCACCACCAAATTCAAGGTATGTGCAAAACATGGGACGTGCTGGAATTTGCCCAGATTTAATGCACACACAATATTGCTGGCGTTGTCCGATGCCACAAATCCACAGGAGAGTCCAATTGGGGTAAGCCATTCCGCGATGATCTTCCTCAGTTGCCGTAAGAGGTTTTCAGCTGTGTGCGTATTCTGGAAACCGGTGATACAAAGCGTAGCCTGCCTAGGAAAGAGTTGGCGTTTGCGAGATGCTGCTACTGGTGCCGCCGCTGCTGTTCTTGCGGCGGGAGTCCATACATCTACCCAGTGGGCTGTCACAGTCATATAGTCCTGACCCTGCCCTGCTCCACTTGTCCACATGTCCGTGGTTAAGTGGACATTGGGTACAGCTGCATTTTTTAGGACACTGGTGACTCTTTTTCTGAGGTCTGTGTACATTTTCGGTATCGCCTGCCTAGAGAAATGGAACCTAGATGGTATTTGGTACCGGGGACACAGTACCTCCAACAAGTCTCTAGTTGGCTCTGCAGTAATGATGGATACCGGAACCACGTTTCTCACCACCCAGGATGCCAAGGCCTCAGTTATCCGCTTTGCAGCAGGATGACTGCTGTGATATTTCATCTTCCTCGCAAAGGACTGTTGGACAGTCAATTGCTTGGTGGAAGTAGTAAAAGTGGTCTTACGATTTCCCCTCTGGGATGACCATCGACTCCCAGCAGCAACAACAGCAGCGCCAGCAGCAGTAGGCGTTACACGCAAGGATGCATCGAAAGAATCCCAGGCAGGAGAGGAATCGTCAGAATTGCCAGTGACATGGCCTGCAGGACTATTGGCATTCCTGGGGAAGGAGGAAATTGACACTGAGGGAGTTGGTGGGGTGGTTTGCGTGAGCTTGGTTACAAGAGGAAGGGATTTACTGGTCAGTGGACTGCTTCCGCTGTCGCCCAAAGTTTTTGAACTTGTCACTGACTTATTATGAATGCGCTGCAGGTGACGTATAAGGGAGGATGTTCCGAGGTGGTTAACGTCCTTACCCCTACTTATTACAGCTTGACAAAGGCAACACACGGCTTGACAAATGTTGTCCGCATTTCTGTTGAAATACTTCCACACCGAAGAGCTGATTTTTTTGGTATTTTCACCAGGCATGTCAACGGCCATATTCCTCCCACGGACAACAGGTGTCTCCCCGGGTGCCTGACTTAAACAAACCACCTCACCATCAGAATCCTCCTTGTCAATTTCCTCCCCAGCGCCAGCAACACCCATATCCTCCTCATCCTGGTGTACTTCAACACTGACATCTTCAATCTGACTATCAGGAACTGGACTGCGGGTGCTCCTTCCAGCACTTGCAGGGGGCGTGCAAATGGTGGAAGGCGCATGCTCTTCACGTCCAGTGTTGGGAAGGTCAGGCATCGCAACCGACACAATTGGACTCTCCTTGTGGATTTGGGATTTCGAAGAACGCACAGTTCTTTGCGGTGCTTTTGCCAGCTTGAGTCTTTTCAGTTTTCAAGCGAGAGGCTGAGTGCTTCCATCCTCATGTGAAGCTGAACCACTAGCCATGAACATAGGCCAGGGCCTCAGCCGTTCCTTGCCACTCCGTGTGGTAAATGGCATATTGGCAAGTTTACGCTTCTCCTCCGACAATTTTATTTTAGATTTTGGAGTCCTTTTTTTACTGATATTTGGTGTTTTGGATTTGACATGCTCTGTACTATGACATTGGGCATCGGCCTTGGCAGACGACGTTGCTGGCATTTCATCGTCTCGGCCATGACTAGTGGCAGCAGCTTCAGCACGAGGTGGAAGTGGATCTTGATCTTTCCCTAATTTTGGAACCTCAACATTTTTGTTCTCCATATTTTAATAGGCACAGCTAAAAGGCACCTCAGGTAAACAATGGAGATGGATGGATACTAGTATACTTATGGATGGACGAGCGACTGCCGACACAGAGGTAGCTACAGCCGTGGACTACCGTACTGTGTCTGCTGCTAATATAGACTGGATGATAATGAGATGAAATCAATATATATATATATAATATCACTAGTACTGCAGCCGGACAGGTATATATATTTATTATGTAATGACTGATGACGGACCTGCTGGACACTG
Source organism: Pseudophryne corroboree (assembly GCF_028390025.1). NCBI lineage: Eukaryota > Metazoa > Chordata > Amphibia > Anura > Myobatrachidae > Pseudophryne > Pseudophryne corroboree. The sequence continues at coordinate 348,083,874 of NC_086451.1, forward strand.
TCAGCTCAGCAGCACCACAGACTGCTACAGTAAGCTACTATAGTAGTATGTATAAAGAAGAAAGAAAAAAAAAACCACGGGTAGGTGGTATACAATTATGGATGGACGAGCGACTGCCGACACAGAGGTAGCTACAGCCGTGGACTACCGTACTGTGTCTGCTGCTAATATAGACTGGATGATAATGAGATGAAATCAATATATATATATATAATATCACTAGTACTGCAGCTGGACAGGTAGATATATTTATTATGTAATGACTGATGACGGACCTGCTGGACACTGTCAGCTCAGCAGCACCGCAGACTGCTACAGTAAGCTACTATAGTAGTATGTATAAAGAAGAAAGAAAAAAAAAACAACCACGGGTAGGTGGTATACAATTATGGATGGACTGCCGAGTGCCGACACAGAGGTAGCTACAGCCGTGGACTAACGTACTGTGTCTGCTGATAATATAGACTGGATGATAATGAGATGAAATCAATATATATGTATATATAATATCACTAGTACTGCAGCCGGACAGGTATATATTATATATTTATTATGTAATGACTGATGACGGACCTGCTGGACACTGTCAGCACAGCAGCACCGCAGACTGCTACAGTAAGCTACTATAGTAGTATGTATAAAGAAGAAAGAAAAAAAAAAAACCACGGGTAGGTGGTATACAATTATGGATGGACTGCCGAGTGCCGACACAGAGGTAGCTACAGCCGTGGACTAACGTACTGTGTCTGCTGATAATATAGACTGGATGATAATGAGATGAAATCAATATATATGTATATATAATATCACTAGTACTGCAGCCGGACAGGTATATATTATATATTTATTATGTAATGACTGATGACGGACCTGCTGGACACTGTCAGCTCAGCAGCACCGCAGACTGCTACAGTAAGCTACTATAGTAGTATGTATAAAGAAGAAAGAAAAGAAAAAACCACGGGTAGGTGGTATACAATTATGGATGGACTGCCGAGTGCCGACACAGAGGTAGCTACAGCCGTGGACTAACGTACTGTGTCTGCTGATAATATAGACTGGATGATAATGAGATGAAATCAATATATATGTATATATAATATCACTAGTACTGCAGCCGGACAGGTATATATTATATATTTATTATGTAATGACTGATGACGGACCTGCTGGACACTGTCAGCTCAGCAGCACCGCAGACTGCTACAGTAAGCTACTATAGTAGTATGTATAAAGAAGAAAGAAAAAAAAAAACCACGGGTAGGTGGTATACAATTATGGATGGACTGCCGAGTGCCGACACAGAGGTAGCTACAGCCGTGGACTAACGTACTGTGTCTGCTGATAATATAGACTGGATGATAATGAGATGAAATCAATATATATGTATATATAATATCACTAGTACTGCAGCCGGACAGGTATATATTATATATTTATTATGTAATGACTGATGACGGACCTGCTGGACACTGTCAGCTCAGCAGCACCGCAGACTGCTACAGTAAGCTACTATAGTAGTATGTATAAAGAAGAAAGAAAAAAAAAAACAACCACGAGTAGGTGGTATACAATTATGGATGGACTGCCGAGTGCCGACACAGAGGTAGCTACAGCCGTGGACTAACGTACTGTGTCTGCTGATAATATAGACTGGATGATAATGAGATGAAATCAATATATATGTATATATAATATCACTAGTACTGCAGCCGGACAGGTATATATTATATATTTATTATGTAATGACTGATGACGGACCTGCTGGACACTGTCAGCTCAGCAGCACCGCAGACTGCTACAGTAAGCTACTATAGTAGTATGTATAAAGAAGAAAGAAAAAAAAAACAACCACGGGTAGGTGGTATACAATTATGGATGGACTGCCGAGTGCCGACACAGAGGTAGCTACAGCCGTGGACTAACGTACTGTGTCTGCTGATAATATAGACTGGATGATAATGAGATGAAATCAATATATATGTATATATAATATCACTAGTACTGCAGCCGGACAGGTATATATTATATATTTATTATGTAATGACTGATGACGGACCTGCTGGACACTGTCAGCTCAGCAGCACCGCAGACTGCTACAGTAAGCTACTATAGTAGTATGTATAAAGAAGAAAGAAAAAAAAAACAACCACGGGTAGGTGGTATACAATTATGGATGGACTGCCGAGTGCCGACACAGAGGTAGCTACAGCCGTGGACTAACGTACTGTGTCTGCTGATAATATAGACTGGATGATAATGAGATGAAATCAATATATATGTATATATAATATCACTAGTACTGCAGCCGGACAGGTATATATTATATATTTATTATGTAATGACTGATGACGGACCTGCTGGACACTGTCAGCTCAGCAGCACCGCAGACTGCTACAGTAAGCTACTATAGTAGTATGTATAAAGAAGAAAGAAAAAAAAAACAACCACGGGTAGGTGGTATACAATTATGGATGGACTGCCGAGTGCCGACACAGAGGTAGCTACAGCCGTGGACTAACGTACTGTGTCTGCTGATAATATAGACGGGATGATAATGAGATGAAATCAATATATATATGTATATATAATATCACTAGTACTGCAGCCGGACAGGTATATATTATATATTTATTATGTAATGACTGATGACGGACCTGCTGGACACTGTCAGCTCAGCAGCACCGCAGACTGCTACAGTAAGCTACTATAGTAGTATGTATAAAGAAGAAAGAAAAAAAAAAAAACACGGGTAGGTGCTAGGTGGTATACAATATTATATATATATTATATACAATTATATATATATATATATATATGATATATATTAAACTCATAAACTGGTGGTGATTATTAAACTGGTGGTCAGGTCACTGGTCACACTATCAGCAACTTGCAAGTAGTACTCCTGAGTCCTAAGCAGACAATCACAATATATATTATACTGGTGGTCAGTGTGGTCACAAACAATGGCAGTGTGGCTGGCACTCTGGCAGCAAAAGTGTGCACTGTACGTTATATGTACTCCTGAGTCCTGAGTCCTGCTCTCAGACTCTAACTGCTCCCCACTGTCAGTGTCTCCCCCACAAGTCAGATAATACAGTCACACTATCTCTCTCTATCACTTCAGCAAGTACTAGTAGTAGTAGTACTCCTCCTAATGCTCCCCAAATTACTACTGTGTCTCTCTCTGTCTCACTCTCTTCTCGAATCTCTATAAACGGAGAGGACGCCAGCCACGTCCTCTCCCTATCAATCTCAATGCACGTGTGAAAATGGCGGCGACGCGCGGCTCCTTATATAGAATCCGAGTCTCGCGATAGAATCCGAGCCTCGCGAGAATCCGACAGCGTGATGATGACGTTCGGGCGCGCTCGGGTTAACCGAGCAAGGCGGGAAGATCCGAGTCGCTCGGACCCTTGTAAAAAAAACTGAAGTTCGGGCGGGTTCGGATTCCGAGGAAACGAACCCGCTCATCTCTAATTAAAATTCAACATTTTTTCAATGGTCTGCACTATTATATGTTTTTTTTTATCTCTTTCACGTGACTCTGTGGAAACTCATGAACAAAGAGAAGTTTTCTCTAAAAAACGTAACGTTTTTAAAAACCTTGTGGATTGTTGTTTGAACCACTTATGGGGTTGAATATGATATTTCCTCCTAGTGCTCAAGTTTTGTGTATTTAATCTTTGTGCTATGTACATATTATTCTTGAGTAAATTGGATGCTTACTCTAATACACAAATATAGCTGCATTGTGGGGACTTTTATTGCGCACCATTACTGAAATTCTTTCTACAGTAGTTCATGTATTGATCCTGTACAGTCTAAGGTAACATACAGTATGTACTGTATAATTCAAGTGCACAGTCTGGAACCTGATCCCTAAAGGAGGAAGTAGGGCCCACCAGGGAGGGGTTTCCCCTGTGGGCCAGTCCAACCCTAGGTAGAATGCACACATAAACCTACACGGGCTCCCATTCCCCCACAGAATCCTTTTCAAACTCCTCGCCCTCATAGACAAGGCCCTCTTTAATTCAACTGTACTATACATCTACAACCTCATCTCCCTAAGTACTCCCGCCGGCCCACTCTGGTTGGCCAATGACCGTCGCCTCTTGTCTACCCTGGTCACTACATCCAATGAGCAGTTCCAAGATTTTGCCCACACTGCCCCTCTTCACTGCAACAAGCTCCCTTGCTCTGTTAGACTCTCCCTGACATTGCAAAGCTTTAAACGGGCACTGAAAACTCACCTGTTCATCAAAGCCTACCCTTCCGCATAACGCAGTCTTGAGGCCACTCTCCCATCCTCATGCCTTGGTCATCTCTGCCTCGCTCACTTCCTGACACCAGGCCACCTTCCGTATGCTTGTACCTCATGTCACCTGTCTGTCTCCCTCTCCCTCTAGATTGTAAGCTCCTTGGAGCAGGGCCTTCTTCCCTCCTGTTCTCACAGCCCTCTTCTCTTGCACCTCAATTACAGCTCTCTGCTACTCAGTGACTGTCTATACCTGCATTTCCTCTTGCTCACAACTGTTCATCTCTTCCAGCGGCTGCCTGCCTCCAGTAGGAGGCTGATTACTTCTTTGCCTCCTGACATCTCAGCTGTATTGTGTACTGAGAACTGTGGTGCTAATTGTTACCTGTGCTCTGTCTTAGTTTTATGTGATGTTAAGTTCTGTATACCCTGTATTGTTCTAATGTGTGTTTTATGTATGGCGCTATGAAAAATTGTGGCGCCTTATAAATAAATTGTAATAATAATAATAATAATAATAATAATAAAAAACCATTGGGTTCATATATGTGTGTAAGTTTGGCTTTGATAATAGCCAGTGCCTCCCCAGCCATTGACCTCACCACACATCACTGATCACTACCACCCTCTGTGATCAATTGTGGACAATCTGTGCAGTTCCACAGAGTCTCTTTCTTGTGCAGCGTTTATTTCAATTATGCACACTTTCCATATGTTTAGTACATACTTGCCTACCTGACCCTCTCCATGAGGGAGAAAATGCTCTGTTCCTGGACTTTCCTGGTAATGTATGATTGCCATCACCTGTGCTGAAACACCTTTCTTATCAATTAACTAGCTCACCACAGGTGATGGCAATCATACATTACCAGGAAAGTCCAGGAACAGAGCATTTTCTCCCTCATGGAGAGGGTCAGGTAGGTAAGTATGGTTTAGTATCATCTAGCTTTGGTCTGGTTTGGTTACACTACTTTCCCACAGCATGCTCACCTTTGTGATTGGTAAAATCCTTGCATATCCGTAACACTATTTGTTAGGATGAAATGATTGATTTCAACACGAAATATCCCTCCCACCCACTGCTGATTAAAACACCTCTGTGACACATGTGAATTTGGAATTTGGGTTTATGTGTGGCATAATGTGCACTGAGCTAAATTTGGATGTGATTCTGAATTAAAAGCAATGCAGAAGAAGCAAGTAACTGCACCTGGACTAAGCATGTTGCAATGAAAGGTGTGCAAACACATTAATTTCCTTTGCATGCATGGTAACTACTGCCTGCTGTTGCATGTAGCCCACAAACAGGTGGGCTGAGGCGGGGGTGGATAATAATTACCTGGGCCCAATCATGTTAGAGGGGCCCAGTGGGGGCCTGATGTCAGCTGCTGAGTAGAGATGTGCACTTGAAATTTTTCGGGTTTTGTGTTTTGGTTTTGGGTTCGGTTCCGCGGCCGTGTTTTGGGTTCGACCGCGTTTTGGCAAAACCTCACCGAATTTTTTTTGTCGGATTCGGGTGTGTTTTGGATTCGGGTGTTTTTTTCAAAAAACACTAAAAAACAGCTTAAATCATAGAATTTGGGGGTCATTTTGATCCCAAAGTATTATTAACCTCAAAAACCATAATTTCCACTCATTTTCAGTCTATCTGAATACCTCACACCTCACAATATTATTTTTAGTCCTAAAATTTGCACCGAGGTCGCTGGATGACTAAGCTAAGCGACCCTAGTGGCCGACACAAACACCGGGCCCATCTAGGAGTGGCACTGCAGTGTCACGCAGGATGGCCCTTCCAAAAAACACTCCCCAAACAGCACATGACGCAAAGAAAAAAAGAGGCGCAATGAGGTAGCTGTGTGAGTAAGCTAAGCGACCCTAGTGGCCGACACAAACACCTGGCCCATCTAGGAGTGGCACTGCAGTGTCACGCAGGATGGCCCTTCCAAAAAACACTCCCCAAACAGCACATGACGCAAAGAAAAAAAGAGGCGCAATGAGGTAGCTGTGTGAGTAAGATAAGCGACCCTAGTGGCCGACACAAACACCGGGCCCATCTAGGAGTGGCACTGCAGTGTCATGCAGGATGGCCCTTCCAAAAAACACTCCCCAAACAGCACATGACGCAAAGAAAAAAAGAGGCGCAATGAGGTAGCTGTGTGAGTAAGCTAAGCGACCCTAGTGGCCGACACAAACACCGGGCCCATCTAGGAGTGGCACTGCAGTGTCACGCAGGATGGCCCTTCCAAAAAACACTCCCCAAACAGCACATGACGCAAAGAAAAAAAGAGGCGCAATGAGGTAGCTGTGTGAGTAAGATAAGCGGCCCTAGTGGCCGACACAAACACCGGGCCCATCTAGGAGTGGCACTGCAGTGTCACGCAGGATGGCCCTTCCAAAAAACACTCCCCAAACAGCACATGACGCAAAGAAAAAAAGAGGCGCAATGAGGTAGCTGTGTGAGAAAGATAAGCGACCCTAGTGGCCGACACAAACACCGGGCCCATCTAGGAGTGGCACTGCAGTGTCACGCAGGATGGCCCTTCCAAAAAACACTCCCCAAACAGCACATGACGCAAAGAAAAATTAAAGAAAAAAGAGGTGCAAGATGGAATTGTCCTTGGGCCCTCCCACCCACCCTTATGTTGTATAAACAGGACATGCACACTTTAACCAACCCATCATTTCAGTGACAGGGTCTGCCACACGACTGTGACTGAAATGACGGGTTGGTTTGGACCCCCACCAAAAAAGAAGCAATTAATCTCTCCTTGCACAAACTGGCTCTACAGAGGCAAGATGTCCACCTCATCATCATCCTCCGATATATCACCGTGTACATCCCCCTCCTCACAGATTATCAATTCGTCCCAACTGGAATCCACCATCTCAGCTCCCTGTGTACTTTGTGGAGGCAATTGCTGCTGGTCAATGTCTCCACGGAGGAATTGATTATAATTCATTTTAATGAACATCATCTTCTCCACATTTTCTGGAAGTAACCTCGTACGCCGATTGCTGACAAGGTGAGCGGCGGCACTAAACACTCTTTCGGAGTACACACTTGTGGGAGGGCAACTTAGGTAGAATAAAGCCAGTTTGTGCAAGGGCCTCCAAATTGCCTCTTTTTCCTGCCAGTATAAGTACGGACTGTGTGACGTGCCTACTTGGATGCGGTCACTCATATAATCCTCCACCATTCTTTCAATGGGGAGAGAATCATATGCAGTGACAGTAGACGACATGTCCGTAATCGTTGACAGGTCCTTCAGTCCGGACCAGATGTCAGCATCAGCAGTCGCTCCAGACTGCCCTGCATCACCGCCAGCGGGTGGGCTCGGAATTCTGAGCCTTTTCCTCGCACCCCCAGTTGCGGGAGAATGTGAAGGAGGAGATGTTGACAGGTCGCGTTCCGCTTGACTTGACAATTTTCTCACCAGCAGGTCTTTGAACCCCAGCAGACTTGTGTCTGCCGGAAAGAGAGATCCAAGGTAGGTTTTAAATCTAGGATCGAGCACGGTGGCCAAAATGTAGTGCTCTGATTTCAACAGATTGACCACCCGTGAATCCTTGTTAAGCGAATTAAGGGCTCCATCCACAAGTCCCACATGCCTAGCGGAATCGCTCCGTGTTAGCTCCTCCTTCAATGTCTCCAGCTTCTTCTGCAAAAGCCTGATGAGGGGAATGACCTGACTCAGGCTGGCAGTGTCTGAACTGACTTCACGTGTGGCAAGTTCAAAGGGCAGCAGAACCTTGCACAACGTTGAAATCATTCTCCACTGCGCTTGAGACAGGTGCATTCCACCTCCTATATCGTGCTGAATTGTATAGGCTTGAATGGCCTTTTGCTGCTCCTCCAACCTCTGAAGCATATATAGGGTTGAATTCCACCTCGTTACCACTTCTTGCTTCAGATGATGGCAGGGCAGGTTCAGGCGTTTTTGGTGTTGCTCCAGTCTTCTGTACGTGGTGCCTGTACGCCGAAAGTGTCCCGCAATTCTTCTGGCCACCGACAGCATCTCATGCACGCCCCTGTCGTTTTTTAAAAAATTCTGCACCACCAAATTCAAGGTATGTGCAAAACATGGGACGTGCTGGAATTTGCCCAGATTTAATGCGCACACAATATTGCTGGCGTTGTCCGATGCCACAAATCCACAGGAGAGTCCAATTGGGGTAAGCCATTCCGCGATGATCTTCCTCAGTTGCCGTAAGAGGTTTTCAGCTGTGTGCGTATTCTGGAAACCGGTGATACAAAGCGTAGCCTGCCTAGGAAAGAGTTGGCGTTTGCGAGATGCTGCTACTGGTGCCGCCGCTGCTGTTCTTGCGGCGGGAGTCCATACATCTACCCAGTGGGCTGTCACAGTCATATAGTCCTGACCCTGCCCTGCTCCACTTGTCCACATGTCCGTGGTTAAGTGGACATTGGGTACAGCTGCATTTTTTAGGACACTGGTGACTCTTTTTCTGAGGTCTGTGTACATTTTCGGTATCGCCTGCCTAGAGAAATGGAACCTAGATGGTATTTGGTACCGGGGACACAGTACCTCCAACAAGTCTCTAGTTGGCTCTGCAGTAATGATGGATACCGGAACCACGTTTCTCACCACCCAGGATGCCAAGGCCTCAGTTATCCGCTTTGCAGCAGGATGACTGCTGTGATATTTCATCTTCCTCGCAAAGGACTGTTGGACAGTCAATTGCTTGGTGGAAGTAGTAAAAGTGGGCTTACGAGTACGACTTCCCCTCTGGGATGACCATCGACTCCCAGCAGCAACAACAGCAGCGCCAGCAGCAGTAGGCGTTACACGCAAGGATGCATCGGAGGAATCCCAGGCAGGAGAGGACTCGTCAGAATTGCCAGTGACATGGCCTGCAGGACTATTGGCATTCCTGGGGAAGGAGGAAATTGACACTGAGGGAGTTGGTGGGGTGGTTTGCGTGAGCTTGGTTACAAGAGGAAGGGATTTACTGGTCAGTGGACTGCTTCCGCTGTCGCCCAAAGTTTTTGAACTTGTCACTGACTTATTATGAATGCGCTGCAGGTGACGTATAAGGGAGGATGTTCCGAGGTGGTTAACGTCCTTACCCCTACTTATTACAGCTTGACAAAGGCAACACACGGCTTGACAAATGTTGTCCGCATTTCTGGTGAAATACTTCCACACCGAAGAGCTGATTTTTTTGGTATTTTCACCAGGCATGTCAACGGCCCTATTCCTCCCACGGACAACAGGTGTCTCCCCGGGTGCCTGACTTAAACAAACCACCTCACCATCAGAATCCTCCTTGTCAATTTCCTCCCCAGCGCCAGCAACACCCATATCCTCCTCATCCTGGTGTACTTCAACACTGACATCTTCAATCTGACTATCAGGAACTGGACTGCGGGTGCTCCTTCCAGCACTTGCGGGGGGCGTGCAAATGGTGGAAGGCGCATGCTCTTCACGTCCAGTGTTGGGAAGGTCAGGCATCGCAACCGACACAATTGGACTCTCCTTGTGGATTTGGGATTTCGAAGAACGCACAGTTCTTTGCGGTGCTTTTGCCAGCTTGAGTCTTTTCAGTTTTCTAGTGAGAGGCTGAGTGCTTCCATCCTCATTGTGAAGCTGAACCACTAGCCATGAACATAGGCCAGGGCCTCAGCCGTTCCTTGCCACTCCGTGTGGTAAATGGCATATTGGCAAGTTTACGCTTCTCCGACGACAATTTTATTTTAGATTTTGGAGTCCTTTTTTTACTGATATTTGGTGTTTTGGATTTTACATGCTCTGTACTATGACATTGGGCATCGGCCTTGGCAGACGACGTTGCTGGCATTTCATCGTCTCGGCCATGACTAGTGGCAGCAGCTTCAGCACGAGGTGGAAGTGGATCTTGATCTTTCCCTAATTTTGGAACCTCAACATTTTTGTTCTCCATATTTTAATAGGCACAACTAAAAGGCACCTCAGGTAAACAATGGAGATGGATGGATACTAGTATACTTATGGATGGACGAGCGACTGCCGACACAGAGGTAGCTACAGCCGTGGACTACCGTACTGTGTCTGCTGCTAATATAGACTGGATGATAATGAGATGAAATCAATATATATATATATAATATCACTAGTACTGCAGCCGGACAGGTATATATATTTATTATGTAATGACTGATGACGGACCTGCTGGACACTGTCAGCTCAGCAGCACCGCAGACTGCTACAGTAAGCTACTATAGTAGTATGTATCAAGAAGAAAGAAAAAAAAAAAACCACGGGTAGGTGGTATACAATTATGGATGGACTGCCGAGTGCCGACACAGAGGTAGCTACAGCCGTGGACTACCGTACTGTGTCTGCTGCTAATATAGACTGGATGATAATGAGATGAAATCAATATAATATCACTAGTACTGCAGCCGGACAGGTATGTATATTTATTATGTAATGACTGATGACGGACCTGCTGGACACTGTCAGCTCAGCAGCACCGCAGACTGCTACAGTAAGCTACTATACTATAGTAGTATGTACAAAGAAGAAAGAAAGAAAAAAAAACCACGGGGAGGTGGTATACAATTATGGATGGACTGCCGAGTGCCGACACAGAGGTAGCTACAGCCGTGGACTACCGTACTGTGTCTGCTGCTAATATAGACTGGATGATAATGAGATGAAATCAATATAATATCACTAGTACTGCAGCCGGACAGGTATGTATATTTATTATGTAATGACTGATGACGGACCTGCTGGACACTGTCAGCTCAGCAGCACCGCAGACTGCTACAGTAAGCTACTATACTATAGTAGTATGTACAAAGAAGAAAGAAGAAAAAAAACCACGGGGAGGTGGTATACAATTATGGATGGACTGCCGAGTGCCGACACAGAGGTAGCTACAGCCGTGGACTACCGTACTGTGTCTGCTGCTAATATAGACTGGATGATAATGAGATGAAATCAATATAATATCACTAGTACTGCAGCCGGACAGGTATGTATATTTATTATGTAATGACTGATGACGGACCTGCTGGACACTGTCAGCTCAGCAGCACCGCAGACTGCTACAGTAAGCTACTATACTATAGTAGTATGTACAAAGAAGAAAGAAAAAAAAAAACCACGGGGAGGTGGTATACAATTATGGATGGACTGCCGAGTGCCAACACAGAGGTAGCTACAGCCGTGGACTAACGTACTGTGTCTGCTGCTAATATAGACTGGATGATAATGAGATGAAATCAATATAATATCACTAGTACTGCAGCCGGACAGGTATGTATATTTATTATGTAATGACTGATGACGGACCTGCTGGACACTGTCAGCTCAGCAGCACCGCAGACTGCTACAGTAAGCTACTATACTATAGTAGTATGTACAAAGAAGAAAGAAAAAAAAAAAACCACGGGGAGGTGGTATACAATTATGGATGGACTGCCGAGTGCCAACACAGAGGTAGCTACAGCCGTGGACTAACGTACTGTGTCTGCTGCTAATATAGACTGGATGATAATGAGATGAAATCAATATAATATCACTAGTACTGCAGCCGGACAGGTATGTATATTTATTATGTAATGACTGATGACGGACCTGCTGGACACTGTCAGCTCAGCAGCACCGCAGACTGCTACAGTAAGCTACTATACTATAGTAGTATGTACAAAGAAGAAAGAAGAAAAAAAACCACGGGGAGGTGGTATACAATTATGGATGGACTGCCGAGTGCCGACACAGAGGTAGCTACAGCCGTGGACTAACGTACTGTGTCTGCTGCTAATATAGACTGGATGATAATGAGATGAAATCAATATAATATCACTAGTACTGCAGCCGGACAGGTATGTATATTTATTATGTAATGACTGATGACGGACCTGCTGGACACTGTCAGCTCAGCAGCACCGCAGACTGCTACAGTAAGCTACTATACTATAGTAGTATGTACAAAGAAGAAAGAAGAAAAAAAAAACACGGGGAGGTGGTATACAATTATGGATGGACTGCCGAGTGCCGACACAGAGGTAGCTACAGCCGTGGACTAACGTACTGTGTCTGCTGCTAATATAGACTGGATGATAATGAGATGAAATCAATATAATATCACTAGTACTGCAGCCGGACAGGTATGTATATTTATTATGTAATGACTGATGACGGACCTGCTGGACACTGTCAGCTCAGCAGCACCGCAGACTGCTACAGTAAGCTACTATACTATAGTAGTATGTACAAAGAAGAAAGAAAAAAAAAAAAACACGGGTAGGTGGTATACAATATTATATATATATATATATTATATACAATTATATATATATATATATATATATATATATATATTAAACTGGTGGTGATTGATTATTAAACTGGTGGTCAGGTCACTGGTCACACTATCAGCAACTTGAAAGTAGTACTCCTAAGCAGACAATAACAAAATATATTATACTGGTCTGGTGGTCAGTGTGGTCACAATGGCAGTGTGGCACTGACTCTGGCAGCAAAAGTGTGCACTGTACGTTATATGTACTCCTGAGTCCTGCTCTCAGACTCTAACTGCTCCCCACTGTCAGTGTCTCCCCCACAAGTCAGATAATTAATACAGTCACACTATCTAATCTATATCACTTCAGCAAGTAGTAGTAGTATAGTAGTACTCCTCCTAATAATGCTCCCCAAAATTACTACTACTGTGTCTCTCTCTACTGTCTCACTCTCTTCTCTAAACGGAGAGGACGCCAGCCACGTCCTCTCCCTATAAATCTCAATGCACGTGTGAAAATGGCGGCGACGCGCGGCTCCTTATATAGAATCCGAGTCTCGCGATAGAATCCAAGCCTCGCGAGAATCCGACAGCGGGATGATGACGTTCGGGCGCGCTCGGGTTAACCGAGCAAGGCGGGAAGATCCGAGTCGCTCGGACCCATGAAGAAAAAACTGAAGTTCGGGCGGGTTCGGATTCAGAGGAACCAAACCCGCTCATCTCTACTGCTGAGCGGGACAAATTACATACTTTGTTTACATTTCTTTTAGGAGGGGGTGTGGCCATGTCTCAAGGATTTGGTCATGCCCCCAGTTACCAGACCCAGCGTAGGGAAAGGAGTGGCCATCAGTGTGTGAGAGGGCAGAGATTCTGTGACATTGTTGGCTTCCTGCACTATGCTAAAGTTATGTGTGTCAGGAGACTGAGCAATAGTTATGTGAGAGAGGGTATAAGGGGATGTAGTTAATTTACCGAAGGACGGGATCCCGGCAGTCGAAATGCTGATGCCGGAATCCGGAAGCAAGCCATAAGACCGGTGTCTAAACACGATGGAGGTCAGGATGCCGGCATCAAAATACAGATGCCTGGAATCCCTATAGTTCTTTCAACGGGACACACTCACCCTAAATGCCATGTGCGCGCGGAGGGGAGTGGTTCGGTTTAGGCATTAGAAGGGTGATTATGGTGCAGGGATGGGAAGGGTATGGTTAGGTTCCATGGAGAGGGGGTTAGGGTTAGGCACTAAGAAGGGTGGAGAGGCACCAAGTGGGGAGGGTTAGGTTTAGGCAGCGGGGAAGGGAGGGTTAGGTTTAGGCACCACCAGGGAAGGCTAGGTTTAGGCACTACCACAGAGGTATAGGGTTAGGCACCCACAAGGGAGGGTTAGGGAGACGAGGGAGTTCACTGGCATTAATGAAGCCACACTGTCAGTATCTATCTGTCACAACTGAGGGCCTGAGCTGACGGGAGGCAGCCTCAGTTGTAGGGGCTGAGATGTACCGGAACCTGGGAGGTTGTATCAGACCCCTGGACATGTAAGTAACATGAATAATAACTGCCCGAAGGCGTGACCACGACAACTTGGATAAAAGTCAATGATGTTTATTATGACAACTCCGCAACACAGCAGCAGTAAAAGAAAACGGAAAAGTCAGCAAAGAATAAATACAGTTCCTGGGTACTACAGGATGGCAGGAGCCACAGGGCACTGGTAGTGTGAGATAGTTCTTATGATCTTCTAGATGGAAAGTCCTTACCAGGCCCGACTGTAGCAATGGAGATAACCCAGGATTGTGCCAGCTGGTGTTCCAGGAAAAGCTGGGTTGCTGAAGATAAAACAGCTGCTGTGGATACTGGCTGGAACCAGACTGTTGTTAGCACGGAGTGGATACTGGCTGGAACCAGTTAAGTAATAAATGAACTTGGGAGCGATGAAATATGAACTGAAATGTAGAACTTGAGAGCGGAGAAATAATAATACCGGTGGAGAGTGGTAAAGTGTAGAAAGGACACCGGCCCTTTAAGGGAAGCTGTACTCTGCTGGAAGCTGAGCTGGAAGCAGGTAATGTTGTAGCTGGAAACAGATGAATCCACAATGGATTGGAGAGTCAGGCTACACCGCAGGTGGAATGCTGGTGCGGGTCTCTATGGTGGAAGTCTTGAGACAGGAGCTGGAACCTGGAAGACAATCACAGGAGAGAGACAAACAGGAACTAGGTTTGACAACCAAAGCACTGACGCCTTCCTTGCTCAGGCACAGTGTATTTATACCTGCAGCAAGGAAGGGATTGGCTAGGCAATTATGCAGATTATCAATACTGAGAACAGATTGGTGGAAATGATCAGCTGACAGAATCCAAGATGGCTGTGCCCATGCAGACACTTGGAGGGAAGTTTGGTTTGTAATCCATGTGGTAATGAAAACAGTAATGGCGGCGCCGGCCACCGGAGACAGGAGGCGCCAGGCTGACAGATGCACATCCAACCACGCGGACACAGCGGAGGCCGCGGCTGACGTAATCGCCACTCAGACACTCTGCATGCAGAAGTTCAGGGACGGCGGCGGAGGCCGCGGGAGACGCCATGCCAGGTGTAATATGGCGTTTACTGTGACAGCGTCCCAGAGTGACAGGAGAGGATACAGGAATGTACACATCAGGATAACAGATGGGATCCGGTCCTGGAGCGCTGAGCCAGCCTTAGGAGGCATCTGATGGGTAAGAAATGGCGTCCAGATACCCGGATCGTGACAGCACCCCCCCCTTTAGGAGTGGCCCCAGGACACTTCTTTGGCTTTTGAGGAAACTTGGAATGGAATCTCCGGACCAAGGCAGGAGCATGGACATCAGAAGCATTGGTCCATGAACGTTCCTCAGGACCATAACCCTTCCAGTCAATAAGATATTGTAGTTGACCGTAATGGTGACGTGAGTCCAGGATCTTGGCCACTTCATACTCAACGCCTCGTTGAGTTTGGACTTTCGGAGTTGGAGGAAGTGAGGAATGAAACCGATTCAAGATCAGCGGTTTCAACAGGGAAACATGGAATGTCCTGGGTATTTTTAAGAAGGGAGGCAACTGGAGTCTGTAAGCAACAGGATTGATGACTTGTTCAATCTTGAAAGGACCGATATAGCGAGGTGCAAACTTCATACTGGGAACTCTTAACCTCAAATTCTTCGTGGATAACCATACCCGATCACCCACCTTGAGAGCAGGAACTGCTCGACGCTTCTTATCCGCAAACTTCTTGTACCTGAACGATGCCTTGAGCAGAGCTGATCGTACGCTCTTCCAGATATTGGCAAACTGATGCAAGGTGATATCCACTGCGGGAACAGAAGTTGCTGGAAGCGGTTGGAACTCAGGGACTTTAGGGTGGAATCCAAAGTTAGTGAAGAATGGTGTTGAAGCAGATGAAGAATGATACTGGTTGTTATGACAGAACTCGGCCCAGGGAAGTAATTGAACCCAGTCATCTTGAGAGGAGGACACATAGATGCGGAGGAAGGCCTCCAAGTCCTGATTCACCCT
This sequence comes from Pseudophryne corroboree, assembly GCF_028390025.1. Classification (NCBI taxonomy): domain Eukaryota; kingdom Metazoa; phylum Chordata; class Amphibia; order Anura; family Myobatrachidae; genus Pseudophryne; species Pseudophryne corroboree. The sequence goes on from NC_086451.1 coordinate 348,099,922, forward strand.
CTCGGTTTGACCATTGGTCTGAGGATGGTAAGCCGTGGAAAACTTTAGCTTGACTTGGAGGACTTGACATAAACTTCGCCAGAATTTGGCTGTGAATTGAACTCCTCGATCTGAGATAATTTCTTCAGGAAGACCGTGGAGTCGGAAGATTTCTTGTATGAATACTTGAGCCAACTTGGAAGCTGACGGAAGACCGGTGAGAGGAATGAAGTGTGCCATCTTGGTGAACCGGTCAACTACCACCCAGATGGTATTGAACTTGTTGCACATGGGTAAGTCTGTAATGAAATCCATCGACAAGTGGGTCCATGGTCGACGGGGAACGGATAGTGGAACCAGTTGCCCCGCAGGCGACTGGCGGGATACTTTATGTTGGGCACACTTTGGGCAAGATGCAATAAACTCCAAGACGTCCTTTTTCAGAGTTGGCCACCAATAGGACCTAGAGATAAACTCCAGGGTTTTTTGGATACCTGTATGTCCGGCAAAACGGGAAGCATGGGCCCAATGCATGAGCTTCTTCCTTAGCATCGGCTTCACAAAACTTTTCCCTGATGGGGGCATAGAGTCCATCCCTACCGTGGAGAATGCCAACGGATTTATAATAGGATGCTTGTCTGAAGACTCTGACTCATTTTCTTGCTCCCATGAGCGGGAAAGGGCATCGGCCTTGCGATTCTGAGAGCCCGGACAGAACTGGAGTTTAAAGTCGAACCTGGAAAAGAAAAGTGCCCATCTGGCCTGACGAGGGTTGAGACATTGTGCGCCCTTCAGGTATAAAAGGTTCTTGTGGTCTGTAAGTATGGTGATTGAATGAGAAGCTCCCTCCAACAGATACCTCCACTCTTCTAGAGCGAGCTTGATGGCTAGCAACTCCTGGTCGCCAATGGCATAGTTGCGCTCAGCTGGGGAGAACTTCCGGGAGAAGAAACTGCAAGGGTGTAAATGGCCATCTTTAGCCCTCTGAGATAACACCGCTCCTACTCCAACGGAGGAGGCATCCACCTCTAAGATGAAAGGAGAGTCGATGTCAGGCTGTTTCAGAACAGGCGCAGAGATGAACCTTTGTTTTAAAAGATGAAATGCTTGCATGGCTTCTTCAGACCACTTGGACGGGTTAGCACCCTTCTTAGTGAAAGCAGTAATAGGCGCCACAATGGTGGAAAAGTCTTGTATAAACTTTCGGTAATAGTTGGCGAACCCTAAGAACCTCTGGACCCCTTTGAGGGTTAAGGGTACCGGCCAATTTTGGATTGCTTGTAGTTTCTCAGGATCCATCTCTAGTCCGGAACCGGACACAATGTACCCTAGAAACGGAATGGACTTGACTTCAAAGACGCATTTTTCTATTTTGCAATAGAGATGATTGACACGGAGACGGGACAGAACCTCTTTAACCCAAAAACGATGTTCCTCTAAATCGTTGGCAAAAATGAGGATATCGTCTAGATAGACCACGACATGACGGTATAGAATGTCTCTGAAGATCTCATTGACAAAATGCTGGAAGACAGCTGGAGCATTGCTCAATCCGAAGGGCATGACGAGGTACTCATAATGTCCGTCACGGGTGTTAAAGGCGGTCTTCCACTCGTCACCCTCACGGATCCGGATGAGATTGTATGCACCTCGCAAGTCCAGCTATGTAAAGATGGTAGCTCCGCTAACTCTGTCAAAGAGCTCAGTAATCAGGGGTAAAGGATAACGGTTCTTGATGGTAATGTCGTTCAAACCTCTGTAGTCGATGCACGGCCGCAGACCACCATCTTTCTTTTTTACAAAAAAGAAGCCTGCGCCGGCTGGAGAAGAAGAAGGTCGAATGAACCCCTTTGCTAGGTTCTCTTTAATATATTCCTCCATAGAATGCGTCTCAGGCAGAGACAACGGATAAGTTCGGCCTCGAGGTGGAACCTTCCCTGGAACGAGATCAATCGGACAGTCCCATTCTCTATGAGGAGGAAGGATATCAGCAGAAGCTTTACTGAACACATCCGTGAAATCTTGATATGGAGGAGGTGGAACATCAGACGACCTGGGGGAGGAAGAACAGACAGGCAATACTTTAAACAAACATGTCTCAGCACAGGAGGAACCCCATGCCAGGATTTGCGTAGTCGTCCAATCAATTGTAGGATTGTGAAGACGGAGCCATGGAAGGCCCAGGACCACAGGATGTGTGGCTCTTGGAATCACTAAAAAAGAAATAAGTTCGGAATGAAGAACTCCCACTCTCAGACGAACTGGTAGAGTCCTTAAAGAAATAACTGCATCAAAAATTTTGCTGCCATCCACGGCAGTTAAAGAAATGGACGAAGGAAGTCTCTCGGTGGGTAGGGACCACCGTTTAACATAGGCTTCGGTAATAAAGTTCCCAGCTGCTCCGGAATCAAGGAGGGCAATGATGTTCCGATAACGTTGAGCAACTTGAAGCGAGACTGGGAGATTACAATCTTGAGGAGATGGAGAGGAGATCATTACTCCTAGCCGGCCCTCTCCTTGGCGAGCTAGGATTTGGAGTTTCCCGGACGTTTGGGACAGGCATTAATGGTGTGAGACGGAGCTGCACAATAGAGACAGAGAAACTCGGAGAGACGTCTTCGGCGCTCAGCAGGAGTTAAACGGGAACGGCCAAGTTGCATGGGCTCATCTTTAGATGGTGACAGTTGACGAGGAGGAGGAGCAGAAGATTTTGGAGCAGATGATCTTCCACGCTCAGTTGCTCTCTCTCTGAAACGTAAATCAACTTTCGTGCAGAGTGAGATTAGCTCATCTAACTTAGAAGGTAAGTCTCTGGTAGCTAACTCATCTTTAATACGCTCAGATAAGCCATGCCAGAATGCAGCATACAGGGCCTCGTCGTTCCATGCCAGTTCGGATGCCAGGATCTGGAACTGTATCAGATATTGTCCTACAGTACGTGACCCCTGGCGTAAACGGAGAATCTCGGATGAAGCTGAGGTTACCCGGCCTGGCTCGTCGAAGATGCGCCTGAATGTTGACACGAAGGCAGTGTAGGAAGATAGCAGGGTGTCGGACCTCTCCCATAACGGTGATGCCCAATCAAGGGCTGAGCCACTGAGAAGAGAAATAATGTAGGCAATTTTTGTACGGTCACTGGGAAAATTGCCAGGTTGTAGCTCAAACTGAATCTCACACTGGTTGAGAAATCCCCTGCAGAATCTTGGAGATCCGTCAAATTTTGCTGGCGTTGGAAGATGAAGACGTGGAGCAGAAATGGGTAAGGTGGGTGGGGTTATAGCTGGAGTCACCGTGGTTGACGCACCAGACGCGCCTGATCCACGGAGAGTTGTCTGAAAGAGTAGAGAGATCCTGGAGACAGCGGATGATGTGGCCCTGTGCAGCCTCCTGATGTTCTAGTCGGGCTGCCAGTTCTTGCATCGGCCTGGCCGCTTGATCCTGGTCTCCGGCTGGATTCATTAGGTCAGTGCTTACTGTCACAACTGAGGGCCTGAGCTGACGGGAGGCAGCCTCAGTTGTAGGGGCTGAGATGTACCGGAACCTGGGAGGTTGTATCAGACCCCTGGACATGTAAGTAACATGAATAATAACTGCCCGAAGGCGTGACCACGACAACTTGGATAAAAGTCAATGATGTTTATTATGACAACTCCGCAACACAGCAGCAGTAAAAGAAAACGGAAAAGTCAGCAAAGAATAAATACAGTTCCTGGGTACTACAGGATGGCAGGAGCCACAGGGCACTGGTAGTGTGAGATAGTTCTTATGATCTTCTAGATGGAAAGTCCTTACCAGGCCCGACTGTAGCAATGGAGATAACCCAGGATTGTGCCAGCCGGTGTTCCAGGAAAAGCTGGGTTGCTGAAGATAAAACAGCTGCTGTGGATACTGGCTGGAACCAGACTGTTGTTAGCACGGAGTGGATACTGGCTGGAACCAGTTAAGTAATAAATGAACTTGGGAGCGATGAAATATGAACTGAAATGTAGAACTTGAGAGCGGATAAATAATAATACCGGTGGAGAGTGGTAAAGTGTAGAAAGGACACCGGCCCTTTAAGGGAAGCTGTACTCTGCTGGAAGCTGAGCTGGAAGCAGGTAATGTTGTAGCTGGAAACAGATGAATCCACAATGGATTGGAGAGTCAGGCTACACCGCAGGTGGAATGCTGGTGCGGGTCTCTATGGTGGAAGTCTTGAGACAGGAGCTGGAACCTGGAAGACAATCACAGGAGAGAGACAAACAGGAACTAGGTTTGACAACCAAAGCACTGACGCCTTCCTTGCTCAGGCACAGTGTATTTATACCTGCAGCAAGGAAGGGATTGGCTAGGCAATTATGCAGATTATCAATACTGAGAACAGATTGGTGGAAATGATCAGCTGACAGAATCCAAGATGGCTGCGCCCATGCAGACACTTGGAGGGAAGTTTGGTTTGTAATCCATGTGGTAATGAAAACAGTAATGGCGGCGCCGGCCACCGGAGACAGGAGGCGCCAGGCTGACAGATGCACATCCAACCACGCGGACACAGCGGAGGCCGCGGCTGACGTAATCGCCACTCAGACACTCTGCATGCAGAAGTTCAGGGACGGCGGCGGAGGCCGCGGGAGACGCCATGCCAGGTGTAATATGGCGTTTACTGTGACAGCGTCCCAGAGTGACAGGAGAGGATACAGGAATGTACACATCAGGATAACAGATGGGATCCGGTCCTGGAGCGCTGAGCCAGCCTTAGGAGGCATCTGATGGGTAAGAAATGGCGTCCAGATACCCGGATCGTGACAGCACCCCCCCCCCCTTTAGGAGTGGCCCCAGGACACTTCTTTGGCTTTTGAGGAAACTTGGAATGGAATCTCCGGACCAAGGCAGGAGCATGGACATCAGAAGCATTGGTCCATGAACGTTCCTCAGGACCATAACCCTTCCAGTCAATAAGATATTGTAGTTGACCGTAATGGTGACGTGAGTCCAGGATCTTGGCCACTTCATACTCAACGCCTCGTTGAGTTTGGACTTTCGGAGTTGGAGGAAGTGAGGAATGAAACCGATTCAAGATCAGCGGTTTCAACAGGGAAACATGGAATGTCCTGGGTATTTTTAAGAAGGGAGGCAACTGGAGTCTGTAAGCAACAGGATTGATGACTTGTTCAATCTTGAAAGGACTGATATAGCGAGGTGCAAACTTCATACTGGGAACTCTTAACCTCAAATTCTTCGTGGATAACCATACCCGATCACCCACCTTGAGAGCAGGAACTGCTCGACGCTTCTTATCCGCAAACTTCTTGTACCTGAACGATGCCTTGAGCAGAGCTGATCGTACGCTCTTCCAGATATTGGCAAACTGATGCAAGGTGATATCCACTGCGGGAACAGAAGTTGCTGGAAGCGGTTGGAACTCAGGGACTTTAGGGTGGAATCCAAAGTTAGTGAAGAATGGTGTTGAAGCAGATGAAGAATGATACTGGTTGTTATGACAGAACTCGGCCCAGGGAAGTAATTGAACCCAGTCATCTTGAGAGGAGGACACATAGATGCGGAGGAAGGCCTCCAAGTCCTGATTCACCCTCTCGGTTTGACCATTGGTCTGAGGATGGTAAGCCGTGGAAAACTTTAGCTTGACTTGGAGGACTTGACATAAACTTCGCCAGAATTTGGCTGTGAATTGAACTCCTCGATCTGAGATAATTTCTTCAGGAAGACCGTGGAGTCGGAAGATTTCTTGTATGAATACTTGAGCCAACTTGGAAGCTGACGGAAGACCGGTGAGAGGAATGAAGTGTGCCATCTTGGTGAACCGGTCAACTACCACCCAGATGGTATTGAACTTGTTGCACATGGGTAAGTCTGTAATGAAATCCATCAACAAGTGGGTCCATGGTCGACGGGGAACGGATAGTGGAACCAGTTGCCCCGCAGGCGACTGGCGGGATACTTTATGTTGGGCACACTTTGGGCAAGATGCAATAAACTCCAAGACGTCCTTTTTCAGAGTTGGCCACCAATAGGACCTAGAGATAAACTCCAGGGTTTTTTGGATACCTGTATGTCCGGCAAAACGGGAAGCATGGGCCCAATGCATGAGCTTCTTCCTTAGCATCGGCTTCACAAAACTTTTCCCTGATGGGGGCGTAGAGTCCATCCCTACCGTGGAGAATGCCAACGGATTTATAATAGGATGCTTGTCTGAAGACTCTGACTCATTTTCTTGCTCCCATGAGCGGGAAAGGGCATCGGCCTTGCGATTCTGAGAGCCCGGACAGAACTGGAGTTTAAAGTCGAACCTGGAAAAGAAAAGTGCCCATCTGGCCTGACGAGGGTTGAGACATTGTGCGCCCTTCAGGTATAAAAGGTTCTTGTGGTCTGTAAGTATGGTGATTGAATGAGAAGCTCCCTCCAACAGATACCTCCACTCTTCTAGAGCGAGCTTGATGGCTAGCAACTCCTGGTCGCCAATGGCATAGTTGCGCTCAGCTGGGGAGAACTTCCGGGAGAAGAAACTGCAAGGGTGTAAATGGCCATCTTTAGCCCTCTGAGATAACACCGCTCCTACTCCAACGGAGGAGGCATCCACCTCTAAGATGAAAGGAGAGTCGATGTCAGGCTGTTTCAGAACAGGCGCAGAGATGAACCTTTGTTTTAAAAGATGAAATGCTTGCATGGCTTCTTCAGACCACTTGGACGGGTTAGCACCCTTCTTAGTGAAAGCAGTAATAGGCGCCACAATGGTGGAAAAGTCTCGTATAAACTTTCGGTAATAGTTGGCGAACCCTAAGAACCTCTGGACCCCTTTGAGGGTTAAGGGTACCGGCCAATTTTGGATTGCTTGTAGTTTCTCAGGATCCATCTCTAGTCCGGAACCGGACACAATGTACCCTAGAAACGGAATGGACTTGACTTCAAAGACGCATTTTTCTATTTTGCAATAGAGATGATTGACACGGAGACGGGACAGAACCTCTTTAACCCAAAAACGATGTTCCTCTAAATCGTTGGCAAAAATGAGGATATCGTCTAGATAGACCACGACATGACGGTATAGAATGTCTCTGAAGATCTCATTGACAAAATGCTGGAAGACAGCTGGAGCATTGCTCAATCCGAAGGGCATGACGAGGTACTCATAATGTCCGTCACGGGTGTTAAAGGCGGTCTTCCACTCGTCACCCTCACGGATCCGGATGAGATTGTATGCACCTCGCAAGTCCAGCTATGTAAAGATGGTAGCTCCGCTAACTCTGTCAAAGAGCTCAGTAATCAGGGGTAAAGGATAACGGTTCTTGATGGTAATGTCGTTCAAACCTCTGTAGTCGATGCACGGCCGCAGACCACCATCTTTCTTTTTTACAAAAAAGAAGCCTGCGCCGGCTGGAGAAGAAGAAGGTCGAATGAACCCCTTTGCTAGGTTCTCTTTAATATATTCCTCCATAGAATGCGTCTCAGGCAGAGACAACGGATAAGTTCGGCCTCGAGGTGGAACCTTCCCTGGAACGAGATCAATCGGACAGTCCCATTCTCTATGAGGAGGAAGGATATCAGCAGAAGCTTTACTGAACACATCCGTGAAATCTTGATATGGAGGAGGTGGAACATCAGACGACCTGGGGGAGGAAGAACAGACAGGCAATACTTTAAACAAACATGTCTCAGCACAGGAGGAACCCCATGCCAGGATTTGCGTAGTCGTCCAATCAATTGTAGGATTGTGAAGACGGAGCCATGGAAGGCCCAGGACCACAGGATGTGTGGCTCTTGGAATCACTAAAAAAGAAATAAGTTCGGAATGAAGAACTCCCACTCTCAGACGAACTGGTAGAGTCCTTAAAGAAATAACTGCATCAAAAATTTTGCTGCCATCCACGGCAGTTAAAGAAATGGACGAAGGAAGTCTCTCGGTGGGTAGGGACCACCGTTTAACATAGGCTTCGGTAATAAAGTTCCCAGCTGCTCCGGAATCAAGGAGGGCAATGATGTTCCGATAACGTTGAGCAACTTGAAGCGAGACTGGGAGATTACAATCTTGAGGAGATGGAGAGGAGATCATTACTCCTAGCCGGCCCTCTCCTTGGCGAGCTAGGATTTGGAGTTTCCCGGACGTTTGGGACAGGCATTAATGGTGTGAGACGGAGCTGCACAATAGAGACAGAGAAACTCGGAGAGACGTCTTCGGCGCTCAGCAGGAGTTAAACGGGAACGGCCAAGTTGCATGGGCTCATCTTTAGATGGTGACAGTTGACGAGGAGGAGGAGCAGAAGATTTTGGAGCAGATGATCTTCCACGCTCAGTTGCTCTCTCTCTGAAACGTAAATCAACTTTCGTGCAGAGTGAGATTAGCTCATCTAACTTAGAAGGTAAGTCTCTGGTAGCTAACTCATCTTTAATACGCTCAGATAAGCCATGCCAGAATGCAGCATACAGGGCCTCGTCGTTCCATGCCAGTTCGGATGCCAGGATCTGGAACTGTATCAGATATTGTCCTACAGTACGTGACCCCTGGCGTAAACGGAGAATCTCGGATGAAGCTGAGGTTACCCGGCCTGGCTCGTCGAAGATGCGCCTGAATGTTGACACGAAGGCAGTGTAGGAAGATAGCAGGGTGTCGGACCTCTCCCATAACGGTGATGCCCAATCAAGGGCTGAGCCACTGAGAAGAGAAATAATGTAGGCAATTTTTGTACGGTCACTGGGAAAATTGCCAGGTTGTAGCTCAAACTGAATCTCACACTGGTTGAGAAATCCCCTGCAGAATCTTGGAGATCCATCAAATTTTGCTGGCGTTGGAAGATGAAGACGTGGAGCAGAAATGGGTAAGGTGGGTGGGGTTATAGCTGGAGTCACCGTGGTTGACGCACCAGACGCGCCTGATCCACGGAGAGTTGTCTGAATCCCATCCAGCCGAGTAGAGAGATCCTGGAGACAGCGGATGATGTGGCCCTGTGCAGCCTCCTGATGTTCTAGTCGGGCTGCCAGTTCTTGCATCGGCCTGGCCGCTTGATCCTGGTCTCCGGCTGGATTCATTAGGTCAGTGCTTACTGTCACAACTGAGGGCCTGAGCTGACGGGAGGCAGCCTCAGTTGTAGGGGCTGAGATGTACCGGAACCTGGGAGGTTGTATCAGACCCCTGGACATGTAAGTAACATGAATAATAACTGCCCGAAGGCGTGACCACGACAACTTGGATAAAAGTCAATGATGTTTATTATGACAACTCCGCAACACAGCAGCAGTAAAAGAAAACGGAAAAGTCAGCAAAGAATAAATACAGTTCCTGGGTACTACAGGATGGCAGGAGCCACAGGGCACTGGTAGTGTGAGATAGTTCTTATGATCTTCTAGATGGAAAGTCCTTACCAGGCCCGACTGTAGCAATGGAGATAACCCAGGATTGTGCCAGCCGGTGTTCCAGGAAAAGCTGGGTTGCTGAAGATAAAACAGCTGCTGTGGATACTGGCTGGAACCAGACTGTTGTTAGCACGGAGTGGATACTGGCTGGAACCAGTTAAGTAATAAATGAACTTGGGAGCGATGAAATATGAACTGAAATGTAGAACTTGAGAGCGGATAAATAATAATACCGGTGGAGAGTGGTAAAGTGTAGAAAGGACACCGGCCCTTTAAGGGAAGCTGTACTCTGCTGGAAGCTGAGCTGGAAGCAGGTAATGTTGTAGCTGGAAACAGATGAATCCACAATGGATTGGAGAGTCAGGCTACACCGCAGGTGGAATGCTGGTGCGGGTCTCTATGGTGGAAGTCTTGAGACAGGAGCTGGAACCTGGAAGACAATCACAGGAGAGAGACAAACAGGAACTAGGTTTGACAACCAAAGCACTGACGCCTTCCTTGCTCAGGCACAGTGTATTTATACCTGCAGCAAGGAAGGGATTGGCTAGGCAATTATGCAGATTATCAATACTGAGAACAGATTGGTGGAAATGATCAGCTGACAGAATCCAAGATGGCTGCGCCCATGCAGACACTTGGAGGGAAGTTTGGTTTGTAATCCATGTGGTAATGAAAACAGTAATGGCGGCGCCGGCCACCGGAGACAGGAGGCGCCAGGCTGACAGATGCACATCCAACCACGCGGACACAGCGGAGGCCGCGGCTGACGTAATCGCCACTCAGACACTCTGCATGCAGAAGTTCAGGGACGGCGGCGGAGGCCGCGGGAGACGCCATGCCAGGTGTAATATGGCGTTTACTGTGACAGCGTCCCAGAGTGACAGGAGAGGATACAGGAATGTACACATCAGGATAACAGATGGGATCCGGTCCTGGAGCGCTGAGCCAGCCTTAGGAGGCATCTGATGGGTAAGAAATGGCGTCCAGATACCCGGATCGTGACAGCACCCCCCCCCTTTAGGAGTGGCCCCAGGACACTTCTTTGGCTTTTGAGGAAACTTGGAATGGAATCTCCGGACCAAGGCAGGAGCATGGACATCAGAAGCATTGGTCCATGAACGTTCCTCAGGACCATAACCCTTCCAGTCAATAAGATATTGTAGTTGACCGTAATGGTGACGTGAGTCCAGGATCTTGGCCACTTCATACTCAACGCCTCGTTGAGTTTGGACTTTCGGAGTTGGAGGAAGTGAGGAATGAAACCGATTCAAGATCAGCGGTTTCAACAGGGAAACATGGAATGTCCTGGGTATTTTTAAGAAGGGAGGCAACTGGAGTCTGTAAGCAACAGGATTGATGACTTGTTCAATCTTGAAAGGACCGATATAGCGAGGTGCAAACTTCATACTGGGAACTCTTAACCTCAAATTCTTCGTGGATAACCATACCCGATCACCCACCTTGAGAGCAGGAACTGCTCGACGCTTCTTATCCGCAAACTTCTTGTACCTGAACGATGCCTTGAGCAGAGCTGATCGTACGCTCTTCCAGATATTGGCAAACTGATGCAAGGTGATATCCACTGCGGGAACAGAAGTTGCTGGAAGCGGTTGGAACTCAGGGACTTTAGGGTGGAATCCAAAGTTAGTGAAGAATGGTGTTGAAGCAGATGAAGAATGATACTGGTTGTTATGACAGAACTCGGCCCAGGGAAGTAATTGAACCCAGTCATCTTGAGAGGAGGACACATAGATGCGGAGGAAGGCCTCCAAGTCCTGATTCACCCTCTCGGTTTGACCATTGGTCTGAGGATGGTAAGCCGTGGAAAACTTTAGCTTGACTTGGAGGACTTGACATAAACTTCGCCAGAATTTGGCTGTGAATTGAACTCCTCGATCTGAGATAATTTCTTCAGGAAGACCGTGGAGTCGGAAGATTTCTTGTATGAATACTTGAGCCAACTTGGAAGCTGACGGAAGACCGGTGAGAGGAATGAAGTGTGCCATCTTGGTGAACCGGTCAACTACCACCCAGATGGTATTGAACTTGTTGCACATGGGTAAGTCTGTAATGAAATCCATCGACAAGTGGGTCCATGGTCGACGGGGAACGGATAGTGGAACCAGTTGCCCCGCAGGCGACTGGCGGGATACTTTATGTTGGGCACACTTTGGGCAAGATGCAATAAACTCCAAGACGTCCTTTTTCAGAGTTGGCCACCAATAGGACCTAGAGATAAACTCCAGGGTTTTTTGGATACCTGTATGTCCGGCAAAACGGGAAGCATGGGCCCAATGCATGAGCTTCTTCCTTAGCATCGGCTTCACAAAACTTTTCCCTGATGGGGGCGTAGAGTCCATCCCTACCGTGGAGAATGCCAACGGATTTATAATAGGATGCTTGTCTGAAGACTCTGACTCATTTTCTTGCTCCCATGAGCGGGAAAGGGCATCGGCCTTGCGATTCTGAGAGCCCGGACAGAACTGGAGTTTAAAGTCGAACCTGGAAAAGAAAAGTGCCCATCTGGCCTGACGAGGGTTGAGACATTGTGCGCCCTTCAGGTATAAAAGGTTCTTGTGGTCTGTAAGTATGGTGATTGAATGAGAAGCTCCCTCCAACAGATACCTCCACTCTTCTAGAGCGAGCTTGATGGCTAGCAACTCCTGGTCGCCAATGGCATAGTTGCGCTCAGCTGGGGAGAACTTCCGGGAGAAGAAACTGCAAGGGTGTAAATGGCCATCTTTAGCCCTCTGAGATAACACCGCTCCTACTCCAACGGAGGAGGCATCCACCTCTAAGATGAAAGGAGAGTCGATGTCAGGCTGTTTCAGAACAGGCGCAGAGATGAACCTTTGTTTTAAAAGATGAAATGCTTGCATGGCTTCTTCAGACCACTTGGACGGGTTAGCACCCTTCTTAGTGAAAGCAGTAATAGGCGCCACAATGGTGGAAAAGTCTCGTATAAACTTTCGGTAATAGTTGGCGAACCCTAAGAACCTCTGGACCCCTTTGAGGGTTAAGGGTACCGGCCAATTTTGGATTGCTTGTAGTTTCTCAGGATCCATCTCTAGTCCGGAACCGGACACAATGTACCCTAGAAACGGAATGGACTTGACTTCAAAGACGCATTTTTCTATTTTGCAATAGAGATGATTGACACGGAGACGGGACAGAACCTCTTTAACCCAAAAACGATGTTCCTCTAAATCGTTGGCAAAAATGAGGATATCGTCTAGATAGACCACGACATGACGGTATAGAATGTCTCTGAAGATCTCATTGACAAAATGCTGGAAGACAGCTGGAGCATTGCTCAATCCGAAGGGCATGACGAGGTACTCATAATGTCCGTCACGGGTGTTAAAGGCGGTCTTCCACTCGTCACCCTCACGGATCCGGATGAGATTGTATGCACCTCGCAAGTCCAGCTTTGTAAAGATGGTAGCTCCGCTAACTCTGTCAAAGAGCTCAGTAATCAGGGGTAAAGGATAACGGTTCTTGATGGTAATGTCGTTCAAACCTCTGTAGTCGATGCACGGCCGCAGACCACCATCTTTCTTTTTTACAAAAAAGAAGCCTGCGCCGGCTGGAGAAGAAGAAGGTCGAATGAACCCCTTTGCTAGGTTCTCTTTAATATATTCCTCCATAGAATGGGTCTCAGGCAGAGACAACGGATAAGTTCGGCCTCGAGGTGGAACCTTCCCTGGAACGAGATCAATCGGACAGTCCCATTCTCTATGAGGAGGAAGGATATCAGCAGAAGCTTTACTGAACACATCCGTGAAATCTTGATATGGAGGAGGTGGAACATCAGACGACCTGGGGGAGGAAGAACAGACAGGCAATACTTTAAACAAACATGTCTCAGCACAGGAGGAACCCCATGCCAGGATTTGCGTAGTCGTCCAATCAATTGTAGGATTGTGAAGACGGAGCCATGGAAGGCCCAGGACCACAGGATGTGTGGCTCTTGGAATCACTAAAAAAGAAATAAGTTCGGAATGAAGAACTCCCACTCTCAGACGAACTGGTAGAGTCCTTAAAGAAATAACTGCATCAAAAATTTTGCTGCCATCCACGGCAGTTAAAGAAATGGACGAAGGAAGTCTCTCGGTGGGTAGGGACCACCGTTTAACATAGGCTTCGGTAATAAAGTTCCCAGCTGCTCCGGAATCAAGGAGGGCAATGACGTTCTGATAACGTTGAGCAACTTGAAGCGAGACTGGGAGATTACAATCTTGAGGAGATGGAGAGGAGATCATTACTCCTAGCCGGCCCTCTCCTTGGCGAGCTAGGATTTGGAGTTTCCCGGACGTTTGGGACAGGCATTAATGGTGTGAGACGGAGCTGCACAATAGAGACAGAGAAACTCGGAGAGACGTCTTCGGCGCTCAGCAGGAGTTAAACGGGAACGGCCAAGTTGCATGGGCTCATCTTTAGATGGTGACAGTTGACGAGGAGGAGGAGCAGAAGATTTTGGAGCAGATGATCTTCCACGCTCAGTTGCTCTCTCTCTGAAACGTAAATCAACTTTCGTGCAGAGTGAGATTAGCTCATCTAACTTAGAAGGTAAGTCTCTGGTAGCTAACTCATCTTTAATACGCTCAGATAAGCCATGCCAGAATGCAGCATACAGGGCCTCGTCGTTCCATGCCAGTTCGGATGCCAGGATCTGGAACTGTATCAGATATTGTCCTACAGTACGTGACCCCTGGCGTAAACGGAGAATCTCGGATGAAGCTGAGGTTACCCGGCCTGGCTCGTCGAAGATGCGCCTGAATGTTGACACGAAGGCAGTGTAGGAAGATAGCAGGGTGTCGGACCTCTCCCATAACGGTGATGCCCAATCAAGGGCTGAGCCACTGAGAAGAGAAATAATGTAGGCAATTTTTGTACGGTCACTGGGAAAATTGCCAGGTTGTAGCTCAAACTGAATCTCACACTGGTTGAGAAATCCCCTGCAGAATCTTGGAGATCCGTCAAATTTTGCTGGCGTTGGAAGATGAAGACGTGGAGCAGAAATGGGTAAGGTGGGTGGGGTTATAGCTGGAGTCACCGTGGTTGACGCACCAGACGCGCCTGATCCACGGAGAGTTGTCTGAATCCCATCCAGCCGAGTAGAGAGATCCTGGAGACAGCGGATGATGTGGCCCTGTGCAGCCTCCTGATGTTCTAGTCGGGCTGCCAGTTCTTGCATCGGCCTGGCCGCTTGATCCTGGTCTCCGGCTGGATTCATTAGGTCAGTGCTTACTGTCACAACTGAGGGCCTGAGCTGACGGGAGGCAGCCTCAGTTGTAGGGGCTGAGATGTACCGGAACCTGGGAGGTTGTATCAGACCCCTGGACATGTAAGTAACATGAATAATAACTGCCCGAAGGCGTGACCACGACATCTTGGATAAAAGTCAATGATGTTTATTATGACAACTCCGCAACACAGCAGCAGTAAAAGAAAACGGAAAAGTCAGCAAAGAATAAATACAGTTCCTGGGTACTACAGGATGGCAGGAGCCACAGGGCACTGGTAGTGTGAGATAGTTCTTATGATCTTCTAGATGGAAAGTCCTTACCAGGCCCGACTGTAGCAATGGAGATAACCCAGGATTGTGCCAGCTGGTGTTCCAGGAAAAGCTGGGTTGCTGAAGATAAAACAGCTGCTGTGGATACTGGCTGGAACCAGACTGTTGTTAGCACGGAGTGGATACTGGCTGGAACCAGTTAAGTAATAAATGAACTTGGGAGCGATGAAATATGAACTGAAATGTAGAACTTGAGAGCGGAGAAATAATAATACCGGTGGAGAGTGGTAAAGTGTAGAAAGGACACCGGCCCTTTAAGGGAAGCTGTACTCTGCTGGAAGCTGAGCTGGAAGCAGGTAATGTTGTAGCTGGAAACAGATGAATCCACAATGGATTGGAGAGTCAGGCTACACCGCAGGTGGAATGCTGGTGCGGGTCTCTATGGTGGAAGTCTTGAGACAGGAGCTGGAACCTGGAAGACAATCACAGGAGAGAGACAAACAGGAACTAGGTTTGACAACCAAAGCACTGACGCCTTCCTTGCTCAGGCACAGTGTATTTATACCTGCAGCAAGGAAGGGATTGGCTAGGCAATTATGCAGATTATCAATACTGAGAACAGATTGGTGGAAATGATCAGCTGACAGAATCCAAGATGGCTGCGCCCATGCAGACACTTGGAGGGAAGTTTGGTTTGTAATCCATGTGGTAATGAAAACAGTAATGGCGGCGCCGGCCACCGGAGACAGGAGGCGCCAGGCTGACAGATGCACATCCAACCACGCGGACACAGCGGAGGCCGCGGCTGACGTAATCGCCACTCAGACACTCTGCATGCAGAAGTTCAGGGACGGCGGCGGAGGCCGCGGGAGACACCATGCCAGGTGTAATATGGCGTTTACTGTGACAGCGTCCCAGAGTGACAGGAGAGGATACAGGAATGTACACATCAGGATAACAGATGGGATCCGGTCCTGGAGCGCTGAGCCAGCCTTAGGAGGCATCTGATGGGTAAGAAATGGCGTCCAGATACCCGGATCGTGACACTATCTGTGTCTGCCACAAAGAGCTCTTCACCACCCCTATAGCGATACAACTTTTGCAGCAACAGTTCTTGTGACCGATCCATTCTAAGAATCATTTATATACTAGGGATGATGGTCCCTCAGCCATCGATGGTTAGCGACTGATGATCAGAGGTTTTGCCATTGATGGCAGAGAATGTAGCAGTGTTTTTTTTATTAGCCAGAACATGGGCACGGTGCTTAGCTCCGAACCTGACACACTGCCCTTTTCCCTTATTGGCATACTGCACACAGCTCCGTCTCCGTCCCTGACTGACCCATTGCTGTGTCACACTAGCAGTGATTGGCATTGATTGCAAACCATCACTAATATCCCATCAGTGGTTTCTTGCCATCAATGATCAACATCACTGGGGTCCATCGATGGTTAACCATTCAGTTGCCACCCCTGGCATATACCTTTAACCACTTAACGGGCAAAAAAAAAATTCTAAATTGTCAGGTTTTTTTATGAATTAGGGCCCTCATTCCGAGTTGATCGCTCGCAAGGCGAATTTAGCAGAGTTGCTCACGCTAAGCCTACGCCTACTGGGAGTGTATCTTAGCTTCTTAAAATTGCGACCGATGTATTCGCAATATTGCGATTACAAACTACTTAGCAGTTTCAGAGTAGCTTCAGACTTACTCGGTATCTGCGATCAGTTCAGTGCTTGTCGTTCCTGGTTTGACGTCATAAACACACCCAGCGTTCGCCCAGACACTCCCCCGTTTCTCCGGCCACTCCTGCGTTTTTTCCGGAAACGGTAGCGTTTTTATCCACACGCCCCGAAAACGCCGTGTTTCCGCCTAGTAACACCCATTTCCTGTCAATCACACTACGATCGCCGGAGCGAAGAAAAAGCCGTGAGTAAAAATACTATCTTCATTGTAAAATTACTTGGCGCAGTCGCAGTGCGATTATTGCGCATGCGTACTAAGCGGAATTTCACTGCGATGCGATGAAAATTACTGAGCGAACGACTCGGAATGAGGGCCTAGGTCAACAACATATATTTAAAACTTATCCAAAATTATTTTATTACAAAAATTAAAATTAAAAAGTAACATTTGTAAAATATACTTTTTTTTAAATGACCATCACCATCGGAACATCACGACCATTGCGATTTTGATTGCCCCAGAATCTGCTACACACTGGGGGGGCTGCGGGGTTTAATTTATATATCCTGGGCAGCTTCTACTCTGTGAAGCTGCTTGGTGGGGTCCCTGCTTTGCTGACCAATCAGCAGTGTCTGGCAGTGTTTTCACACAAGCCCAGTGGTTTACATACAAGTCCGATGGTGGGTGATCTGCACAGCATTTCTGTTTTCTGGGAGTGCCAAGGATATGGCCTGCATCTTCCGATGCAGGTTTCCTGGCCTCATTTACAGACCTGCGACGGACAATCTGAATAATCTGGAGGTGACGCAGTTGGCCGATGGTCCCACAGAGCGAACTGCTGCTGTGTCCTCGGATGCAGCAGCAGATCACACATGCATGCAGATGCCCCCTGTGCATTAGCATATCATAGCATCGCTGCTGCGTCCAAGTACGCATCAGAGTTACTAACAGCATCCACATCTGAATCAAGCCCGCTATCCTTAATGAGTTATCAATTGAAGAGCCAATCACAATGAAAATATAAGAAGATGGCAAGTAAACATTGCAAATTCGCCATCGATGGAAAAAAACATTGCACATCGGAAGCAAAACATTGATGTCTCCGATGTTTCTTGATTCAATTCTGATCAATAATACACAGCATTAACTTTGCCTGTAGCTGGCGAGATATGGTTTAAATCGCATTAAATATGGTGCATATCGCACCGTGGCCCTCATTCCGAGTTGTTCGCTCGGTAATTTTCTTCGCATCGCAGCGATTTTCCGCTAATTGCGCATGCGCAATGTTCGCACTGCGACTGCGCCAAATAAATTGGCTATGAAGATTGGTATTTTACTCACGGCATTACGAGGTTTTTTCTTCGTTCTGGAGATCGGAGTGTGATTGACAGGAAGTGGGTGTTTCTGGGCGGAAACTGGACGTTTTATGGGAGTGTGTGAAAAAACGCTACCGTTTCTGGGAAAAACCCGGGAGTGGCTGGAGAAACTGAGGAGTGTCTGGGCGAACGCTGGGTGTGTTTGTGACGTCAAACCAGGAACGACAAGCACTGAACTGATCGCACTGGAAGAGTAAGTCTTGAGCTACTCAGAAACTGCACAGAGAAGTCTTTTCGCAATATTGCGAATCTTTCGTTCGCAATTTTGATAAGCTAAGATTCACTCCCAGTAGGCGGCAGCTTAGCGTGTGCAATGCTGCTAAAAAGCAGCTTGCGAGCGAACAACTCGGAATGAGGGCCCGTGTGTACAGGGTTTGCGATGCCAATGCGTGGTCCCGCCATGTCAGTATCGCAAGCCCACATCTCATGTGCATGCATGCAGGTGTGATCAGTTGTTCGCTCGCTAGCTGCTTTTAGCAGCCGTGCAAACGCTAAGCCGCCGCCCTCTGGGAGTGTATCTTAGCTTAGCAGAAGTGTGAACGAAAGGATCGCAGAGTCGCTACAAAATAATTTTGTGCAGTGTCAGAGTAGCTCCAGACCTACTCCTAGCTTGCAATCACTTCAGACTATTCAGTTCCTGTTTTGACGTCACGAACACGCCCTGTGTTCGGCCAGCCACACCTGCGTTTCCCCAGCCACCCCTGCGTTTTTATCTGGCACGCCTGCGTTTTTCCACACACTCCCTGAAAACGGTCAGTTGACACCCAGAAACGCCCACTTCCTGTCAATCACTCTGCGGCCAGCAGTGCAACTGAAAAGCTTTGTTAGACCTTGTGTGAAACTACATCGTTTGTTGTAAAAGTACGAAGCGCGTACGCATGCGCAGAAGTGCCGATTTTTTTGCCTGATCGCTGCGCTGCGACCGAAATCTGCTAGCGAACAACTCGGAATGACCCCCTGTGTGTACAGAAAAGCCCTGCGATCCAGATTTACCTCACCCAAGCCATTCCCCGGTCACTCCCTGAGTCCTCTTCTTTTCACACTGCACTGAGGAAAGAAAGGAATATAGATTGTAAGCTTGCGAGCAGGGCCTTCCTACCTCTATGTCTGTCTGTTTTTACCCAGTTTTGTTCTATTACTGTTGTTCTAATTGTAAAGCGCAATGGAATATGCTGCGCTATATAAGAAACTGTTAATAAATAAATAAATAAAGGAAGCCATCAAGCAAGCAGCAGCTGGAGCCTTGAGTTTTGGTAAGTATTACAAATCACTGACTACCAATGTTTTTACTTGTGGGGCACTATGGCATACTTGCTTACTTTTGAAAACAAGTTTCAGAGAGATTCCAGGTGGGAGCAGAATGTGCCGTTGAGGGGTGTGTCTAGCTCCACCCAAATGGCGTGACTAGCTCTACCTATGGGCGTATTCATTGCCACTCAGGGGTGTGTGTCCTGCAATAGCAGGTGAAAACTATAGCACTAAAAGCAGCAACAACAACAAAAATTGTAATAATATAGGTACACTATATACCGTGTACATTTGTGAGAAGAGACAGAGAAATAGAAAATCTATATACACTGGCACAGGATTGCTATATAATACACCCACATATACAGTAGACACATATTACACCCAGTACACACAACACCATAATACATTACATTGTACACAGCCCCTCTCTCACTTACTACACCCAGTACCATATTACATTACATTATTCACACACTCACCTCCCCTATATTACTACCAGTACCAGGGCCAATCTGAGGTCAATTATTTTGGTAAGTGAATATATACTTTGGCACCCCTGGAGTACTTTTGCGCATGCCTGAAAAAATAAAGGTAATGTAGTGACACGGAAAGGCCCAGTTGTAGTGTTTCTCACATAATATTACGCCCACATCAGTAGTGCTCCTTACACCTTACACCCACAGCAGGACTGCTCTTTAACCATTATGCCCACATCAGTACTCCTCTTTAACCATTACGCCCACATCAGTAGTGCTCCTTACACCCACATCAGTAGTGCTCCTTACACCTTACACCCACATCAGTAGTGCTCCTTACACCTTACGCCCACATCAGTAGTGCTCCTTACACCTTACACCTAACACCCACATTAGTAGTGCTCCTTACACCTTACACCCAGATCAGTAGTGCTCCTTACACCTAACGCCCACATCAGTAGTGCTCTTTACACCTAACGCCCACATCAGTAGTGCTCCTTACACCTTACACCCACATCAGTAGTGCTCCTTACACCCACATCAGTAGTGCTCCTTACGCCCACATCAGTAGTGCTCCTTACACCTTACATCCACATCAGTAGTGCTCCTTACACCTTACACCTAACACCCACATTAGTAGTGCTCCTTACACCTAACGCCCACATCAGTAGTGCTCTTTACACCTAACGCCCACATCAGTAGTGCTCCTTACACCTTACACCCACATCAGTAGTGCTCCTTACACCTTACACCCACATCAGTAGTGCTCCTTACGCCCACATCAGTAGTGCTCCTTACACCTTACATCCACATCAGTAGTGCTCCTTACACCTTACGCCCACATCAGTAGTGCTCCTTACACCTTACACCTAACACCCACATTAGTAGTGCTCCTTACACCTAACGCCCACATCAGTAGTGCTCTTTACACCTAACGCCCACATCAGTAGTGCTCCTTACACCTTACACCCACATCAGTAGTGCTCCTTACACCTTACACCCACATCAGTAGTGCTCCTTACGCCCACATCAGTAGTGCTCCTTACACCTTACATCCACATCAGTAGTGCTCCTTACACCTTACACCCACATCAATAGTGCTCCTTACACCTTACACCTAACACCCACATTAGTAGTGCTCCTTACACCTTACATCCACATCAGTAGTGCTACTTACACCTTACACCCACATCAGTAGTGCTCCTTACACCTTACGCCCACATCAGTAGTGCTCCTTACACCTTACACCTAACACCCACATTAGTAGTGCTCCTTACACCTTACACCCACATCAGTAGTGCTCCTTACACCTTACACCCACATCAGTAGTGCTCCTTACACCTTACATCCACATCAGTAGTGCTCCTTACACCTTACACCCACATCAGTAGTGCTCCTTACACCTTACATCCACATCAGTAGTGCTCCTTACGCCCACATCAGTAGTGCTCCTTACACCTTACATCCACATCAGTAGTGCTCCTTACACCTTACGCCCACATCAGTAGTGCTCCTTACACCTTACACCTAACACCCACATTAGTAGTGCTCCTTACACCCAGATCAGTAGTGCTCCTTACACCTAACGCCCACATCAGTAGTGCTCTTTACACCTAACGCCCACATCAGTAGTGCTCCTTACACCTTACACCCACATCAGTAGTGCTCCTTACACCTTACACCCACATCAGTAGTGCTCCTTACGCCCACATCAGTAGTGCTCCTTACACCTTACATCCACATCAGTAGTGCTCCTTACACCTTACGCCCACATCAGTAGTGCTCCTTACACCTTACACCTAACACCCACATTAGTAGTGCTCCTTACACCTAACGCTCACATCAGTAGTGCTCTTTACACCTAACGCCCACATCAGTAGTGCTCCTTACACCTTACACCCACATCAGTAGTGCTCCTTACACCTTACACCCACATCAGTAGTGCTCCTTACGCCCACATCAGTAGTGCTCCTTACACCTTACATCCACATCAGTAGTGCTCCTTACACCTTACACCCACATCAATAGTGCTCCTTACACCTTACACCTAACACCCACATTAGTAGTGCTCCTTACACCTTACATCCACGTCAGTAGTGCTACTTACACCTTACACCCACATCAGTAGTGCTCCTTACACCTTACGCCCACATCAGTAGTGCTCCTTACACCTTACACCTAACACCCACATTAGTAGTGCTCCTTACACCTTACACCCACATCAGTAGTGCTCCTTACACCTTACACCCACATCAGTAGTGCTCCTTACACCTTACATCCACATCAGTAGTGCTCCTTACACCTTACACCCACATCAGTAGTGCTCCTTACACCTTACATCCACATCAGTAGTGCTCCTTACGCCCACATCAGTAGTGCTCCTTACACCTTACATCCACATCAGTAGTGCTCCTTATACCTTACGCCCACATCAGTAGTGCTCCTTACACCTTACACCTAACACCCACATTAGTAGTGCTCCTTACACCTTACCCCCAGATCAGTAGTGCTCCTTACACCTAACGCCCACATCAGTAGTGCTCTTTACACCTAACGTCCACATCAGTAGTGCTCCTTACACCTTACACCCACATCAGTAGTGCTCCTTACACCTTACACCCACATCAGTAGTGCTCCTTACGCCCACATCAGTAGTGCTCCTTACACCTTACATCCACATCAGTAGTGCTCCTTACACCTTACACCCACATCAGTAGTGCTCCTTACACCTTACACCCACATTAGTAGTGCTCCTTACGCCCACATCAGTAGTGCTCCTTACACCTTACACCCACATCAGTAGTGCTCCTTACACCTTACATCCACATCAGTAGTGCTCCTTACGCCCACATCAGTAGTGCTCCTTACACCTTACATCCACATCAGTAGTGCTCCTTACACCTTACACCCACATCAGTAGTGCTCCTTACACCTTACACCTAACACCCACATTAGTAGTGCTCCTTACACCTTACACCCACATCAGTAGTGCTCCTTACACCTTACATCCACATCAGTAGTGCTCCTTACGCCCACATCAGTAGTGCTCCTTACACCTTACATCCACATCAGTAGTGCTCCTTACACCTTACACCCACATCAGTAGTGCTCCTTTCACCTTACACCTAACACCCACATTAGTAGTGCTCCTTACACCTTACACCCACATCAGTAGTGCTCCTTACACCTTACACCTAACATCCACATCAGTAGTGCTCCTTACACCTTACACCCACATCAGTAGTGCTCCTTACACCTAACGCCTCACAAACCGCCCGCAAACAGTCTAATGTCAGTGTGACTTGATGTCACCTAAAACAGCAACCGGCTAAGCAAATGATCCGCGGCTCGCCCACAAACACAATGGCACTGTGCAGGCAGCTGAGACAGTGACTGCCACTTCCTCCACCAGAGCTTATCTCTGCATGTGGCTGACCGGGACCAGGTCAGGGTGCACTACTCTATGCGACGCCCTACTCTGGTGCGTACCCAGAGAAGCTATAGAACTGACTTTGTCCAGTACACATTATATTATGCACAGCATACAGTACATAGCCCCCTCCCCATATTACACCCAGTACTTTACATTAAACACAACATACACAGACTCCTCCCCCATATTACATTATACACCGCATACAGAACACCCCCCATATTACACCCAGTACTTTACATTAAACACAACATACACAAACCACCTCCCCCATATTACATTATACACAGCATGCAGAACACCCCCCATATTGCACCCAGTAAATCACATTGAAAAATAACAAATACAGACTCCCTCCTCCACATTACATTATACACAGCCCCCCAAATTACACCCAGTACCACAATAATTTAAACACAGCGTACGGTACATAGCCCCTTCCCCCATATTACACCCAGGACATTGCATTAAAATCATAGCATACACAAACCACCTCCCCCATATTACATTATACACAGTATACAGTACACCCCAACATATTGCACCCAGTACATTACATTGAAACATAGCTAGTGATGTGCACCGGACATTTTTCGGGTTTTGTGTTTTGGTTTTGGATTCGGTTCCGCGGCCATGTTTTGGATTCGGAAGCGTTTTGGCAAAACCTCACCGAAAAATTTTTGTCGGATTCGGGTGTGTTTTGGATTCGGGTGTTTTTTTCAAAAAAAACCCTAAAAAACAGCTTAAATCATAGAATTTGGGGGTCATTTTGATCCCATAGTATTATTAACCTCAATAACCATAATTTCCACTCATTTCCAGTCTATTCTGAACACCTCACACCTCACAATATTATTTTTAGTCCTAAAATTTGCACCGAGGTCGCTGGATGGCTAAGCTAAGTGGCCGACACAAACACCTGGCCCATCTAGGAGTGGCACTGCAGTGTCAGACAGGATGGCACTTCAAAAAAATAGTCCCCAAACAGCACTTGATGCAAAGAAAAATGAAAGAAAAAAGAGGTGCAAGATGGAATTGTCCTTGGGCCCTCCCACCCACCCTTATGTTGTATAAACAGGACATGCACACTTTAACGAACCCATCATTTCAGCGACAGGGTCTGAAATGACTGGTTGGTTTGGGCCCCCACCAAAAAAAGAAGCAATCAATCTCTCCTTGCACAAACTGGCTCTACAGAGGCAAGATGTCCACCTCATCATCATCCTCCGATTCCTCACCCCTTTCACTGTGTACATCCCCCTCCTCACAGATTATTAATTCGTCCCCACTGGAATCCATCATCTCAGATCCCTGTGTACTTTCTGGAGGCAATTGCTGCTGGTGAATGTCTCCACGGAGGAATTGATTATAATTCATTTTGATGAACATAATCTTCTCCACATTTTCTGGAAGTAACCTCGTACGCCGATTGCTGACAAGGTGAGCGGCTGCACTAAACACTCTTTCGGAGTACACACTGGAGGGAGGGCAACTTAGGTAGAATAAAGCCAGTTTGTGCAAGGGCCTCCAAATTGCCTCTTTTTCCTGCCAGTATACGTACGGACTGTCTGACGTGCCTACTTGGATGCGGTCACTCATATAATCCTCCACCATTCTTTCAGTGGTGAGAGAATTATATGCAGTGACAGTAGACGGCATGTCAGTAATCGTTGGCAGGTCCTTCAGTCCGCACCAGATGTCAGCACTCGCTCCAGACTGCCCTGGATCACCGCCAGCGGGTGGGCTCGGAATTCTTAGCCTTTTCCTCACACCCCCAGTTGCGGGAGAATGTGAAGGAGGAGATGTTGACGGGTCACGTTCCGCTTGACTTGACAATTTTCTCACCAGCAGGTCTTTGAACCTCTGCAGACTTGTGTCTGCCGGAAAGAGAGATTCAACGTAGGTTTTAAATCTAGGATCGAGCACGGTGGCCAAAATGTAGTGCTCTGATTTCAACAGATTGACCACCCGTGAATCCTGGTTAAGCGAATTAAGGGCTCCATCCACAAGTCCCACATGCCTAGCGGAATCGCTCTGTTTTAGCTCCTCCTTCAATGTCTCCAGCTTCTTCTGCAAAAGCCTGATGAGGGGAATGACCTGACTCAGGCTGGCAGTGTCTGAACTGACTTCACGTGTGGCAAGTTCAAAGGGTTGCAGAACCTTGCACAACGTTGAAATCATTCTCCACTGCGCTTGAGTCAGGTGCATTCCCCCTCCTTTGCCTATATCGTGGGCAGATGTATAGGCTTGAATGGCCTTTTGCTGCTCCTCCATCCTCTGAAGCATATAGAGGGTTGAATTCCACCTCGTTACCACCTCTTGCTTCAGATGATGGCAGGGCAGGTTCAGGAATGTTTGGTGGTGCTCCAGTCTTCGGCACGCGGTGGCTGAATGCCGAAAAAGTGGCCCGCAATTCTTCGGGCCACCGACAGCATCTCTTGCACGCCCCTGTCGTTTTTTTATTAATTCTGCACCACCAAATTCAATGTATGTGCAAAACATGGGACGTGCTGGAATTTGCCCAGATGTAATGCACGCACAATATTGGTGGTGTTGTCCGATGTCACAAATCCCCAGGAGAGTCCAATTGGGGTAAGCCATTCTGCGATGATGTTCCTCAGTTTCCGTAAGAGGTTGTCAGCTGTGTGCCTCTTCTGGAAAGCGGTGATACAAAGCGTAGCCTGCCTAGGAACTAGTTGGCGTTTGCGAGATGCTGCTACTGGTGCCGCCGCTGCTGTTCTTGCTGCGGGAGGCAATACATCTACCCAGTGGGCTGTCACAGTCATATAGTCCTGAGTCTGCCCTGCTCCACTTGTCCACATGTCCGTGGTTAAGTGGACATTGGGTACAACTGCATTTTTTAGGACACTGGTGACTCTTTTTCTGAGGTCTGTGTACATTTTCGGTATCGCCTGCCTAGAGAAATGGAACCTAGATGGTATTTGGTACCGGGGACACAGTACCTCAATCAAGTCTCTAGTTGCCTCTGAATTAACGGTGGATACCGGAACCACGTTTCTCACCGCCCAGGCTGCCAAGGCCTAAGTTATCCGCTTTGCAGCAGGATGACTGCTGTGATATTTCATCTTCCTCGCAAAGGACTGTTGGACAGTCAATTGCTTACTGGAAGTAGAACAAGTGGTCTTCCGACTTCCCCTCTGGGATGATGATCGACTCCCAGCAGCAACAACAGCAGCGCCAGCAGCAGTAGGCGTTACACTCTAGGATGCATCGGAGGAATCCCAGGCAGGAGAGGACTCGTCAGACTTGCCAGTGACATGGCCTGCAGGACTATTGGCTTTCCTGTGTAAGGAGGAAATTGACACTAAGGGAGTTGGTGGTGTGGTTTGCAGGAGCTTGGTTACAAGAGGAAGGGATTTAGTGGTCTGTGGACTCCTTCCGCTGTCACCCAAAGTTTTTGAACTTGTCACTGACTTCTGATGAATGCGGTCCAGGTGACGTATAAGGGAGGATGTTCCTAGGTGGTTAACGTCCTTACCCCTACTTATTACAGCTTGACAAAGGCAACACACGGCTTGACACCTGTTGTCCGCATTTGTGTTGAAATAATTCCACACCGAAGAGCTGATTTTTTTTGTATTTTGACCAGGCATGTCAATGGCCATATTCGTCCCACGGACAACAGGTGTCTCCCCGGGTGCCTGACTTAAACAAACCACCTCACCATCAGAATCCTCCTTGTCAATTTCCTCCCCAGCGCCAGCAACACCCATATCCTCCTCATCCTGGTGTACTTCAACACTGACATCTTCAATTTGACCATCAGGAACTGGACTGCGGGTGCTCCTTCCAGCACTTGCAGGGGGTGTGCAAATGGTGGAAGGCGCAAGCTCTTCCCGTCCAGTGTTGGGAAGGTCAGGCATCGCAACCGACACAATTGGACTCTCCTTGGGGATTTGTGATTTAGAAGAACGCACAGTTCTTTGCTGTGCTTTTGCCAGCTTAAGTCTTTTCATTTTTCTAGCGAGAGGATGAGTGCTTCCATCCTCATGTGAATCTGAACTACTAGCCATGAACATAGGCCAGGGCCTCAGCCGTTCCTTGCCACTCCGTGTCGTAAATGGCATAATGGCAAGTTTACGCTTCTCCTCAGATGCTTTTAATTTAGATTTTTGGGTCATTTTACTGAACTTTTATTTTTTGGATTTTACATGCTCTCTACTATGACATTGGGCATCGGCCTTGGCAGACGACGTTGATGGCATTTCATCGTCTCGGCCATGACTAGTGGCAGCAGCTTCAGCACGAGGTGGAAGTGGATCTTGATCTTTCCCTATTTTACCCTCCACATTTTTGTTCTCCATTTTTTAATGTGTGGAATTATATGCCAGTATCAATAGCAATGGCCTACTACTATATATACTGCGCACAACTGAAATGCACCACAGGTATAGAATGTAGATGGATAGTATACTTGACCACACAGAGGTAGGTACAGCAGTGGCCTTCCGTACCGTACTGCTATATATACTGGTGGTCACTGTCAGCAAACTGCAAAACTAAAATGCACCACAGGTATAGAATGTAGATGGATAGTATACTTGACGACACAGAGGTAGGTACAGCAGTGGCCTTCCGTACCGTACTGCTATATATACTGGTGGTCACTGTCAGCAAACTGCACAACTGAAATGCACCACAGGTATAGAATGTAGATGGATAGTATACTTGACGACACAGAGGTAGGTCAGCAGTGGCCTTCCGTACCGTACTGCTATATATACTGGTGGTCACTGTCAGCAAACTGCAAAACTAAAATGCACCACAGGTATAGAATGTAGATGGATAGTATACTTGACGACACAGAGGTAGGTACAGCAGTGGCCTTCCGTACCGTACTGCTATATATACTGGTGGTCACTGTGTCAGCAAACTGCAAAACTAAAATGCACCACAGGTATAGAATGTAGAATGATAGTATACTTGACGACACAGAGGTAGGTACAGCAGTGGCCTTCCGTACCATACTGCTATATATACTGGTGGTCACTGTCAGCAAACTGCACAACTGAAATGCACCACAGGTATAGAATGTAGATGGATAGTATACTTGACGACACAGAGGTAGGTACAGCAGTGGCCTTCCGTACCGTACTGCTATATATACTGGTGGTCACTGTGTCAGCAAACTGCACAACTGAAATGCACCACAGGTATAGAATCTAGATGGATAGTATACTTGACGACACAGAGGTAGGTACAGCTGTGGCCTACTGTACCGTAATGCTATATATTATATACTGGTGGTCAGCAAACTGTGCAAAACTGAAATGCACCACAGGTATGGATGGATAGTATACTTGACGACACAGAGGTAGGTACAGCAGTGGCCTACTGTACCGTAATGCTATATATTATATACTGGTGGTCAGCAAACTGTGCAAAACTGAAATGCACCACAGGTATGGATGGATAGTATACTTGACGACACAGAGGTAGGTACAGCAGTGTCCTTCTGTACCGTACTCCTATATATTATATACTGGTAGTCAGCAAAATTATGCACTGTACTACTATATACTACACAATGCAGCACAGATATGGAGTGTTTTTCAGGCAGACAACGTATACTGGTGGTCACTGGTCAGCAAAACTCTGCACTGTACTCCTCCTATATAATATTATACTGGTGGTCCCCAGTCCCCACAATAAAGCAGTGTGAGCACAGATATATGCAGCACACTGAGCACAGATATGGAGTGTTTTTCAGGCAGACAACGTATACTGGTGGTCACTGTCAGCAAAACTCTGCACTGTACTCCTTTATAATACAGCTGCTCCCCAGTCCCCACAATTAAGCAGTGTGAGCACAGATATATGCAGCACACTGAGCACAGATAAGGAGCGTTTTTTTCAGGCAGAGAACGGATAAAACTGGTGGTCACTGATCAGCAAAACTCTGCACTGTACTCCTCCTATATTAATATAAAGCTGCTCCCCAGTCCCCACAATGATATAAGCAAGCACAAATAATTGCATCAACTCAACAATGAATAAACGGAGAGGACGCCAGCCAAGTCCTCTCCCTAACATTTCCAATGCACAAATGAAAATGGCGGCGACGCGCGGCTGCTTATATAGAATCCGAATCTCGCGAGAATCCGACAGCGGGATGATGACGTTCGGGCGTGCTCGGGTTAACCGAGCCATACGGGAGAATCCGAGTATGCCTCGGACCCGTGTAAAATGGGTGAAGTTCGGGGGGGTTCGGTTTCCGTGGAACCGAACCCACTCATCACTAAACATAGCATATACAGACTCCCTACATTATACACAGCCCCTCCCCATATTACACCCAGTACCACAATAATTTAAACATAGCATACAGTACATAGCCCCTTCCCTCATATTACACCCAGTACATTACATTAAAAACATAGACAGCCCACCTCCCCCATATTACATTATACACAGCATACAGTACACTACATCGCACCCCCCATATTACAATAAAAACAGCATACAGTACACTATACAGCACCCCCTATATTACATTATACCCAGAATACAGTACACTACACCGCACCCCCCTATAGTACAATAAAAACAGCATACAGTACACTACACCGCATCCCCCATATTACATTATACACAGCATACAGTACACTACACAGCACCCCCATATTACATTATACACATCATATAGTACACTACACCGCACCCCCCTATATTACAATAAACACAGCATACAGTACACTATACAGCACCCCCTATATTACATTATACACAGCATACAGTACACTACACAGCACCCCCATATTACATTATACACAGCATACAGTACACTACACAGCACCCCCATATTACATTATACACAGCATACAGTACACTACACAGCACCCCCATATTACATTATACACAGCATACAGTACACTACACAGCTCCCCCATATTACATTATACACATCATATAGTACACTACACCGCACCCCCCTATATTACAATAAACACAGCATACAGTACACTACACAGCACCCCCATATTACATTATACACAGCATACAGTACACTACACTGCACCCCCCTATATTACAATAAACACAGCATACAGTACACTACACAGCACCCCCATATTACATTATACACAGCATACAGTACACTACACAGCACCCCCATATTACATTATACACAGCATACAGTACACTACACCGCACCCCCCCATATTAGAACCAGTACCACATTACACTGCATTATACAATTATACATAGCCCTCCCGTCCCCATATTACACCCAGTACTAGATTACATCACATTATACACACATTATATTACACACAGCCTCCATTCCCCCACGTTACCCCCAGCACCCACCTGGGTATGTTGCTCCTTCCTGTAAAGGCTGGGAGCCGACACTAGCACAGTGTGTGAGGGCAGCACAGTGCTGACACCCCCAGTGAGAGGTGAGGAGCAGGAGGAGGAAGCAGCTGCTGGGCTGATCCATGCTGTAGCCCTGAGTGTGGTGGAAGGGGCCAGCCACAGGGAAGCAGAGCCCTGCTGCAGTCAGTGCAGTGTGCAGGACGGCTACCACTACACACACTCTACACACAACCCTGCGGTGGCCTGCCAGGAAGTCTCCCATACTGGCCCGCCCCCCGACCACTCCAGACTTGCACATGCGCTGTCCATATTTTTAGGCTAGGACCTTTAAAAACCGGGAGTGCTGTCAAGGTTTCCGGGGCAGCGGGAGGCTCATCTAAAAATCAGGAGCGGGTAGGCAAGCCTGCACTATGGGGGCAGCCGTGGGGGCAGTGCTGGGGGCAGCATGGCTATCTTAGCACTATGGGGGCACAATGGGTGTGACATTTTGGGCAGCAGCTTGTTTATTGTGTACTGTGGGGGAACTGTGAGGGCAGCATGGCTATATGGGCACTATTGGTGTTTATCACCTGTGAAAAGGTGCCAACCACACCCCTGTAATATTAGCAGAGGCGGATTGGCCATAGGGTCTACAGGGAAGATTCCCGGTGGGCCGACGCACCCGTGGGGGGGGCCTGTTTTGTTTGAGGACATGTGGTCCTTTTTAT
The DNA here is from genome assembly GCF_028390025.1 of Pseudophryne corroboree. Classification (NCBI taxonomy): domain Eukaryota; kingdom Metazoa; phylum Chordata; class Amphibia; order Anura; family Myobatrachidae; genus Pseudophryne; species Pseudophryne corroboree. The sequence goes on from NC_086451.1 coordinate 348,131,027, forward strand.
AGACATAATGAATAAGATGCAAAATAATTTGCATATATGAAAATTACTGCCACTTAGCCTGTGATTGCAGATTATCTAGTGTATGCTCTGTCTACCTGCATGGCTGACATATAAGATTGAGTGAATAGTGATTGGAATACGGTTGGTGTAATAAGCAAGAAAATATATCTTTCTAAAGAATGATATAGTTTCCTAAATTCTGAAGGTGTATCATATAATGTGCTCATAATAGTTAATTTTTGTTTCTTTTTAACTTTCCCCTTGATGCTGGACATGCCCACTATCTGGAAAGTCTTGGGGGGAGCGTGCTGCTGCCATGGCCCATGGCTAGACCTTACACCTCCGGTGCTGCCCATGTGGGGCCACTAGTACAAATTTCTCCAGGGCCGCTTTTTGTTCCCAATCCGCCCCTGAATATTAGTATGGTACAAATTGTACATGGTTCAAATCGCACCTTGTGTATTTGCAATATCGGCTCCCAGGACATCAAGGGAAATCGCATGGTACAAATCTCACCGTGTGTAGGCCCCTTAAGACATGTTACAAGATTCTTCACACTTTACAGCACCCCACCCTTATTGTTTCTCTGGTAGGTAAATCACTACTCCCTTAACACTAGTACAGAGAATATGACATTCCAATTAAAGAAATGGTAGGGGTCACTGTGACCCCTTTCAGCCGTTCTAGTGTATTATGCATTATTATGCATGAAACCAAAGTAAAACATCCCGAGAGCATACTCACACCAAGTGTCTCTGCAGTTTCTTCCTTATATTCATAAACAGTAATGCTGAAATGTATGCAGTTATTTGCTTTCTAAAATAACGTCTATCTGCTCGGGGTGGTTGTATATATATATTTCCATATTTGAAGAAAAGGACATGACCTGGTAAGAAAGGAAAAATCAATACACGGTTCTTGACCTAAACTTAGTTGACGGATCCACAATTATCAGGGTGAATCAAGTCAGATCTCCCTAAGTGCGCCCATTATTCCCCATAGTCCGTTTCCAAATAGCAGGCTGACTCCAGCAGAGCACTATCAGTATAACCTACATTCATAGACAGTCAAGTCAAAATGAATTACCATGCATCAATTTAACAGTAGCAGTTTACAGCTTGATATAGAGGCTGCCTCTTCTCATATACAGTGTATTCAGAAAACTCAATAATGAGCTGAACAGGCCAGTTAGCATACTGCTCATTCATACTTAAGGGGTTATGTATGATGGAGACGAAAAACTACTTTGGATTTTTTTTGTATAATGCAATTGCAGTTCCCCCTAGTTATAATAGAATATTGATAGCTGATACATAATCCCTGTTGGATTCCTGTCAAAATGCCTAATGGCCACCGAGGTACTGTACACTTATGACAAGTCTCGGGAGATACTTCTGCTTACATTATAAAGAAATACATAGACACAAATGTCTGCAAAACACGAAAAAAAAACAAATGAGTATAGAACAACTTTATTTTAAAGTGTACCTGACGGCTACACGCAGAGGAGACATTTTGTCAGCTAATCAATATTGTTTTGAACACAGTCTATTAATTTAATAGGATAGAGGGACATCACTGTGAGCAGAGAAGGTTGGCAAAGGGACAACTGCACCCCCTGGCTACTCCTAATTTTACAGGTCTTGGCCAGCCTTGAGCATTTCATTGGACTTCATTCAGTGTTGCACGTGGCACAGTGCGGTTTAAACCCTGTGGTGGCCCCTAGGTAGTCGAAATCTCGGGGCCCCCTCACAAATGATCTCCTAATGCGTTTTTTAATTTTTTCCAACCATCTACGATTCTGAAACTGTAAGATGAATCTGATGTCTATGGTTTATGTACTGTACTTTAAGTTGTTAATGGGTACATTACATTAATATATATATACATTTTACATTATGCAAATTAGAAATGTTATTTAAATGCTGATTGGGCAACTTGTCCACTGGCTCACTTCTCCACTCTTTTCACTGCTTAGTACATCTCTCCCAAAGTCTTTAATGTAAAGTTTTCATTTTCTTGAGCTGATTAATTTTTTCTATCTTTTGGAAACAATTTAAGAAACCTGCGGGGCCCCTAAAAGGACCTGGGCCATAGGCCGGTGCCTACTCTGCCTATTCCGTAATCTGGCATGGACATGGCAGACTCAGTGAGTTACAGTCAGTATATTGCCACCAATGTGTCACATCTGGAGTCCAGTACATTGAAAGGAAGGCAGAAAAATATAGGTTCACCAGAATAAACCATGGTCAGAGGCAGCCCTGGTGGCCCAAATAAATTGTTTGCCCTAACTGGTAATTTGGCTCTGTCTAAACTACATGTATGGGCTCAATGAACTTCAATGTATCAGTGAGATCAATATATACCTTTCCGTGAATGCGGAAATATGTGTCTGCATGCTTGCTTTATCATGTCTGCATTTTGAGCAATTATACATTTTAATGTGTAGATGGTGGAGGGGATCCGGCATCCCGATTGAGATTACAATCCCGGTACCGTTATCCTGACAGTCAGGATTCCTTACAAGTTACTGCCGGGCCACCGGAAAGATAAGCCACAGGGGATGGGGGGGGGGGGGGGTTTAGGTTGAGGGGGGAGGGTTAGGCACCCACGGGATCACCTGTGTGTGTGTGTGTGTGTGGGGGGGGGGGGGGGGTGGTTTACACTGCGGGAAGGGGGGATTAGGTTTAGGTGCCACCGGGGAGTGTTAGGGTTAGGCTGCTGGAAGGGGGGTGGATAGGTTTAGGCAGCAGTAAGGGTGGGTTAGGGTTAGGGGGGAGGCTTAGCATATTTGCCCGACCCCTTTTAGTATACCGCGGTTGGTAATCTGACCACCGGCATCCCAAATGAAGGCATTTCAGGCCCAACCCTGATTGAGGGCTCATACTTCATAACTATCATAGCAGACCTAAGGAACACACTGTAATACACACACTCTGTGTGACAGGCTGACAGCTTTCTTATCTATTACTGGGGGGAAAAACATAGTTAATGAAACTTAAAAATAAGTATAATATCAGATTGAACACAATGGTAATTAAAATACTAAAGTGCGTCAACTCCAGGGACGTGCAGTCAGGGGAGGCAGGGGAGGCAGTGCCTCTCCTGTCATTAATGATTGAAATAATATGAATAAGATATATATGACACATATTCTGTGTCATAATTATCTTCTTCATATTAATCTAATAATTTTAATGCATTAAATTAGTTTGGGAGGCACTGATAGCAGTGCCTCCCTTTGACAATGGGAGCGGGGATAAAGCGGGGGGTGGAGCCAGCTAAAAAAGAGGGCAAAGCGGCACTTATACAAGTGCCTCGTTGACAGGGACGCCCACATCAAAGCACGCCCCTGTCAGCGAGGCAGTTGTGATTGGACAGGGGATCCAGCGCTGGATCAGCTGTCCAATCACTCATAAGCGGGGAAGCAGCGGCGGGATCCGGCGGATGGCGTGAATCACCTGGTGGAGGGAGTCTGACAGGCAGCAGCTGCAGCGTTTTCCCTGGAGGCGACAGGTAGACCAGCACAGGGCACGTCTGCCCAGGACCACCCAGGCAGTCCAACACTCTTTTCCCCGGCGGCAGTTCAAACAATTCAGTGTGAGTGTGCACACCATCAGGGCTGGATTATACATAGGGGGGGGGGGGGGGAAACAGGGCACTGAATACAGGGGGGCCCTCCCCCTATTGCTAGCAACTACCCCATTGTTCTGCGCTCTGTGAGGTCAGGGGGCATGACCTAATCGCGGACAGCGTGGCCATGCCCCTTATGCAAATGTGAGTGGGTTTTTGATTTATTCAGAGCTGGAGGGCTTGAATACACCTGTTCTGTAGTGACAGCCTCACTAAGCTCAGGGCTGTGCAAGTTCTACCCGACCGCAGAGCTGATTGTACTGTTCACAGAAATATGTAAAGGGACGAGGTCCGCTCAGAACGGCCATAAAATGACGTCATTCGATGGCACAGCAAACATTTTGTTGTTGTTGTTGTCATGTCTTGTTTTAAAACTTGCCTCCAGATATAATGTAACAGTTGTTTGCTAACCGTAAAATATGCGCAGCAGGGCACATCTACTGCGCACATTGGGGGTAATTCCAAGTTGATCGCAGCAGGATTTTTGTTAGCAATTGGGCAAAACCATGTGCACTGCAGGGGAGGCAGATATAACATGTGCAGAGAGAGTTTGAACACACCCCACCCAAATCTAACTCTCTCTGCACATGTTATATCTGCCTCCCCTGCAGTGCACATGGTTTTGCCCAATTGCTATCAAAAATCCTGCTGCGATCAACTTGGAATTAACCCCATTGTTTTCCTGTTAGAATAAGTCACGGGTGCCAAATTCTGAAGACTCTTTACAGGTCCAAAACCCTTCATAACTGATTTCGCCATTATGAGTGTTGACTTTGTATATGTAGACATTTTCACTACATCCCCATTTAAAGCAGCTCTCCTAGGTAAGGTAAAATATTCACCCTAAGGGCACCATTTATTGGAGCCCCCAGATGTTGCCCAATGCAGCAGTTTGTCCCGGGACTGCATGGTCCGCCCACAGTCCAGGATGAAAACTAGCTGGGATGCCCAATAAGAAGCCAATATCTCAGACTCATAGGTCCTCCCTCTGACACACGTCTTAGTAATTATTACACAAAGCACACTCCTTTGCCTGGCTAGCTGCCGCGATCAGGGCTCTGCTCCGATAAGGCAACGTTGGGAAATAGGTTCTGCGCATGCGCAGAAGTTGAATTGTCTCAGCTGCGCTAGTACTTTACCTCCCTCTCTCTTCACAGGACAGGGGTCGCCACCGCTGCCATCTGCTGCTACCTCTGTGTCCTATGCTGCGTCGCACACTACACAAACTGTATGAAAGTAGAGGCAGCAGCCTCTGGGAGAGTACTGCAGCCAGTTCCTGTCTAAGCACACCCACCACGCTGAACATGGCCTCAGCTGTTACTGGTTCCTTTCATCTTCTCCCTGCCGGCTCTGCCTCGTGCACTCTTGTTGGCCCTTGAGAAATAACTTGCAGAAGGAACCTGCCATCCTGGAGGAACTGCCCCCAGCCACAGCCAACCAAAGGTAAATGAAAGCAGTGTGTGACAGCATATAAAATGTATAGGTGGCAGAGCCAGATAGACCCCACAGGAAATATACCGCCTCGGGGCCCCATATTAATGTATAATATAAGTAAAAACCACACACACACACACACACACACACACACACACACACCTCAGCCTCTTCTCAGTAACGGGGATATCCAATTATCCCCGGTAAAACATCGGGTCCGATAAACGGCCGAAAACGGCCATTTTTCTGACTTTTTTTCTGATGTTTCACCGTTTTTTTTTTTTTGTTTTTTTTTACAGGATATCCAGATTGATCACCTGTAAAAAAAACAAAAACCTTTCTCCCGAAAACACATAGGTTCAGTGAAACCTGTGTGTTTCGTGTGAAATAGCTCAGTTTTCGGACGCAAACTGAGCTGTTTACGGGAATTCTGCTTCGCCTGCCAGAGGCAGGTGAAACAAAAACTCTGAGAAGCTGCGGCACGCGCCGCCTTATCGGGGGTAACTAGATAGACCCCGGCAGGACAATTAGCCCCAGTAAATTAACTGCTCAGCCTCTTCACACTTACTCAGATCACCCCCAATACACCTCACTCCCTCTTACACAGCTCTCCCCCTGACAGAGCTCTCCCCTTCTCTCACCCCCCCCATGCACACTGCTCAACCTTAGCCCCTCACATAGATCCCCCTAAACAGCTCTCCTCCCCTCACATAGCTCACCCCTTCTCACAGACCAAATGCACAACTCATCCTTCCTACCATCTCCACAAGTTCTTCCAGTCAAGCCCTGTCTTCCTACTTTTTACCCCTTTCTTCCTACCATCTCGCCATCTTCCTCCCATTTCCCCCTATTCTTCCAGTCTCCTCTTGTTTCACTCCTGTCTGCTGATTAATGGCATTATTGGGGGTCATTCCGAGTTGTTCGCTCGTTATTTTTTTGTCGCAACGGAGCGAATAGTCGCTAATGCGCATGCGCAATGTCCGCAGTGCGACTGCGCCAAGTAAATTTGCTATGCAGTTAGGTATTTTACTCACGACATTACAAGGTTTTTTCTTCGTTCTGGTGATCGTAATGTGATTGACAGGAAGTGGGTGTTTCTGGGCGGAAACTGGCCGTTTTATGGGTGTGTGCGAAAAAACGCTACCGTTTCTGGGAAAAACGCGGGAGTGGCTGGAGAAACGGAGGAGTGTCTGGGCGAACGCTGGGTGTGTTTGTGACGTCAAACCAGGAACGACAAGCACTGAACTGATCGCACTGGCAGAGTAAGTCTGGAGCTACTCAGAAACTGCACAGAGAAGTCTTTTCGCAATATTGCGAATCTTTCGTTCGCAATTTTGATAAGCTAAGATTCACTCCCAGTAGGCGGCGGCTTAGCGTGTGCAAAGCTGCTAAAAGCAGCTTGCGAGCGAACAACTCGGAATGACCACCATTGTGTGGTGTGATGCGAACAACGGACACCACTGTGTGTCGTAATGTGAATAAGGGATACTGCCATGCGGTGTAATATGAATAATGTTGCACTACTGTGTGTTGTAATTTGAATTGGTACTGTGTGGCCATACCCTGTCCCCATGAGGCCACACCCTTTTATTTTTGGCATGGGTCGAAGGCGCGCACCATCCATATTTTATTATGAAGGGGGGCCTGTCACCCACTACTGTCACCCTCCCCTTGGCATCACTCCCTGTCACCCACTGCTGTCACTTTCTCGCTGGCGTCACTCCCGGTCACCCACTCTTGTCACCCTCTCCCTGGCATCACTCCCTGTCACCCACTACTGTCACCTTCTCGCTGGCATCACTCCCTTTCATCGTCTCGCTAGCATCACTCCCTGTCACCCTCTCTGTGGCGTCACTCCCTGTCACCCACTGCTGTCATCCTCTCCGTGGCGTCACTCACTGTCACTCACTGCTGTCACCCTCTCCGTGGCGTCACTCCCTGTCACCCACTGCTGTCACCATCGACGTGGCGTCACTCCCTGTCACCCTCTTGCTGGTGCCACACTCTTCTTGTCACCCTCTCCCTTTCACCCACTGCAGTCACCCACTTCCTGGCATCACCATCTCCCTGTCACCCACTGCTGTCACTCTCTCCCTGGCATCACCATCTCCCTGTCACCCACTGCTGTCACCATCTCCCTGGCATCACCATCTCCCTGTCACCCACTGCTGGCTATTTTGTTGTCCAGTACTTCCATTCACTTAATAGCGCTTCACTCACGGCGCTATTAAGTTAATGGAAGCCTTGGACAACAAAATTGTATTCATGTCCTCCTCCCACTCCCTCCCCAGTCCCAAACACTAATATTTATTTTATAAAAATTTACAGTATATTAGCCGCCGGCTCATCACAAGTTTTATGAGCATGCAGGCTATGGGCATTGGCAGCGGCATTGGACTGAGATGTGAATTAGTGGCGGGGGGCCTGGGCAGTTGATGGTGGACGATTTTGTAAGCCAACGGCGGGGGCGGTGGCCATTAGTGGTGGGGGTAGTGGGCATCAGGTATGACGGCGGTAGAGGTCATTGGCTCGGGCAGTAGCAGGCATCGTCTCCGCGGTGGTAGGGGTCATCGGTAGGACTCGGCAGACATTATAAAAAAGAAGAAAAGTGACTGATTGCGCTATTTCTCCAGGTGCGTATATGAATAAAAACACGTGCTTTTCACTTCTCTGGTGTTTATTTTAGTACAAACGTTATATCTCATACAACAATATAATAAAAAAAATTAAGCATGCATACTCATTAGGGGCACATTCTAAAAAATTATTTTATAATAATAAAAATGATGATATTTCTCTGTTTTAGACATCCAGTGCTCAAATCTATCAGAGACAATTAATAGTTACACTCCTGGATTAAAATGCAACATGATTTATGTATCCACAACGTTTAAACGGTGATTTTCCAAGGTGAAAACTCAGTTCTCTGTTTAAAGACACAGTTTCCACAACATTGAATATTGCTTATCTTCGTTGTATTAGAACTCAGTCTTTAGCATAGGACCACAGTTCTCATTCATATAATTGCAAAGTCCATGGACTGACAGTTTCTAAATTGAGCCGCTTACCACCGTGTCCGTGGGTGCAGACGTGATGGGGAGATCCTCGCCGTGCACAGCGTTGCTGGTTTGCTTTCCTTCTCCCCGTCCGTCCTCCGTGGTGGTAGCGGTGCTGGATGGTTTCTAACCCTCAACGTGAGTGGGGCCGCTTGTATGTGGACAATTTTCAGAATAGACTCTCCACCTTGCTAGCTGCGTCTCCTTTGATTGCAGTTCAGCTGGAGCGGCAGGTGTGTAGGAGGTCTCGTTGGTTGTCCTTAGCTCCCAATCCGGCAGGGTTGATCCCAAACAATGTCGCTGATCACTTGGCAGGGTGAAAGGCAATTCTCTAACGTGTTTCGCACACAGGTGCTTCCTCAAAGAGTCTTTAGAAACTGTCAGTCCATGGACTTTGCAATTATATGAATGAGAACTGTGGTCCTATGCTAAAGACTGAGTTCTAATACAACGAAGATAAGCAATATTCAATGTTGTGGAAACTGTGTCTTTAAACAGAGAACTGAGTTTTCACCTTGGAAAATCACCGTTTAAACGTTGTGGATACATAAATCATGTTGCATTTTAATCCAGGAGTGTAACTATTAATTGTCTCTGATAGATTTGAGCACTGGATGTCTAAAACAGAGAAATATCATCATTTTTATTATTATAAAATAATTTTTTAGAATGTGCCCCTAATGAGTATGCATACTTATTTTTTTTTATTATATTGTTGTATGAGATATAACGTTTGTACTAAAATAAACACCAGAGAAGTGAAAAGCACGTGTTTTTATTCATATACGCACCTGGAGAAATAGCGCAATCAGTCACTTTTCTTCTTTTTTAGCTTCTTGATCAGTGTTTTGATCAAGTTTTAGCTGTACGTACACAGGTACAGCTGGACAAAGATTGCAGCTCTAAATTTATAAATCTCAAATTAAGAGTAAATAATACAATTAACAAATTAGCGCCTGGATCAGGGTTGTTTTTTCTCGGCAGACATTATGGCTGCAGTGCCTCACCAGCGATTGACCTCACCGCACCCCACTGGTCAACTCCATTATTGTACAATTACTGACTGTGTATTGGAATACTTAAACATGAGAATAATTAAAGTCATCTGGAGTTCAATGACCTTTATAAAAACACTTGACCTGCACCTTGGTGGTGTTATCTAGCTATGATTTCTAATCACCACCAGCACTATTATTAGGAAAACTCTGGATGACCAATATATCAGGTCACCTTAAACAGACATGTGAGTTATCATAGGGGTATTGGAATGTGCAGCAGATTTCATTAGGGTGTCACACATGGCAATCTAGGGAGATATACTCTGTGTTGAGGGGCATGACTAGCACTACTGTAGCTTCATGTTATCAATCTCCCTCTAATCATGATGTCCACCTAATCTACCTCCATATAATAGGGGTTATTCAGGTTTGTTAGCAAACCAAAAAAGTAAGCAATTGGGCAAAACATTGTGCACTGCAGGCGGGGCAGATGTAACATGTGCAGAGAGATTTAGATTTGGGTGGTTTATATTCAGTGCTTAAAGTGGTCCTAGAGAGGTGGTGGAACTCACCCCCCTCCCCACAGTGCCCATGTAACAAAGGTATTGTGTGCGCCGTGAAAAAAGGGGCGTGTTACACAATAGTAATAATGCCCACAGTAGTAGCACCCCATAATACACATAATGCCCACAGCAGTAGCGCCTCTTACACACTGCCCACAGTGGTAGTGCCCCTTATATAGAGCCCATAGTAGTGGTGCCCCTTATGCAATGCCCGCAATAGCAGTGCCCCTTATGTCCCCAGGAGTGATGGCCCTTATGAAGTGACCCCTTTACAATGCCCTCATTAGTAGTGCCCCCAGTAGTAATGCACTTAATGGTAATGCCCGTGTAATATTGCCCCCAGTAGTAATGTTGCCTGTAGTAATACCCCCAGTAGTTAGCCCCCTTGTAGTTTGCCCCCAGCAGATGCCCCCCAGTAGTTTGCACCCAGTAGTAATGTCTCCCAGTAGTTTGCCCCCAGTAGTAATGCCCCCAGTAGTTTGCTCCAGTAGAGTAGAGTAGTTTGCTCCAGTAAGCTCGTCAGCATAGGTTCTAGCCCTCACACGCAGGGTGTGGGCGGAGGTCCGTTGACGCGAGACGTTACTATGGAGACGCTGGCCGGAACTGAGCTCAGTACGGGCGGAAGTGTTCTTCCGTCTGTGAATACACATGCCCATATAGTGTAATTGGACCGTACGGGATTCTGGGTGCACGTGTAGACGCGTTACCTTGGTAACCCGTCTGTTTCCAATTCAAACCAATTAAACTCTCATTGGTAACTATTTCCTGTGGTTTTATTTAAATAGGCTCAGATATTGAGCACTATTGTTCCTTAAAAAAGCCCCATTAATGGGGAGAAACGCGTTGGTATAGATCTGACAGGAGGATTTTATACACATCTCTCCTCTTGAGGCTGGAATTGTGTTATTTCATCTAGTTGGCGAGTGCCGTTTTCGTATGTAGAAACCAGAAGAAGGAAGTATTCCCTATTATGGGCACACTCGGACTTTGTGACACTATACTTAAAGTCAAATATCTGAATGATATTTGACCACTAATGTTAAAATATAACTTTTATTTTATTATCTTAAAACATCTGCGAAAATATTGTGCAAGTGAAAACAAGTGCAAAAATAATAAACAAAATGTGAAATGAAGCTAAAAATTCAGTCACTGCTGCCTTTAATTTTTCACTCTCTCAAGTGTTTAGAATGTATCCATTTTTGTTACAGAAATCATTTCTTTACCATCCTATTGGAAACAAATGTATCCTTTGTAAGTGCTACTGTGAGAGCTGTAAAGGACTAGATTGCCATTCTTAGTTGACAATCTCTTATTCTTGGGAGTGTGCGCACCACTCTTTTCCAAGTTTTATAATCAGGCACTCATGCCCTGTGTGATACCTGTAATGAGTCCTTTATTGTAGCTATCTGTTTTACAGAATAATCCTTTATAGCCCCCTATTATTCAATTTCTATTTCTTGATAATATCTTCTACTGTATTGTACTTTACTTATAGTTCATCCGATTAAACATTTCAATACAGATGGAATATTAATGTGATGAGACTGAAGATAGTCGTACCATATGACACTACTGAGTTGACAATCTACACATGCTATTTTTGCCTGCCTGTATTATTGATCTTAGTTCATGTTAAATACATTCAAAGGACAATTGTGTTCCCTGCCAATTGTTCAGGAATATTGCCAGTTTATTTTCTATAACAAGCACTATGCTAATAGATGATTTGTGCCCCCCGATTGTGGCTTATACTCCCACATCCAAATTAAGATGTATATCCGTGTTAGCACCTAGATCTTATACCTCGCCCACTAGAAAGGTATGATAATAGTATGTTATAAATGCACTATATCGTGTGGTATTTGGACAGAGCTAATATATTGTCCTTCTCTTACATACCCCAGCTAATACCTGCTGGTCGTGGCGATGATATATTATAGGTAATATGTTATATCATATACTGTTTTGGGCAAAGCTAAAATATTATCCTTCTATTACGTGACCCAGCTTATACCTGCTGGTCGTAGCTTGTGCCTGCAGTTCCACACATATGGTCAGGGGTCCACATAGCATTCCCTTTCAGGGTAATAACACTATGTCCCACACGATTATTAGTGTTTATTACTCAGGTTAAGTTCCTAGTGTAGACAGGTGTGTTAGATAATACAGAGGTGTAGCGGCTACCTGTTTATAATACCTTTCACATCTCCCATTTATAAATCTTGTTAGACAATGCTAATACAATAAAGTAGATAGATATATCTTTATATGGAGATGTATTGTATTATAACATGCACCCAATTTCCAGCTTATATACAGTGTGATAGGGAGCCGTCTAGAGCACAGCTTGCTAGAACCGCAAGCTGTACTGCCGTGCAGCCGCTGACCCCCGCTTCCCGTTACCCAGGGTGCGGTCACCAATAGTGGTATCCGTCAGTGCGAGGCCGTGTGTCTGTCAATTAGCATTTTTAAATGTTCAGTCACTGCATATAGAAATATCCATTGTTTAATATAAATGTTCCTTATATATTGTAAGTTGTGACACAATCTTGTAGCGTACTGGAAAGCCGCAGCTGCAGCCGAGGCGGGACATACACTCGGCGGCCTCGCACTGACGGATATCATCAGCAGTGCGTGTGACCTGTTAGACGGGAAGCGGTGGTCAGCGGCCGTAGCGGGACACTCACCCGGCGGCCCGCACTGACGGATACCACTATTGGTGACCGCACCCTGGGTAACGGGAAGCGGGGGTCAGCGGCTGCACGGCAGTACAGCTTGCGGTTCTAGCAAGCTGTGCTCTAGACGGCTCCCTATCACACTGTATATAAGCTGGAAATTGGGTGCATGTTATAATACAATACATCTCCATATAAAGATATATCTATCTACTTTATTGTATTAGCATTGTCTAACAAGATTTATAAATGGGAGATGTGAAAGGTATTATAAACAGGTAGCCGCTACACCTCTGTATTATCTAACACACCTGTCTACACTAGGAACTTAACCTGAGTAATAAACACTAATAATCGTGTGGGACATAGTGTTATTACCCTGAAAGGGAATGCTATGTGGACCCCTGACCATATGTGTGGAACTGCAGGCACAAGCTACGACCAGCAGGTATAAGCTGGGTCACGTAATAGAAGGATAATATTTTAGCTTTGCCCAAAACAGTATATGATATAACATATTACCTATAATATATCATCGCCACGACCAGCAGGTATTAGCTGGGGTATGTAAGAGAAGGACAATATATTAGCTCTGTCCAAATACCACACGATATAGTGCATTTATAACATACTATTATCATACCTTTCTAGTGGGCGAGGTATAAGATCTAGGTGCTAACACGGATATACATCTTAATTTGGATGTGGGAGTATAAGCCACAATCGGGGGGCACAAATCATCTATTAGCATAGTGCTTGTTATAGAAAATAAACTGGCAATATTCCTGAACAATTGGCAGGGAACACAATTGTCCTTTGAATGTATTTAACATGAACTAAGATCAATAATACAGGCAGGCAAAAATAGCATGTGTAGATTGTCAACTCAGTAGTGTCATATGGTACGACTATCTTCAGTCTCATCACATTAATATTCCATCTGTATTGAAATGTTTAATCGGATGAACTATAAGTAAAGTACAATACAGTAGAAGATATTATCAAGAAATAGAAATTGAATAATAGGGGGCTATAAAGGATTATTCTGTAAAACAGATAGCTACAATAAAGGACTCATTACAGGTATCACACAGGGCATGAGTGCCTGATTATAAAACTTGGAAAAGAGTGGTGCGCACACTCCCAAGAATAAGAGATTGTCAACTAAGAATGGCAATCTAGTCCTTTACAGCTCTCACAGTAGCACTTACAAAGGATACATTTGTTTCCAATAGGATGGTAAAGAAATGATTTCTGTAACAAAAATGGATACATTCTAAACACTTGAGAGAGTGAAAAATTAAAGGCAGCAGTGACTGAATTTTTAGCTTCATTTCACATTTTGTTTATTATTTTTGCACTTGTTTTCACTTGCACAATATTTTCGCAGATGTTTTAAGATAATAAAATAAAAGTTATATTTTAACATTAGTGGTCAAATATCATTCAGATATTTGACTTTAAGTATAGTGTCACAAAGTCTGAGTGTGCCCATAATAGGGAATACTTCCTTCTTCTGGTTTCTACATATGTATAATTTATTCCCAGGAGCACCTCCCATAGAATATAAGTGATAGATAAACAATAAGATTTAATATATGGGAAAGGACCGTATGTGACTTACTGAATAATCATTGTCTAATACATATATAGGTCTGTGCGACCCCCCTTTTTCTTTTTTCTTTTTTCTACCCATTGAGTGCCGTTTTCGGCCAACGGCCTACCAGTTGTTACACTTTCCACCCCTGAGTTGTTGCATGTGGGGTCCCCTGTATGTATTTTAAATAAAGTGTTTTTATTATATTACCACCTGTTTGTTCATCTGTGGAGCAGCGTGAAAAGAAACCATTATATGAGGATCATTGCCCATTCTTGAGTGAGTAATGGTACGCATTTATCGTCATGGCTCTTTTGTGTGATAGAGGCAAAGATACCTTTATATGCGGAGATATGCTATATATATTGTGAGTGGGGTACGCCATCTACAGATGTGTCCACATACATCTTTGCTATATCCCGCCATATATAGCACAGTTTTGCATGCCATAGACTGAGATATTTAGCCATGCCTTGTGATTTTTCTTAATTTGCTTCTTTAATATTTTACTTTATACATATTTTATTATGGCAAACAAAAACTTTAAAGTTCATTCACTCGCAACTTGTGAAAAACAGCTGAGCTGTGTCTCAATGGATTTATTGCTTCCAGAAATAACATCACCTGTTATCATATAAGGACATATTGCACCATGATGTTTTATTTCTGTTTCCATTGTATATTATCCTGAGTCAATTTGCAGAGTTTCTCTTTGGATCCACATTACAGCAGCAGGACCCATTAGGAAGTTGGACTCCTCCCACAGTCTTATATGGACATTAAGTATACCATTTGTATAGAATAACATTGAGCGCTTGTATTCGAGTATTCACTTTTGCATTTTGTTCTTTTACGAGGGTTAAGTGGCCCCCACATTCTCGAGTAGCTGCATAAGTGTTTTGCGCCTTGGGTCTCTGATTATTTCTTATTTTGACATTTCTAGGGTTGAACATATGTTTAACCCGGCTTGCGGTGTGTTGTGAACGGGTAAACCAGGTCGATGTGACCTGGCACCTGTTCACTGCATAGGAAGAGGCGGCACACACGTCAGCAGTGACATCACCAACCTGGGTCGCCTGTCTGAAAGGGGTATCGCTGAGTCGCAATCCGGGAAGGAGCTGTGTAGAAATCCTGACTGCAACTCGGCAATAGCAGTCTGAAAGGGGTATTACTCATATGCACCTCATATACTTTTTCTATTATCTAAATTCCCTGCCACTTATTTCGATAAATTGTCTGATAGAGATGTCTTGCAGGTGTTTGGAAACATTGGCCACAGAATACATTGAGTTTCCTGGTCCCGGCACTGTGTAAATACTAGTGATGAGCGGGTTCGGTTCCTCGGAATCCGAACCCCCCCCAAACTTCACCCATTTTACACGGGTCCGAGGCAGACTCAGATCCTCCCGCCTTGCTCGGTTAACCCGAGCGCGCCCGAACTTCATCATCCCGCTGTTGGATTCTCGCGAGATTCGTATCCTATATAAGGAGCCGCGCGTCGCCGCCATTTTCACTCGTGCATTGGAGATGATAGGGAGAAGACATGCAGCATCCTCTCAGTTGTGCTCAGTGTGCTGCAAATATCTGTGTTCAGTGTGCTGCAATTATCTATGCTGAGTGTGCTGAAAATATCTACGTTCTCTGCCTGAAAAACGCTCCATATCTGTGCGGCATTGTAGTATAGGAGGACAGGACAGTGCAGAATTTTGCTGACCAGTGACCACCAGTATAGCAGTATGGTACAGTAGTCCACTGCTCTACCTACCTCTGTGTTGTCAAGTATACTATCCATCCATCCCTGTGGTGCATTTAAGTGGTGCAGTGTATATATAGTAGGAGGACAGTGCATAATTTTGCTGACCACCAGTATATAATATATAGCAGTACGGTACAGTAGGCCACTGCTCTACCTACCTCTGTGTCGTCAAGTATACTATCCATCCATCCCTGTGGTGCATTTAAGTGGTGCAGTGTATATATAGTAGGAGGACAGTGCATAATTTTGTTGACCACCAGTATATAATATATAGCAGTACGGTACAGTAGGCCACTGCTCTACCTACCTCTGTGTCGTCAAGTATACTATCCATCCGTCCCTGTGGTGCATTTAAGTGGTGCAGTGTATATATAGTAGGAGGACAGTGCATAATTTTGCTGACCACCAGTATATAATATATAGCAGTACGGTACAGTAGGCCACTGCTCTACCTACCTCTGTGTCGTCAAGTATACTATCCATCCATCCCTGTGGTGCATTTAAGTGGTGCAGTGTATATATAGTAGGAGGACAGTGCATAATTTTGCTGACCACCAGTATATAATATATAGCAGTACGGTACAGTAGGCCACTGCTCTACCTACCTCTGTGTCGTCAAGTATACTATCCATCCATCCCTGTGGTGCATTTAAGTGGTGCAGTGTATATATAGTAGGAGGACAGTGCATAATTTTGCTGACCACCAGTATATAATATATAGCAGTACGGTACAGTAGGCCACTGCTCTACCTACCTCTGTGTCGTCAAGTATACTATCCATCCATCCCTGTGGTGCATTTAAGTTGTGCGGTGTACATATAGTAAGAGGACAGTGCATAATTTTGCTGACCGCCAGTATATAATATATAGCAGTACGGTACAGTAGGCCACTGCTCTACCTACCTCTGTGTCATCAAGTATACTATCCATCCATTCCTGTGGTGCATTTTAGTTGTTGTGCTGTGTATATGTAGTAGGAGGACAGTGCATAATTTTGCAGACCACCAGTATATAATATATAGCAGTACGGTACAGTAGGCTACTGCTCTACCTACCTCTGTGTCGTCAAGTATACTATTTATCCATCCCTGTGGTGCATTTAAGTGGTGCAGTGTATATATAGTAGGAGGACAGTGCATAATTTTGCTCACCACCAGTATACAATATATAGCAGTATGGTACAGTAGTCCACTGCTCTACTTACCTCTGTGTCGTCAAGTATACTATCCATCCATCCCTGTGGTGCATTTTAGTTGTTGTGCGGTGTATATATAGTAGGAGGACAGTGCATAATTTTGCTGACCACCAGTATATAATATATAGCAGTACGGTACAGTAGGCCACTGCTCTACCTACCTCTGTGTCGTCAAGTATACTATCCATCCATACCTGTGGTGCATTTCAGTTGTTGTGCGCAGTAGTGGGAGGACAGTGCATAATTTTGCTGACTGCCAGTATATAATATATAGCAGTACGGTACAGTAGGCCACTGCTCTACCTACCTCTGTGTCGTCAAGTATACTATCCATCCATCCCTGTGGTGCATTTAAGTGGTGCGGTGTATATTTAGTAGGAGGACAGTGCATAATTTTGCTGACCGCCAGTATATAATATATAGCAGTACGGTACAGTAGGCCACAGTTCTACCTGCCTCTGTGTCGTCAAGTATACTATCCATCCATCCCTGTGGTGCATTTAAGTGGTGCGGTGTATATATAGTAGGAGGACAGTGCATAATTTTGCTGACCACCAGTATATAATATATAGCAGTATGGTACAGTAGGCCACTGCTCTACCTACCTCTGTGTCGTCAAGTGTACTATCCATCCATCCCTGTGGTGCATTTAAGTGGTGCAGTGTATATATAGTAGGAGGACAGTGCATAATTTTGCTGACCACAAGTATATAATATATAGCAGTACGGTACAGTAGGCCACTGCTCTACCTACCTCTGTGTCATCAAGTATACTATCCATCCATACCTGTGGTGCATTTTAGTTGTTGTGCGGTGTATATATAGTAGGAGGACAGTGCATAATTTTGCTGACCGCCAGTATATAATATATAGCAGTACGGTACAGTGGGCCACTGCTCTACCTACCTCTGTGTCGTCAAGTATACTATTCATCCATCCCTGTGGTGCATTTAAGTGGTGCGGTGTATATATAGTAGTAGGACAGTGCATAATTTTGCTGACCACCGGTATATAATATATACTGTAGCAGTACAGTACAGTAGGCCACTGCTCTACCTACCTCTGTGTCGTCAAGTATACTATGCATCCATCCCTGTGGTGCATTTAAGTGGTGCGGTGTATATATAGTAGGAGGACAGTGCATAATTTTGCTGATCGCCAGTATGTAATATATAGCAGTACGGTACAGTAGGCTACTGCTCTACCTACCTCTGTGTCATCAAGTATACTATCCATCCGTCCCTGTGGTGCATTTAAGTGGTGCGGTGTGTATATATAGTAGGAGGACAGTGCATAATTTTGCTGACCACCAGTATATAATATATAGCAGTACGGTACAGTAGGCCACTGCTCTATCTACCTCTGTGTCGTCAAGTATACTATCCATCCATTCCTGTGGTGCATTTAAGTGGTGCAGTGTATATATAGTAGGACAGTGCATAATTTTGCTGAGCGGCAGTATATAATATATAGCAGTACGGTACAGTAGGCCTCTGCTCTACCTACCTCTGTGTCATCCAGTATACTATCCATCCATACCTGTGGTGCATTTTAGTTGTTGTGCGGTGTATATATAGGACAGTGCATCATTTTGCTGACCACCAGTATATAATATATAGCAGTACGGTACAGTAGGCCACTGCTCTACCTACCTCTGTGTCGTCAAGTATACTATTCATCCATCCCTGTGGTGCATTTAAGTGGTGCAGTGTATATATAGTAGGAGGACAGTGCATAATTTTGCTGACCACCAGTATATAATATATAGCAGTACGGTACAGTAGGCCACTACTCTACCTACCTCTGTGTCGTCAAGTATACTATCCATCCATACCTGTGGTGCATTTAAGTGGTGCGGTGTATATATAGTAGGAGGACAGTGCATAATTTTGCTGACCGCCAGTATATAATATACAGCAGTACGGTACAGTAGGCCACTGCTCTACCTACCTCTGTGTCATCAAGTATACTATCCATCCATACCTGTGGTGCATTTTAGTTGTTGTGCGTGTATATATAGTAGGAGGACAGTGCATAATTTTGCTGACCACCAGTATATAATATATAGCAGTACGGTACAGTAGGCCACTGCTCTACCTACCTCTGTGTCGTCAAGTATACTATCCATCCATCCCTGTGGTGCATTTAAGTGGTGCGGTGTATATATAGTAGGAGGACAGTGCATCATTTTGCAGACCACCAGTATATAATATATAGCAGTACGGTACAGTAGGCCACTGCTCTACCTACCTCTGTGTCGTCAAGTATACTATTCATCCATCCCTGTGGTGCATTTAAGTGGTGCAGTGTATATATAGGAGGACAGTGCATAATTTTGCTGACCACCAGTATATAATATATAGCAGTACGGTACAGTAGGCCACTGCTCTACCTACCTCTGTGTCGTCAAGTATACTATCCTTTCATCCCTGTGGTGCATTTAAGTGGTGCGGTGTATATATAGTAGGAGGACAGTGCATAATTTTGCTGACCGCCAGTATATAATATATAGCAGTACGGTACAGTAGGCCACTGCTCTACCTACCTCTGTGTCATCAAGTATACTATCCATCCATACCTGTGGTGCATTTTAGTTGTTGTGCGTGTATATATAGTAGGAGGACAGTGCATAATTTTGCTGACCACCAGTATATAATATATAGCAGTACGGTACAGTAGGCCACTGCTCTACCTACCTCTGTGTCGTCAAGTATACTATCCATCCATCCATCCCTGTGGTGCATTTAAGTGGTGCTGTGTATATATAGTAAGAGGACAGTGCATAATTTTGCTGACCGCCAGTATATAATATATAGCAGTACGGTACAGTAGGCCACTGCTCTACCTACCTCTGTGTCATCAAGTATACTATCCATCCTTACCTGTGGTGCATTTTAGTTGTTGTGCGTGTATATATAGTAGGAGGACAGTGCATAATTTTGCTGACCGCCAGTATATAATATATAGCAGTACGGTACAGTAGGCCACTGCTCTACCTACCTCTGTGTCATCAAGTATACTATCCATTCATCCCTGTGGTGCATTTAAGTGGTGCGGTGTATATATAGTAGGAGGACAGTGCATAATTTTGCAGACCACCAGTATATAATATATAGCAGTACGGTACAGTAGGCCACTGCTCTACCTACCTCTGTGTTGTCAAGTATACTATCCATCCATCCCTGTGGTGCATTTTAGTTGATGTGCTGTGTATATATAGTAGGAGGACAGTGCATAATTTTGCAGACCACCAGTATATAATATATAGCAGTACGGTACAGTAGGCCACTGCTCTACCTACCTCTGTGTCGTCAAGTATACTATTCATCCATCCCTGTGGTGCATTTAAGTAATGCAGTGTATACAGAGCCGGCCTTAGGCATAGGTAAACTAGGCAAATGCCTAGGGCATTTGGTATGCTTAGAGGCACCAGCAGCTTCTGCTGATTAAAATGATATGCAGCATGCCTATATTCCGTGTGTATTCCTGGAAATCACTGTAATGTAGCATTTCGTATGCAGATACAGCCACAGTCGCACACAGAATTAAGGCATGCTGCATATCATTTTAATCAGCAGAAGCTGCTTGTGCATCCTAGCCACATAGCAATGCAAATAAGATGCATTTTCATAAACAAAAGGCGCCCGACGTTAGCAGAGCTGCCAACTGACTCATGCCAGGCATCTCTTGCACAACTAGTGGCGGTGCTAGGGGGCACCAGCCAAAATATTGCCTAGGGCATCATATTGGTTAGGGCCGGCTCTGAGTGTATATATAGGAGGACAGTGCATAATTTTGCTGACCACCAGTATATAATATATAGCAGTACAGTACAGTAGGCCACTGCTCTACCTACCTCTGTATCGTCAAGTATACTATCCATCCATACCTGTGGTGCATTTTAGTTGTTGTGCGGTGTATATATAGTAGGAGGACAGTGCATAATTTTGCAGACCACCAGTATATAATATATAGCAGTACGGTACAGTAGGCCATTGCTCTACCTACCTCTGTGTCGTCAAGTATACTATCCATCCATCCCTGTGGTGCATTTAAGTGGTGCAGTGTATATTTAGTAGGACAGTGCATAATTTTGCTGACCGCCAGTATATAATATATAGCAGTATGGTACAGTAGGCCACTGCTCTACCTACCTCTGTGTCGTCAAGTATACTATTCATCCATCCCTGTGGTGCATTTAAGTGGTGTGGTGTATATATAGTAGTAGGACAGTGCATAATTTTGCTGACCACCGGTGTATAATATATACTGTAGCAGTACAGTACGCCACTGCTCTACCTACCTCTGTGTCGTCAAGTATACTATGCATCCATCCCTGTGGTGCATTTAAGTGGTGCGGTGTATATATAGTAGGAGGACAGTGCATAATTTTGCTGATCGCCAGTATATAATATATAGCAGTACGGTACAGTAGGCCACTGCTCTACCTACCTCTGTGTCATCAAGTATACTATCCATCCGTCCCTGTGGTGCATTTAAGTGGTGCGGTGTATATATAGTAGGAGGACAGTGCATAATTTTGCTGACCACCAGTATATAATATATAGCAGTACGGTACAGTAGGCCACTGCTCTATCTACCTCTGTGTCGTCAAGTATACTATCCATCCATTCCTGTGGTGCATTTAAGTGGTGCAGTGTATATATAGTAGGACAGTGCATAATTTTGCTGACCGCCAGTATATAATATATAGCAGTACGGTACAGTAGGCCACTGCTCTACCTACCTCTGTGTCATCCATTATACTATCCATCCATACCTGTGGTGCATTTTAGTTGTTGTGCGGTGTATATATAGGACAGTGCATCATTTTGCTGACCACCAGTATATAATATATAGCAGTACGGTACAGTAGGCCACTGCTCTACCTACCTCTGTGTCGTCAAGTATACTATTCATCCATCCCTGTGGTGCATTTAAGTGGTGCAGTGTATATATAGTAGGAGGACAGTGCATAATTTTGCTGACCACCAGTATATAATATATATCAGTACGGTACAGTAGGCCACTGCTCTACCTACCTCTGTGTCGTCAAGTATACTATCCATCCATCCCTGTGGTGCATTTAAGTGGTGCGGTGTATATATAGTAGGAGGACAGTGCATAATTTTGCTGACCGCCAGTATATAATATATAGCAGTACGGTACTGTAGGCCACTGTTCTACCTACCTCTGTGTCATCAAGTATACTATCCATCCATACCTGTGGTGCATTTTAGTTGTTGTGCGTGTATATATAGTAGGAGGACAGTGCATAATTTTGCTGACCACCAGTATATAATATATAGCAGTACGGTACAGTAGGCCACTGCTCTACCTACCTCTGTGTCGTCAAGTATACTATCCATCCATCCCTGTGGTGCATTTAAGTGGTGCGGTGTATATATAGTAGG
This sequence comes from Pseudophryne corroboree, assembly GCF_028390025.1. Taxonomy (NCBI): domain Eukaryota; kingdom Metazoa; phylum Chordata; class Amphibia; order Anura; family Myobatrachidae; genus Pseudophryne; species Pseudophryne corroboree. The sequence goes on from NC_086451.1 coordinate 348,153,351, forward strand.
AGGACAGTGCATCATTTTGCAGACCACCAGTATATAATATATAGCAGTACGGTACAGTAGGCCACTGCTCTACCTTCCTCTGTGTCGTCAAGTATACTATTCATCCATCCCTGTGGTGCATTTAAGTGGTGCAGTGTATATATAGGAGGACAGTGCATAATTTTGCTGACCACCAGTATATAATATATAGCAGTACAGTACAGTAGGCCACTGCTCTACCTGCCTCTGTGTCATCAAGTATACTATCCATCCATCCCTGTGGTGCATTTAAGTGGTGCGGTGTATATATAGTAGGAGGACAGTGCATAATTTTGCTGACCGCCAGTATATAATATATAGCAGTACGGTACAGTAGGCCACTGCTCTACCTACCTCTGTGTCATCAAGTATACTATCCATCCATACCTGTGGTGCATTTTAGTTGTTGTGCGTGTATATATAGTAGGAGGACAGTGCATAATTTTGCTGACCACCAGTATATAATATATAGCAGTACGGTACAGTAGGCCACTGCTCTACCTACCTCTGTGTCGTCAAGTATACTATCCATCCATCCATCCCTGTGGTGCATTTAAGTGGTGGGGTGTATATATAGTAAAAGGACAGTGCATAATTTTGCCTACCGCCAGTATATAATATATAGCAGTATGGTACAGTAGGCCACTGCTCTACCTACCTCTGTGTCATCAAGTATACTATCCATCCTTACCTGTGGTGCATTTTAGTTGTTGTGCGTGTATATATAGTAGGAGGACAGTGCATAATTTTGCTGACCGCCAGTATATAATATATAGCAGTACGGTACAGTAGGCCACTGCTCTACCTACCTCTGTGTCATCAAGTATACTATCCATTCATCCCTGTGGTGCATTTAAGTGGTGCGGTGTATATATAGTAGGAGGACAGTGCATAATTTTGCAGACCACCAGTATATAATATATAGCAGTACGGTACAGTAGGCCACTGCTCTACCTACCTCTGTGTTGTCAAGTATACTATCCATCCATCCCTGTGGTGCATTTTAGTTGTTGTGCTGTGTATATATAGTAGGAGGACAGTGCATAATTTTGCAGACCACCAGTATATATTATATAGCAGTACGGTACAGTAGGCCACTGCTCTACCTACCTCTGTGTCGTCAAGTATACTATTCATCCATCCCTGTGGTGCATTTAAGTGGTGCAGTTTATATATAGGAGGACAGTGCATAATTTTGCTGACCACCAGTTTATAATATATAGCAGTACAGTACAGTAGGCCACTGCTCTACCTACCTCTGTATCGTCAAGTATACTATCCATCCATCCCTGTGGTGCATTTAAGTGGTGCGGTGTATATATAGTAGGAGGACAGTGCATAATTTTGCTGACCGCCAGTATATAATATATAGCAGTACGGTACAGTAGGCTACTGCTCTACCTACCTCTGTGTCGTCAAGTATACTATCCATCCATACCTGTGGTGCATTTTAGTTGTTGTGCGGTGTATATATAGTAGGAGGACAGTGCATAATTTTGCAGACCACCAGTATATAATATATAGCAGTATGGTACAGTAGGCCACTGCTCTACCTACCTCTGTGTTGTCAAGTATACTATCCATCCATCCCTGTGGTGCATTTTAGTTGTTGTGCTGTGTATATATAGTAGGAGGACAGTGCTTATTTTGCAGACCACCAGTATATAATATATAGCAGTACGGTACAGTAGGCCACTGCTCTACCTACCTCTGTGTTGTCAAGTATACTATTTATCCATCCCTGTGGTGCGTTTAAGTAATGCAGTGTATATATAGGAGGACAGTGCATAATTTTGCTGACCACCAGTATATAATATATAGCAGTACAGTACAGTAGGCCACTGCTCTACCTACCTCTGTATCGTCAAGTATACTATCCATCCATCCATCCCTGTGGTGCATTTAAGTGGTGCGGTGTATATATAGTAGGAGGACAGTGCATAATTTTGCTGACCGCAAGTATATAATATATAGCAGTACGGTACAGTGGGCCACTGCTCTACCTACCTCTGTGTCGTCAAGTATACTATCCATCCATACCTGTGGTGCATTTTAGTTGTTGTGCGGTGTATATATAGTAGGAGGACAGTGCATAATTTTGCAGACCACCAGTATATAATATATAGCAGTACGGTACAGTAGGCCACTGCTCTACCTACCTCTGTGTCGTCAAGTATACTATCCATCCATCCCTGTGGTGCATTTAAGTGGTGCAGTGTATATTTAGCAGGACAGTGCATAATTTTGCTGACCGCCAGTATATAATATATAGCAGTATGGTACTGTAGGCCACTGCTCTACCTACCTCTGTGTCGTCAAGTATACTATTCATCCATCCCTGTGGTGCATTTAAGTGGTGCGGTGTATATATAGTAGTAGGACAGTGCATAATTTTGCTGACCACCGGTGTATAATATATACTGTAGCAGTACGGTACAGTAGGCCACTGCTCTACCTACCTCTGTGTCATCAAGTATACTATCCATCCGTCCCTGTGGTGCATTTAAGTGGTGCGGTGTATATATAGTAGGAGGACAGTGCATCATTTTGCTGACCACCAGTATATAATATATAGCAGTACGGTACAGTAGGCCACTGCTCTATCTACCTCTGTGTCGTCAAGTATACTATCCAACCATTCCTGTGGTGCATTTAAGGGTGCAGTGTATATATAGTAGGACAGTGCATAATTTTGATGACCGCCAGTATATAATATATAGCAGTACGGTACAGTAGGCCACTGCTCTACCTACCTCTGTGTCATCCAGTATACTATCCATCCATACCTGTGGTGCATTTTAGTTGTTGTGCGTGTATATATAGTAGGAGGACAGTGCATAATTTTGCTGACCACCACTATATAATATATAGCAGTACGGTACAGTAGGCCACTGCTCTACTTACCTCTGTGTCGTCAAGTATACTATCCATCCATCCCTGTGGTGCATTTAAGTGGTGCGGTGTATATATAGTAGGAGGACAGTGCATCATTTTGCAGACCACCAGTATATAATATATAGCAGTACGGTACAGTAGGCCACTGCTCTACCTACCTCTGTGTCGTCAAGTATACTATTCATCCATCCCTGTGGTGCATTTAAGTGGTGCAGTGTATATATAGGAGGACAGTGCATAATTTTGCTGACCACCAGTATATAATATATAGCAGTACGGTACAGTAGGCCACTGCTCTACCTACCTCTGTGTCGTCAAGTATACTATCCATCCATCCCTGTGGTGCATTTAAGTGGTGCGGTGTATATATAGTAGGAGGACAGTGCATAATTTTGCTGACCGCCAGTATATAATATATAGCAGTACGGTACAGTAGGCCACTGCTCTACTTACCTCTGTGTCGTCAAGTATACTATCCATCCATCCCTGTGGTGCATTTTAGTTGTTGTGCGGTGTATATATAGTAGGAGGACAGTGCATAATTTTGCTGACCACCAGTATATAATATATAGCAGTACGGTACAGTAGGCCACTGCTCTACCTACCTCTGTGTCGTCAAGTATACTATCCATACATACCTGTGGTGCATTTCAGTTGTTGTGCGCAGTAGTGGGAGGACAGTGCATAATTTTGCTGACTGCCAGTATATAATATATAGCAGTACGGTACAGTAGGCCACTGCTCTACCTACCTCTGTGTCGTCAAGTATACTATCCATCCATCCCTGTGGTGCATTTAAGTGGTGCGGTGTATATTTAGTAGGAGGACAGTGCATAATTTTGCTGACCGCCAGTATATAATATATAGCAGTACGGTACAGTAGGCCACAGTTCTACCTACCTCTGTGTCGTCAAGTATACTATCCATCCATCCCTGTGGTGCATTTAAGTGGTGCGGTGTATATATAGTAGGAGGACAGTGCATAATTTTGCTGACCACCAGTATATAATATATAGCAGTATGGTACAGTAGGCCACTGCTCTACCTACCTCTGTGTCGTCAAGTGTACTATCCATCCATCCCTGTGGTGCATTTAAGTGGTGCAGTGTATATATAGTAGGAGGACAGTGCATAATTTTGCTGACCACAAGTATATAATATATAGCAGTACGGTACAGTAGGCCACTGCTCTACCTACCTCTGTGTCATCAAGTATACTATCCATCCATACTTGTGGTGCATTTTAGTTGTTGTGCGGTGTATATATAGTAGGAGGACAGTGCATAATTTTGCTGACCGCCAGTATATAATATATAGCAGTATGGTACAGTGGGCCACTGCTCTACCTACCTCTGTGTCGTCAAGTATACTATTCATCCATCCCTGTGGTGCATTTAAGTGGTGCGGTGTATATATAGTAGTAGGACAGTGCATAATTTTGCTGACCACCGGTATATAATATATACTGTAGCAGTACAGTACAGTAGGCCACTGCTCTACCTACCTCTGTGTCGTCAAGTATACTATGCAGCCATCCCTGTGGTGCATTTAAGTGGTGCGGTGTATATATAGTAGGAGGACAGTGCATAATTTTGCTGATCGCCAGTATATAATATATAGCAATACGGTACAGTAGGCTACTGCTCTACCTACCTCTGTGTCATCAAGTATACTATCCATCCGTCCCTGTGGTGCATTTAAGTGGTGCGGTGTATATATAGTAGGAGGACAGTGCATAATTTTGCTGACCACCAGTATATAATATATAGCAGTACGGTACAGTAGGCCACTGCTCTATCTACCTCTGTGTCGTCAAGTATACTATCCATCCATTCCTGTGGTGCATTTAAGTGGTGCAGTGTATATATAGTAGGACAGTGCATAATTTTGCTGAGCGGCAGTATATAATATATAGCAGTACGGTACAGTAGGCCACTGCTCTACCTACCTCTGTGTCATCCAGTATACTATCCATCCATACCTGTGGTGCATTTTAGTTGTTGTGCGGTGTATATATAGGACAGTGCATCATTTTGCTGACCACCAGTATATAATATATAGCAGTACGGTACAGTAGGCCACTGCTCTACCTACCTCTGTGTCGTCAAGTATACTATTCATCCATCCCTGTGGTGCATTTAAGTGGTGCAGTGTATATATAGTAGGAGGACAGTGCATAATTTTGCTGACCACCAGTATATAATATACAGCAGTACGGTACAGTAGGCCACTGCTCTACCTACCTCTGTGTCATCAAGTATACTATCCATCCATCCCTGTGGTGCATTTAAGTGGTGCGGTGTATATATAGTAGGAGGACAGTGCATCATTTTGCAGACCACCAGTATATAATATATAGCAGTACGGTACAGTAGGCCACTGCTCTACCTACCTCTGTGTCGTCAAGTATACTATTCATCCATCCCTGTGGTGCATTTAAGTGGTGCAGTGTATATATAGGAGGACAGTGCATAATTTTGCTGACCACCAGTATATAATATATAGCAGTACGGTACAGTAGGCCACTGCTCTACCTACCTCTGTGTCGTCAAGTATACTATCCATCCATCCCTGTGGTGCATTTAAGTGGTGCGGTGTATATATAGTAGGAGGACAGTGCATAATTTTGCTGACCGCCAGTATATAATATATAGCAGTACGGTACAGTAGGCCACTGCTCTACCTACCTCTGTGTTGTCAAGTATACTATCCATCCATCCCTGTGGTGCATTTTAGTTGTTGTGCTGTGTATATATAGGAGGACAGTGCATAATTTTGCAGACCACCAGTATATAATATATAGCAGTACGGTACAGTAGGCCACTGCTCTACCTACCTCTGTGTCGTCAAGTATACTATTCATCCATCCCTGTGGTGCATTTAAGTGGTGCAGTTTATATATAGGAGGACAGTGCATAATTTTGCTGACCACCAGTTTATAATATATAGCAGTACAGTACAGTAGGCCACTGCTCTACCTACCTCTGTATCGTCAAGTATACTATCCATCCATCCCTGTGGTGCATTTAAGTGGTGCGGTGTATATATAGTAGGAGGACAGTGCATAATTTTGCTGACCGCCAGTATATAATATATAGCAGTACGGTACAGTAGGCTACTGCTCTACCTACCTCTGTGTCGTCAAGTATACTATCCATCCATACCTGTGGTGCATTTTAGTTGTTGTGCGGTGTATATATAGTAGGAGGACAGTGCATAATTTTGCAGACCACCAGTATATAATATATAGCAGTATGGTACAGTAGGCCACTGCTCTACCTACCTCTGTGTTGTCAAGTATACTATCCATCCATCCCTGTGGTGCATTTTAGTTGTTGTGCTGTGTATATATAGTAGGAGGACAGTGCTTATTTTGCAGACCACCAGTATATAATATATAGCAGTACGGTACAGTAGGCCACTGCTCTACCTACCTCTGTGTCGTCAAGTATACTATTCATCCATCCCTGTGGTGCATTTAAGTAATGCAGTGTATATATAGGAGGACAGTGCATAATTTTGCTGACCACCAGTATATAATATATAGCAGTACAGTACAGTAGGCCACTGCTCTACCTACCTCTGTATCGTCAAGTATACTATCCATCCATCCATCCCTGTGGTGCATTTAAGTGGTGCGGTGTATATATAGTAGGAGGACAGTGCATAATTTTGCTGACCGCAAGTATATAATATATAGCAGTACGGTACAGTGGGCCACTGCTCTACCTACCTCTGTGTCGTCAAGTATACTATCCATCCATACCTGTGGTGCATTTTAGTTGTTTTGCGGTGTATATATAGTAGGAGGACAGTGCATAATTTTGCAGACCACCAGTATATAATATATAGCAGTACGGTACAGTAGGCCACTGCTCTACCTACCTCTGTGTCGTCAAGTATACTATCCATCCATCCCTGTGGTGCATTTAAGTGGTGCAGTGTATATTTAGTAGGACAGTGCATAATTTTGCTGACCGCCAGTATATAATATATAGCAGTATGGTACTGTAGGCCACTGCTCTACCTACCTCTGTGTCGTCAAGTATACTATTCATCCTTCCCTGTGGTGCATTTAAGTGGTGCGGTGTATATATAGTAGTAGGACAGTGCATAATTTTGCTGACCACCGGTGTATAATATATACTGTAGCAGTACGGTACAGTAGGCCACTGCTCTACCTACCTCTGTGTCATCAAGTATACTATCCATCCGTCCCTGTGGTGCATTTAAGTGGTGCGGTGTATATATAGTAGGAGGACAGTGCATAATTTTGCTGACCACCAGTATATAATATATAGCAGTACGGTACAGTAGGCCACTGCTCTATCTACCTCTGTGTCGTCAAGTATACTATCCATCCATTCCTGTGGTGCATTTAAGGGTGCAGTGTATATATAGTAGGACAGTGCATAATTTTGATGACCGCCAGTATATAATATATAGCAGTACGGTACAGTAGGCCACTGCTCTACCTACCTCTGTGTCATCCAGTATACTATCCATCCATACCTGTGGTGCATTTTAGTTGTTGTGCGTGTATATATAGTAGGAGGACAGTGCATAATTTTGCTGACCACCAGTATATAATATATAGCAGTACGGTACAGTAGGCCACTGCTCTACCTACCTCTGTGTCGTCAAGTATACTATCCATCCATCCCTGTGGTGCATTTAAGTGGTGCGGTGTATATATAGTAGGAGGACAGTGCATAATTTTGCTGACCGCCAGTATATAATATATAGCAGTACGGTACAGTAGGCCACTGCTCTACCTACCTCTGTGTCGTCAAGTATACTATTCATCCATCCCTGTGGTGCATTTAAGTGGTGCAGTGTATATATAGGAGGACAGTGCATCATTTTGCAGACCACCAGTATATAATATATAGCAGTACGGTACAGTAGGCCACTGCTCTACCTACCTCTGTGTCGGCAAGTATACTATTCATCCATCCCTGTGGTGCATTTAAGTGGTGCAGTGTATATATAGGAGGACAGTGCATAATTTTGCTGACCACCAGTATATAATATATAGCAGTACGGTACAGTAGGCCACTGCTCTACCTACCTCTGTGTCGTCAAGTATACTATCCATCCATCCCTGTGGTGCATTTAAGTGGTGCGGTGTATATATAGTAGGAGGACAGTGCATAATTTTGCTGACCGCCAGTATATAATATATAGCAGTACGGTACAGTAGGCCACTGCTCTACCTACCTCTGTGTCATCAAGTATACTATCCATCCATACCTGTGGTGCATTTTAGTTGTTGTGCGGTGTATATATAGTAGGAGGACAGTGCATAATTTTGCTGACCACCAGTATATAATATATAGCAGTACGGTACAGTAGGCCACTGCTCTACCTACCTCTGTGTCGTCAAGTATACTATCCATCCATCCATCCCTGTGGTGCATTTAAGTGGTGCGGTGTATATATAGTAAGAGGACAGTGCATAATTTTGCTGACCGCCAGTATATAATATATAGCAGTATGGTACAGTAGGCCACTGCTCTACCTACCTCTGTGTCATCAAGTATACTATCCATCCTTACCTGTGGTGCATTTTAGTTGTTGTGCGTGTATATATAGTAGGAGGACAGTGCATAATTTTGCTGACCGCCAGTATATAATATATAGCAGTACGGTACAGTAGGCCACTGCTCTACCTACCTCTGTGTCATCAAGTATACTATCCATTCATCCCTGTGGTGCATTTAAGTGGTGCGGTGTATATATAGTAGGAGGACAGTGCATAATTTTGCAGACCACCAGTATATAATATACAGCAGTACGGTACAGTAGGCCACTGCTCTACCTACCTCTGTGTTGTCAAGTATACTATCCATCCATCCCTGTGGTGCATTTTAGTTGTTGTGCTGTGTATATATAGTAGGAGGACAGTGCATAATTTTGCAGACCACCAGTATATAATATATAGCAGTACGGTACAGTAGGCCACTGCTCTACCTACCTCTGTGTCGTCAAGTATACTATTCATCCATCCCTGTGGTGCATTTAAGTGGTGCAGTGTATATATAGGAGGACAGTGCATAATTTTGCTGACCACCAGTATATAATATATAGCAGTACAGTACAGTAGGCCACTGCTCTACCTACCTCTGTATCGTCAAGTATACTATCCATCCATCCCTGTGGTGCATTTAAGTGGTGCGGTGTATATATAGTAGGAGGACAGTGCATAATTTTGCTGAGCGGCAGTATATAATATATAGCAGTACGGTACAGTAGGCCACTGCTCTACCTACCTCTGTGTCGTCAAGTATACTATCCATCCATCCCTGTGGTGCATTTTAGTTGTTGTGCGGTGTATATATAGTAGGAGGACAGTGCATAATTTTGCAGACCACCAGTATATAATATATAGCAGTATGGTACAGTAGGCCACTGCTCTACCTACCTCTGTGTCGTCAAGTATACTATCCATCCATCCCTGTGGTGCATTTAAGTGGTGCAGTGTATATTTAGTAGGACAGTGCATAATTTTGCTGACCACCAGTATATAATATATAGCAGAACGGTACAGTAGGCCACTGCTCTATCTACCTCTGTGTCGTCAAGTATACTATCCATCCATCCCTGTGGTGCATTTAAGTGGTGCGGTGTATATAATATAGTAGGAGGGCAGTGCATAATTTTGCTGGCCGCCAGTATATAATATATAACAGTACGGTACAGTAGGCCACTGCTCTACCTACCTCTGTGTCGTCAAGTATACTATCCATCCATAACTGTGGTGCATTTTAGTTATCGTGCGCAGTATATATAGTAGTAGGCCATTGCTATTGATATATTACTGGCATATAATTCCACACATTAAAAAATGGAGAACAAAAATGTGGAGGGTAAAATAGGGAAAGATCAAGATCCACTCCCACCTCGTGCTGAAGCTGCTGCCACTAGTAATGACCGAGACGATGAAATGCCATCAACGTCGTCTGCCAAGGCCGAGGCCCAATGTCATAGTAGAGAGCATGTAAAATACAAAAAAAAATTCAGTAAAATGACCCACAAATCAAAATTAAAAGCGTCTGATGAGAAGCGTAAACTTGCCAATATGCCATTCATGACACGGAGTGGCAAGGAACGGCTGAGGCCCTGTCCTATGTTCATGGCTAGTGGTTCAGCTTCACATGAGGATGGAAGCACTCATCCACCTGCTAGAAAACTTAAAAGAGTTAAGATGGCAAAAGCACAGCAAAGAACTGTGCGTTCTTCTAAATCACAAATCCCCAAGGAGAGTCCAATTGTGTCGGTTGCGATGCCTGACCTTCCCAACACTGGACGGGAAGAGGTGGCGCCTTACACCATTTGCATGCCCCCTGCAAGTGCTGGAAGGAGCACCCGCAGTCCAGTTCCTGATAGTCAAATTGAAGATGTCACTGTTGAACTACACCAGGATGGGGATATGGGTGTTGCTGGCACTGGGGAGGAAATTGACAAGGAGGATTCTGATGGTGAGGTGGTTTGTTTAAGTCAGGCACCCGGGGAGACACCTGTTGTCCGTGGGACAAATATGGCCATTGACATGCCTGGTCAAATTACAAAAAAAAAATCACCTCTTCGGTGTGGAATTATTTCAACAGAAATGCGGACAACTGGTGTCAAGCCGTGTGTTGCCTTTGTCAAGCTGTAATAAGTAGGGGTAAGGACGTTAACCACCTAGGAACAGCCTCCCTTATACATCACCTGGAGCGCATTCATCACAAGTCATTGACAAGTTCAAAAACTTTGGGTGACAGCGGAAGCAGTACACCGACAACTAAATCCCTTCCTCTTGTAACCAAGCTCCTGCAAACCACACCACCAACTCCCTCAGTGTCAATTTCCTCCTTACACAGGAAAGCCAATAGTCCTGCAGGCCATGTCACTTTCAAATATGACGAGTCCTCTCCTGCCTGGGATTCCTCCGATGCATCCTTGAGTGTAACGCACTACTGCTGCTGTTGTTGCTGCTGGGAGTCGATCGTCATCCCAGAGGGGAAGTCGGAAGACCACTTGTACTACTTCCAGTAAGCAATTGACTGTCCAACAGTCCTTTGCGAGGAAGATGAAATATCACAGCAGTCATCCTGCTGCAAAGCGGATAACTCAGGCCTTGGCAGCCTGGGTGGTGAAAAACGTGTTTCCGGTATCCACCGTTAATTCACAGGGAACTAGAGAATTGCTTGAGGTACTGTGTCCCCGGTACCAAATACCATCTAGGTTCCACTTCTCTAGGCAGGCGATACCGAAAATGTACACAGACGTCAGAAAAAGAGTCACCAGTGTCCTAAAAAATGCAGTTGTACCCAATGTCCACTTAACCACGGACTGTCACGAACCGGTCTCTCACCTCTGCGGGTTCTGGGGTTCATCCATTGCCAGTGCGGTTGCTTGCGGTGCTGTGCGCCCGTGTGGGGACACGGCATGATCAATGGCACAGGTAATGCAGAGTCTGGGAACTGTGAGTGCGGGGATCAAATGGCCTAAGGCACTGCAGTGTGTCTGCTGTATAGGGGGTGGCCATGTTGGAGACCAAATAGCTAATACAGAGCACTTGTGAAAACACCTGTGGGCAGGTGTAAGCCAATCCCGTGCTTGTGCTGCCTTTAAGTAGGCTGGGATTATGTTACTCTGGGCCAGTGCTTTGTTGTATCAAAGCTGTGCTCTAGCTCTGAACTCTCTCCGTGCATTCCTGTGTGATTCCCGTGGTCCAGATATCGCCTCCGTTCCCAGAGGTCCGTTTGCAGCCTTCACTGCCAAAGATCTACCGGCTCTCCATTGTGCTATCAGTCAATTGCACACCTATTGGAAATACTTGGATTCCCAGTGTCCTGCATGAGGTTACCTTGTCAGTCTGCCTATCCTACAAAGTCTGCAGGATCTCATTTCTCTCAGCTGTTCGTTTGTTCAACTCTGCATTTAACCCATTCATCACCTTGTCTTCTACTACAGTTTCACAGTGATCTCCGGAACCCGCAAGTAACCCAATTCAGTACTTTTTGCTATGTTGTCTTTACAAGGATAATTCATCACAGTCTCTCAGTTAACTCTCAAAGCTCCATTGCTAATTCTTACAGTTATCTCTTCATGTCTGCATTATCCAGTTAATAACATTCTACAGTTCAGCATCAAAGTTTGTTTATATTTGCTATGTTGTCATAACAAGGATAATTCTTCACAGTCTCTCAGTTAACTCTCAAAACTCCATTGCAAATCCTTACAGTTATCTCTTCATGTCTGCATTATCCAGTTAATAACATTCTACAGTTCAGCATCAAAGTTTGTTTATATTTGCTATGTTGTCATAACAAGGATAATTCTTCACAGTCTCTCAGTTAACTCTCAAAACTCCATTGCAAATCCTTACAGTTATCTCTTCATGTCTGCATTATCCAGTTAATCACATACTGCAGTTCTGCATCAAAGCTTGTTTATATTTGGACAATCCAACATTTATTCATCAGCTTGTTTTGCATATGTTTCCATGAACATTTCTTTTATTTATTTTTGAGTTTTCTCTTGCATATTATTCCTGCAATACTTCAGTATAATATGATGATTAACAACTTGTCAGTTAACCCTTTACTGAATTATTATTTTGAATAAATATATGAATCGGAACTTTCTTCGTCCTCCCTGCTTTCTTCATAGCCCAGCACCTACACCTGTGGTTGGTTCCGGGTTAACGGATTCACAAAAACACCCGGACCTGACAGTAAGCACTGGCCACATGGATCCGTCAAGTGACCAATTCGCAGGAGGCGGTGCTACGTCAGATATCCTTTCCCGTCTGGAAAACCAGGAGTCTATACAGACACAAATAGTGCAGTTTATGCAAACTATGGCAGACCGTTTAGAGACTCTTCATAAGGCTATTAAAACGTTCCAAGTCCAGATTCCAACCCTGGATGTCCCAGTTACCACTACAGCTTCTCCTGTGACGCTACCTACGTCCCGCTTGCAGTTACCCTCTCCGAGTAAGTTTGACGGAACCCCAAAACTTTGCAGAGGATTCCTGAATCAATGCGAGATCCAGTTCGAACTGTTGTCCTCCAGTTTCCCATCAGCTCGTTCTAAAGTTGCATATATTATTGCCCTCCTCTCCGGTCAGGCTCTGGAGTGGGCATCACCATTATGGGAGAGAGGTGATCCTATCCTCTCTAATTACAAAGAGTTCGTATCTTCCTTCCGGAGAATCTTTGACGAACCAGGCAGGACCACCTCAGCATCCTTGGAGATTCTCCGTCTACGTCAAGGTTTACGTCCTGTCAGTCAATATATTATTCAGTTCCGCACGTTGTCTTCGGAGTTAAACTGGAATGAGGAGGCCCTGATCGCCGCGTTTTGGAATGGACTTTCAGAGAGAATCAAGGATGATTTAACTATCCGGGATGTGCCAATTAAACTGGATGAATTGATTTCTCTCTGTAACAAATTTGACCTACGTCACAGGGAGCGATGTTTAGAGAAATCCAGGGCAGAGCGATCCAGTCCACGTGATCATCCTAGACCTCGACAAGATTCTTCATCACAGTCTCCAGTAATGACTGAAGAACCTATGCAGATTGGGCGCTCTCGCCTCACAGAGGAGGAACGACTTCGTCGTCGACAGGGTAACCTCTGCATGTACTGTGGGTCCTCCGAACATTTAGTTAAATTCTGCAAACTCCGACCGGGAAACTCTCGCCTCCTAGCTTATTCAAGAGAGGTTAAGCTAGGAGTTACTCTAGAATCACGTTCTGGGAAAGAGCCGACCTTGTCTATTCAATTAGAAGTTCCAAGTTCTACAGTGAAAGTTTCAGCTCTCCTAGATTCCGGGGCAGCCGAGAACTTCATCTCCTCAGCCTTTGTCATGCGGTCTAAAGTTCAAACCATGCCTCTGGAAGCAGCAGTTGCCGTTACAGCAGTGGATGGAAGTCGAATTCCAGATGGTATAATTACTCATCGAACCGTATGTCTCAAGATGAAAGTTGGTGAGCTCCATTCCGAATACCTCTCCTTCTACGTGATTCCCAAAGCCTCTCAAGATGTGATACTTGGTTTACCTTGGCTGCAGAAACATAATCCTCAACTCAATTGGCAAACCATGGAAGTCCTTTCATGGGGTAAATCTTGTACCAAGGACTGTGTAGCTGCAATTGTACCTCTTCGGTCAATTAGCCTTTCCGATCTACCTCCGGTGTATCAATCCCTTGCGGATGTTTCCAGTAAGCAAGCAGCAGACTCTCTACCTCCTCATCGTGAATGGGACTGCCCAGTCGTCCTGGTTCCGGGCAAGACCCCTCCTAGGGGACAAATTCATCCGCTATCCATCCCAGAGACGCGAGCTATCCGGGATTGGTCCACTCCTACAACTCTCAAGGGGATTCAGCGATTTCTTGGCTTTGCTAATTTCTATAGGAGATTCATTAAGAATTATTCTACGTTAGCTGCTCCTATCACAGCCCTAACTCGCAAGGGAGCAAATCTTACGAACTGGTCTTCTGAAGCAATCAAAGCCTTCTCTGATTTAAAGCAAGCCTTTGTGTCAGCCTCCATTCTTCGACAGCCTGATTTGAATCGTCCCTTTCTACTAGAGGTGCATGCATCTACAGAAGCAGTAGGAGCTGTGTTGTCACAAGTCTTTGAAGATAAAAAGGTCCATCCCTGCGGATATTTCTCCCGTAAGTTCCTCCCGGCAGAACGTAATTATGCAATCGGTGAGCAAGAGTTACTTGCCATCAAGTTGGCATTTGAGGAGTGGAGATACCTTCTAGAAGGAGCTCAACATCGCATTACAGTTTATACTGATCATAAGAATCTTCTGTATCTGCAGTCAGCTCAGTGTTTGAATCCACGACAAACTCGATGGGCGCTTTTCTTCTCACGATTTGATTTCAAACTCACCTATCGTCCAGGGTCTCAGAACAAAAAGGCAGATGCCCTTTCCCGGTCCTTTGCTTCTTCTGAATTAAATGATGCTACCACGAATCAAGCCATTGTGAATCCTACGTCCTTTTTAATGACTCGAACCTCTCCAGTTCCTCCGCCTGGCAAGACCTTTGTTGCCACAAGTCTCCGAAAACGGCTGCTTACCTGGGCTCACTCCTCTTCCTTCATGGGTCATCATGGGGTTTTAAAGACTCTCGAATTTATTCAACAGTCTTATTGGTGGCCACGTCTCAAAGCCGATGTCCAAGAGTTTATAGCAGCATGTCCTAAATGTGCCCAACATAAGAGTCCAAGAAGTTCTCCACCAGAGTTTCATCCATTGCCAGCCCTAGAGGTTCCAGCAGCAGATCAAGAGCTTCAACGTCTATCTAGCATCTGGAGTTGCGTACGTAAGTCCTTGGTCAAAACTTCCACTCGTTATAAATCTTTTGCAGATAGAAAACGTAAAGCTGTACCGAATTACTAAGTGGGAGACCAAGTTTGGATTTCTACGCGCAATCTCAAGTTCAAAGTTCCTTCTAAGAAATTTGCTCTCAGGTTTATTGGTCCATTTCCCATTGTAAAGGTACTCAACCCTGAGTCATACAAAGTCAAGTTGCCACCGTCTTTGAGAATTCCTAACGCCTTTCATACATCTTTACTGAAGCCTTTGATTCTCAATAAGTTCCGTACTACCCAGTCTAAATCTCCTAAAGTTCACTCTTTGCAGAATGAGGAATTTGAAGTTAAAGAGATTGTGGACTCACGTTCCCGATATGGACGTTTACAGTTTCTGGTCGACTGGAAGGGTTACGGTCCGGAGGAGAGATCCTGGGTTTTCTCTGAAGATGTTCATGCTCCAAGACTGGTACAGAAATACTTCTCCAAAAATCCTGACAAGGTTCAAAGGTGTTCGGAGACCACCCGTAGAAGAGGGGGTACTGTCACGAACCGGTCTCTCACCTCTGCGGGTTCTGGGGTTCATCCATTGCCAGTGCGGTTGCTTGCGGTGCTGTGCGCCCGTGTGGGGACACGGCATGATCAATGGCACAGGTAATGCAGAGTCTGGGAACTGTGAGTGCGGGGACCAAATGGCCTAAGGCACTGCAGTGTGTCTGCTGTATAGGGGGTGGCCATGTTGGAGACCAAATAGCTAATACAGAGCACTTGTGAAAACACCTGTGGGCAGGTGTAAGCCAATCCCGTGCTTGTGCTGCCTTTAAGTAGGCTGGGATTATGTTACTCTGGGCCAGTGCTTTGTTGTATCAAAGCTGTGCTCTAGCTCTGAACTCTCTCCGTGCATTCCTGTGTGATTCCCGTGGTCCAGATATCGCCTCCGTTCCCAGAGGTCCGTTTGCAGCCTTCACTGCCAAAGATCTACCGGCTCTCCATTGTGCTATCAGTCAATTGCACACCTATTGGAAATACTTGGATTCCCAGTGTCCTGCATGAGGTTACCTTGTCAGTCTGCCTATCCTACAAAGTCTGCAGGATCTCATTTCTCTCAGCTGTTCGTTTGTTCAACTCTGCATTTAACCCATTCATCACCTTGTCTTCTACTACAGTTTCACAGTGATCTCCGGAACCCGCAAGTAACCCAATTCAGTACTTTTTGCTATGTTGTCTTTACAAGGATAATTCATCACAGTCTCTCAGTTAACTCTCAAAGCTCCATTGCTAATTCTTACAGTTATCTCTTCATGTCTGCATTATCCAGTTAATAACATTCTACAGTTCAGCATCAAAGTTTGTTTATATTTGCTATGTTGTCATAACAAGGATAATTCTTCACAGTCTCTCAGTTAACTCTCAAAACTCCATTGCAAATCCTTACAGTTATCTCTTCATGTCTGCATTATCCAGTTAATCACATACTGCAGTTCTGCATCAAAGCTTGTTTATATTTGGACAATCCAACATTTATTCATCAGCTTGTTTTGCATATGTTTCCATGAACATTTTTTATTTATTTTTGAGTTTTCTCTTGCATATTATTCCTGCAATACTTCAGTATAATATGATGATTAACAACTTGTCAGTTAACCCTTTACTGAATTATTATTTTGAATAAATATATGAATCGGAACTTTCTTCGTCCTCCCTGCTTTCTTCATAGCCCAGCACCTACACCTGTGGTTGGTTCCGGGTTAACGGATTCACAAAAACACCCGGACCTGACACGGACATGTGGACAAGTGGAGCAGGGCAGACTCAGGACTATATGACTGTGACAGCCCACTGGGTAGATGTATTGCCTCCCGCAGCAAGAACAGCAGCGGCGGCACCAGAAGCAGCATCTCGCAAACGCCAACTTGTTCCTAGGCAGGCTACGCTTTGTATCACCGCTTTCCAAAAGAGGCGCACAGCTCACAACCTCTTATGGAAACTGAGGAACATCATCGCAGAATGGCTTACCCCAATTGGACTCTCCTGGGGATTTGTGACATCGGACAACGCCACCAATATTGTGCGTGCATTACACCTGGACAAATACCAGCACGTCCCATGTTTTGCACATACATTGAATTTGGTGGTGCAGAATTATTTGAAAAATGACAGGGGCGTGCAAGAGATGCTGTCTGTGGCCCGAAGAATTGCGGGCCACTTTCGGCATTCAGCCACCGCATGCCGAAGACTGGAGCACCAGCAAACACTCCTGAACCTGCCCTGCCATCATCTGAAGCAAGAGGTGGTAACGAGGTGTAATTCAACCCTCCATATGCTTCAGAAGATGGAGGAGCAGCAAAAGGCCATTCAAGCCTATACAGCTACCTACGATATAGGCAAAGGAGGGGGAATGCACCTGACTCAAGCGCAGTGGAGAATGATTTCAATGTTGTGCAAGGTTCTGCAACCCTTTGAACTTGCCACACGTGAAGTCAGTTCAGACACTGCCAGCCTGAGTCAGGTCATTCCCCTCATCAGGCTTTTGCAGAAGAAGCTGGAGAGATTGAAGGAGGAGCTAATACAGAGCGATTCCGCTAGGCATGTGGGACTTGTGGATGGAGCCCTTAATTCGCTTAACCAGGATTCACGGGTGGTCAATCTGTTGAAATCAGAGCACTACATTTTGGCCACCGTGCTCGATCCTAGATTTAAAACCTATGTTGTATCTCTCTTTCCGGCAGACACAAGTCTGCAGAGGTTCAAAGACCTGCTGGTGAGAAAATTGTCAAGTCAAGCGGAACGTGACCCGTCAACAGCTCCTCCTTCACATTCTCCCGCAACTGGGGCTGCGAGGAAAAGGCTAAGAATTCCGAGCCCACTCGCTGGCGGTGATGCAGGGCAGTCTGGAGCGAGTGCTGACATCTGGTCCGGACTGAAGGACCTGCCAACGATTACTGACATGTCGTCTACTGTCACTGCATATGATTCTGTCACCATTGAAAGAATGGTGGAGGATTATAGGAGTGACCGCATCCAAGTAGGCACGTCAGACAGTCCGTACGTATAATGGCAGGAAAAAGAGGCAATTTGGAGGCCCTTGCACAAACTGGCTTTATTTTACCTAAATTGCCCCCCCCCCCCCCTCCAGTGTGTACTCCGAAAGAGTGTTTAGTGCAGCCGCTCACCTTGTCAGCAATTGGCGTACGAGGTTACTTCCAGAAAATGTGGAGATGATGTTCATCAAAATGAATTATAATCAATTTCTCCGTGGAGACATTCACCAGCAATTGCCTCCAGAGGGTACACAGGGACCTGAGATGGTGGATTCCAGTGGGAACGAATTAATAATCTGTGTGAAAGGGGTGAGGAATCGGACGATGAGGAGGAGGTGGACATCTTGCCTCTGTAGAGCCAGTTTGTGCAAGGAGAGAATGATTGCTTCTTTTTTGGTGGGGGCCCAAACCAACCAGTCATTTCAGTCACAGTCGTGTGGCAGACCCTGTCGCTGAAATGATGGGTTTGTTAAAGTATGCATGTCCTGTTTATACAACATAAGGGTGGGTGGGAGGGCCCAAGGACAATTCCATCTTGCACCTCTTTTTTCTTTAATTTTTCTTTGCATCATGTGCTGTTTGGGGACTATTTTTTGAAGTGCCATCCTGTCTGACACTGCAGTGCCACTCCTAGATGGGCCAGGTGTTTGTGTCGGCCACTTGGGTCGCTTAGCTTAGTCACACAGCTACCTCATTGCGCCTATTTTTTTCTTTGCATCATGTGCTGTTTGGGGACTATTTTTTTAATCTGTCATCCTGTCTGACACTGCAGTGCCACTCCTAGATGGGCCAGGTGTTTGTGTCGGCCACTTGGGTCGCTTAGCTTAGTCATCCAGCGACCTCGGTGCAAATTTTAGGACTAAAAATAATATTGTGAGGTGTGAGGTGTTCAGAATAAACTGGAAATGAGTGGAAATTATGGTTATTGAGGTTAATAATACTATGCGATCAAAATCACCCCCAAATTCTATGATTTAAGCTGTTTTTGAGGGGTTTTTGTAAAAAAACACCCGAATCCAAAACACAACCGAATCCGACAAAAAATGTTCAGGGAGGTTTTACCAAAACGCGTCCGAATCCAAAACACGGCTGTGGAACCGAATCCAAAACCAATACACAAAACCCGAAAAATGTCCTGTGCACATCACTAGTAAACACAACTGCACATGTGCAGCCATTCAACCTGTTTGAGCATCAATCTATGTCTCTTAGTGCTAATACCGGCTCTGATGTGCACCGAACCTTATTACTGGATTACCCTTGTGCCTGCTACATGTCTGCGAATACCATCTCTATTGTGTTGTCCCCCTCCCTGCATCACACCCATCCTGTGCCATTGCCCCTCCCTCACTCTTAATTGAGGAGAGGTAGGGCATGGGTTGGGGGGACTGATGATCAGTCCTGCCTGCTACAAACAGAGAGCTGCATATTTGTTCTCAAGGCAGGGGTTGGGGTACATGTTCCCTTCGGGATGCAGTTAATTTAACAGCTGTCGGGATCCTAGTGGTGAGAAGACTGACAAAATGGCAGCGGTCGGAATCCTGATTAAAACCCCTAGCTCCCACTCGGGTGGTGTTTCACGTCACCATCCAAGGGGGAGTATAATAGTGTAGCGAGCGAAGTTCGCCACTGGGACCAAAGTGTGGTGAGCGCTTTTGGCTTCAGCACATGTGCCCCGTAGTGCTGTTCACACACCATTCTGGGGAGCAATTGTGGGAGTTATGTTGGCAGTGCTTGTCTCCACGTGACTGGAAAGCAAAGGCCAGGGTGAAAGAGGGGACGGCCAATGTGTGCTGAGCCTTCCAGCAGCTACTGGTGGGCAATCGGACATGACTGCATCAGCTGTGTCAGGTAAAGCTCAGTTTGGCATGGTCTGATGCGAACATCCCATGCATGTGATTAAATATACTCTATAAATGGCCCCCAGAGGGCAGGCAGAGGTTGGAGGTGTGGAGGGCATGGTGCCATGAATCTCATCATCATACAGCTGGGGATGGGCCCACAATTATGCAATTCACAACAAATCATGTTTTCAAGTCCCAAGACCACATACTTCACTGAGGGATTGAGTGGATCCAGGAGGCTCTATCAGGAGACTGGGGAGTTCCCAGAATGTTATGAGTCTCCCAGGAATTCTGGGACAATAATCAAGTATGAGTCTACTTTTGAGTAGTAACAAACAAAAATTTCTATTATTTGCATGTTGGATACAAATCTCATCACCTGTTCTTATTTTTCGGTTTTCTAAGTTTACATTAATTTAGAATATTTCAAGAAGAATGTAAGTAATTTCATGCTTATCATATTCTGTGAACTGGCATTGATTGTTATTATAGTCCACCACGGCCATCCAAGCTTTGTGGGCCTAATTCAGCATGAGTTGTGGTTTTACAAAAATTTGCAAAACTGCAAACCCTTCCACTAGCATATAAGGGGCCGCCCAGCACAGGGCAAGGTCGCCCCGCATGTCAGGTCCTTAACCCCCCGCTAAAATGCGAGCGCTTCGCTAAACACTGTGTGTGTGGGGAGCTATGGGGTGGTGTGTGTGTATGTGTGTGTGTGTGTTTGTGTGTGTGTGTGCACAGATCATGTTCCGCTATGAAGCTGCAGTAAGTGTTTGCAATGAAATATTGTCACTGTAGGGCAGAATGCGTGTGCGTGGCACGATATCACACATCGAAAGGATTGAAGTAGAGATTTAGTCAAGAACAAGCTGGTAACAGTAGATGTATGGAGAATGACTAAAGGCAGAATGCAGTAGAATATACAATAGTAGATACTACATCACAGGGCAGGAGTGCAGAAGTCAAGGAAGGCAAGGAAAAAGTGACACGGCTTGTATTGTAAAGGAAGTCAAGGGGATGACCTAGAGCCAGGGGCATAGGCGCAGGTATCATTGGTGCAGAGAGTGCGGTGGCTATGGGGCCCTGGCCACATCTAGGGCCCAGCCCTCCCCCTGCACCTGTATATGCTACCTGATAGCCACACACTAACTTTACCACAGACCTGTGCCTCATGGCTTCTCCTCTATCAGCAGTGTACTGCTGCAGACACAACTGCTGTCTGCGTTATGGAAGGCTTTGTTTCCCCGTTCTCCTAACTGTCATTTTTTAAATCTGTAATGACTGGCTGGTGTGTTATCACCTTGCACTTATCACTGCTTTATCACTT
Organism: Pseudophryne corroboree; assembly: GCF_028390025.1. Lineage (NCBI taxonomy): Eukaryota > Metazoa > Chordata > Amphibia > Anura > Myobatrachidae > Pseudophryne > Pseudophryne corroboree. The sequence goes on from NC_086451.1 coordinate 348,174,794, forward strand.
ATTTATACCATCTCTAGGTAATACATCTGCGCCATTGATTGAAGGGTACTAATCATTGCAAAGATAGTAGACCAAATGAAGTACAACAGAATAAGTAAGATGGGCTGGAGAGTTGATATTCAAAAAAAGAAAGTTGGTAACGGTTGGTTACTATTTGCGGGATATCACCCCAAAACATGCAAATGTTACGGATTTCTCAGTTGTACCATGGAGGGATCGTAGCAGATATCTCCAATATCTGCTGCGGTCCCTCCATATCCAACAGCAAAGCAGCCTAGTTTCTATGGGGGCTGCTATGCAGTTGGATTTACCAATCTTTGGTAAAGTGGGCAGTACGGATGGTGTAATGGTCAGCATTACTGCCTCGCAGCACTGAGGTTATGGGTTCGATTCCCACCATGGCCCAACTGGGTGGAGTTTGTATATTCTCCCCGTACTTGCGTGGGTTTCCACCGGGTACTCTGGTTTCCTGCCACAATCCAAAAATATACTGGTAGGTTAATTTGATCCCAACAAAATTAACCCTAACGTGAATGTGTGTGCGTGTACATGTGGTAGGGAATATAGATTGTAAGTTCCACTAGGGCAGGGACTGATGTGAATGGCCAAATATTCTCTGGAAAGCGCTGTGGAATATGTGTGCGCTATATAAATAACTGGTAATAATAATAATAATAATAATCTTTGGATTGAGAAGCATTACGGAGATTTGGCCCCAACAGCTAATCTCATATGAAGATGGTGTTAGCCTGTATTAACCTATGGGCTGCTTTATCTGGAATTTTTTGGAGAGCGATCCTTCGGGTCCACTCTGTGCCCCTTTACTGATGCGTGGTTGGACCAAAGACCCCAACCAGCAAGAAAAGTGATGGTGTAAGCAATGCCAGCTCTGTGCCGAGGGTGGCTTTATCAGAGAACTTCTTACTAAAATAATAGGAACATTTACATTTTCAGGTTGCAAATTTAGTCATAAGGAGAACGAAATGACAGACATGGGAATGGAGAGAGTTAAACCTCCTGTGATGGGTGTGGACCAAATTGTTATGAAGGGTTACAGCCAATGGTAGATAGGGGAGGGAGGGATCAGTATATATAGGGATATATAGGTCATCTAGGGGTCTCTTTTAGTTTGCCTTGAGGTAAGTGCATTCTGTCCTGATTAGTACAGTTTTTTGCTTGTCTGGTAGTACTTTAGTGATTAGAATGGTTTAGATTCTATTCTCTCTGGTTCATTTCCCTCCCTCAGTGTTCATAGCCTTTTAATTAGGATTCAGAGGGAAACAAATATTTTGATTCTTCTGTCCTCTCTGCTAAATGTCTGCCACAGCCCGACCCAGCGTTCCCCCCGGGCCCCAGCTCGCTACCGCTCGGAGAGCGGTGGAGAGGGAGTCAACGGGGAAGCCTGTAGCCCCGTCCGCAAGCCCAGTCTCCCCTGCCACAGCTGGCTGAGCCGGCCATAAGGTCCGGCCGCGGGCGGCAGGGGAGACGACAGTATGTGGTGAGGGAGGGAGTTGTGGCCGGGACCCGACCTGCGGCTCCCTCTGTCGAGGGGCAACTTTCGCGGGCCCGCGGGCGCGCGCGCCCTGCTGGAAGGGGAGCTGCGCCACCGTCGCCTATAACAAGGCCGCAGCTACCTGTCGGCCGCGAGCGGCGGGTGGGCAGCGAGCGGTGAACAGGCAGGGGGAGGCCGTGGCCGGATCCCGGCAGGCGGCTCTCTCCCCTGCAGGCCGGTTTCCATCACGGCGCGTGGGTGCGCGCGTTTAGCAAGGGACGCATCCGGTGGCTGTTGAGTTTTCTCCCCTCCTGCCTCCCTCGTTGCCGGAGCTCGGCCGGGGGCGAAGGGGGATGGGCGCGGCCCATGATTTTAGTGACGGAAATGATTCGGTGGCTGTCCCTACCAATAATGTGCTGCAGCGTGAAAATTATTTGGCAGATGGGGCTGCCTTCCCTAGGGCTGGTGGGAGCTTCAGGTTTCAAGAACCTGGGGCCTCCCGGCTGGGAACAGGCAGAATAGCACAGGGCAGGGCTGGCATAGGTGGCCAGGCATTGGGGGACAGAAGGGGCAAAAGAGGTGCAGGTCAGAGGGCAGGACAGGAGGTCAGAGGGGGGACCGGCTGGTCACACAGGCAACATGTCCACCCAGAAGCAGGGCCCTCCTCGGTCCCCTATAGAGGCCAGGGCAGGAGACGGAGTGGGGCACTGGATGTCCCGGAAGTCTCGCCTAGCAGGGGCTGGGAGGATAGGAGCGAGCGGGAGGCCACTGAGGACCTGGCGTCAGCGCAGAAGTCAGTGGCGTCGGCGTTGGCCACACTGGTGGCAGCTGCCTCCCCGGGTTCGGTCAGACATGCGGGCGCGCGGCGGGTTCGGGGGCTTCTTCAGCGCCGTCAAAAGCGGCGGTGCGGCGGATAGCACACGCTTCCACGAGTTGGAGGAGGCCGTGGCGCAGTTGGGCAACTCGCCAACGGGGGCGAGGCGCTCGCGTGATGAACAGGCGGGAGCACCTCTGATTAGACTGCCGGTCCCGGCAGGGGTTTCCTGGTCCCGTGCTTTGTTTTCTTTTCCAGGAGGGCTTGGCGAGATGGAGGATGGCGGTAACGAGGATTTCGTGATTCACACAGCGGTGGCGTCTGAGTCTGAGTGGTCATTAACGTCAGGTGAGATGGAGGATTCGTCATCAGGTTCCTCCGCGCGCACCAGTTCAGTTAGTTCCTCCTCTTCTTCATCTTTATCGTCGCATGCGTCTGAAGTTAGCAGCACGACCAGAGCGAAGAAGAGGGCTGCCAAGTACACAAAAAAGGCGGCAGGGCAGCAGGAGAAGTGGAAGAGGCGCAAGCAGCTTAGTGAGAGCGCTCGCAGGGCCAAGAAGCGCCGTCATTTGCCGGGTGTAGTTCACTGCGACTATACGGCAGTTTTGCGGGGGCTGCTGGATAGCTGCAGGAGAAAAATCAATAGAGGCGAGTTCGTGGACTTGTTCATGCTCACCAAGGACGCGAAGAAAGAGTATAAAGCAGCTAAGGCCAGGAAGGGTATAGGAGCCGAGGCGTTCCGGTCATTTGACAGCTGGCTGGCTGGATTCTGCGTCTTTGCGGCGTGTTATTTGGAGGAAAGGCCGGATGAGCACATGAACGTCATCTGATATTTGCACCTGATTCACGACATGCAGCGAGCATCAGCAGGGGTAGAATGGCGCACGTATGCTGAAAAATTTCGAGAGAAGCAAGATTGCTTGCAGATAATCGATTTCGGGTACAAAGACGTGGAGGTGTGGCTTCAGGTCACGCGAACTTCGCAAGCTGCGAAGGAACCCCGGAACCCGGGGGCGGATGGCCAGAGTGCTGGGCCATCTGCCCAGGGGAAAAGCGCAGAGGCAGGGTCGGGCAGGAAAGGAAGAGCTGATAATCGTGGGGGCGGGCAGGCGCCATTGAAGGGTAAATGTTTTGCATTTAATAATGAGACTTGTTCCTTCGGCAGGCAGTGTCGTTTTCGACACTCATGCTTGCAATGCGGTGGCTTTCACCCGGCCTCCAACTGTTTTAAGGGGAATAGGCAGGGCGCAAGATGAGGGAAACAAGGCTATGGTATACCATCCGGGAGTGGGAACGCTACGCAGGGCTCCAACGCCAATTAAGTTGGATGCCATGTCCAAGTGGCTTGGCTGGTATCCAAATAGGCAGGTCGATACATTTTGGTTTCAAGGTTTCAAGTTTTGTTTCCGCCTGCCGGTTGCGGGCGAGGTTAGGGTTGTGGCTTTCAAGAATCTGTAATCCGCTCGCACTTTCCCATCAGTTTTGCGCGACATGGTGGGGAAAGACGTGCGATTGGGTAGAATGGATGGCCCATTTCCCCTTCCACCATTGGATGATTTGGTTATTTCTCCAGTGGGGGTGGTCCCCAAGAAGACTCCGGGCGCCTTTAGGCTCAATCAGCATCTCTCTTACCCGTCAGGGTCGTCGGTCAACAACGCAATACCGCCGGAACAATGTTCGGTGGTGTACCAGTCGTTTGACGAGGCACTGGGGATTGTTCGGACTTATGGCCCAGGAGCTCTGATGGCTAGGATTGATGTTGAATCCGCATTTAGGTTGCTCCCTTTACATCCGTTTTATGGGTTTTTGGATCGGAACGGAATATTTCGTTCACAAATGTTTGCCGAAGGGGTGTTCCATTTCCTGTTCATCTTCGAAAGGTTTAGCACGTTTTTTGCATTGGTGTGTGGAGTTTTCAACTGGAGGTCACTGGATAGCGCATTACCTTGATGATTTCCTGTGCGTGGGACCGGCGAATTCACCGCGCTGCAGCGATTTGTTGTTCAGCATCCGAGCCCTGTTTTATCACTTTGGCGTTCCTGTTGCCGAGGATAAGACGGAGGGGCCGGTCTCCTGTATGTCATTTCTGGGTATTGAAATTGACACGGTGGCAGCCTCATGTCGCCTTCCTCAGGCCAAGGTTGACAGGCAAAGTCGCTGGTGGTTTTGAGGGTGCTTGCGCAATTGTTGCTGACATGCTTGCGTCGGAATGTATGGTTCCACGCGCAGCATGTTCCGGGAATTGAGAACGGAATTGCCGACGCGTTGTCCCGCGGGCAGTGGGAAAGATTTCGGCTGTTGGCACCTGAGGCCGATGAGCGGGGGTTTCGATGTCCCGTTTATGTCTGGCAGGTGATCTGAACGGACTGGAGGGCCTAGCGATGCGATCAGTAGCTCCAAACATGCTCAAGGCTTACGGTCAAGCTTGGAGCGAGTGGGAAGAGTTTGTCCGAGGATGGGGTCAGGAAGGTAAGAGCGGGCATCGGCTGATGCTTTCTTTTATTTGCCAGCTTTTTGTCACCAGAGCGGTGGTGTCCCGGTACCTAGCAGGGATTTCATTTTTTTATAAAATGAAGGGGTTTCCTGACGTGCCAAAAAGTGGGCTTCTTGTGAAGGTGATGAAAGGGTGGGCGCGTGTGGCGCCAGCGCCGCCAGATAGGTGGCTCCCTATCGATGCGGCCTTGCTACCAGCTGTCATCGGTGCTGTAGTCCGTATCGCATCGTCACTTTTTGAGTCGCTGTTGTTCCAGTTGGCGTTCTCCATGGCTTATCACAGAGCCTTTCGGGTTTCGGAGCTGGTAGCGCCATCTAAATGGGCAGATTCGCACATGCTTTAAGATGACGTGGTGGTGGGTGAGAGGTCTTTGCTGTGCAGACTGCGTCGCTCTAAGACGGACCAAGTAGGTAGAGGACGATGGGTCACTTTGGTACCGTCTCTGGTGGAGAGCATTTGCCCGGTGAGATTGGCATTGAAATATGCAGCAGTTCAGCTCGATGTGAGGGGGTCATGGCTGCTGCACTATGACGGTTTACCATTGACGAAATATCAATTTCGTTGGATGCTAAGTCGCTGTCTGGCCGGCTTGGGCCTTTCACCCGCTGCTTTCAGTACGCATTCTTTACGAATCAGGGCTGCGACGTCGGCTGCGTCGGCGGGTTTTTCCGTTGCGGAGATTCAGGTGGTGGGGCGCTGGAAGTCTTCCAGTTACAAACGTTATATTTGCCCGGTTTCATGAGTTTTTCGGTTTTAACAAACGTTAATAAGTTACTGTTGGATGGTTAAGTACATCATTGTGCAGTTTGTGTCTGTTTGTCTCCCCTGTTCATCCTTCTCAGGGATTAGCTACTTGCCGCTGCTGGCAGCGGGGTCTGGAGTTCTTTTGCAATTTTTTGCCTAACCTGACGGACTGAATCTCAATTTACACAATTCGGCTGATTAGTTCCAATACAAAGTCCCTCAGCAGGTTTTATGCTTTCACCTCCAGCTGAGTTTTTATGTTTTCCCATTTAACCCGCCCCCCCCCCCCCACCCACCCCCCACCTCACCCCTTTTTATTTTGCTTTATTTTATTTTGATCTTTCCCTTTGTGCCTTTATGTTATGCTTCGATTGGCTTGAAGCTTGTTTAGAGCGGCTAGGCCGTGACTCAATAAGAAATAAAAACCTTTTTCTTTTGGCAGATCCTTCATGGTTAATTCATGAAATAAGCTCATGTTAGGATATTTACTAACCTAATTTTTATTCCTTTCCTTCACTTTAGGTTGGGTGGAAGACGAATTGTCAGTATGGGTAGTTGGCCACTCTTATGTTTACTGGGCAGCCAGGTTTTTGGCCTCGGAAGGGGCGCAGTTTTTTCCCCGGGCTCATGGTGTTCGTTGGCTTGGTTGGCGTTGAATGATGTGGCGAGATTTGAAGAGTAGTGTCGAAGTCAAAAATATTACATAGAAAGAACATACAGACTCAACACATATAAGTCGCTATGCTTGCAAATACGGGCAGCGAGCACAGCAATATATGGTAACACATGCATTTACACGGACATGCCACAGAGATGGATTCGACACTTATTTCATACGGCACATAATTATAATGATATCAAGCGCCAGACATCATAATGATTTAAAATTATATAATGGAGTAATGTCATGTATGTGTATTATTGGAACAAAGCAAGATAGACCTGTCATATTTGGTATTAAAGCAACCAGATTAATGTGTAGATTCATTTGATACTTGTCATTAAGTTGTAGGACATTGCAACAAATAGTTATGATTAAATGTATGAAAGCTAAAATCACTCTTATTAGGACAATAGACATTTCCAAACACGTGGTGGACAGGAAACTCAGGCCACCCCCTTTTGATGTCTTCAAGGCTGAACCTGTTTAGCATACGAACAGACCAGTGACTCATCATGAATGAGAAAGTTCCCTCCCTTAGACTAGATGTGTGCACTCCCCCAAAATAGATAACACATTACAGAGACACACAGGAGTTAGTTGCTGTTTTGTCCCAGACGATGATGGAGGTGCTGCCAGACCAGTTCCTGTATTTATTTACAGAGAGAGAGAGAGAGAGAGATATGGAGGGAAGACTTTTATATGAGAAAAATATGGTGATGTATTTGCTGGCCTGTAACTGTAACTATATGTATTAACTGCTTACTGTATGAATTGTAACCATGTAACTATATGTATACTGTACATTGTGATATATTGAATACATATCCTTTTAATAACAAATATATACATCAATGAGCTTTGGAACTCAGATAATGTGTGGGTGTATTGTTTTCTCTTATGGGATGCAGTGTTTTGCGATGTATAGAGCACATTCATGGCACATGGTAATAAGATGTGCAGGCGTCTACAATATATATTAGAGCAGGCATTTTAAATATTTGTTAGAAAGCAATTTGGTATTTACAGTAGATTGGTCAGTTAAGTCAGGGAGCATGGAGTCCCTAGGGTTCTGGTTGTCCACTTGGGTGGCAACGATCTGGGGAAGAGGACGTCTTTAGAGCTGAGATGGTCCATGATGGAAGATCTGTCCAGTGTTGCCGCAGCTTGGCCTAGCTGTGTTTTGGTGTTCTCCATGATGGTGCCAAGGTTGCATTAGCGAGGAGTGGCGGACGGTCGCCCTATTGATGAGGCCAGGCAAAAGGTGAACGCAGCGGTGGCGAAGTGGGTATTGGGCCACGGAGGGAAAGTGGTTCGCCACCCTAGGATTCTGGTTAACGTGATATTAACATAAATTTATGAGATCCCCAGTATTATTAAAATTGTGTGTATCGGAAGTACGGAAATATGGAGGCTAGGTCCTCCTACTAAAAGTTCAGTTTAGATCATTTATATGGGATATGTTTTATAGTTTTTATTATGCAAAGCTGCTATGTTTAGACTACACAACAATTTTGAATTTGTGGAGGTGAAATTTGTTGTAAGAATATATAGGTGACCTTGATGACCCGGAAGTGATTTACATACAGAGCATAAATAGCCCAGACATAGCAAAGCTCCTGTCATACAGCCTTGATGAAGGGAGAGATCCCGAAACCGGACGGCACTGCATGACAGGAGAAACTTGTGAGGCAAAGAGCTTCACCGGACGGACGGAACTGTGTGTCACTTTGGGAGACGGGTTCCGGAGCCAGCTTCCTCGTAACATCAAAGGCACATATTTCTTGGAAATCAGGTAAACCTCCAACTTTACCTTTTTTATATCAGGGGATATTTGAGCTGCATTTTTTCCAGTGAGACTCATTATTCAACGCTGATTTTATTATCATTTGTGGTAATTCTCCATCTATTACCTTTTATGTATTGGCAATCTTTTATTTGTATATATTAAAATTACTTTTCTCTGAACCTACTACACTACATCTGGAATTCTGTTTTCCCTATATGAATTTCGTTTCTGGGGAGCGTTTGTGGTAAAGGTCGACGACAGAGGACTTGTGAGGGGATTGACACACGATCATCCTAGCAGCGGAATACTTTTTGAAAGGCATATATCGTGGCTTGTATTGCACTCAGTTCTGATAATCCCCCATCTATTTTCATTGACATCATCCGTATATACTCATTTCACAAATTTAAAATATACTACACCATATTTTGAATTCTGTTTTTCCCCACATATGGATCCTATTTATATGAAGTATTTAGCAGAAGACTTGTGAGGAAAGTACCCCTTTTTTCATTAATCTTATAAGCGCACGACATCTGGTCTTACTTCACCTTGCCCACATTTATCCTTGGTATTGGGGATACCTTTTAGACCAGCCTGTGTGCAGCTAATTCTTAGTTGGTGCCAAGGCACTCAGATAATGTGTGGGTGTATTGTTTTCTCTTATGGGATGCAGTGTTTTGCGATGTATAGCGCACATTCATAGCACATGGTAATAAGATGTGCAGGCGTCTACAATATATATTAGAGCGGGCATTTTAAATATTTGTTAGAAAGCAATTTGGTATTTACAGATGGGGGCACGTCCGGGATATCACGGTCTTAATGGTGCACTGTACATTACAAATGCGGCTGTGATCGACCGGCTAATGATGGACGCATTGCGACGCTGACGAATAACATCCACGTGTATTGTTGTGTTACTAGTAAGCCGATGATATGAAAATTCAAGGGAGAATGTGTTTCTCATAATATTTAAAATGCTAAAATGTATTTTTATTGTTGCAAAACAAAGTTCAAATAAGTCATATTGTGTTTGATTCAGATTGGATTGTTTATCTGTTAAGTAGATTTAAAAGTACATTTAAAAGTTGCTGCATAGCCGAGATATAGTTTTTTTTTTTTTTAACTCAGGCCTAAAGTAACGTGATTGTATAATTTGTGATTTCTTTGTAACAAAGGAAGCCGCATGGGCTGTCCTCCATTTTGGACTAACCACATGGCCTGTCCACCATCTTGTGTAAACCTCATGGATGTGGAAGGGGGAGGAGCAGTGGCCATTTTGGGAAGGTTACTTTCTAAATAGCTGATTTTCAGTCTGCTCAGAACAATCAGTTTCCTTTGTCACATTCATAGCACCATTTATGAGTTACCAATGCATTTATTTAACCCATGCCATAGTCAATTACAAATAGTTTCAATTAGGCCTAGTGAGAGTAAATGGTGAGATAAGTTTTTTTTTTTCCTTCTTGTCTGTGCGTAATTACTTTACATCAAGTGGGGGGTTGCACACAGATAGAAAAAGGAAAGAAAGAGTTTTGGTTTTGTTTGTTTTTTGTTTTTTTCTTTTTCTTCCAAGACTTGTAGAATCTGCTTACTAGGGAGGATAGCCATTGAAATGCAAATTAACCTGTGTAACTGCTTTTTTTTTGCAGTGAAAAGCACATATCTTTAAGGTGTCTCATAGAAGGCCAGTGAATGATATATATATATATATATATATATATAATATTATTATAATTATGTGTATATTTATATCAGTGTATGTTCTGCAAGATAGCTATCCAATCTGAATCATATCATTTAAATTATAGATTATTGCAGTCATTATAGATCTGTGTAAAATCGGATATAGACATGAAACGCAGTTCTGGCCTGGTTGTTAAGAAAAAAAACTGGGTGTTGTGTTAAGTGAGCGATTATAGTTAGTATTGCTCACATTTATAGAGTTGTGTGATTTGTTTTATTGCGTACGCACATTGGTACACATGGTATGAAACGTGAGGACAGCGTAAAAAAAAACGTGCACGTGGCGCAAGGCCACACACGTGGCATAGGGGTACGCATGGTTGTGTTATTACGCAAGCTTGCGTAGGGTTGTGTGTGCATAATAAAACCACACGATATTTGTTCAATTAAGGTGGGATAGTAGACATTTAATACAATAGCACATAACTATCCGATTTCAAAAGCAGGTTACTCTAAATTTAGTTTAAAAACTGTAAGCACCTCTGGAATAAAGCTACTGACCTAAAGGGAGTAAAACAATATTCTGTACAGAAAAACCAGGTGTATTTGAGTGAGTGAAAGCGGAGTGAGTGGAGCTGAACCCAGGAATTTGGGATCCCATCGTGGTACACTGGGTTAGTAGAGGCCCAGTGGCGTAGGGTTCGCTACCTTACGTCATAAGAACTAGGTGTTGTCAAAGTCAGAAAAATATCTCTATGCACACTACCATATTTGCACCTCACACAGGTCCGTGCTGCGCATGCGTACGCTCTCCCGTACGTGCGCATACTCACAGTCGCGGGCACCCGCAGGCGCATGGTATGCGTATTTACGGTAGAGTTTATGTGATTGTAGCGTGCGACTCAATCGTAACATATTTTCAGTAATAATGTATTTTGTAGATCATGGTCCCTTTGATAGATTCTGAAAGTTTGGTTAATATAGAATGTTTATGAACAGAGGAATCCCTCTTTGTTTGATACGAAGGGTCAGACAGGAGTAATACAGTGGTGTTTAGTATCCATCGGAAGAATATTTAATTAGAAATATTCCGGTGTTGGTTTGAAGCAGATCAATCGCTCGTGCGAATAGTTATGGACATAAGAAGTTTATGAACATTTACTTTATTTGCACTTTATTACCCATGCGGCGGGAAACCCAGTTTCCCTCCCACCTGAGCAGTTGGAAATAGTCACAGCCCACCTGTATGAATCAACCTATGACCTTTTGTTATAATGCGAAGCCGAATTCCTATGTCCAATGAACAATGAGATTGTAGGGACCATTGAATTGTATTGTGTGTGGGGCATAAATAGGCAGGCCGACCGTATCCAGTTCTCTCTCTTCAACGGTTCTCATTGCTGATAATCGGGAGCTGGATATCGAGGCGCATGCGATCGTTCCCCTTTGTGCGTAAGTTTTCTCCGTAATCATATTGTCTTACTGTGAGCCATCTCTCTCTCTCTCTCTACTCTTTCTCTCATATTTTCCTTTAATTGTATTGTTTTGTATTTCCTGTGTAGTTTATCTGGTTAGTTGGTTTATGTTATATTGTAGTGTATCATTTGTACTGTGATTCCTTTTGCAAGTATAATAGTTATAATACATATAATAGGTTTCGGACCCTAAGCCCAGGTATCTGTGTATTCTTTATAAGGGTTAAGTATTCTCTGAGCGTCGGTGACGCTCAAGCAGCTTTGTAGTTAATCAGGTTACACCAGGTTGCACTTACACTCTGTCTCTACACTAAGGTATACTGTGTATATCACTGTTAAAGGTATAGATATAAAGGTTTAAACGTTGTAAGCGTCTGCACCGCTGGTGATCTCCTCGTGGTCCCGAGCGTACGCTACGCTATAGCGAATCATCACGTTAGTCGGCAGCCAATAGCGTGCCTGCCTGTGATCACTGGGCCGTAAGCGAACGTGACGCTTGAGCGTCTCGACTACGGTTGAGCGATCGCTACACAACTTGCGTACCCTTACGGTACTTCTTACGTAGATAGCGTACAGTGTTCTTAGACCTCTTAAGGTGTTTTATATACGATAAATATATTCAGCTTTATCAATTGGCGGCTCGCCCGTCCTTCACATATCTGCACTAGGTAGATCAGCAGACATTATCCCTCAGCAAAGGGCGGGAGGTTGTCTCGTAGTGCTGACGGGATAAGCGTCTGCTTCGCTTAGATAAAAGAGTGCTGAAGGAATCCGGGAACCGGAGGTAAGAACAAAACGCTAGTGTCTTTTAAAACTGTTTATTTTTCTGTCTTGCGTACACACGCACGCACACATATATATATCTGCATTTCTTTTTCTTTTTCATTTTCGTATATCACTCTCCTGTCTGCCAGTTTTTATAGTTGATAGAAGTGCTAAAAGAGAGTTGCCGTTATTTCATAGTTTAAGAGTAATATAGTTAAAAGATAGACAAACACACAGTTTCGCCTGGGAGATAAGGCGAAGTCAGTGTGTTTGTGTGGTAGATGATCAAGGATCATCTACATTGATAAAAGTATAAATTTGTGTTACGGTGGATCTTTGCTTTGCGTATACGTGTCTCTAACAAAGACTTGCGTACGCAATCCAAAGGCCGACGCACGCAGCGTACGTTACGCAACGGAGCGTCCGGTTACGCCCACGTAGCTCAAGTCACGATAAGTTGATTTTTAACGCAAAGCGATAAATAACGCAAAGCGATAAATAACGCGAGGCGAGAAATAACGCAAGTCTATTTTTGGAAATCCAAAATTTAAATTAACAGATCCTGCTCCTAATTGGTAACACAGCTGGGCTAAAGAAAAATTTCTGCGCAGAAATAGAAATAGAAACAAAAGTGTACATGTGATGAGTGAGTGTTTTTACAATTTTTAAAGGTTGAACCACAAGAAAAGTCGAGTACTCGTGAGGTACATGCGTGTAAGTGACGTGCACGGTGGCTAGGGAGGCATCTCTGGTTAAATACAATTTTGAGCATTAGAGTATAGCGGACCAGTATAGAACAAGACCAGGAGATCAGACCAGGAGGTCGTACAGAACAAGACCAGGAGGTCATAGTAGACCAGCAGGTCCAGGTACAGTAAACAGGGAAGTCCGCTATACAGTTCACAGGCACAACACCGAAAAGGGTTGGTGCAACACCCATATAGGCCATATAAGCTCTGGCTGAAGGAATTCGCAGTCGTAAGTTTCGATTCCATTGGTCTTTCCGTACACAAGCTTAGTTGTTTGTGTACTGAACGACTGGACCGCACGTAATTGTGTACAGTAGTTAGTAATCTGACCTAGTACCATTAGAGTAAAGGGGTCACAAACGCTATTTGTACATTCTGACGTGATTTGTGTAATTTTTTATTTTTCAAGAAGGGAAGTTCGCTGGTCACTCAGGAACTATCTGACAAACCTCACCTTTACTGGAAAGAGTAAGTGTTCTGCGGATAACCCTCGCATGTTCCAGTAAACAACGGTTTTTATAGGTGCCCTGGGTCGAGTGCGCCAGCACCATATCGGTGTGATCAGGTCGCATTGGTCGGCGTGGGCGAGTGAGTGGGGTACTCGGTAAACCGCCACCGTCAGCCTATTGTGAACAATCTGGTTTTCTGTAAGGGTTCGCTGAAGACCTTGATATAGAGATCAGAGGTAGAGCAAGCAACGCCTGCAGAGTTATGGGGGCCAGTTGTTCAGGTAGGGGGCGATCAACCTCGGTTCGGGTTGATTCAGTGGTCCGACCAATTGGGTCGGCCAGGTATATCATGTGTGAGAAATATGGAAGTCACACAGAGGTTTTATGTGATGAATGGGAGAGAATGACGGTACAAGACCGGGAGAAATTCCCAAGAATAGGTAGCTTCAGCCCAGAGGTGTTACAAAATTTAAGGAGGAGGATATGTCTCATAAAATCAACAAAGAGACGAATCCAGCATTATGATTATTTACAGTTGTGGCAACAGGAAGGTGAGATACAGAGAGGTTTGGCTCAGGCGGCGGGATCTGGCTCTAACAGAAAACTGATTGCCACGGCCCCGCCGCCACCATACATATCAGGAGAGAAGTTGATTGCGGAGAAAGACGCACTAAGGTGTAACACAAAATCACTTAGTAACTGTGTAAATGTTAATGATAATGTTAACCCATTAACCCATGCAAGTATTAACCCGTGCAAGTTGTACCCTGTTTTGAACTTTCCTCAGGAGTGTGATCAAGAGGACGAATCGGCAACGATTTCAGCGCTCTCTCTAGCAGCCACCATAGCAGAGACCACAGTAGGCACAGCTCCACCCACGAGATTAGTAAAGGCCCCTAGCGGAGGGATAGGTGAGGTCGTATCAACTGGTAAGTACGGCACCATGCATTATGCTGAAACTATTTCACCACAGCCTGTAGAATCTACACAGAATGAGGTTGTTAGAATTACACCTGTCAGAGTAATAGCAGTGCCAAATGGGAAAACAGACGCATCAGGAGCCACTCCCATTAGGAACATTGCCATGTACACTCCATTTTCCCGAATGGAATTAAGGACCATAGTGTTTGAATTTCCTGACCCTAGAAAAGACTTAGTTGCCAGTCAAAAATACATCAGAGACTTAGGTAACACTGTAGAGCCCAACAATAAAGACTGGCAGATATTGCTGAGAGCATGTTTACCCTCAAATGTCGACGCAACTCAATTTTTAGCTGATTGCGGACTAGGTCATGATGTACCTCTTACAGATGTGTACAACCAAGATAATGTGAAAAGAATAAACTTGCAGCTAAAAGAGTATTTCCCAGCGGTAGCTAAATGGAATAAGATATTCTCCATTAAACAGAAGGAGTCAGAGACAGCTGCAGAGTATTTTCACAGAGCATTATTAGAAATGGCAAAATACACAGGCATAGAGGACATTAAAACAGACACAAACCATCGGGAAGTAGCAGTATCGGTACTGATGGATGGTTTAAAAGAGTCATTGAAGACTAGGGTACAGACCACGCAACCATGTTGGCGAGGTCTGTCTGTGGCTACTTTGAGAGAGGCTGCTATTGATCACGACAGAAACATCACCAGACACAGGGAACAACAAGGTGACAAATTAATGTCAGTAAGTATACAGGCTCTGACCACAAGGCAGCCTTTGTTTGTATCACCAAATCCTGTGGGTAAGTCAAGTATGGTTACTTGTTATTCTTGTCACAAACAGGGACACATGGCACGAGATTGTAGAGTAAAGAATCCACGAAACTCATACCAAACCCCTAGACAACGACACGACACACGACATTGGGAGCAAGGTCCGCAGAAACGGAGTTATGAGCCACATACAGGGGAAACAAAAAGATATCCCCCAAACAGAGACTGGCATGCCTCTGGTAGTTCCCAACTATCTCCCTCACAAGTAGATGCTGCCAGCGGGATTCAGGGAGGTCACCATACCCAATAGGGGTGTGGCCATACCTGTAATCTGCAGCCAGTAAAATTAATTGCCAATCTTGGAAGTGAACCCGAGATCGCAATTAATGTAGCTGGTAAAACTTTAAACTTTCTTGTAGACACAGGGGCGGCCAAGTCAGTGATAAATTCGACAGTGGGCATGAGAACCACTGGTAGGACAATTCCAGCCATGGGAGTAACAGGAGTAGTCCAGCACTACCCTGTTAGCAAACCAGCCGAGATTACAATAGGGCCTTTGCATACCAAGCATTCCTTTTTGCTGGCTGCATCGGCACCAACCAATCTCCTGGGAAGAGACTTACTGTGTAAAATGGGGTGCGTCATTTATTGTACTCCTGAAGGTGTATTCTTGGACATACCTGAGAAACACGCTCAGGAAGTGCGAGACATGTTAGACTCCCCATCAAAATTAATGTCACATACCATTATGACAAATAGGAATCCATCCCAAATAGAAGAGATGACATCTCAGATACCAGAGTCACTTTGGACAAAAGACGGACAAGACACTGGATTAATGGCAAACGTAGCCCCAGTAGTTGTACAAGTAAAAGATGGTAGGATAGCTCCAAAAATCCCACAGTACCCTCTGAAGCCAGAGGTGGAGTTAGGAGTTTACCCAGTAATAGAGTGCTTGCTACAACAGGGCATTCTGGTAAGAACGTCCAGCACTGCCAATAGTCCCATCTTCCCTGTGAAAAAGAGTGGGGGGAGGGGTTACAGACTAGTGCAGGATCTAAGGGGGATTAACAAAATAGTTGAGTCAGTTCCCCGTAGTGCCAAATCCAGCTGTCATCCTAATGCAAATCCCTCCCACTGCCAAATTTTTCACTGTTATTGACCTCTGCTCCGCTTTCTTTTCGGTACCTCTGCACCCTGACAGCCAATATTTGTTTGCATTCACATACAGAGGAGTCCAATACACGTGGACTCGATTACTCCAAGGTTTCATAGATAGTCCAAGTATATTTTCTCAGGCTTTGCATGATTGTTTACAGTCTTTCCAACCAGACAGTGGATCAGTATTGATACAGTATGTGGACGATTTATTACTGTGTTCAGATTCACTGGAAGCATCTCTGAAGGATACGAAACAGCTCCTGTTTCATCTTTCAGACACAGGACACAAGGTGTCCAAAGACAAGTTACAATTATGCCAAACTAAGGTAAAATATTTGGGACACTGTCTAACACAAGGACTGAGACACCTGACCGCTGATAGAATCCAAGCAATTAGAGACATGACTCTGCCACAAACCCAGCAACAGATCAGAACGTTTTTAGGAATGTGTGGGTATTGCCGTAATTGGATCCCAGGGTTTTCCATTTTGGCGTTACCTTTGCAGGAAATGGTCTCCTCAAACAAACCTGATAGGATTTCGCATACAGACGAGTCCGAAACAGCATTTGAGAGACTCAAACAGTGCCTAACGCAGGCACCAGCACTAGGTATGCCAGACTATGGGAAACCCTTTGAACTATACGGAACAGAAAGTGCTGGTTGCGCGGCAGGTGTACTAACCCAAAAACACGGTGATGCCAGTAGGCCAGTTGCATACTACAGCGCTCAGCTAGACACGGTAGCGCGATCCCTCCCCACATGCTTGCGAAGCGTTGCTGCGATAGCATTGCTAGTGACAAAAAGCGAAGATGTCGTGCTAGGCCACAACCTCACAATCCATACGCCACATGCAGTATCAGCCTTATTGAATTCTGCCCAAACCAGACACGTCTCATCAGCGAGATTTACAAGATGGGAATTGGCACTAATGGCCCCCGTAAACATCACCATAAGGAGATGCAGTGCATTAAATCCTGCAACGTATCTCCCAGGTGTGCCTGGTCAGGCACAAAGGGTGGAAGGTGAGAGTGATGGGGAAGGAGGATTTAATACAAAGGAAGATACACATGATTGTATGGAATATTTGACCCAAAATTTTACCGCAAGGCCTGACATCAGTGACAACCCACTGGAAGATGCAGAACTCACGTTCTACACGGACGGTAGTTGTCATAGACAGTCAGACTCGGGAGACTTGTGTACTGGATACGCAGTCGTAGATGACCAAGACACCATAGAAGCGGAACCGCTAGGCCCACCTCACTCAGCCCAGGTTGCTGAACTGGTCGCCCTAACCAGAGCATGTGAATTGGCTAAGGGTAAGTCAGCCAATATCTACACCGATTCTAGATACGCATTCGGGGTAGTCCATGATTTCGGAGCCCTATGGCGTCTCAGAAATTTCATGACGGCAGCTGGTACACCGGTAGCGCATGCAGCTCACATAAAAAGGCTTCTAACAGCGATACAGGAACCCGACAGAGTGGCTGTTATCAAATGTAAAGCACACACATATAGCCAAGACCCGGTATCACTTGGTAACAGCCGAGCAGACGAAGCTGCTAAGTTAGCAGCTGCTACCCCCATACAGACAGACACCACACAATTAATGGTATTTAATACCATTAACACACAGAAGTTGTGTGAAATGCAAAATTTGTGTTCCACACAGGAAAAGGCAGTCTGGAAGGCAAAGGGATGTGGCCAGGAGTCCTCAGGACTCTGGACGGATGGACATGGTAAACCAGTGGCCCCCAGAGCATATCTTCCATGTCTGGCTGAAGCAGCTCACGGGCTGACTCATCTAGGCAAGGAAGGAATGTGCAAATTGGTGAGAGCATATTGGTGCGCCCCAGGATTCTCCTCTCATGCGGGTAAAAGAGCAATGTCATGCCTTACCTGTTTGAGAAAGAATATTGGAAAGGCAATACCTACAGAACCATCCCATATCCCACCTGCCAGCGGCCCTTTCCAGGTAATACAAATTGACTTTATACAATTACCCCCTTGTCGGAATTTGAAATATGTACTTGTTTGTATAGATGTTTTCTCAAATTGGGTCGAAGCATTTCCTGCAGCTACAAATACCGCTATGTTTACTGCTAAGAAAATTGTGCAGGAATTTGTATGT
This sequence comes from Pseudophryne corroboree, assembly GCF_028390025.1. NCBI lineage: Eukaryota > Metazoa > Chordata > Amphibia > Anura > Myobatrachidae > Pseudophryne > Pseudophryne corroboree. The sequence goes on from NC_086451.1 coordinate 348,192,918, forward strand.
AGATATGGTATCCCTAGAATAATCGAAAGTGATAGGGGTACCCATTTTACAGGTGATGTCTTTCAAGGAATGTGTAAGTTGATGGGAATTGATAGCAAGCTGCACACTCCGTACCGTCCACAGGCGAGTGCGAAGGTCGAAAGAGTGAACAGCACTATTAAAAATAAATTGAGTAAAGTGATGGCAGAGACAGGATTGACATGGCCAGAAGCTTTACCCATTGTATTGTACAGTATCAGAACCACTCCCAGGTCCCCTCTTAATCTGTCCCCTTTTGAAATCTTGTTTGGTCGACAACCGCATGTCATGATTAACCCTCAGGATGATTTGAAATGTAACAATGAAGTAACTGTAAAGTACTTGATTAACATGAGTAAACAGTTAAGGAATCAAAATGATAATCTGAAGTTGGTGATTCCTGATCTACCTGATAGTAATTGTCATGACATTGAACCTGGGGATTATGTAATGATACGGAATTTTCTACGCTCAGGTTGCCTTATTGACAGATGGGAAGGACCATACCAGGTCTTATTGACTAGCACTACAGCATTGAAGGTTGCTGAGAGAGAGACTTGGGTCCATTCATCCCACTGCAAGAAGGTTGCTGATCCAGAGAAGTCCCGTGATAAGGAACAGACGGTAGAGGTTGTATCACTGGAGTGTCTGTTCCAGGAGGACTGAGGCGGCACCTGAGCCTTGAAGACCGAGAGCTGTTGTCGACTCCCCACTCCCTTTTATTGTTTTTCTCCACTTCCCATCCCCTCTCCCTCAAATTTATTTTTCCTCCTTCTCATTCTTCTCCGTTTCCTCCTATAAGATGGACTTGCCCCAAGAGACTGTGATCCGGATTTTCCTGTTGACCATGATGTTGACCAGAGCAGTCTGTTCCGGCGAGAGTACCATGGAGGTCGATAGAGGTTCTGGAATGGGTTCTGATGATAAAGATGGAGGCGTAGTTTTCCAAGATCAACCTAACCAACAAGCAAAGGCGAGTATCAGAAAACGATCCGATAGCATTGACCATAGAAGAAATTGTGACGGATTGTTAGCTGAGGAAAACTGTATCTGTAGGCTCTGTAACAATGTCATTGAAGATGGGTGCATTAAGAAATGCCAATCCAGTTTTAATATCCATATGGACCGGCATCCATTGAGTGACTATCACTCCTTAGTGGGTAATGTGTTAAACAAAACAGATTGTTGAGTATGCTCTCAAGTACCTCAAGGTCACAGCAAATCAGGGCTAGTGCCATTTCCTTTAACGATAGGGGAGGTACTTGAGTTAAATGGTGGGAGACCGGTGGACAGGAGGTTTAATATCTCCAGCCCTCCTAGTTTGAAGCTCCACCAATACCATGTGGATAGGTCCCTATTATGTTTCAACATCTCCAATCCCAGAAAGCCGGGAAATTGGGAAGTGTCATGGAGTAACCACACCATGACCTTTTCGCATAGAGCAGATAGAATGCCTACAGATACAGAGCTTGTACGCCACATAGCCAGTAGAGGAAAATCTTTCCGGTATAGATACACCTTAGGAAATAGGATTACTAGAGTTGGAGAAGTATCACCAGGATACTGTGCACATATCGTACAACCTGATACGTGTATTAAGCAGATGGAAGAATTAGGGTTAGGAGATTTCACCTGGAAGGTGTGTAATATGGTTATGTCTTTCTCCGTCCCATATGTTCTCCCCGATGATGCATATTTCATATGCGGGAGAAAGGCGTACAAGTGGCTTGCCCCAAACTCGGAAGGAATGTGTTATATTGGAAAAGTATTGCCTGAAGTAATGACTGTAACACATGATAAAATGAAAGACATACATCGTGGTGCCCAAGCTCCTTATACTCGCACCCATTACGAGCACGTCGTTAAAAGGCACCTGATAGAGAAGACAGAGCATCCGGCCTCTGATCTGATAAGTGAATCCACCGGGATTCAATTCTTAATCGCGTTAGATTTCACCCGCACCGCTAGAGGAGTGCTAAATTATAAATACATATCAGCGCTCGCAAATTTGTTAGATAATATCACTGAAATGTATGATGACACGTTTAGATATACGGGAAGGGAACTTCAAGCTTATAAAACAGAACTGGTGCAGCATAGAATGGTTCTTAATTACCTCACAGCAGTGACAGGCGGATATTGTGTTACATTGGCAACACAGTACGGCGTGAAATGTTGCACGTATATCACGAATAGCACAGAGGATCCGGTCGAGGTCATAGACCAAAAGATGGACGATATTCTCCAATTGAAGTGGGAATTTCGCCGAAAACACAATCTCACTCTTGCTGCTGTAGGTAATGAGCTGACTGGTTGGGTGTCATGGTTGAACCCGCGAAATTGGTTCTCCGGTTTGGGAGACTGGGCTCAAGGAGTCATAATGGATGTTGGGAAGTTTCTCCTATGTATCTTAGGTGTTATCATAACGATCGGTTTGATATTTAGATGCGGTCAGGCTTTAATGAGGTGCAAACATCGTACCAGGGTAATGAGTTTGAGGAGTGAGGAAACTGTAATTAACCTGGATTTGATTTATGACCCAATGATAGAAACAATGATGTGATGAAAATGCGATTTCTACGGTCCGTTTCTTTCACCTGTTTTTCTGGTTTTTTTCTCCAAGATAAAAAGACCCACTTGGACGAGGAAGTTGACGAGACGCTATACAGACAACAGATAGACCAAAGAAGAAGTTTTGACCACTTGAGATATGGACATTTGATGAACTTTGCCATGGATCCCCAGTTTCCCTAGAATTCTTAAACTTACGCTAGCCCAACATTTTTTGTAAATCTAATGGCATTGACAAAGCTTTTGCTCACACCTAATGGGCAACACAGCGCAAAGAAGACGACTTTCAACTGATACCGAACAAAACTTCAACCGACAGATGTACATTAACCTGACATAGAATACCACCGCATTTACCGTAATTATGTCTTTTCTTCATTTCTACAACCCTCAGGTAATGACACACATAGTATAGGGAATACAGGCACAGATATCAGCAATCACATATTCCCCCATTCATGTATCATCAACTAAAATGTGCTCCCCATTTTGTTCAAAATCCGAAAAGAGCTCGGTAAAGTTTGACAGCCCATCCACAGACCCGTACCACGGGATAAGAAGGAATTCAAATGTATACTTCGCAATACCTCGAAGCTTGATTTACAACACGTACGGCACGATGATACATGACCCCCCAAACACGGATTCATACACACATGCTTCTGCTATCTCACTAGGTCATACCCTCTTCACACCTACTCCTCTCTCCTCCCTTACCCAACCATGGAAATGAATTAACCCCTAACATATATTTTTCTCCTTTTGAAATGTTTTCAGGAAGTGGCAGTTATTATTGACTGCCAAAGGGTGGACTGTCAAAGTCAGAAAAATATCTCTATGCACACTACCATATTTGCACCTCACACAGGTCCGTGCTGCGCATGCGTACGCTCTCCCGTACGTGCGCATACTCACAGTCGCGGGCACCCGCAGGCGCATGGTATGCGTATTTACGGTAGAGTTTATGTGATTGTAGCGTGCGACTCAATCGTAACATATTTTCAGTAATAATGTATTTTGTAGATCATGGTCCCTTTGATAGATTCTGAAAGTTTGGTTAATATAGAATGTTTATGAACAGAGGAATCCCTCTTTGTTTGATACGAAGGGTCAGACAGGAGTAATACAGTGGTGTTTAGTATCCATCGGAAGAATATTTAATTAGAAATATTCCGGTGTTGGTTTGAAGCAGATCAATCGCTCGTGCGAATAGTTATGGACATAAGAAGTTTATGAACATTTACTTTATTTGCACTTTATTACCCATGCGGCGGGAAACCCAGTTTCCCTCCCACCTGAGCAGTTGGAAATAGTCACAGCCCACCTGTATGAATCAACCTATGACCTTTTGTTATAATGCGAAGCCGAATTCCTATGTCCAATGAACAATGAGATTGTAGGGACCATTGAATTGTATTGTGTGTGGGGCATAAATAGGCAGGCCGACCGTATCCAGTTCTCTCTCTTCAACGGTTCTCATTGCTGATAATCGGGAGCTGGATATCGAGGCGCATGCGATCGTTCCCCTTTGTGCGTAAGTTTTCTCCGTAATCATATTGTCTTACTGTGAGCCATCTCTCTCTCTCTCTCTACTCTTTCTCTCATATTTTCCTTTAATTGTATTGTTTTGTATTTCCTGTGTAGTTTATCTGGTTAGTTGGTTTATGTTATATTGTAGTGTATCATTTGTACTGTGATTCCTTTTGCAAGTATAATAGTTATAATACATATAATAGGTTTCGGACCCTAAGCCCAGGTATCTGTGTATTCTTTATAAGGGTTAAGTATTCTCTGAGCGTCGGTGACGCTCAAGCAGCTTTGTAGTTAATCAGGTTACACCAGGTTGCACTTACACTCTGTCTCTACACTAAGGTATACTGTGTATCTCACTGTTAAAGGTATAGATATAAAGGTTTAAACATTGTAAGCGTCTGCACCGCTGGTGATCTCCTCGTGGTCCCGAGCGTACGCTACGCTATAGCGAATCATCACGTTAGTCGGCAGCCAATAGCGTGCCTGCCTGTGATCACTGGGCCGTAAGCGAACGTGACGCTTGAGCGTCTCGACTACGGTTGAGCGATCGCTACACAACTTGCGTACCCTTACGGTACTTCTTACGTAGATAGCGTACAGTGTTCTTAGACCTCTTAAGGTGTTTTATATACGATAAATATATTCAGCTTTATCAGTGTTCAAATTGAACTAAGTGTTCAAAGTGAACTATGTGTTCACAGTTCCAAGTGAACTAGGTGTTCAAAGGGAACTAGGTGTTCAAAGTGAACTAGGTGTTCAGGTGGTCTACAGCAATCGTACGGCATATAGATAACTAGTATCTATAGGCTGTGCGATTGAATCACACGTCCGTGTGTTCTACAATGCACAACGTGATACTATTGTGTCATATGCTCTGTGGAAAGGCATACACAGATGTGATTGTATAGACAAAGGGGTTTTTCTTTGATAACATCGGGAAATCTCCCTGGTGGGCTTCCACTGGAAAGGGTGAAGAATAGTAATCTAATTTCTCGGTTTTTCACCATACAAACAATTCCAGTTGAAAGATACCGAAAAGGAATTTTTTGCTGCCTCTCTCAGGAAAATATTCCAACAGAACCTCCACCGAAAGAAATTACGGTGCTGTAAGGTCTGAAAGGAGCCCTAAGTTGGTTACATCGCGATGCACTATCAACAGTGTATTGTAGTACTGGCCAGTGTGGGCGAGAGTGGGTGAAAGCGCTCTAAGAACTTTCACCGTCTACTTGCATTGAGTATTTTGGTGTTTATGGGAATTTTATTTAGTTATTAAAAAGACCCACAAATATGGGAGCCAGTTGCTCAAGTGAGAGACGTTTAGCCAGGGTTCAGGCAGGAGAATGGCGGCCCGAGAGGGTCAGCAAGGTTTATAAGAATTAGGTGTTCAAAGTGAACTAGGTGTTCAAAGTGCAATGAATGGGTACGTATGACTGCGGAAGATAGGGCATCATTCCCAAGGGTGGGCAGCTTTAAACCAGAGGTACTGCAGAATGTAGGTATTAAAATATGTCTGATAAAATCCAGAAAACAAAGGGTCAGACATACAAATTGTTTAAACCTGTGGCAGCAAGAGGGGTTGGTGAGTTTGATCCTAAGGTATTGCAGGTGGTATGTCTAACCAAAGTCATATAAGACAAGAATGGAAATATAAGAACTGTTTGAACTTGTAGCAACAATAAACAAGTAGGAAGAAAAAAAAAGAGAATGCAAGTACACAGCCATATGTGGATGTGGAAGCAGTTACGGCCAGCATACAAACTATAGAAAATAATAAAAATATGAAAAATATGACTGTAACCTATATATGTACTAATGAATGTTGAAGTTTTATTTAGGAGGAGAAGGTGGCCTGATTGTTTTCAGACATTTCTCATGCACTCAGAGGAGTATCCAACCGGTAAAAGAAGAGCAGTAGCCTGTGGGGGAAGTGGCTGAGACCAGTGGAACTGGTAAGTATGGTATCATTCGTGTACATATATAGTAAAACCCAAAAATAAAACAAAAATCAAGAAAGTAACGTCAGAAATGGAGAAAACCTGTCCGAACATTAGTATTTGCCAGTATGAAAGCGGACAGAGACAAGGTAACCCCCGGGTATTTCTTTCAGTCACCATATAATAAGTATTCATTCCTAGTAATGCCCCTAGTCAAGATGAGCTTGGTAATGTTTGTTGGACTATGTACAGACCCTTAATACGGGATGAGAAGGATTGAATGAATACTTCGGATGACCTAAAAACTTGTTAAACTTTTTTGTTGTTGTCTTTTGCAGTAATAGAAAACTCTCCATCTGGATAAGATCACTGGTAAACACTAATTCGGCAAATGGGAGGTAGCTGTCTCTGTGCTAATGGACGGGCTTAATAAGGCATTGAGGGTCAGGGTGCAGACTTCTTTGCAAAATTGGAAAGGGGTCACAGGAGCTAATCTTAAAGAGTGTGCTATTGAACATCACAAGAATAGTGCTAGGCGCAGAGAACAGATGGAGAGGTTGAGGACGGTAAGTATACAGGCACATACAGGAAAGACCCATCAGTCCAAACCCCAGATCCCTAATGGTCAATAATATGTTACACTTGTAGGAAGGAAGGGCATTTTGCCAGAGATTGTAGGAGTAGTAGGACACATAGTCAATATAGACCCCCTAGACAGAAAAAACAAGCGACATTATTAAACACATAGACGGGACCAAGGGACATATAGTAAGGAATCATAAGCCATATAGAAAACACAGATTTGGCTAATGGGAAGAACAAAATAAATGCAACATTACCCTTTGACAAAACTTGCTGGGGTTAAGATGGGGCCTCTAAACTTTTGCTTCTTTTATCCTAGCAGAAATGGCCCCTGATTAACTTAACAGGAGATTTGTTAGATATGATATACATATAATGTGCTCCCGCTCAGGAAGTACAAAGTATGTTAGACACCCACGAAGACTAATGTTGCATTTTACGGTTCTAGATGCATGAACTTAGGATGGACAGGACACTGGATTGATGGCTGGGATAGTCCCAATAGCGATACGATAAACACAGAATTTTTTTAAGGGGAGTAGACAGTAGAGAATCACTTCCCCGTAGTGCCAATCCAGTTGTCAAATTTTTATAAAATCTTCTCCACCTCTACAAACTCACCTGTCACCAACCTCTATTCTGTTTCTCCACAGTTTCCTCTTCATCTTTTGCGTTCACACAGGGTGGTACAATACATGGACCCAATTACAGTTCAAACTCCACATGCCTAGGTCCTTCAGAGTTCTGCCCTAACCCAGTATATCCCAACAGCATGATAACACCAGTATTACTGCAGTGTGCCTTGTCATGCACAAAGGGTGGAGGAAGGATGAGAATACTGGTGAAGGGAAATTTTGTATAGACACTGATATGCCTGTTGGTGAATGGCAAACCTGACATTTTCTTTATCATTTTCTTCTTCTTTCTCTCCTCTAAAGAGGTTTCTTTTTTCTTTTTCTTTTTTTTTTTGAGTTATGCTCATGGTACTCTACATTGCAAACACACAATGACTTCGTACAGTTAACACCCTTTAGGAATTATTGTTATGTATTGGTGTGCACTGTTGTTTTTTTCAAACTGGGTAGAGGCATTTCCTGCCGCCACGGATGCTGCTGTGTTTACCGCAAAGAAAAATTGCGCAGAAATTTGTGTGTAGATAATGGTACCCCTAGAAGTAGGAGCAAAGCTTGAAATTGGACTATTGTGATCATAGATTCTGCCACTAGTATTATGTATCATCGGAACCACTCCCAGATCTTCACTTAACGAATCACCCTCTTCGAAATTTGTTTTTGATTTTGTTTTGGTATTTGTGTCTTTTTGTTTTTTTTTGGAAGACAACCTCATATCATGATTTATCCACACAATGATCAGAAATACACCCATGAGGTGATAGTACAGTACTTTATCAAGATGAGCCAGCATTTGAGAACTTGACAAAAGAACTTGAAACTGTTGATTGCTGGTATGCCAAATAATAACTGTCTTGATTGTGAACCTAGAGACTGTGTGATTGTTCTTACGCTCAGGTTGCCTAATAGACAGGTGGGAAGGACCGTACCAAGTTTTGTTCACAGCACTATCCCAGTGAAAGTAGCCGAGAGAGAGACTTGGGTCCACGATTCCCAATTGCAGGAAAGTCGGTAGTCCGGAAGGAACTCGTAAATGGAGTGAGATCGCAAAAGTATCACCAGAGACTCTGTTCCGTGAAGACTGAGAGGAGGCACTGTTGAACACTACCTGAGCATACTAAAGGATTGCAGAAAGACCAGTCATTGTAATTGATTTGTTATTAACAAGAGTTGTTTTGTTCTATTTCTCTTTTCTCTCTTTCCCGCTGACAAACATTTTTTTTTCAGGACATTCTATTTTTGCAAGGTTTTTTTTATAAGGAGTCAAGTGTGGGACTGGAACTGGTTCTGGAGGAAGGAGTGATTTCCTTATAGGATCCCAGGATTAGCCGATCAGTTTGTTAAAGCCAGAGAAAAATCAAAGGTCTAGTAGTTAGAGATCGGAGGTAATCAGGAACAATCAGACAATGGCTATTCACACATTGCAGATAAAGAGCTCATTAATATATGTGGAAGAAAGGTTTATGAGTGGCTCTCCCCGAACTCCGAAGGTTTATGTTATTTAGGACTCTACTTATAACCCTTGTTCAATTATTAAACAGACCTAGCATACGTTCCAGAAATGGAAACAATGTTCAGAAAAGGATAGGAATATGTAGATCACGCAAATTTTATATGTCACTTTCACGATTTGTTTGTGTCTTCCTCATCTACCCAGCAGATCCTCAATCGAATCCAAACATCAGTGTACAAAGACGTAGGTACATGTATGTGTGAAATGTTCGTCGCAAATCAGACATTATAGGCCAAAGCACTGTCCCAGCATACTCTATAGGTTGAATGTTGTCCCACACCCAACCAGTGGTCCCGTGACCGTTGAGTGCATATAGAGGATGTCTCGTCCTCCTCCCTGTTTTCCCCAAATATAGTCAAGTGTCTGATTTGCGAAATGAATACATACTTGTGTCTAGGTCACCGATTATTGTCTGAAATATTTTTTTTTCTTATGTTAATAATTGATGGCAGTTATGGTTTACTGCCAAAGGGTGGACTGTTGAAGTCAAAAATATTACATAGAAGAACATACAGACTCCACACATATAAGTCGCTATGCTTGCAAATACGCGCAGCGAGCACAGCAATATATGGTAACACACGCATTTACATGGACATGCCACCGAGATGGATTCGACACTTATTTCATATGGCACATAATTATAATAATATCAAGCACCAGATATCATAATGATTTAAAATTATATAATGGAGTAATGTCATGTATGTGTATTATTAGAACGAAGCAAGATAGACCTGTCATATTTGGTATTAAAGCAACCAGATTAATGTGTAGATTCATTTGATACTTGTTATTAAGTTGTAGGACATTGCAACAAATAGTTATGATTAAATGTATGAAAGCTAAAATCACTCTTATTAGGACAATAGACATTTCCAAACAGGTGGTGGACAGGAAACTCAGGCCAGCCCCTTTTGATGTCTTCAAGGCTGAACCTGTTTAGCATACGAACAGACCAGTGACTTATCATGAATGAGAAAGTTCCCTCCCTTAGACTAGATGTGTGCACTCCCCCAAACTAGATAACACATTACAGAGACACACAGGAGTTAGTTGCTGTTTTGTCCCAGACGATGATGGAGGTGCGGCCAGACCAGTTCCAGTATTTGTTTACAGAGAGAGAGTAATATGGAGGGAAGACTTTTATATGAGAAAGATATGGTGATGTATTTGCTGTCCTGTAACTGTATGTATTAACTGCTTACTGTATGAATTGTAACCATGTAACTATATGTATACTGTACATTCTGATATATTGAATACATATCCTTTTAATAACAAATATATACATCAATGAGCTTTGGAACTCAGATAATGTGTGGGTGTATTGTTTTCTCTTATGGGATGCAGTGTTTTGCGATGTATAGAGCACATTCATGGCACATGGTAATAAGATGTGCAGGCGTCTACAATAATAAGAATTTACTCACCGGTAATTCTATTTCTCGTAGTCCGTAGTGGATGCTGGATACTCCGTAAGGACCATGGGGTATAGACGGGCTCCGCGGGAGACAGGGCACTCTTAAAAGAAAGATTAGGTACTATATCTGGTGTGCACTGGCTCCTCCCTCTATGCCCCTCCTCCAGACCTCAGTTAGGGAAACTGTGCCCGGAAGAGCTCACATTACTAGGAAAGGATTTTGAATCCAGGGTAAGACTCATACCAACCACACCAATCACACCGTACAACTCGTGATAACTATACCCAGTTAACAGTATGAACAATAACTGAGCCTCTCTCAACAGATGGCTCATACAATAACCCTTTAGTTAAGCAATAACTATATACATGTATATACATGCACTTGGGACGGGCTCCCAGCATCCACTACGGACTACGAGAAATAGAATTACCGGTGAGTAAATTCTTATTTTCTCTGACGTCCTAGTGGATGCTGGGTACTCCGTAAGGACCATGGGGATTATACCAAAGCTCCCAAACGGGCGGGAGAGTGCGGATGACTCTGCAGCACCGAATGAGCAAACTCAAGGTCCTCCTCAGCCAGGGTATCAAACTTGTAGAATTTTGCAAAAATGTTTGAACCCGACCAAGTAGCAGCTCGGCAAAGTTGTAAAGCCGAGACCCCTCGGGCAGCCGCCCAAGAAGAGCCCACCTTCCTCGTGGAATGGGCTTTTACTAATTTAGGATGCGGCAGTCCAGCCGCAGAATGTGCAAGCTGAATCGTGCTACAGATCCAGCGAGCAATAGTCTGCTTTGAAGCAGGAGCACCCAGCTTGTTGGGTGCATGCAGGATAAATAGCGAGTCAGTTTTTCTGACTCTAGCCGTCCCGGAAACATAAAGTTTCAGGGCCCGGACTACGTCCAGCAACTTGGAATCCTCCAAGTCCCTAGTAGCCGCAGGCACCACAATAGGTTGGTTCAAATGAAACGATGATACCACCTTAGGGAGAAATTGGGGACGAGTCCTCCATTCTGCCCTTTCCATATGGAAGATCAGATATGGGCTTTTACATGACAAAGCCGCCAATTCTGACACACGCCTAGTCCAAGCTAAGGCCAAAAGCATGAACACTTTCCACGTGAGATATTTTAGCTCCACGGTCTTAAGTGGCTCAAACCAGTGGGATTTTAGGAATCCAACACACGTTAAGATCCCAAGGTGCCACTGGAGGCACAAAAGGGGCTGAATATGCAGCACCCCTGTAACAACGTCCGAACTTCAGGCAGTGAAGCCAGTTCTTTTTGAGAGAAAAAGGGATAGGGACAAAATCTTGGCCTTTATGGATCCTAATTTTAGGCCCATAGTCACTCCTGACTGTAGAAAGTGCAGGAATCGACCCCCCTGGAATTCCTCTGTAGGGCCTTCCCGGCCACACACCAAGCAACCTATTTTCACCATATACAGTGAAAAAGTCTTGCTGTCCGGAATACCCTTTTCCGCTAGGATCCAGCGTTCAACCGCCATGCCGTCCAACGCAGCCGCGGTAAGTCTTGGATCAGACAGGGTCCCTGTTGCAACATGTCCGGACTGAGAGGCAGAGGCCATGGGTCCTCTGAGAGCATTTCTTGCATTTCCGGGTACCGAGTCCTTCTTGGCCAATCCGGAGCAAAGAATATTGTTCACACTCCTCCGTTTATTACAATTCTCAGCCCTTGGGTCTGAGAGGAAGAGGAGGGAATATATAAACCGACTGGAACACCCACGGTGTTACTAGTGCGACCACAGCTATCGCCTAAGTGTCCCTTGACCCAGCGTAAAACCTTTTTTATCTTTTTATTGAGGTGGGACACCATATAGTCCACCTGAGGCAGTTTCCATCAATTTGCAAAACTGCGTGAAGACTTCCTGATGAAGTCACCACCTTCCCGGGTGGAGGTCGTGTCCACTCCCGGAATGAACTCTGCTGACAGTGCGCTTACTTGATTCTCCGCCCAGCGAAGAATTCTGGTGGCTTCTACCCTCGCCACCCTGCTCCTTGTGCCGCCCTGGCGGTTTACATGAGCCCCTGCGGTCTGACTGGATCAGAACCGGTTGGTCGCGAAGCAGGAACTCCGCTTGACTTAGGGCGTTGTATATGGCCCTTAGTTCCAGGATATTGATGTGAAGGCAAGTCTGTTGGCTTGACCACAAACCTTGGAATTTTCTTCCCTGTGTAACTGCCCCCCACCCTCGGAGGCTTGCATCCGTGGTCACCAGGACCCAGTCCTGAATGCCGAATCTGCGGCCCTCGAGAAGGTGAGCACTCCGCAGCCACCACAGGAGAGACACCCTGGCCCTGGGGGATAGGGTGATTAACCGATGCATCTGAAGATGTGATCCAGACCACTTGTCCAGTAAGTTCCATTGTCCTTGCATAGAACCAGCCGAAGGGGATGGCCTCGTATGATGCCATCATCCTTCCCAGGACTCGAGTGCAGTGATGCACTGACACCTGTTTTGGTTTTCAATGGATTCCTGACCAGTGTCATGAGCTCCTGAGCTCTCTCTATCGGGAGATAAACCCTCTTCTGGTCTGTGTCTAGGATCATGCCTAGGCGAGGCAGATGAGCTGTAGGAACCAACTGCGACACTCGGAATATATAGAATCCAGTCGTGTTGCCGTTTCACTTCCAGAGAAGGTGATACGCTGTCCAGCAACTGCTCTCTTGATCTCGCTTTTATGAGGAGATCATCCAAATATGTGATAATAGTGACACCTTGCTTCCGCAGGAGCACCATCATATCCGCCATTACCTTGGTGAAATTGGTAATGACAATCCCGTACCGCAATTCTGAGGTACGCCTGATGAGGTGGATAAATGGGGACAGAAGGTATGCATCCCTTATGTCCCGATTCATTTCAGGCTTGCAATGACCGCTCTTAGCGATTCCATCTTGAACCTGAACCTTTTCAGGTATATGTTCAGGGATTTTAATACAATATGGGTCTAACCGAACCGTCTGGTTTCGGGATTAACATGGTCGAATAATAACACCCTCTTGTTGAAGGAGGGTACCCTTGACCACCACCTGTTGAAGATACAATTTACGAATTGCAGTTAACACTGGCTCCCTCTCTTGGGGGGGAAGCCCGCCGGGTCCTCGTGAGGGGGCATCTTCTCACAGTCCAGCCTGTATCCCTGCGATACAATTTCTATTGCCCAGGGATCTAACAGGGAGTGAACCCACATGTGGCTGAACTTACGAAGGCGTGTCCCCACCGGGCCTAGCTCCGCCTGTGGAGCCCCAGCGACATGCGGTGGATTTTTGTAGAGGCCGGGGTGGACTTCTGTTCCTGGGGACTAGCTGTGTTGTACAGCTTCTTTCCTCTGCCCCCGGCTCTGACAAGAAAGGACGCACCTCAGACTTTCTTGTTTCTTTATTCGAAAAGCTGCATTTAATAATGTCGTGCTTTCCTAGGCTGTGCAGGAATATAAGGCAAAATATCAGAATTACCAGCTATAGCTGTGGAGACCAGGCCCGAGAACCTTTCTCCACACAATCCTCAGCCTTCCATATGCCTCTTAAGTCGGCATCCTCTGTCCAATGTATATTCTACAGGACACGTCAAGCAGAAATCGACATAGCTTTTGTCTCTAGGACCCAGTATACTCATGTCCCTTTGGGCATTCTTTATAATTATATATCTATCACTTAAGACAGCATCTTAAAATATTTATATGCATACTAGGGTCTCAATCTCTGCTGATAAGGTACCTGTCCACGCTGCCACATCGCTATAAACCCATGCCGACACAATCGCCGGTCTGGGTAGTATACTAGAATGTGCACACTATCTGCAGGATCCCTGAGAATAGCTAGTACAAACAGGACACCCAAGGGGAAGATTCTCAACACATCCTGGCCCTAGTGGGGAAAGGATACAGCCTGAGAATTCTCTTGTGGGAAGCTGCCGTCTCTTGTCTGGAGATTCCCGCTCTTTTTCCTCATGGGAGGAGGGAAATTTACCTCAGCATTCTTCCCCTTAACATGTGTACTCTCGTGTCAGGGACAGATGAGTCATCAGTGATATGCAAATCATCTTTTATTCCAATAATCATATATTGAATATCTTTTAGCCCTCTTGGCTGTAACTTTGCATTATTGTAGTCGACAGTGGAGTTAAACTCCGTGTCGATACTTTGTTATTTTGGATAGTGAACATAGAGAGACTCTGAAGGACTCTGTGACATAGGGACAGACCAGGGTAGATTTCCTTTCTGTTCCCTAACCTTTTGTGCAATAATTTTACCTCAGCACTTACACATATCCAAACAGGTGTCGGCGTTGTCGACGGAGACACCCTCCCACACACATATCCGCTCTATCACCTCCTTAGAGGAGCCTTTTACCTCAGACATGCCGACACACGTGTACCGACACACCACACACACAGGGGATGCTCTATTTGAAGACGGTTCCCCCACCAGGCCCTTTGAAGAGACAAAGAGAGAGTATGCCAGCACACCACAACGCTATATAATACAGGGATGTACACTATACTGAGTGATTTTTCCCCTATAGCAGCTTATATACACAGTTTTGCGCCTAAATTTATGTGCCCCCCCTCTCTTTTTTACCCTTTGTGTACCAGGATACTTCAGGGGAGAGCCTGGGGAGCTTCCTTCCAGCTGAGCTGTGAAGAGAAAATGGCGTCGGTGTGCTGAGGAAGAAGGCCCGGCCCCCTCAGCGGCGGGCTTCTGTCCTTTTATGTACTTTAATGGCGGGGGTTAATGCACATATACAGTTTATCAGTCTGTATTATGTGCTTTTCGCCAAGTAAGGTAATCTAATTGCTGCCCAGGGCGCCCCCCCCCCCCCAGCGCCCTGCACCCATCAGTGACCGGAGTGTGTGGTGTGCTAAGGGAGCAATGGCGCACAGCTGCAGTGCTGTGCGCTACCTTAATGAAGACCGGAGTCTTCAGCCGCCGATTTTCAACTTCTCTTCGTTCTTCTGGCTCTGCAAGGGGGACGGCGGCGCGGCTCCGGGACCGGACGACCGAGGACTGGTCCTGTGTTCGATCCCTCTGGAGCTAATGGTGTCCAGTAGCCTTAGAAGCCCAAGCTAGCTGCAAGCAGGTAGGTTCGCTTCTCTCCCCTCGTAGCAGTGAGTCTGTTGCCAGCAGATCTCACTGAAAATAAAAAACCTAACAAATACTTTCTTTTCTAGGAAGCTCAGGAGAGCCCCTAGGGTGCATCCAGCTCTGGCCGGGCACAGATACTAACTGAGGTCTGGAGGAGGGGCATAGAGGGAGGAGCCAGTGCACACCAGATATAGTACCTACTCTTTCTTTTAAGAGTGCCCAGTCTCCTGCGGAGCCCGTCTATACCCCATGGTCCTTACGGAGTACCCAGCATCCACTAGGACATCAGAGAAATATATTAGAGCAGGCATTTTAAATATTTGTTAGAAAGCAATTTGGTATTTACAGTAGATTGGTCAGTCATGTCAGGGAGCATGGAGTCCCTAGGGTTCTGGTTGTCCACTTGGGTGGCAACGATCTGGGGAAGAGGACGTCTTTAGAGCTGAGATGGTCCATGATGGAAGATCTGTCCAGTGTTGCCGCAGCTTGGCCTAGCTGTGTTTTGGTGTTCTCCATGATGGTGCCAAGGTTGCATTGGCGAGGAGTGGCGGACGGTCGCCCTATTGATGAGGCAAGGCAAAAGGTGAACGCAGCGGTGGCGAAGTGGGTATTGGCCCACGGAGGGAAAGTGGTTCGCCACCCTAGGATTCGGTTCCGTGAAAGTCACCTTTTTCTGCCTGATGGTGTGCATTTGTCCAAGGAAGGGATGATGTTTTTCCTGGAGGATCTGTTTCAGGTGTTGCAGGAGTTAGGTTGAGGGTATGGTGGCGGTGCGAAGACTCTGTGGAAGAGTCTTTCGCTGTTGGCGGAAAAGAACGGCAGGTTCTAGTTTGACTTGTTAGTAACAGTTTTTACAGTATTGGTGTGGTTTAGGTGCACTCTCCTCCATTGACTTTTAAGGCCGCTAGATCACCCAACAGGGGGCAGCGTCAACACCCATCAGGGTGGGTAGTCAGCTTGGAGGTCTGAGTTGGTCACCTATTACCTATGTATGGTTTTTGTGGTAGATTAGGATTATTTGAGTTTTAATGTTTCTGAGGTTATCTTCAGTGGGTTGTAGCCGTTCTTTTTTCTGCTACCATATTTCGGTTGATATCACATGCTAATTTAATATTAATATTAAATACAATACTAATTTAATATTTCCTTTACAGGTTTTTCTAGTGGTTAGGATACAAAAAATAGCTAACAATTTTCTGCCAAATTCCAGTCTCCGTGTCATTATTTCTTAGTATTAAGGGTATAGAATGTTTTACTGTTAGAATGTAGGTCCACACATTAGCATTAGGAGGTTTAGGAGAATGAAATGACAGACATGGGAATGGAGAGAGTTAAACCTCCTGTGATACGTGTGGACCAAATTGTTATGAAAGGTTACAGCCAATGGTAGATAGGAAGGGATCAGTATATATAGGGATGTATAGGTCATCTAGGAGTCTCTTTTAGTTTGCCTTCCAGTCCTCCCACCCCAATTTGTAGATTGTTTGGCACGGAGTGTTTTGGCTTTAGGTTGTTAGTTGTGGTTTCTCGTTGGCTATTTGTTGGTGGAAAAGAACAGCTGGTTCTAGTTTGACTTGTTAGTCACAGTTTTTACAGTATTAGTGTGGTTTAGGTGCACTCACCTCCATTGACTTTTAAGGCCGCTAGATCACCCAACAGGGGGCAGCGTTATCACCCATCAGAGTGGGTAGTCAGCGTGGAGGTCTGAGTTGGGCACATATTACCTATGTATGGTTTTTGTGGTAGATTAGGATTGTTTGAGTTTTAATGTTTCTGAGGTTATCTTCTGTGGGTTGTAGCCGTTCTTTTTTCTGCCACCATATTTCGGTTGACATTACATGCTAATTTAATATTTCCTTTTACAGGTTTTTCTAGTGGTTAGGGTACAATAAATAGCTAACAATTTTCTGCCAAATTCAAGTCTCTGTGTCATTATTTCTTAGTATTTAGAGTATAGAATGTTTTACTGTTAGAATGGAGGTCCACACATTAGCATTAGGAGGTTTAAACATTTCTCATAACCACCTTTAAAATATGGAGTGTGATACCCCAAAATAATAGCTGTTTTTATATATGAAACATTCTAAATGGAATGTTATGCTTGGAGTCACTGTTATTCCATGCAGAAAAACAACAAGAGATTTTAATCAGATGTCAGCAATATAATGAGGTCCTGACCATTGACCATACAAGCCATAATGCACACGTAATGCTCACTTCAAAGAGGTGAAGAATGTTTTGCATGCACATATTTCATGTTTGACTAACACAGTGACAACAATCCATCTCTACAGCCTGGGAGAATTTATGCAAGTGGAGAGAAGGATAGGTGCATGCAGATAAATGTTTGTGGTCACACAGACCTCACTTGACTGATGGGGTGAAATCAATGTTGTGGTTAAAGCGACCTTACTATTCTGTAGCTTTGACCTCATTGAGCAATAAAACTTTAGCCTTTTCTTGAAAGTAATTGTAAAAACTCCTCTATCATTTTATAACACAATTGCAGACTTTGAAATTATCTATAATATATTAACTCCAAACCTGTTTTATATTTTATTATGCTTTGGCTGAACGGTAGCTATTATTTTAAGTTTGCTAACATCCTCTTTTTTATAATACAGTATACAGTAGTTTGTTTTTTTTCTTTCTTTTTTTATGTGGTATTAAATGTAAGACAGAAAGAGAATGCAGGAATAAATGTTTTTCTCTAGCATTTAATAAATCATATATCCTATGTACTGTACCTTTTAGTATTTCTTAGATACTGTAGTCTAGAAGCCCATGAAGTGAATGTTTGTTTACAGCAGCCTCTAATCAGGAGGATGCAGTTAAAATGTCGGCTGTCGGGTTCCTAGCGTTCAGGATGCCGACACTGAAAGCACGACAGCCGACAATGCCACCAGCCTGAATCCTCGTGCACTCGGACTATTCCCACTCGTGGGTGTCCACGACACCCATAGAGTGGGAATAGATCCTGTGGCGATCGCAGCAAGCCACCGAGCCCGCAAGGGGACTCTTAGCGCTTGCCCCGCTGCCGGTATTCTGGTGGGCGGGATGCCGCTGTCGGGATATTGACAGCCGGTATACCGTCCGCTGGGATAACATTTGTAATCCCTAATCAGGTAGTCACAGAACTGGAAAAGGCTTTCAGTACATTTTTCCTTTCATGGTATGTCGCTGTTAGCATAGAAGCACTGATAATTATTTTTACTATTTTAACAAGCATCTAAGTGTCATAAACAGCTTCTTCTAATCACTGAAATCAATGGAGTCATTACTTTCTACGGGCAAACTACTCTCTTCCATATAAATGGGAAAAAAACTACCACTGAAGTCAATGGCCCAATTGTCAATGTAGCCAGAAAATGATGTTTCAGTTTTTTATTATTTTTCTTAATTTATATAATTCGATCAATGTGTTTTGCCAATGTACTGTACTAATTGTATTTGTCCAGTGATTTTTATATTTAATTTTTTTAAATTACCATATAGTATCTTTATAGTATTACTCTTGTGCTGTATCTCACTTTGCTTACGTTAACATTGGGGGTCATTCCGAGTTGATCGCAGCCAGCAACTTTTTGCTGCTGGTGCGATCAACTAGTCCACGCCTATGGGGGTGTGTATTTTAGCTTAGCAGGGCTGCGAACACTTGTGTAGCCCTGCTAAGCTAAAAACGTTTTGTGTAAAAGAAGACTAGCCCTAGCCCTACTTACCCTGTTCGACGGCTCCAGCGATGCAGGTCCTGGCTTTGACGTCAGATATCCGCCCTCCGTTCTTCTGACCACGCCTGCATTTTCTCCACCACTCCCCGAAAACGTCCGCCAACGGTCTGGTGACGCCCAGGAACACCTTCTTTCTTTCAATCTTCTTGCGGCCGCCGCTGCGACCGCTTTCTTCGTAATTTGCATCGTAACCCGGCGACCACTGACGCTGGGCAATGACGTGCGTGCGCAGTGCGCATTCCGGACCCGTTCGCACCGCAGCAACAAACCGCTGCGTGCGAACGGGTCGGAATGACCCCCTTTATTTTACAACATCATTGGGTGACTGGAACATTGGTTGGATTGGCTTGGGGGTGTCCCACGCGCTAGACTTGAACCCTTATAATGTTAGGGACTTACCTAATGATGAGGTTACCTGGACGTAGTGGGTAAGCTCATAACCTTGGCCAAGATTATGCAAAAAAACTATTTAAATGCAAAATGTATTACAATTGTACTATTTGTGTGCCAGGGGGAGCCATGAGCCCCTCAGTCAGTGCCAGATTCAACTCTCAGTGCCACTGTTCCCCACTTCTCAGTGCTACTGCATCCTGCTAGCTGTATTGCTGCTGCAGTGCCGACTGGAGCATCATTTGAGCACTGTGAGCATGCACCCTGCAGCCTGTACAGCTGGCAAGAGCATACTGAGGATCCAATGTCATGATATCATGCGCTCAGGGGGCATTGCCAGCACAGGGCTCACTGCCTCCTGTTACAGCACTGAAGGGGGAGATGTATCAAGCCATGGAGAGACTGTGATGGATAAATGACAGACGCTAATTGGTTCCAGTTGGCAACTTTCCCATTTTATCTCTCTCTAAGACTTGATACATCTCCCCCACAGTAAGCACTCTCCTTCGTACTGATCGCTGGGCCAGGCTCTTAGATTGAGGTGTGCAAGTGGTGACGTTGCCCAGGGTGCAGGGCCCTGCAGGAAGCAACGCTAATGATGGTGGAATCTGTTGAGTTGGCGTGGTCAGCCAAGGGGGGTGAGGGATACTGCTTCCTCATATATCCTGTATCCTCATTTTATTACACCAGAATACAGTATGCACCATATTTTACCCGCCTTGTAATTGCCACAGTACTTCCCTTTTTTTCTATTTAATACTGTACATTTCAAAACGAATTCTACATTACATTTATCCTTTTCAATGTAATCTAACACTTGACTCATTTTCCCCTCTCCGGCTCCTACTGATCCTTAGCTTTTCTGCAGCCCTCTCTTCCCACAACAACCATATGGACCCTAGGCTGTCGCCGTCACAGTGAAGAGACATACAGTCAGACTGAAATAGACAGTAAAATACGTTGGTGTTTCCCTCAATTACAAGATATCAGAACAAAAGGACAACTAGAACAACAAAGGGAATGCAAAATAAAGCTTCTTAATAGGGCACTGAGCCACTATAACAGCTTTAATGCAATTTACAGTAATGTAAATTCTGCTGTCGACTAGCTGGGGCCAATTAGTACTAAGCTGCGGGAGGATGGATGGTTAGGGTTAGGCTGTGGGGGAGGTCAATTAGAATAGAGAGGGACAAGATTCTAGGGATCATTCATCTAGTACAGTCTATAAAATGATAGCTAGAATCTGATTGGTCCTTGGTTTAACCCACTTGAATTTAAACTCAACCCAGATAAAAGTGGCTCCTGATAACCCCGAAGGTTTGAGCACCTTTACAGCACTGTGTTTGAAAAGAGGCTGCTTGTGGGGGAGACGATGCGGACCTTATTCACCAGCACCCGGGCTGGCTGCAGCTTCTCGATTCCTTCAGTGGGAAGCTCTGGTTCCCAGGATCACTCCTTCCTTCACACCCTCCTGAGCATACATCATATGGCTCGGTGTCCCCTCCGTCACTGACCTGCGGTAGACGCCAGAACCCAATATAATTCCGGTCTCATGGCTGGCGCTGACACTACACTACTCTGATTGGTTGCTGATTGGTTGCGCGCGATCTTCCCATTTTTTTATACTGGCTGAGGTAATCTGGTGCTTAAAATGGAGAAAAAAAAAATATTTTACTGCTTTTTTCCAGTGTGGGTACTGTGTACAGTGTACTGAGACGCAGCTGTGTACTGTGTCTGGACATTTATGGCACATGGGGATGAGAGCCAGGCAGCAGGGCTAAGGGGGTAGCACAGGGGGTGTGGGTAAGGAAACAGCACATCGGTGAGGTGGCAGGTACATAGGATGAGGGTAAGGGGGCGTCAAACAGGGTGTGGGTAAGGAAGCAGCACAGAGGTGCGTGGCAGGCACAAAGGGTTGAGGGGGACAGATTAGACTGCCATTTTGGTGTGCTTTGTTGCACGGCACGCCACTGGAGTCTGGACACCCTGCCCACCCAATGACGCTGCCTCTGGTGGCTACTCCCCACGCCTGCCCCTTCCTAATTCTATTGACCCAGCGGCAGCAGCTACTTCCTCTACCCAGTCTCACACTCCCCTCCCACCCCTGGATGGCCTGGAGCAGAGATGGAGACGAACCAGTGTGGGACGCTGGGAGCACATTCATTAAGGATGGCAGGATATTTTGCAGTGGACACTCCACCAGGTACAGTACACTGATGTGGCCGATGGCGCTCCCTCAGACGGATGCCCAGGGCAAGCAGCCTGCTCGCCCCGTCCTAGATACGCCTCTGCCTATGACTTATACAGCATAGCGCAGTACCAGCAGAACTTCCAGAGAGTTCACTTCAAATTGAAAAGTAAAGTTGTACTGATTCCAATGGAAAGTGATGAGGCCAATATGAAATGATCCAAGTAAGAGGCAGAGCAATCAGATTCAGTTCTAATGAGAAATTACTATACATTAAATGCACAGATAAATGTCATGCATTAAATGCACAGATAAAGGATGTCACGTATAAAATAGTCAGCCCACATAACTAATTATAAAAAAAAGTGGTAAAATAGGTGACCCCTGAATAAAAGGGTACATTTACCCAAAATGAGAAGAGGCTGGGATTGGGGTTGGGGGTACCTACCTGTACTCAGATCAATGGTGCACTCACTGGCAGACTGGTGACAGTACCTGTTGGAGAAGTCCAGATGCCCAGCTGGCACTGGGAGGAGATGGATGTGGCTACCCTGAAAAGAACAGTTTCTCTTGTCACATACTGATAGAAGGGTGTGAAGTGAGTGCTGGCGGGACCAGCAATATGCAGTCGAAAGATGGGGAACTGAGACCTGGGAGGGGACAGTGGCTCTAGTACCAGGGCCGGTTCTTGCCCTTGTGGCGCCCCGGGCAAAACGATAGAGGCGTGGCTTCATACGGGGCATGGTCAGTTACGCCCCCATTTGTGCCCCCTGTAGTGACGCTGAAAGAGAAAAAAAAATGTATACTTACTATCCCTGCTCCTGATTCCAGACCGCTGCAGACCTCCACCGGCGCCGCTCCTCTCCTCGGATCAGCATAGACACTAGAGGTCAATTATGACCCCTAGCGTCTGTGCCACAATGCTGTGCGGTGTGTGATGACCGCACGGCAAAGGTCCCCTCCACGAAGGGAAACTAGACGCGTATCGTCTGGTTCCCTTCACAGCGGGGGGCACAGTAGTGGATCTTGCCATGGTGCGGCGCCCTCAGGATGGCGCCGGCGCCCCCCGGAAAGCGGCACCCCAGGCAAAAGTCCTGCTTGCCCGTGGCAAGATCCGCTACTGTCTAGAACTACAAGTGCCAGCATGATCATCCAGGTCAGGCTGGCATTTGTAGTTTCACAGGAGCTGGCAGCTGTAGGGAGCAGAGATTGAGGGTGGGAGAGAATGAGACAATGGGGGAGCAGGAAAGGTGCTGGGAGAGCAGGCACAGCCAGACTGATGGGAAGGAAAAAGTGAAACTGAAACACAGGGGGAAGGGAGAGAGGAGGGGAGAGCTGCTGGTGCTGGAGGCAGAGGGGGGAGAGGTGTCATAGTGATTGGTCGCCAGGAATACCGCAGTGCCCGGGGCTGCAGCATCTGTAAGTGGGTGTGGCTTTGACTATGTTATGGTTTGTGTCGTCGTCGTCCCCCCCCCTGCTGGATCCGCCACTGGTTACAGACAGAGGAACACATGGATAGAGTTAGTGGCATACATGGGTATGGACAGAGGCACACATGGGTAATGACAATGGCATACATGGGTATGGGCAGAGGCACACATGGGTATGGACAGAAGCACACATGGTATGGGCAGAGTCACACATGGGTATGGACAGAAGCACACATGATGGACAGAGGCACACATGGGTATGGGTAGAGGCACACATGGGTAATGACAATGGCATACATGGGTATGGGCAGAGACACACATGGCCAGGAACAGAGGCACACATGGATAAAGGGAAAGGCACACATGGTTAGGGTTTAGTGGCACACATAAGAAGTGGCGGATTTTACGGCAGATTTTTATGGTTTGTGTCGTGTCCCCCCCCCCCCCCCTGCTGGATCCGCCACTGGTTACAGACAGAGGAACACATGGATAGAGTTAGTGGCACACATGGGTATGGACAGAGGCACACATGGGTAATGACAATGGCATACATGGGTATGGGCAGAGGCACACATGGGTAATGACAATGGCATACATGGGTATGGGCAGAAGCACACATGGGTAATGACAATGGCATACATGGGTATGGGCAGAGGCACACATGGGTATGGACAGAGGCACACATGGTATGGACAGAGGCACACATGGTATGGACAGAGGCACACATGGGTATGGGCAGAGGCACACATAGGTATGGACAGAAGCACACATGGTGGACAGAGGCACATATGGGTATGGGCAGAGGCACACATGGGTAATGACAATGGCATACATGGGTTTGGGTAGAGGCACACATGGGTAATGTCAATGGCATACAAGGGTATTGGCAGAGGCACACATGGGTAATGACAATGACATACATGGGTATGGGCAGAGGCACACATGGGTAATGACAATGGCACACATGGGTATGGGCAGAGGCACACATGGGTATGGACAGAAGCACACATGTTATGGACAGAGGCACACATAGGTATGGGCAGAGGAACACATGGATATGGACAGAAGCACACATGGTGGACAGAGGCACACATGGGTAATGACAATGGCATACATGGGTTTGGGTAGAGGCACACATGGGTAATGACAATGGCATACATGGGTATGGGCAGAGGCACACATGGGTAATGACAATGGCATACATGGGCTTGGGCAGAGGCACACATGGGTATGGACAGAAGCACACATGGTATGGACAGAGGCACACATGGGTATGGGCAGAGGCACACATGGGTATGGACAGAAGCACACATGGTGGACAGAGGCACACATGGGTATGGGTAGAGGCACACATGGGTAATGACAATGGCATACATGGGTATGGGCAGAGACACACATGGCCAGGAACAGAGGCACACATGGATAAAGGGAAAGGCACACATGGTTAGGGTTTAGTGGCACACATAAGAAGTGGCGTATTTTACGGGGGGGGGGGTGATTCAAAGGTACAATCCGCCACTTCAGTGAGATCAGCTGAGCCAGTTGCAGTCTGTATGACTGCCCTGGCTCAGCGGCTACACTGTGACTGAAGTCTTACTTGCCAGTCATCCACATGACAGGAAGTACTATTGGGAGGTGTTTCCTCCCTCCAGGACTGCCAGACCAGGCTGCGATTAGCAGAGAGCAGGCATCGTGTAGGATGCCACTCCCTGCCTGGTCGTCAGCCCAATGTGGAACCTATGGGTTGCAGCTGATGCAGTCCATAAAAGTCATAGGGGGTTGCGCATGTGCACTAAGGCTGCTGCTTGTGCATATGCTCCAGGAACCGATGTCTATCAGCTCCATTGCGCATGCGCCAGGACCCGGTACATTGGATAGGCTTTCCTCACCAGCATGGATAGAGGCAACCCCCCTACCTAAAAAAGGTAGGAGTTGCCATTGCACATAAGTATGGGATAAGGCACACATGGGCACAGACAGAGGCACACATGGATAGGGGAAGAGGCACACATGGGTAAAGACTGAGGCACACATAGGCGGGTCATAGGCACAAATGTGAAGGGGCAGATAGAGACAAGTACACATACAATATTGGTGATAAAGTGGGAAAACAAAGGAGGGGGAAGAGAGAGAGAAAGTGGGTGACAGTTACAGGCAGGGATGGACTGGGGCCACAATTTGGCGCTGGCAATAGCGAATGCAAGTGTGCCAAAAGCAGGGGCACATGCACGGCATAGAGGGTGTACAATCATGGCGCATGGGGCGTGCCATGAGTCAGGGGGCGTGTACTTGCGGTTCGCCCCCATATTTCTAAGAAACAGGTACTTTGGGTGGCAGGGGACAAACAGAGAGCCGGGAGTTGCGCTGTGCACAGCCTTCCTGAGGAGGAATGGGCCAAGGCAGTTGGGACCATGTGTTGTGACAAATATGGACTTCTGGTAACTTCTTTAATTCTGGTCCTGCCTCCTGTACTGCGCGGTTTCCATTTATGCAAAATACATCGCAGGCAGATAAATGGAACTGGAAACTGGAAGCCAGTCACACTGTTCTCTCTGTGCAACCGGGGCCCTCCCTCGGCCTCCGCAACCTATCCATCCCTGTGTCTCTACGTCGGCCGGGCCGTCCACCTGGGGCTGCTGTGGTTGTTATTGATGTAACATTTAGAATTTGCATTGGGAGGAGGCAGGAGCTCACTCCTGAGATCCAGCTTCCGGCTCTGGCAGTGTGCGTGTGCGGCTGTGCGGTGCTATGGGAGAGTTGTCATGACGTCTCTCCCATAGTTCTGAGGACCGGGTGGCCAGGCAGAGGGCAACGGTCCGGAAGCAGGAGCGTGGCTGGTGAGTATTATGTTTTGTTTTTCTTTTAATGAGTGCGTGTGTTAACCGGGCTACTAGGGGGCATATCTAATGGGGCATAACAACTGACTGGGGGCATATCTAATGGGGCATAACAGCTGACTGGGGGCATATCTAATGGGGCATAACAGCTGACTGGGGGCATATCTAATGGGGCATAACAAGTGACTGGGAGCATATCTACTGGGGCATAACAACTGGCTGGGGTTATATCTACTGGGGACATAACTACTGACTGGGGGCATATCTACTGGGGGCAGGCTAATTTTTAAGTTGATAATTTTTGTATGGCCCCCAAAGTATTTTATAAATATCCAAATGGCCCTTGGTAGAAAAAGGGTCCCCCTCCCCTGAACTAGACAAACAGATCTCCAAAACTACTGCGGGTAAGTCTACGTATCTTTCTTCCGCAACTCCCCCAGCCAGGAAAGCTTATTCAGCTTCGAATTTACAGTCCTTTCGGACGGCCAAGTTTAAGGACAATTCCAGAGGTGCTTCTACTTCCTCCAGAGGCGCAAGAGGTAAACCACGCAAACCAGCAACTGCAGGTGCTCAGGAACAGAACTCATGCCCTGCTTCCTCAAAGCCTTCAGCATGACGGTGGTCCCCGACGCCTGGAAGGTGGGAGCCCGACTAAAATTCTTCACTCATATCTAAGAAACAAACAAGTACCAATTCATGCGCAGAAGGAAGATTCAATTAATATTTTAATTTATTTCAAAATGTAATATTGAATATATCAAACCTCAATACCAACACTATACAAATAAATAGAATAAAATAGGTTATTACGAATACCTCAGAGTGACCACATTAAATAAATAAGTGCAATTGACTGTCGCTACTTATGAGATATATATATATTGTTCATAGATACTCTATAAAACATTTGTCATTGTCCACAATCGAAATGACCTAATATCCAACGAGGTCTGTTTAATGGTTCAAAATGTATAAAACAGTCTCTTTGAAGTTTCCATTGGTCCAGACAAAATACTTTGTATCAATTTTAAAGTATCTATTGCCTCATATACTGTACAGTAGAATTAATAGGTATAAATCATAGATAAATAAAACACCTTTGTGGCTGGCCAGCCTAAAATTGATCTATAGATGAGCTCACATGTATTGAAAAAAATGATTTATCCAGAGCCGAATGATCCAAAATACCGTATGGAGTTAAATTAAGCCGTCAATGATAATACCTGTATAGCTGTAGAAAGCTTGTTTGTCTGTGCAGCTCAGATACTCAGGACCGCCGGTAGGGTCTGGAAAGCTATGTAGCCGTGATTTCAATGTCTTCCTCTGATGAAACGACCAGTGGTGAGGTTGAGAAACGTGTTAGGTGTTCTTCTTCTGAGTGACCCCCTGTTTCAGACTGCCTACGAAGTTGCCTCCAGAATCCATTGCCAATACAAGGTGCCCACAGCCGTGATTCAATCAGCCGCAAGCAGCCATTGTTTATACGAACTCGGCTATACAGGGATTTATCCAGCTGCACTGACCTGGAAGCACCCAGACAGTGCAACATACGGCGACTCCACAAATCACAGCCGCACAGCTTTACCAACATCCCGGATGCACAGTCATCTGAATTTGCGGCTGTACGAGATATTGAAGCCGCACGGCCAAACGGGGCTTTATAGCTGTGCAGGTAATGGATGGCCGCACTACACATCCCAGCTATACTGAGATATTGAAATCACGGCTACATAGCTTTCCAGACCCTACGGCGGTCCTGAGAATCTGAGCTGCACGGCCGAACAAGTTTTCTACAGCTATACAGGTATTATCATTGACGGCTTAATTTAACTCCATACGGTATTTTGGATCATTCGGCTCTGGATAAATCATTATTTCCCAGGGCTACAGACTGGAGTTCCAAGAGCTCCCACCTCACAGATTCTTCAAATCAGGCTTACCAGTTTCACAAGAGGCAAGTATAACTTTACAGCATGCCATCCAAAAACTGGTACAGACTCAAGTCATTGCTCCAGTTCCACCTCATCTGCATAAAAAGGGGTACTATTCCAACTTGTTTGTAGTACCGAAACCAGACGGTTCGGTATGGCCGATCCTGAACCTCAAGTCCTTGAACCCATTCTTAAGAGTGTTCAAGTTCAAGATGGAGTCCGATCTGGCCACCTCATCAAGCTTATCTACGGTTTGCACTGCAGGACTGTCACTACCAGTTCCAGGCCCTGCCATTTGGTCTCTCCACGTCACTGAGGGTGTTCACCAAAGTGATGGCAGAGATGATGTTTCTACTCCACCAACAGGGAGTGAATATAATTCCGTAGCTGGACAATCTTCTGATAAAGGCACGGTCCATGGAGAGGTTGCTGGACAGCATTGGTCTCTCAACCAAACTTTCCCAGGATCACGGGTGGATTCCGAACCTTCCGAAATAGAGCCAACACGGAAGCTTCCATTCCTGGGAATGATACTGGACACGGAGTCGCAGAAGGTGTTCCTTCCATTGGAAAAGGCATTGGTAATCCAGACGATGGTTCAGGATGTCCTGAAGCCAACCCGAATATCGGCGTGCATCTATGCATTCGCCTTCTGGGGAATATGGTGGCCTCTTACGAGGCTCTTCAATATGGAAGGTTTCACGCAAGACCCTTCCAGCTCGATCTGTTGGACAAATGGTCCGGATCGCATCTTCACATGCACCAGAGAGGATCCGTCTGTCACCAAAAGCCAGGCTCTCCCTTCTGTGGTGGCTACAGACTTCTCACCTCATCGGGAGTCGGAGGTTCGGAATTCAGAACTGGATTCTGTTAAACACAGACGCAAGCCTCAGAGGTTGGGGAGCAGTCACCCAGGGGGTGCAGTTTCAAGGAAGATGGTCAAGTCAGGAAGTCATTCTTCCAATCAACATTCTGGAACTCAGGGCCATATACAATGCCCTTCTGCGGGCCTCTTATCTTCTTCAAGATCGGGCCATTCAGGTCCAGTCAGACAATGTGACGACAGTGACGTACATAAACCGACTGGTCGGAACGAAAAGCAGAGCAGCAATGTCAGAGGTGTTGTTACGAACTGAGTACAATGTTACAAATTTAGTACCTGGAACTCTGCAGAATATGTGACAACTGGGTAGTTCCAGTACTCATGAGTGAAGCTGCGGCCTGTTATGAATGACTGCAGCAACGCCTATTCTAACCCTAACTCCATTACTCCTCCCAGTGGTCGGATGGTGCCTGCAGTGCTAGTCTTCTGCCCACAGCAGCCGCGTTTGAATGGGCGAATTAGGTTCGCCCAGACTCCGATGCCCCCGGTCTTATAAGGTGACAAGGCACCACCGAGACTGAGAGTGAGTAAGGGGAGAAACTAGCTAAACCCTTCAAGACTACCAACAGGAAATAAAGAAACAAGCATGTGCGGCGCTGCTGCCAGTACCAAAACACAAAAACTAAGGCTAGCGGGAAGACCCACAAATACGACACCGTCGTTACCAGACAAGTAAACCAAAGTATAGCGGCCTAGCCGCCTAAAGTGACGAATACGTACTTACGATACCAGAAGGGAACAACACAGGGGAGTTCCAAGGACTGGCCGACAGAGCTGGAAACCGAACAGGATTCTTGACTGGACACGATCCAAACAGAAACCAGAGCCAGGGCACCAGGAGTTCAGACTGGAACCAGGAATTACAGACAATGACCAGGAACAGCTGACAGGGACCAGGAACAGGTTTGCACGAAGCTAACCAGGAACATACAGGTACAATAATCTTCTACTATCACCGGCTCTAGATGCAGGGCAAGCTTGGTAATAAAGGAATTACACCCCAAACAGGATGGCTGTAAGCCAGGCCCAAGGTAAAGGCCTAATTACTGGCAGGTGAGGCTACACATACAAGATACCGACTGCAGTACACAGACTCACCACATAATGACCTAATTACCTGACAGGTGAGGCTAAACACATAGGAAACAGGCTGCAATTACACAGACTCACCACAGGTGGCTAACAACAGTACTCTAAACAAGTACATGAGAGATCCTGGCATGCAAACAGAATATAACATAAAATACATAAACAGATTGCAAACAGGAATGAGCCACCGCAGCAGCTCATAACAGGTGTCAAGAATTCTCATCTGGGCAGAAAAAAATGCTGTGGCATTGTCAGCGGTCTTCATTCCGGGAGTAGACAACTGGGAAGCAGACTTCCTCAGCATACATTACCTGCACCCGGGGGAGTGTGGCCTTCAACAGGAAGTGTTCAGGAGCTTGGCACGTCGATGGGAAAATCCACAAATCGACATAATGGCCTCTTGTCTCAACAAGAAGCTCAAGCGGTATTGTTCCAGGTTGAGAGACCCACAGGCAGTGGCTGTAGACGCTCTGACGACTCCATGGGTCTATCAGATGGTGTACTTGTTTCCTTCACTTCCTCTGATCCCAAGAATTCTAAAAATAATAAAAAGGGAAAAGGTTCAAGCAATACTCATTGCTCCGGACTGGCCAAGAAGGGCCTGGTACGCGGACCTTCTGGAGATGGTCCTCAAAGGTCTGTGGCCTCTACCTCTTCGCGAGGATCTTCTGCAACAGGGCCCGTTCGTCTATCAAGCCTTACCGCGGCTACATTTGGCGGCATGGAAGTTGAACGGCTGATTCTAGCTAGAAGAGGGATCCCTAACAAGGTTATCCTGACTATGATCCAAGCCAGGAAGAGGGTAACGTCTAAACATTGCCACCATATTTGGAAGAAATACATCTCTTGGTATGAGAGCAGAAAATATTCTGCATTGGAATTGCGTCTGGGACGTTTCCTGCTTTTTCTGCAGGCAGGTGTGGATGTGGTGAAAGAAGAAGAAAAGAAGGCTGCGCTACAAGAGGAAAGACCAATATAGTTCACTAAATGTGTAAAATTTTAAGACAATTTATGAAAAAACAATAACTCATTAAAAAGCAACAATATTCTGTGCAGTGATATTATGCCATGTGCATACATAAAAGGATAAAGTTTACCCAAAGTGATGGTTCAGGACATATATTATGTAAATTCTGTGGGATCCGTTCCAAGTTTTGCCCTTAAATAATGTAAATGTCCAGTTATAATCCACTGTGGAGAGTCCCTTTTAGATGGTATTTAGAGAGTCCAATACAAATTCCATATGCCACTAGAGGATTGAATACAGTGTCCCATAAATGGTGAGTACCTCATGCAGTGTGGTAATTGGATGGTGCCTCTCTAGGACTCCTCTGGATAGCTGGAAGATGGTGAGGGCTGGTTCGGATCCAATTGAAAGTTGTCCTGCTCCAAGGGGTAAATGACTGACGCGTTTCGCTGCATGAACCTTGCAGCTTTTTCAAAGGTGTACTGTGGTGTCTGGGTTTAGGCTTTATATACCCTAGACAAAATTGTGGCTTAATTGGCACCTGGATGCACATTTCCTGTTTATCCCACACATGTATCTTTCTAGTGATTAAAACTACTGCAATGTATATAGGAGACAGACCTACTTATATATGGAAACCATTGGTAATATAGAACTTTTATTTCAAATCCTAGTAAGTGATTTTTATTTATTAATTTCTTAATATGGAATGTATTGGTCCAATCAGGGGATTTGTTTACTACAATGTAGTCACGGAGACCATTCCCAAAGTTGTTTCATAGGTTGGATTAGAGATCATGTGGTCTGTCATGTGATTGATATCACATGATCAGTTAGGACATCATTTATTCTGCTTCCAAACTGTATAATTAAACTGGGTACTTTAATCTGGATTTTGGGGGCAGCAACTGCTAACAGCTTACTGCATCTACCTCCATTCCTGCCCCCCCCCCCCATGATTATAATGGTGCAGGGACCCGGTGTTCACTCCCGGACCGTTGTCATGACAACGTGAACCGGAAGTGACGTGGTGCCCTGAATGACCAATAGTCATTCTCGAGCCGTCACCATAGTGACGCGGCTCGGAATGAACGTGCTCCCCCGTGACTGGCCGCCCCAGCGTGTCGGACGGGGGGAACGCACCTCCCTCTGTCCGTCGTCATGACAACGCGGCCCTGAACAGCCGCGTCCTTCCCGTCCGGGCAGCGTGATCACGTATGCGGAAGTATACGCGTCACTCCCGGCCGGTACCCATGTAGGTGTGGATGTGGGCCTACATCTGGGCTCCATAAAAGTCCAGATTTCGGCCTTGCCCATTTGCTTTCAAATACAATTGGCTTCTCTCCCTGAGGTCCAGAAGTTCTTGAAAGGTGTTCCGCACATCCAACCTCCTTTTGTGCCTCCCACTCAGTGGCGTAACTTCATCCCAGTTGCCTGGAGGCAAGATACATGTTGTGCACCCCCCCTTTACAAAAAATTATTAGTATTTTAACTGACTCCTCTATACCTGCCACAGCACAGAACTTTGCCGCAAAAATGGTCTCACAAAGAATATGTGTGTTCTCACAAAGAATATTACCCCCAATGCAAATTACGCCACACAGTAGCACAATCTTATTCACATTACACCGCACGCAGCGCCCGATTCATATTACACCACTTACTAGTGTCCCTTATTCACGTTACGACACACAGTAGTGCCCCTTATTCACGTTACACAACATAGTACCTTTTATACACATTACGCCACACAATAATGCCCCTTATACACAATGCCTACAGTAGTAGTGCTCCTTACATGTAAAGCCCACAGTAGCAATGCTGCTTACACACATAATGCTGGATTAAGGCTTGTGGGGGCCCCAGTGCATGAAATGTGTGGGGGCCCCCACTAATTAAATTTACTCTGCACCCCACCGCTGTCACTACTTTGTCCTTTAGAGGCGCAGGAGAGAGAATGAGGGGAGTGAGATAGAGACTGAGGCTGTCAGGGAGAGAAATAGGGAGGAGCAAGGGAGTGAGAGAGGGGAGAACGAGAGAGAGAGAGAGACAGATGGGATCAAGGAACAAGAAAAAAGAGCGAGATAGATAAACAGGGTGTCAGAGGGAGAGAGGATGTCAGGGAGAGAGAGCGGAGCAAAAAAGAGACAGAGAGAGAGGGGGGGGGGTCAGGGAGAGAGAGAGGATGTTGGTGCAAGAGAGAGAGGGTGTCAGTGAAAGAGGAAATGAGAGAAAGAAGTGAGAGGTAGAGAGGGAGAGAAACAGGGTGTCAGAGAGAGGGGGGAGTGAGTGGGAGAGAGACAGAGGGTGTCAGGGAAAGAGAGGGCGAACAAGGGAGAGGGTATCAGGGAGAGAGAAGAGCGAGAAGGGTGTCAGAGAGAGAGAAGGAAAGAGGAGAGAGAAACAGAATGAGGAGCAATAGATAGAGGGTGATGAAGAAAGAGAGAGGGATTAGAGGGGAGAGAGTGAAAGTGTCGAGAGAGAGGAGAGAAAGAGGACCCATATGTGCATCTGCTCCATTTGCTGCCAAACACCAGTGGAAAGCAGACAAAAATGGTCATTCAGACAAATTGGTTAAATCAGTTTGATTTAACCAATTTGTACGAATTATCGTTTTTGTCTGTGTATTCTGTGTTATGGCGTTTGGGAGCAAATTGATTTGATTGATTATCATTTGCTCCCATACAGTATCAGATTTTCGTCCCAACCAGCCACATTGAACAGATAATCTTAAAGTGTGTGTAGGTATCTTTACTGCATTCTTTAAACCTGAAGCAATACCGTAAACAGTGGCGGAAATAGTACCGGGGCCCGACGCTATTATGGGACCCAAAGCCACCAGCTATATATAAGTATATAATCAGGGCTGTTTCTAGCCAATTTGGCTCCCAGTGCGAGATTTAAAAATGCGCCCCCCCCCCCATGACATAAAAAAATGTGCCCCCCCCCCCACACACCTAGATGAAAAAAACAACCTTGCGCGCGCACCCAGAAAGGGGGCGTGGCCTCATCTAAATGGGTGTGGCCTCATTTAAATGGGCATGGCCTCATCTGAAAAGACTACCTCACAATCCAGTTTTTGACCCTGCTCCAACAGATCACGACCACCACAGGAAAAAAAAATTCTACCATATTAAGCCCCACACAGTAATGCCCCCTGCACCATATTATGCCACACACCGCAATGCCCTTGATACATTAAATCCCCACACTACAGCAGGCAAGAGTCCCCATTTCACATATTACGGCAGGTGTCCCCATTTTACACATTGAGAGAGAGAGAGAGAGAATACTTACAGAGGCGATTACTGCTCTTCGGCCCGCCTCACCAGTCACTCCTCGCGCCGGCCTTTCCCTCTTCCTAACTTGGATCCCCCTCTGTACTCTGCTCGGGGGGGAGTTTCGTGGAGTGACGGGGTTGCGTCGTGACGTAACGACGCAACAGCGTCATTCCGTGAAAATCCGCCCCCCGAGCGGGTTACTCAGGGAGAAATAGGAGGGGGACGCAGGGAGCCACAGTTAGTGCCGCGGCGGGCACCCAGTGCGGTTGCACTGCTCGCCTGCCCCAAGAAACGGCCCTGTATATAATGAATATGCAGCCCCTCACGCTACCTTGCCCGGCCAGCCACAGCACACTGTACAGGCAGTGCTGTGCATCCTGATAGGAGGCTACCTAGCTGCCCCACGCAGCCGCCCGCTGCGGCTCCCACGTGCCCGCATTCCCCGTCTCACACCCATGGCACTGTGACTGTCGCTCAGCCCCAGAGAGGAGTGACTGAGACAGGGGTCCAGCTGCTGCTGCTCCTGATGCGAGGTGCGAGCGCTATGCAGAGCAGAGGGGTGACCGCAGCCTCTTGGGCACCTGAGCTGGAAGAGAGTCTGGTGATTTGGCCACACTGGGTATTCAGCCATGATGGAGGCTAGTGAGGGCATGACGAAAGGCACAGGAGAGGAGGACATTCTGCTGTTGGGATACGGTCATTAGGTCGACCACACTTAGGTCGACAGTCATTAGGTTGATCACTATTGGTCGACATGCCTTAGGCCAACATGGTCACTAGGTCGACATGGTCACTAGGCCGACATGCGGTTTTCAAATTTTTTGAACTTTTTCATACTTTACGATCCACATGGACTACAATTGGGAATAGTAACCTGTGCCAAGCGTAGCGAGCGAAGCGAACCATGCGAGGGGACACGCTGCAATAATTGGGGTTCCCCGTCACTTTACGAAGAAAACAACACCAAAAAAAGTTTAAAAAAACTCATGTCACCCTTTTTCCATCTCAACCTTGTTCATGTCGGCCTAATGACTGTGTCGACCTATTTCAGGTGTCGACCTAGTCACTGTCGACCAATAGTGGTCGACCTAATAACTGTCGACCAAAGTGTGGTTGACCCTATGACCCATACCCCTGCTGTTTGGGTCTCCTGCCGCACTCACTGTGCACATAAACAACACCAAAAAGATGGTCCTGGTCCGCAGCTTCAAGCACATCGCCGAGATAGTGGGGAAGCAGCCTGAGTGACTCAGGGCTCTGTGGGCAGGGGGGACTATAAAAGGGATCCTTGAAACGGAGACTAAAAGGAGGAATCACTAATGGGACAATAGAGGCTAAAAAGAGGGATCACTTATAGGACATTAGAGGCTAAATGGAGGGATCACTAATGGGACAATAGAGGCTAAAAAGAGGGATCACTTATAGGACATTAGAGGCTAAATGGAGGGATCACTAATGGGGATTCAGTTTGTAATATCGCCACCTGGGATCCCATTGCTCGAAATACCGACGTCAGGATCCCGAAGTCGAAAACACTGACAGGGGTGAGTAAAGAGTGTTCTACCCTCTCCCCACCACCCTAATCCTAACCCTCCCTCCCCGCAGCCTAACCCTAACCTCCCCTTTAGTGCCTAACCCTAACCACCCCACGGAGTTGCATAAACCTAACGCCCCATCCGCGCTGCCTAAACCTAACCCTCCCTTCCCCGCAGCCCAACTCTAACCCCCCCAGGGTGCCTAACACTAACCAACCCTTCCCGCAGCCTAACCCTAACCTAATGGAACAATAGAGACTAAAGGGAGAGATCACTAATGGGACAATAGAGACTTAAAGAAGAGATCTCTAAAGGGACGATTGGAAGTAAAAAGGATGGATCACTGAAAGGGACAATGGGGACTAAAGGAGGGAACACTAAAGGGACATCAGTGGGCCAAGTCTTCCCCACAGCGCAGGGATGAGGACAGTACTAGCCGCTGCTGACAGCACAGGATGCTGAGGTGTAGTTTTGGTATCCACATGACTATGGGCTGACTATTCTGTTTAAATTTGAATCCCATCCTTCCTCACATCGAATCCAATTTTTATAATTTGGTCTCTAAGGCTGTTTATTTTTCTGGGAGACCCAGGGGTTGGGATGAAGGGAGATGATGGAGC
This sequence comes from Pseudophryne corroboree, assembly GCF_028390025.1. Taxonomy (NCBI): domain Eukaryota; kingdom Metazoa; phylum Chordata; class Amphibia; order Anura; family Myobatrachidae; genus Pseudophryne; species Pseudophryne corroboree. The sequence continues at coordinate 348,229,109 of NC_086451.1, forward strand.
GGCTCAGAGATGTAGGGTTGGGGATGATGGTGTGACTGAGAGATAAAGGGGGGAATGGGGGTGTGGCTGAGAAATGCAGGGGGCTGGAAAGATAGGACACTGGAGTGACTGGGCAGGAGGCTGGAGGGTATACAAGGGGCAGGAGGTGACACAGGTGGCACAAGACTCGTTGAACCTCTATTGTATGATGATGATGGTTATATGCTTACACAAACAGGCATCTTCCAGACCGTGGGATTTCCTACATGAATAGTGAATATCAACTGAAGGACCGTCTACACAGAGAATTTCTTCAGAAGTTCCCCATCACAGAGAAACCACCATATAGGTAAGGTGTATTTTTATTTAGTACACACATGCTGTGCCTGTGCCAAATATATTAGAATTGCACATAGTATATACTGGGGTTTTGGAATTGCAGAGAGTGAGTCCAATAAGCTGCAAAACAAAATACACTTAAAAGCAATTCCACAGATGACATCCTTTGTGTTGCAGCTCATTGCTTGGCTCTCATTCTACAATTCCAAAACCCCAGCACATGTACTATGTGCACTTCTATTTGGCACAGGTGCTATGAAAACAGCCTGTTGTGAATGTTTTAAGGACCCAATATGACTCCCAGATTGGCGAGAAACGAGGGCGTGTTTATCTATCCACCCACGCACATCTGCCTCTCCCCGTGGGACGTAAGGAGGGGGGGGGGGGCAGAGCATATTTTTGCACCTGGGCCCACCACTTGGAAGTTCCGCCACTGACCGTACATGACAACTGATATCACCAGTTTACAGTTGCTATAAGGAGATAAATAAAGAAAAGTTTGTGAGGACATCTTTTTTTTCTACTAACAACAACAACCTAAAAGAAGTGGCATTACATTTTCCCAGGACAATGGATGAATTGGGGATATCTGCATGTATATGTCCTATAAGTCATTAATCTACTCAGTGGTTAAGTGCTACTGCCTTACTGGCTCCCACGTGTGGCAGGGACATGTCAAGATCTGGATTTCTCTGTTAAATGGGATGCAGTTAAAATGCTGCCGGACGGGAACCCAGCGGTCGAAATACCAATGCCGGAATTCCGACGACGACTTAAGACCGGCATCCAAATCCCATCCGAGATTGGGATCCCGCCGCCCGGAATCCTGAATGTTGTTACAGCGGGACGCGCTGGGGGTTAGGTTTAAGCATTAGCAAGGGGGTTAGGGTGCAGGGATGGGAAGGTTAGTGTTTGGTACCGGGGAGAAGGGATTAGGGTTAGGCACTCTCAAGGGGATGTTAGGTTATGCACCAAGCGGGGAGGGTTAGGTTTAGGCAGCAGGTAAGGGAGGGTTAGAGTTAGGCACCACAAGAGAGGGTTAGGTTTAGGCAGCAGGTAAGGGAGGGTTAGAGTTAGGCACCACAAGAGAGGGTTAGGTTTAGGCAGGGGGGGAGGGAGGGTTAGGGTTAGGCACCACCAGGGAGGGTTAGGTTTAGGCAGTGGGGAAGGGAGGGTTAGGGTTAGGCATCACCAGGGAGGGTTAGGTTTAGGCAGCGGGGACAGGAGGGTTAGGGTTAGGCATCACCAGGGAGGGTTAGGTTTAGGCAGCGGGGAAGGGAGGGTTAGGGTTAGGCACCACCAGGGAGAGTTAGGTTTAAGCAGCAGGGAAAGGAGGGTTAGGGTTAGGCACCACCAGGGAGGGTTAGGTTTAGGCAGCAGGGAAGGGAGGGTTAGGGTTAAGCATCACCAGGGAGGGTTAGGTTTAGGCAGCGGGGAAGGGAGGGTTAGGGTTAGGCACCACCAGGGAGGGTTAGGTTTAGGCAGCAGGGAAGGGAGGGTTAGGGTTAGGCATCACCAGGGAGAGTTAGGTTTAGGCAGCGGGGTAAGGAGGGTTAGGGTTAGGCACCACCAGGGACAGTTAGGTTTAAGCAGCGGGGAAAGGAGGGTTAGGGTTAGGGTTAGGCATCACCAGGGAGGGTTAGGTTTAGGCAGCGGGGAAGGGAGGGTTAGGGTTTGGTATCACCAGGGAGGGTTAGGTTTAGGCAGCGGGGAAGGGAGGGTCAGGGTTAGGCACCACCAGGGAGAGTTAGGTTTAGGCAGCGGGGAAAGGAGGGTTAGGGTTAGGCACCACCAGGGACGGTTAGGTTTAGGCAGCGGGGAAGGGAGGGTTAGGGTTAGGCACCACCAGGGAGGGTTAGGCACCCACAAGGGATGGTAAGGGTAGGGGGCAGGTGAGGCTAAGGGCACTTTCTGGGGGGCTGACGGGAATCTGATGTCGGGATGCCGCTGTCAGAATTCTGTCCGCCAGCATCCTGTCCATCGGGATACCATACTGAATCCTGTTAAACAACAGTGGGCAAAATGCTTTGTCTGTTGCAAAACAAAACAAAAAAAATCTCTTTACAACGGAAGGATAAGCTGCAAGTCCATTATCTCAGTCACATCCTGACAGACATTAATGATTTCCACCAGTTAAAACTCATTAAAGGAAAATGCCTAGAAATGGGAAATAATTAACTTGCACTGCCTCTCCATAAGCACATATTGAATAATATAGATTTTTAATAGCACTTAAATCATGTGCAAAGCCTTAAGACACGTAAAAGGCTTTCGTGAGCAAGGCATTGACCAACAGCATTATGTGGATGAGATCTGATTATGCAAGAGGATAATAGTGAAACCTTTTTAAATATCCAGGTATATTGGAAATTTGCATTTCCCCCAGGTCTCTGGCGAGAGATTGGGTTTGTTTGTTTATTTACAAAAAAAATTGGGGGCATTCTGCATAATCTTATGGCAAAAACATTGACAGAGGAATTTCCCTACATGTGCCTATGATTTGCTGGAGACTGGATCATTATCTCAAGTTGCTGAGCCTAAAAAAAAAAAAAAAAGGAAATTTCAGCTTTTGTATATCAGAAATGGATTTCTTTTCCATAACTATATTGTGCATTGGGAGGAAATGTAAGAGCCTGAAAATTTCAAGCATCTGCGAGATTCCGGTGAGTCTGCCTGAGGTTTTAAAGTAGCAATCATTTAAAAAGAAAAATCAACTTGGTTTTACCTTTTATATGATTGGCGCTTAAATTATTGTCACTTTAGGACATCGGGCAGACTCGCCGGAATCTCACCAATGCCCGCAATTCGCAGTCTAGTACATTTTCAACTTTTATTTAGATTGATATTCCATACAAAAAAAATACTGTATGAAAAGTATATAAACACGATTTATAAAAAAGTACAGTAAATAAACAGTATATTAATAATATAGAATAGACTACATCCCCAACAAACATATCAGAGAGAGCATGTCTCCTCTTTTTGCAGCAAGTTGCAAATTAATCATAATGTGCCCTAACCCAGTAATGGGCAACGCGACACAAAGGCGGGATTTATGGCCTTTAACCTTCTAATGGCCCATACAATAACCTTAACATAAATGACAATTTAAAACCAAATATTTATTCAAAGCGATCCACCAATCTATAAAATATAACCAGACATTGTAATGTAGGCAAAAGAGTCAACCAGCTGAGGCACAGTGGCAGATGCCACATGTGATGAAGGGAATAACCTCCTGGGATTCAGGTGGTGACTCCACTCCTCCCTCACCTGGTTAAATCAATGCCTGTTTTACGATGGGTACACAGTAGGTTTGACCAGTATGATAGGATTGCAGGGTTGTGGACTTTTTTGTGATATCACAAAAGCCGTTAAGGCTAAACACACTAGTATGCGTAGATTTCACAATCAGTTTTAAGTATGTTTTCCAACACCGTAGAGGATTACAAGAAGAATGCTCATCAAAGGGTCTTTTTAAATCAACAAGGTAAGCTTTCCAGTTACTGAAGACCTTTAGGGTTTAATTGGAGTCTCTGTCTGGTCCCCTCCCGTCTCAAATGTCCCCCCGTCAATACGTATTCGTCATGTGGGTACAAAGAATATTCACTCCTATAGTATAGTGGCTTTTTATGGAGTTTTATTTGTACTCAAACCAAATAAACAATAAAATAGTAATTAAAAAACTCTTGCATTCAGCAGAAGGGATTGAAGAAAGTGTTGGTGCAGTAACAATTGCCTCTACGCGTTTCGTCTCTTATGTCCACAAATATGGGGATGGACTTCATCAGGGGGATACATTACGCTGTGCAGTGTGGATATTTATAGCAGGGACACTAATTGACATAGCCTTCTATGGTGTTTCCGGCAATATCCTAGTCCCGACTTTTTAGTTAGAACTGCACATGCACGAGATTGGACAAGTCTTGCGGTAATTTCATTCTGAGAGGCCCCATGTGGAAAAATGAGCACAAGCCCTTTTACTATATAACTATATATCAGAATGAAATTATTGCGAGACTTGACGACTCTCGGGCATGTGCTGTTTGAACCAAAATGTCGTTTAAGACTTGAGTGAGTATAAGAACCAAATAGCCACGCAATTGAGTGACTTAAAACCATACCGATAGCTTCTATCTGAGCCCTTCAAAACATTTAAAAGTGAATTGATCACTGTATTAAAGAATGCGGTTCATCATACAGGTTGAGTATCCCATATCCAAATATTCTGAAATACGGAATATTCCAAAATACGGAATTTTTTGAATGAGAGTGAGATAGCAAAACCATTGTTTTCTGATGGCTCAATGTACACAAACTTTGTTTAATACACAGAGTTATTAAAAATTATGTATTAAATGACCTTCAGGCTGTGTGTATAAGGTGTATATGAAACATAAATGCATTCTGTGCTTAGACTTAGGTCCCATCACCATGATATCTCATTATGGTATGCAATTATTCCAAAATACGGAACAATCCGATATCCAAAATACTTCTGGTCCCAAGCATTTTGGATAAGGGATACTCAACCTGTAATATGATTACTGAGAAATTGTTTGAAGCTTTGGTTCCACCACATTCAACTGTACCTGTGTTTTATACTACACCAAAAATAAATGAATCTTTACTGAACCCCCCAGGTCACCCCATTATTCGGATATCAATATTTTGGATGTCACCATTTCTTTAGAGCAAGGCAGTAACTGCAGTAAGTTATACACTAAGGAAACAGATAGAAACATCCGGGATCAGCATGATTTACCTACAATCAAAATCCCGATGGTCAAAATAACGACAACATTTGCCCGATGATCAAAATACAGACAAGGTCAAAATACAGACATGGTCAAAATACAGACATTTAAAATGTCGACACGGTCAAAATACTGACATTTAAAATGTCGACCGGTCAAAAAGTCGACACAAGTTTCCCACATTTTTTGGGTGTGGAAGTCGACATAGGTCGACATGGACACCGTATAAGTGTTGCTTATACGGTACACTATTATATATATCTATCTATATCTATATATCTATATATATATATATATATATATGTGCTCGGCACACTATTATATTATCCCTCCACGTCCACTGGGATGGTAAAGCATGAACAAGTTGGTTTAAATTAAAAATCCTGAAAAACTCATGTCGATTTTTTGACCTGTCAACATTTTAAATGTTGGTAGTTTGACCGTGTCAACATTTTTAATGTCGGTATTTTGAACATGTCGGTATTTTGTCCTTCACAGTATTTTGACCATCGGTCAATAGTTGTCGATATTTTGACCGTCTGGATTTTGATTGTAGGTAAATTGACTGCATCCCAAACAGCCTCCTCCCCTATGATAGTTGTCTCCTAAATCTTTGATCAATGGGCTTCCATATTCACAACTGGTGAGAATTAAATATATCACCTCCGATCCCATGTTTGCTGAGCAGCAAATGGATAGTATGGTCCAAAGGTTTAAAAATAGGGGGTATAACTCCACTCATCTCAATAGCATGAAACAGCAAGTGTTATCATTGCCAATGGCTTCATGTGGGCCAGCTCTCATATCAATAGAATTTCTAAAAAGTTGTGGCCAATTGTACATTCAGACCCTGACCTACAATTAGGTGATATCTGCATTATGTCATGTTATAAACAGGGGCGCAACCTCGGAGATATGCTTGTACCTACCGATATTTTGAGCCTTGGACCTGAGGCAGATATATCAGTCCGCCATAAACTGGGCTGTTTTAGATGCACTTGCTTATCCCTGGTATTTGTTTATATCACCTGTTATCTGACGAAATGCTATGTAACAGTGTATTCCTGGAAATCACTGTAAGGTAGCATTTTGTATGCAGATACAGCCACAGCCACACACAGAATATAGGCATGTCACATATTATTTTAATCAGCAGAAGCAGTTTATGCATCCTAGTCACAAAGCAATGCAAAAAGATTAATTTACCCCCAAAAAGGCGCCCAATGTTAGCAGAGCTGACCAGGAGCTGGCAGCTGACTAACGCCAGGCATCTCCTGCTGCATGACATATTGACATAAGCTTGCGCACGGAGGGTGCCTTGTGCGCACAGGCACCCAATAATGCCAGTCACCCCCCACACGCAGGGCCAGCTGTTGAATCATTCATATAGCCTAAAGCTTGCTCCGCCAAGCCACTGATGACAGTGAGCTTGCCGCCTTCACTCTTCTGCTGCGGCTGTCAATTACTAGACTAGCCGCCTCCCAAGGTCCACCTCCGACTGGTCATAGAGCTGTACCCTGGCCAGTTTCCAGCTCCCCCACTTGGAAAGCTCCGCCTCTTGGAAAGCTCCGCCTCCAGTCCCGCTCGGGTCTAGTCCCGCTCTGTGGGGGCAACCAGCTAAGTAGATTGTTTAATATGGAGTGCCAGATCTCTGATTATTTATATATATATATATATATATATATATATATATATACAGGTTGAGTATCCCTTATCCAAAATGCTTGGGACCAGAGGTATTTTGGATATCGGATTTTTCCGTATTTTGGAATAAATGCATACCATAATGAGTTATCATGGTGATGTGATGTTACCTAAATCTAAGCACGGAATGCATTTATGTTTCACATACACCTTATACACACAGCCTGAAGGTAGTTTTAGCCAATATTTTGTATAACTTTGTGCATTAAACAAAGTGTGTGTACATTCACACAATTAATTTATGTTTCATATACACGTTATACACACAGCCTGAAGGTCACTTAATACAATATTTTTAATAACTTTGTGTATTAAACAAAGTTTGTGTACATTGAGCCATCAAAAAACAAAGGTTTCACTATCTCACTCTCACTCAAAAAAGTCTGTATTTCGGAATATTCCATATTTCGGAATATTTGGATATGGGATACTCAACCTGTATATATATATATATATATATATATATATATACACAGTGCCTTGCTAAAGTATTCATCCCCCTTTGCATTTTTCATGTTTTGCTGCCTCACAACCTGGAATTAAAATGGATTGTTTGAAGTTTGCGTCATTTCATTCACAGAACATGCCTACAACGTTGAAGATGTTTTTTTTTTTTTATTGTGAAGCACACAACAAATAGGACAAAATAACAGAAAACTTCAGCGTGCATAACTATTCAACCCCCTAAAGTCAGTACTTTGTAGAGCCACCTTTTGCGACAATTACAACTGCAAGTGTCTATGAGGATGCCACATCTTGCCACTGGGATTTTTGCCCATTTCTCAAGGCAAAACTGCTCCAGTTCCTTCATGTTGGATGGTTTCCGCTTGTGAACAACATCTTCAAGTCTGACCACAGATTCTCAATTGGATGTAGATCTGTGCTTTGACTAGGCCATTCCAACACATTTGAATGTTTCCCCTTAAACCACTAGAGTGTTACTTTAGCAGTATGCTTCGTGTAATTGTCCTGCTGGAAGGTGAACCTCCGTCCCAGTCTCAAATCACAGGCAGACTGAAACAGGTTTTGCTGAAGAATATCCCTGTATTTTGCACCATCCATCTTTCATTCGACTCAAAACAGTTTACCAGTCCCTGCTGCTGAAAAACATCCCCACAGCATGATGTGTGGATGAATGGAAGCACAACCATGTTCAATGCCACATACAACCTAAGGATGACTTGTAAGCTCAATTTTCCTTCATTACATCATCAGGACTGTTTCTCGCTTCACCAGGTTACCATGGCAATAACACTGCTATCGCCTGCTGTAACCCCTGTCAGTGGTAAGACTGCCTTTGCATACGGAAACCTATTTTAACAAGCATCACGATGAAATAACCTACTTAGTTTAAAGTTAAAAACCTTAATTCCATGTGTGAGGTGTTGATTTATACAGATAAAGCATGTTTTGTCTAGACAAATTGGGGGGGAGGTAATTCAATTGATATACTCCCAGCATCACAAATGTGTTAAACACAGTGTAGCAACTCCGCACTATTCCACACAGAAAACGCAGATTACATATTCCACTACACTCTTCGCATCTCCGAAAGGTGATGGCGTTAGTTCTCGCAGTCAAACTCAGAAAAGTTTAGGTTTTCTGAGTTATCTGAATATCATGTGGTCCTATCGGACCCCTAATGATGAATGGCCTATTACCTAAAATATGCGGAAAGTGAAACTAGCATTTCTGCATGTGTAATGGGACAATTAGTGATAATGAATATGGGGCTCAGCAATTCAGATACAGCCAGAGTCAGCTCTTTCATATTATATTGGAAACTGAGCAATATGACAGTGGCATGTGGTGCAGGCATAAAATTTACTTCACAAAACATATTAGGAATATTGTGTAGTCCCATTATGGCGGCTGTAATCATGATGCACGTGCCACCTCAGAGTACGGAGAACGCAGTGACTCTAATATTGTACTGTATCTTCTGTAAGTGAAAAACATTGGAAACCAGATAATTTCACCATTTAACTAACATTTTCCATAAGAACTTACCTATCTATACTTTTCTCTTTAAAAACACCATGTTCCACAAACTATTTTTCCTAATAGCACTTCATGGTATACTCTATAAAATGACATCGCCCTTTACTATTCCTGTTATTTATCGCTCTGTACACATTGCAGCCTCATTAATCCACTCCCCTCTTATTAACACTCATGAGCTTTTAACCTATCTATGTACACTAACTGTCACATCCTCAACCTGTCACCATAAGAAACTATCACACACCTCCCCCAACTATACCTATCTCTCTCTTCTTCTGCTTCTACGAGCTGGTGACATATCCCCAAATCCAGGTTCCATCCACATACCACGCTCACATTCAGCTGATTCACAATGGAATATAAATCCAACAAACCTTATCAACATCACATGTCTCCCGTCTCCCTCCAAGTCACTAAAATGTTCTTTATGGAATGTACGCTCTGTTTGCAACAAATTAACATCTATTCATGACCTTTCCATAGCAAAAAAAATCAATATGCTAGCTATAACAGAAACATGGCTCACACAATCAGACACGGACTCCACTGCAGCACTGTCACATGGTGGCCTCCACTTCACACCCCCCCCCAGGCCTGCTAACATTAAAGGAGGTGGTGTTAGAATATTACTGTCCAAATCTTACACACACATCGTTTTACTACCTGTTCCCTCACTCACATTTACATCATTTGAAGTACACTCTAATAGGATTTTCACCCATTTCTCTCTGCGTGTTGCAGCTATCTATCACCTACCTGGGCAACCCAAAAAGTTTCTGGAAGATTTTTCTGCTTGGCTCCCTCACTTTCTATCCTCTGACATCTCCACCATCATTATGGGCGATTTCAATATCTCTATTGACAGTTCACAATCTCCCCATGTCTCTAACCTCCTCTCTTGGGGCTCTTCCAATGGACTGATTCCCCTACTCATCAGGAGGGCCACTGCCTTGATCTTGTATTTACCAGTCTATGCTCTGTTTCTGAACTCACTAACACTCCTTTCCCTCTCTCAGATCACAACCTTATCACCTGCATGCTCTCCTCCATTACTTCAAACTCAATGTCCCTGAAGTCTACAAAGATGCCTCTAAACCGCAGAAATATTAACGCTATTAATTTTCAACAACTATCTACCTTTCTGCAACCACTGCTCTAACCAATTTCTACATTCACATCTCCTGAGAATGCTGTGTCACACCTTAACCAAACTCTAGAAACAGCACTTGATGAAGTGGCTCCAGCTACCCATCACACTTCACGTAGACTTAGATGTCAACCTTGGCACTCTAAATACACTAGACACCTACAAAAACTCTCACATAAAGTAGAACACTAGTGGCATAAATCTCGTAGTTCAAGTGACTTTCTTACATATAAGACCACCTACCACTCTTATCGTAATGCTCTGGACACTGCCAAACAAACATATTTTCAATCTCTCATCTCTGGTCAAGCCTCTAACCCCAAGCGACTTTTTAATACATTTAAATCACTTCTTGCCCCTCCCTCACCCAACCCACCAGCCACTGTCAAGGCATAAGATCTTGCTTCCTATTTCAAGGACAAGATTGACAAGAAATGAAATGTTATGCTCTTCCACAGCAAGTGACCTGCTCAATTCCCTGCCTGAATCCTCTAACACCTTCTCTTCCTTTGATCCTACAAATGAAGATGAAGTATCTGCACTCTTTTCATCTGCCTACTCTAATACCTCTCCCCTTGACTCTATACCCTCGCAAATTAGTAAAGCTCTGTCTGCTGTGCTCATCCCAACCTTAATGAAAATCTGTAATCTCTCTCTGTCTACTGGTATCTTTCCTTCTCTATACAAGCATGCAGTGATTACTCCCATTCTGAAAAAACAAAACTCTGACCCTAACTCTCTCTCAAACTACTGTCCCATCTCTCAGCTCCCATGCCCCTCCAAGTTACTTGAGAGACTTGCCTACACTCGCCTCACACACTTTCTTAACTCACACAGCCTCCTGGACCCACTTCAGTCAGGATTTCGTGCCCAACACTCCACAGAGACAGCACTGACTAAGGTAGTGAATGATTTGGTCACTGCTAAAGCTAAAGGACATTACTTATTCTTCTTGATCTCTCTGCTGCTTTTGACACTGTTGACCACTCTCTTCTCATACAAACACTACAATCCCTAGGTATTCAGGACACAGCCTTTTCTTGGTTCTCATCCTACCTATCTAATCGCTCTTCAGTGTTCGTTTCTCTGATTCCACCTCCTCTTCGCTACCTCTCTCAGTTGGAGTACCGCAAGGCTCAGTCTTAGGTCCTCTGCTTTCTCTATCTATACCACATCTCTTGGCAAACTAATCAACTCTTTCGGATTTCAGTACCATCTGTATGCGGAGGATACTCAAATCTACCTATCCTCCCCTGATTTTTCACCATCTGTATTGGGCCGTGTCACTGAATGCCTTTCTGCCATTTCATCTTGGATGACATCTCGCTACCTCAAACTTAATATTTCCAAAACAGAATTAATTATATTTCCACCGGCCAATAGTAGTTTCCAACCTGATATCTCTATCACTGTTGAGAACTCGGCAATCATCCCTACCCCACAAGCTCGCTGCCTAGGTGCTATTCTTGACTCTGAACTGTCCTTTGTTCCCAACATTCAATCTGTCTCAAGATCATGTTACATACATCTAAGAAACATATCCAAAATACGACCATATCTTACACAAGACACAGCAAAAACTCTAATACATACCGGTCTTCCCAAACTTAGGCTCCTACCACTACAATCCATTTTGAATGCAGCTGCGAGGCTAATCTTCCTCCCTAGACGTTCATCGTCTGCGGATCAGCTCTGTCAGTCCCTCCATTGGTTACTGGTATTCTACCGTATTAAATATAAAATACTTTTACTGACATACAAGGCTATTAACCAAACTGCACCAACATACATCTCTTCACTCATCTCAAAATATCTCCCTACCCGACCTCTCCGCTCTGCACAAGATCTACGTCTCTCATCCACACGCATTACTTGTTCACACTCAAAATTACAGGACTTTATCCGGGCTTCACCCACTCTGTGGAATGCCCTCCCACGCACAATAAGACTCGCCTCTAGTTTCCAAACCTTTAAACGTTCTCTGAAAACTCACCTCTTCAGACAAGCCTATCAAATTCCAGACCCACCCACATAACCTTCAGTGCTTCCCTATCTAATTACATTCTCTCTGTACAGTATACATAACATCACATATTTTGTCTTTCTTTACTCTCACACCCTCCTGACACTTGGCCAACATTGCAGGTATCATCATACAACCCATTAAGAACCTAGCAATCTGGTGGTCCATTATGCAATAGGTAGCGTCTATCCTTGAGTATCTATGCCTATTTCCCTGTAGATTGTAAGCTTGCGAGCAGGGCCTTCCTACCTCTATGTCTGTCTGTTTTTACCCAGTTTTGTTCTATTACTGTTGTTCTAACTGTAAAGCGCAACGGAATATGCTGCGTTATATAAGAAACGTAATAAATAAATAACTTACACAGATTTAGTTCAATTATAGCTAAGAAAACAAAGTATTATATACATATATATATATATATACATATATATATATCAAGAAATAGTATATCTCTGTGGAGCGCACTTAATGACTGAAATAAATATATTTATGTATAATACAATTTAATATGGTTATATTGGTTTCTGACAAAAAGAGGATGACATCACACAAACACCCTTTAAACTTTAAAACATCTATTGCTTTTTATTGCTAAAATAATTATTTGGGAAATAAAAGAAGCTTAATATTATTTATCCCATTGCCGGATCCTCATATATATTTTTTGGACATATGAAAGTATTATAGGTAAATTAAATAAAAATTTGGACAAATTAATTACAAGCCTTTGGAAGATTAATATTAACCATCAGATGGTCGCAAATAGGAAGATTCATTAAATACTACAAAACTATGGAAGTTAATTATAAATAATAATTCTTAGTAAAATATGGATTATAATTTTGTGAAAATACAGCTGTTTCAAACTAATTAATTGCCTTTTCATAAAAAACATTCCTGAAGAAGTCGACATACGATGAAACGCGTTGAGTGTAAAAATCTTTTATTGTTTGGAAAAGTTGTTATTCAATTTTTTGGCTGTAATGAACAATAACACATTGTAAAAGTGTACATCATTTTTTATCAGTATTGAAATTTAATTATTTTTGCAATAAAAAGCAATAGATGTTTTAAAGTTTAAAGGGTGTTTGTGTGATGTCATCCTCTTTTTGTCAGAAACCAATATAACCATATTAAATTGTATTATACATAAATATATTTATTTCAGTCATTAAGTGCGCTCCACAGAGATATACTATTTCTTGATTTCTATTTTTGGTCTTGTTCGACAGGGGACCATCTCTGTGTAGAAGCTTGCCCCTTAATAAAATTATTGAGTACAATCAAAGGTATAGGTCCAATTTTAGAGCGCAAAAAGGATCTCTTATTCTACATATATATATATATATATATATATACATACCACTCCAAAGAAGAACGGCACTGGAGGCAATTAGTTCAGAAATAATGCTGTGTATTTAAAAGCTTTTAAATACACAGCATTATTTCTGAACTAATTGCCTTCAGTGCCGTTCTTCTTTGGAGTGGTGTACTGACCTTGAACGTGGCACGGAGGCTGGTTGTGGCGTTTATCCTTGTAAGTGTCGACTGCCTTGTCTGTATATATATATACATATATAGATTGTAAGCTCTCACGAGTAGGGCCCTCTTCCCTCATGTGCTTATCCTTTTCTTACTTTAATAATCCTCAACTGCCCAAATCAAGCAGTTTTTTGGCCACCTGGAACTTCTCTGTCATTTACTGGTGTAGTTATGCTTAGTTACCCTGTACTGGTCCTAAATTGTCATCAACTGTAAGTCACTGTTTTCCTGTTTTGATTATGTGCATATGTACTCTGTAATTTGGCGCTGCGGAACCCTTGTGGCGCCATATAAATAAAGGATAATAATAATATATATATATATATATATATAGTACAGCGTTTCTCCACATTAACCGTGGGGAAAGATAGCACTCTCCAGACTTGTTATAATATATGCAATAAAGTCATTTATTCACAAAAACTTGGTTCCATGTGTATCTTCATGTCACAAGCAGAGTATATAACAAAAAGGCTCACCAACGTTTCGGTCCTGAATTGGACCTTTCTCAAGGTATTAGCCAGTCTCTTAAAGCAAAATCAGGAAAACAGCAGCATCAGAGTCAACATCAAAAGCAGGAACCAGGATCTGCATGTTGCCTCCCAGGCCCCCTGAATATATACCCAAGAGCTAATTAATGAAAGGGTCACAAGTCCATATGGCCGTGACGTCACTTCCGGCTGGGTGCGCAGGGCGCAGGGCGGGAGACACTACAGACAAGTCTGTGCAACGGGATAGACTGGATTTATCCCCCATTAGTGCCACTTTTGTTACATTTGTTTTAAACGGCCGGCTGAACGGGACTTCCGGTATGACCGGAAGTGACGTCACGGCCATATGGACTTGTGACCCTTTCATTAATTAGCTCTTGGGTATATATTCAGGGGGCCTGGGAGGCAACATGCAGATCCTGGTTCCTGCTTTTGATGTTGACTCTGATGCTGCTGTTTTCCTGATTTTGCTTTAAGAGACTGGCTAATACCTTGAGAAAGGTCCAATTCAGGACCGAAACGTTGGTGAGCCTTTTTGTTATATACTCTGCTTGTGACATGAAGATACACATGGAACCAAGTTTTTGTGAATAAATGACTTTATTGCATATATTATAACAAGTCTGGAGAGTGCTATCTTTCCCCACGGTTAATGTGGAGAAACGCTGTACTGTACTATGAGTTTGACCCAGTGATTGGATCAGACTTTGATTTGGCACCCCAGCCGTTACCTGCGCTGGGTGAGAGTGTGGGACTCCCCATATTTATATATATATATATATATATATATATCAGTGACGTGCGGTGAGTTAAATGGCTCAGGAGGAACCGACTAGTACCAGAGCCAGATTTACACACAATATATGAGCCCAAGGGTTCATATGGGCATTATACACACACAGGTGCAGCAGTAAATACCACTGGAAATTTGGTGAATTTTGATCAGAGATGTGCAAAAAAGATATGCAGGTGCCATAGACTTTTTACTCCAGAATTTTGACTATAAAAATGATTAGAATAATACAAAATAGATTATTTCTAATAAAATCTTTGTATTTTTCATATACGTTATATAGTCAAAACTCTGGCGTGTTTGGGAGTATGACAGGAAAGCCTCTACCTCAACTCACGAGCAAGCTCTGTTCCTGCGATGCCTCTCCGCAGTATCATCAAGGTGTTTTTCGAGAAAAATACCCCGATGTCCTGCCGCACATGCATCCCCGCCGGGTCTACCCCACCCATCGCAACTACCCCCACGCGCCGCAGTCCCCCCCTTACCAGTCCAGGGCAGAGGTGGATTTAGACCTCATGGGGCCTTAAGCAAGACACTGATTCTGGGTCCCCCTTCCTCAAGCAATCCTCAGTGTGCCCCCCCACCAATTGTAGTAGACAGGTCCCCGCTCATTATGCCTCCCCCATTCAGAGTATGCTCCCCAATCTGCCTCCCACCGATTATAGCTCTCGGACAATTTTGGTGAAGCTCGTGATAGGCCGGAAATGCCCTTTATGCAGCCTTGTCAGCAGGCCCCCTGGGACCAACAGGGCCCTAAGCAGCCGCTTTGGTTGCCTTGTGGTAAATCCTCCACTGGTCTAGGGAGCCGGTGATTGTTGCTCCTGCAGGGCTGCTGGGTGCCGGATCCTGTGCACTGCTGTGACCCCCGGTGCTGTACAGTGAGCTGCCGTTTTGCAGCGTCACTTTACTGCACCGGGGGTCACAGAGCAGTATATGGAGAACCCAGCGCTCGCAGCGGGGCACCGATCATCGGCTCCTGGACTGGTAAGTATGGTTTTTTTTGTTATTTTTTTCTTTTTACAAGTGATCAGCTTGTGTGTCAATTGGACACACAGAGGTGACCACACTGCCGAGTCCTTGCACAGCTTTCTCTGCCAGGGGGCCAGAGAAGAGGGGTCCTCTTCATACTCTTTTCTGTTTATGGTTTGAGGGTACTTTCTATAACCACAGTTAGAGTGTTCGCTGATTTGGATAGAAGCTTAGTCATCTTTGTAATGCACCAAATTTAGAACCTTAATCCTCTTCAAAAGTCTTATTAACTACTTACAGTCAGAGGCATAGTTTTGAGACATGACACCCGGAGTAGGGTCATTTCATGGCGCCACCACCCATCACACATTCATACATACATATATAGATTCTCACACATTTAGGCACATAATACATAAACACACACACACACATATACACACACAGATATATGCACAAATACATACACACAAATATACACATATTCAGACAGAATACATAAACATACACATACACAGTCATATACACACAGACATACATAAACACACACATACTGTATACACAGATATATGCTACACATATATATGCACATATACAATACATACACATAAACACACACAGACATACATACAGATGAAGCCTCCATTATCTTGGCTGGCTGAGGTGTTAGTCGCGATCGGGCATACACAGCGTGCCTGGGCGCAAGGAGGCTTGCCTAGTTGTAGGGAGGTGCACAGAGCTTTTGGCATTACCTTTGAGTGTAATACCTGCTATCATCTGCCAGATGTCGCTTTTTAAAATCACCATTGCGCATGCGTGTGGTGTCCATTAAAATACAATACTGAACTACAGCGTAAGAACTACTGGTGTGTCTTATTACGCTACAATATGCTACAGTATGTCATACAGTATATAACAGCATATACAGTACAGACACAAATAGTACAGCATATACAGATGCAAACAAACATGTTACAGGTACAGTATGGTCTATTGATGTTAGGGATATGTGAGCATCCAAATCCTGTAGTATTAAGTATAATGGGGAGAGATAAAAGCTCCCCCCTAAGTTCCTGGATGCCAAATGACCGTGCTTAGCATCTCTGTACAGTATGTTGTATTTGAGTACTAAATAGCACAAACAGCTTGTAATGTACAGTACTCTGCTGTAAAGGCTGCAGCAGCAAGTGTTATCTTTCTAAGTATAATGGAGCGAGATAAAAGCTCCTCCCTAAGTTCCTGGATGCCAAATCATTGTGCTTAGCATCTCTGTACAGTATTTTGTATTTCAGTACTGAATAGCACGAACAGCTTGTAACGTACAGTGGCAAGTGTTATCTATCTAAGTATAATGGGGAGAGATAAAAGCTCCTCCCTAAGTTCCTGGATGCCAAACCACCGTACTTAGCATCTCTGTACAGTATTTTGTATTTGAGTACTAAATAGCATGAACAGCTTGTAACGTACTCTGCTCTAAAGGCTACTGCGGCAAGTGTTATCTTTCTAAGTATAATGGGGAGGGATAAAAGCTCCTCCCAAAGTTCCTGGATGCCAAATCACCATGCTTAGCATCTCAGTACAGTATTTTGCATTTGAGTACTAAATAGCACAAACAGCTTGAAACGTACTCTGCTATAAAGGCTACAGCGGCAAGTTTTATCTTTTTAAGTATAGTGGGGAGAGATAAAAGCTCCTCACTAAGTTCCTGGATGCCAAATCACCATGCTTAGCATCTCTGTACGGTATTTTGCATTTGAGTACTAAATAGCACGAACAGCTTGAAACGTACTCTGCTGTAAAGGCTACAGCGGCAAGTGTTATCTTTCTAAGTATAATGGGGAGAGATAAAACCTCCTCCCTAAGTTCCTGGATGCCAAATCACCATGCTTAGCATCTCTGTACAGTATTTTGCATTTGAGTACTAAATAGCACGAACAGCTTGAAACGTACTCTGCTGTAAAGGCTACAGCAGCAAGTGTTATCTTTATAAGTATAATGGGGAGAGATAAAAGATCCTCCCTCAGTTCCTGGATGCCAAATTACAGTGCTTAGCATCTCTGTACAGTATTTTGTATTTGAGTACTAAATAGTACGAACAGCATGTAATGTACTCTGCTGTAATGGCTAGAAGTGTGCACACTTCTAATGAATGTGAAGGTATAATACAATAGATTTAAAAAAATAATAATAAAGTGATTGTCAGAAAAATAAAGAATACAATCGCACTTTGGGAATCGAACCCAGGACTCTCAGCATAGGAGGCTGAAGACTTGCCAACAACGCTTCATGGAATATACACAAGCTCATGTGTAAAAGTACTGAAAGCAGCGATTCCTTCCCATTGGTGTTTGTTTATGCTGTTAAGGGAATTGGACGCTCATATAGCAAAACACAGTATTTAGCCACCACATCCCCCTACCCCTATCCCACTTCCTCCTTCCCCCCTGGGAGCCTACACAGTTCATACAGTAGACAGGGAGGGAGGGAGGTCAGGTTACAATAATTGTACAACACAATACTGTACTGTATATGAAAATCAGATAGAGAACTCACTTTAATATAGTAGATGTGTAAATGGTACAGTAGCAGTAATCCCTTCTCATAAAGTACAACACAGATTCGCTAACACCGACGATCTACAGTTCTGTGCTGCTCGAACAGTTAGTTGTGTCAGAATACACTAATTTATATTAATTGGTATGTCTACGGGTCCTCATTGCCGCTGTGTATTTTAGATAGTCGCTCCTGCAGATTTACCCTGATTTATGTAAAATCTGTGTGCACACTTCTATTGAATGTGAAGGTATATTACAACAAATTAAAAAATTTAAAAATAAATAAAGTGAGTGTCAAAAAAAAAAAATACACTCGCACTTTGGGAATCGAATCCAGGACTTTCAGCATGGGAGGCAGAAGACTTCACCTCTTGCCCACGCCACTTCATGGAAGATAAACAAGCTCATGTGTAAAAGTACTGTAAGCAGCGATTCCTTCCCATTGGTGTTTGTTTATGCCGTTAAGGGACTTGGATGCTCATATGTACAAAACATACAGTATACTGTATGTACTTTAATGTCAATGAACTACATTATTGCTTTCACACATTAGTTGCGTATGCATACACTATATTAATTTTTACTCTATTGCTTTGTCTACGGGACTTGGACGCTCACATGCAGTAACACGGCAATTGACAAGTGTTTTAATATGTGCGTTTGCGTCTGTATAAACTATATATATATATATATATATATATATATATATATATTCTTTTTTTTAATGACCCTCTCCGTCTGACCATTGGTCTGTGTGTACATTAACATTACAGTCGTCACTGACCATTTGCCAGAGCTTGTACTGTAGATCATTCCGCCGCTATTTGCTCTAAAGTACTGAATTCTTGGAGCACTAGCCATCCAGTGGTGGAGATGTGTATTGGATGCTGAGTATGTAGTCGTACCTCAACGTGCCTATCCGTGATTAAACTCAGCAACCTAAGCTATCGCCTAGGTGCAACTAAACCTCCGTTTAGGCTGAGAAACAGCCAAGATCTCCGTGGGTAGAAGGAAAGGACTGAGGAAGGGGAAGGGGTGGCCACCACAATGCCTGCATTTTCCATATTACTGAATGCAGACACTTGACAGCCGGAAGCAGATACCTGACAGTCGGAAGGTTCTTCCAACAAGTCTCCAAACCTCCCCTCTTCCCTTACAACACACCGCACTACACTGCTCTGGACTCTCTGCACTGCAATCAGTGACATGGAACATGCTGGCAGTGTGGTGGCCACCCCTTCCCTCTTTTCCAGTCATCTCCTCCTACCCCGAGATCCCAGCTCTCAGCTCTGTTACAGAGAGCCGGCGCCTTCTGTCCCCAGCGGCGCCTGGAGCTCAAGCTCCACTCGTTCCACCCTCGCTATGCCCCTGCTTACAGTAAGTTGCAAAAAACTTTACCCCCAAAATGCACAGAAATTGTCTTTATTACAATATAACTAAGTTACAGACATATTTTTAAACTGTTTTAAAAATGTTTTGGGATAAAAAATGCTCTGGGGGCGTTGTTCCAGGGCCAGCTCAACATTTTGGAGCTTGGTAAATCCGACAGCATAGAAGCCTCCATAGAAACCTATGCGGCCTGCTCTGCGGTTTGAAATGGAGGGACTCTCCATGTAATATCCTGGGGGATACTTAGCTTTTATGAGGATCCCTTCTGCAAATACCCATTTTCCTGCAAATTCAACCTAATAAATATACCCGTACATTATGCCAAATGCCCTAAAACTGGTTTAAAAACATGATTTAAGGATATAAAACATATAACATTTACAATCACTTGATTCATTCTGTAATTTTTTTTAAACAGGTTATTTTATTATAAATTCTATTTTTTCTTCCACCCACAGAGATCTTTTGTGAGGGTCTAATTCACTGAAATTCAGAGACCTTGAAACTTGGTTGATGGATTTGTCGATTGTTGGATTTGAACTAATGACTTGTAGGGGTTTATTTATAGTGTTGGGTTGAAAAATCTGAATGTGTTTATGGGGTAATTCAGAGTTGATCGCAGCAGCAAATTTGTTAGCAGTTGGACAAAACCATGTGCACTGCAGGGGGGGGGGAGCAGATATAACATGTGCAGAGAGAGTTAGATTTGGGTGGGGTGTGTTCAAATTGAAATCTTAATTGCAGTGTAAAAATAAAGCAGCTAGTATTTACCCTGCACAGAAACAAAATAACCCACCCAAACCTAACTCTCTCTGCAAATGTTATATCTGTCACACCTACAGTGCACATGGGGGGTCATTCCGAGATGATCGCTAGCTGAAAATGTTCGCTGCGCTGCGGAAAAAAAATCACTTCTGCGCATGCGTATGCTGCACAGTGTGCACGCGCGACGTACTTTCACAACGGCCGATGTATTTTCACACAAGGTCTAGCCAAGCTTTTCAGTCGCACTGCTGACCGCAGAGTGATTGACAGGAAGAGGGCGTTTCTGGGTGTCAACTGACCGCTTTCAGGGCGTGTTCGAAAAAACGCAGGCGTGTCAGGAAAAACTCAGGCGTGGCTGGCCGAACGCAGGGCGTGTTTGTGATGTCAAATCCGGAACTGAATGGTCTGAAGTGATCGCAAGCGCTGAGTAGGTCTGAAGCTACTCAGAAACTGCACATTATTTTTTTGTAGCCGCTCTGCGATCCTTTCATTCGCACTTCTGCTAAGCTAAGATTATTATTATGATTGTCCTTTATTTATATGGTGCCACAAGGGTTCCGCAGCGCCCAATTACAGAGTACATAAATAATCAAACAGGAAAACAGCAACTTACAGTTGATGACAGTATAGGACAAGTACAGGGTAAATAAACATAGTTACATCAGCAGGTGACACTGGAATAAGTATCAGGTGGCAGAAGACTGCTGGATGTGGTACAGTTGAAGATTATTAAAGTAAGAAAAAGGATAAGCACATGAGGGAAGAGGGCCCTGCTCGTGAGAGCTTACATTCTAAAGGGGAGGGGTAGACAGACAGGGGTGACACAGATAGGGTACATAGAGAGCGTAGAACAGAGGGTTGGATGAGATTTGGCTGGGTTTGGTGAAGAAGTGGGTCTTGAGAGCCCGTTTGAAGTTTTGTAGAGAGGTAGAGAATCTGAGGGGGAGAGGTAGGGAATTCCAGAGAAGTGGTGCAGCACGTGAAAAATCTTGGAGGTAGGAGTGGGAGGAAGTAATCTGTAGGCAGGAGAGTCGGTGTGCATTAGCAGAGTGAAGAGGACGGGTGGGAGTGTAAAGGGAGATAAGGTCAGAGATGTAGATGGGAGAGGAATGGGTGAGGGCTTTGTAAGCGAGTGTGAGAAGCTTGAAATGGATACACTCCCAGTGAGCGGCGGCTTAGTGTTTGCACGGCTGCTAAAAACAGCTACCGAGCGATCAACTCGGAGTGACCCCCATGGTTTTGCCCAACTGCTAACAAATTTGCTGCTGCGATCAACTCAGAATTACCCCCATTGCCCGATAAGGCAATGCTTTTACTAACCGAGTTTTGCTAGTAAAAGCATTGCCCTTAGATATCGGACATAAACACGATCAGAAGCACTAGGTTTTACAACCCAACACATCATACATAAACCCTGCAGACTCCGAATTTGTATAGTTTCTCCTACAACATTTTATGTAAAATCTGCTATTAAAGGTCTCTTTCCGGTGCCAACTACAGTAACTCATTGCACAGCACTAGTGGGGTGAAATGTTATATGCCATTATCTAGTATACATAGGGATAAATGTATGAACTGCCGATATGGGGGAGAAGCGGTATCAGCGCACGTTATGTGCAATATACTGATTCTCCCCCATGTATGGCGCAGCGCCCCTGTCCATATCAGCACTGCTATCTAAAAGATAGCAGGCTGATTTGCGCGGGCAATGTATGAACGACACCTGCAGCTGTAGATTTTGACAGCTGTATTGTGGCGATGCCCATACACCACAGCAGGGCCAGAGCTGTCTCTGCCTGTGGCGGGTGCTGGCTCTGGACTGCACTGGGGATCTCGCATGAGTAGCGAGATCCCGTGCATGAGCAAAAGTCGGCCGGGAAGGAGACACAGTGCGTCAGCTCTGAGCTGACGCGCTGTGTGCACGAGGGGCATGGCAGACAAGATATTAATACAGCTTGTCGATGTCCCTTCCTGCTTCGCCTTGGTAACTATGCATGCCACTATAATACATTTACCTAACACTTTCTTAAGAGAACAATGTAGAGTTGTATTTGGACATGACCTCGACTAGTGTCACAATCTCAGTTCTTGGACAGTGCATACATCCAGATGTTTCCTTTCAGGCCACTGACACATAGCTGGCAGTGTATTGTGATTGTGAGTTTAAACTTTAACAGTGCTGTATTACCCGGGTAGATACTGTATGTATTATTGGTGGTAATTCAGATCTGATCGCTGAGCAGCGATTTTTGCAGCCCTGCGATCGGATAGTCGCCGCCTACAGGGGGGAGTGTAGTTTAGCTGTGCAAGTGTGCGATCGCATGTGTAGCAGAGCTGTACAAACTGATTTTGTGCAGTCTCTATGCAGCACAGGACTTACTCAGCCGCTGCAATCACATCAGCCTGTTCGGGACCGGATTTGACGTCAGATACCCGTCCTGAAAACACTTGATCCCGCCTGCGTTTTTCCAAACACTCCCTGAAAACGGTCAGTTGACACCCACAAATGCCCTCTTCCTGTCAATCTCCTTGCGAACACTCGTGCAAATGGATCCTTCACGATCCCCATTGCAGCCGTGCAACGCGGTGAATGTGCAGTTAGGATCTGGTCGCCCGCTGTACGAAAACGCACAGCAGCGATCAGATCTGAATTACCCCCATTGTGTATTAAATTGACATTAATTACAAACGGCATTAATAGTTTTAAATAACACACTGGCATTACTGCAATATTAGAATATGTACGTAATATGCAGACATGCTTCCAGTATGCTACTATTACCAGCAATAGTATAATGTCCCACATGGCTACACATTTTATAATTGACTTTCATTCTCTATTACTATTATTGTTGGTCTGAATGACACACCCATGTTTGTTACATATATATACTGTAGGTCTGGATCAATAGATCACTGTTAAGTTAGAGAAGATGTATCAGCTCTCCTCTGCTCTGACATGTTCCCTTACAGCATACAAATGGTGTGACACGTGTTAAGTTGGATACACACTTTACAATTATCTTTCCAATATTTCTGGTTGGAACAAAAATCTGGTAATGTATAGGAACAAATGACAATTCACAATTTGTTCCCAAACACTGGAAAACAGTCAGAAATGTATGTTCAGACATATTGGTTAAATCCATTTGATTTGAACTAATTTATCTGAATGCCCATTTTTGCCCATTTTTCAGCTTTTGGGAGCAAATGGTTGATTGTCATTTGCTCTCGTACATTACCAGATTTTTGTTCCAACCAGAAAGATTGGGGTATATTTACAAACATTCGTAATTTTCGGAAAAAGGTCAAAGTTCAATCACGAATGACATCGAAAGTGTAAAATTGCAACTTTTTGAATTTATTACGACTAATTTACTAAGCTGTCGTATTCTCCATTTTCTTTTGTTCCGATGTCGATGTCATTCGTGTTTTTTTTTTTAGTTTTTTACAGCAGTGATTAGCAAAACACTGCCGACTTTTTCTAAATGAATCTCGGCCGGATCTGTGTGATCCGTGCTGGGGTTCATTTTTTTTTTTAAATAAGCACTGTAAAACTGTAAAAAAAATTGCGTGGGGTCCCCCCTCCTAAGCATAACCAGCCTCGGGCTCTTTGAGCCGATCCTGGTTGCAGAAATATGGGGAAAAAAATGACAGGGGTTCCCCCATATTTAAGCAACCAGCATCGGGCTCTGCACCTGGTCCTGGTTCCAAAAATACGGGGGACAAAAAGCGTAGGGGTCCCCCGTATTTTTAAAACCAGCACCGGGCTCCACTAGCTGGACAGATAATGCCACAGCCGGGGGTCACTTTTATACAGTGCCCTGCGGCCGTGGCATCAAATATCCAACTAGTCACCCCTGGCCGGGGTACCCTGGGGGAGTGGGGACCCCTTCAATCAAGGGGTCCCCCCCCCCAGCCACCCAAGGGCCAGGGGTGAAGCCCGAGGCTGTCCCCCCCATCCAATGGGCTGCGGATGGGGGGCTGATAGCCTTTTTGTAAAAGTGTAAGATATTGTTTTTAGTAGCAGTACTACAAGGCCCAGCAAGCCTCCCCCGCATGCTGGTACTTAGAGAACCACAAGTACCAGCATGCGGCGGAAAAACGGGCCCGCTGGTACCTGTAAGTAAAGTTTTATTACATCCAAGAGGACCGACCTGCGTGTGAACATAAGGTAAGTATGTATGTATGTTTGTGTGGATGGATGTAATAAAACTTTACTTTCAAGGTGTGTGTGTATTGTCTTTTTTTGGGTATTTTTTTAGTGGTAGTACTACAGGTGCCAGCGGGCCTCCCCCACATGCTGGTACTTGGAGAACCACAAGTACCAGCATGCGGCGGAAAAACGGGCCCGCTGGCACCTGTAGTACTACCACTAAAAAAATACCCAAAAAAAGACAATACACACACACCTTGAAAGTAAAGTTTTATTACATCCATCCACACAAACATACATACATACTTACCTTATGTTCACACGCAGGTCGGTCCTCTTGGATGTAATAAAACTTTACTTACAGGTACCAGCGGGCCCGTTTTTCCGCCGCATGCTGGTACTTGTGGTTCTCCAAGTACCAGCATGCGGGGGAGGCTTGCTGGGCCTTGTAGTACTGCTACAAAAAACAATATCTTACACTTTTACAAAAAGGCTATCAGCCCCCCATCCGCAGCCCATTGGATGGGGGGGACAGCCTCGGGCTTCACCCCTGGCCCTTGGGTGGCTGGGGGGGGGACCCCTTGATTGAAGGGGTCCCCACTCCCCCAGGGTACCCCGGCCAGGGGTGACTAGTTGGATATTTGATGCCACGGCCGCAGGGCACTATATAAAAGTGACCCCCGGCTGTGGCATTATCTGTCCAGCTAGTGGAGCCCGGTGCTGGTTTTAAAAATACGGGGGACCCCTACGCTTTTTGTCCCCCGTATTTTTGGAACCAGGACCAGGCGCAGAGCCCGATGCTGGTTGCTTAAATATGGGGGAACCCCTGTCATTTTCTTTCCCATATTTCTGCAACCAGGATCGGCTCAAAGAGCCCGATGCTGGTTATGCTTAGGAGGGGGGACCCCACGCAATTTTTTTTCAAAAAATTAACACTTTCCCACCCCTTCCCACTGATATACATGCACGGATCTCATGGATCCGTGCATGCCTATCCAATCACGGCTCAAAAAAGCAGGTCTGTTTTTTTTTAGCACTTTTTTACGAGTTGTATTTTTTCACGGCAGTATTTTTTTTGTTTTTGCTTTGCACTTCTTAGTAAATGACCGAGATTCATACTTAAACAGCCGCGTTTTGACCGATGGTGTATTCATTCGTATTTTTTTGGTTGGACTTCAAAAAAAATACGAATGCCCTCATCACTGCCGAGATTTGAGTTTAGTAAATGACCGAGATGACACTTTGAAGAAAAAACGTCATCTCGGTCAAAATCGGGACCTTAGTAAATATACCCCATTGTGTGTATCAAGCCTTACTGGCGTTCGGAATGCCGGCGGTCATAAGACAGGCAGCAGCATCCCAATGGAGAAGATCCCCACAGGGGTTTGGTGAGTATACTTATCTTTCAGACCAACTCCCCTAGCCCTCCCTCCCCGCAGCCTATCCCTACCCCCCCCCCAGCCTAATCCAAACCCACCCTAACCCTTAATCTCTGGTGGTGCCTAAACCTAACCCCCCTTCCCGGTGGTGCCTAAACCTAACACCCCTCCCCGCAGCCTAATCCTAATCTACCCTTCCCCACAGCCTACCCCCCCCCCCCAGCCTAATCCAAACTCACCCGTAACCCTAAATCTCTGGTGGTTCCTAAACTAACCCCCCCTTCCTGCAGCCTAAATTAACCCTCCCCCCAAGCCTAACCCTAGCCTTCTCCAGTGGTGCCTAAACCTAACCCCTCTCCATGCAGCCTAATCCTAATCTTCCCTTCCCCGCAGCCTAACCCTAACCCCCCCAGTGGTGCCTAAACCTAACATCCACCCTGTGGCCTAACCCTAAGAGTCCACGGCATACTTACAGTACGTTCAGGATGCCGGCTGTCGGGATTTCGGTGTCAGCATTTCAAATGGTGGGGGTTCCTGCACCGGTATTCTGCCCACTTTTCCAGTACTCCGGAGCTAGGATCTCTACTGCTGGCATCTGATCCGTCGGCATACTGAACGTATTGCCACTAAAACATTATTTCCATGACAAGAGTGTTTCTGCATTGGAATACATATATTCATACTCAGTGCAATGTACAATATATATCGATCGTGTGAGACCCAATTTCAAACAGGTTCTGGACACATCATTGTGACTGAAGACTGTGTCCACAATAACGGAAAAAGGGCACCTAAGTCTGCTCCATCTTCTTATGATATTTATTACTAATCAGCAAAGCATGGGCTTCCATTTAATACATTAGGTAGGAATAAAATTTATTTTACAATGGCAAATATAAATATTTTCATAAATCATTTTCTCTTACATCCTAGAAGATACTGGGAATCCATTTAGTACAATGGGGTATAGACAGGTCCACTAGGAGCCTTGGGCACTTTTAGAATTTGATAGTGTGGGCTGGCACCTCCCTCTATACCCCTCCCACCAGACTCAGTTTAGAAAATGTGTCCGGAGCAGCCGGTCACGTCGCTGGAGGCTCCTGAAGAGTTTTCTGCATTTATTTTGTCTGTTTTGTTATTTTCAGGCAGGTCTGGATGGCACCAGCGTGCCTGCTTCGTGGGACATGGGGGAAGGGGAGGGGGAAGTGGCAAAACCTCTTGTAGGGAAAATGGTCTCGTATCCCGTTCCCTGCTGACAGGTCACTAAGCTCCTGGGGGAACTATTCGCAAGCCCCACCACGGCGAGCGTACATTCCCGCAACATACCGCGGCCAGAAGACAGAAGAGCGATGAGTAAGTACTAAGCCGGTGTATCGGTTAGCGGGTCGCCGGCCATTATGACGGCATGAGGGTACAGAGACACGCGGCTTCTACGTGGGACGGCTGGGTCTCCAGACTCAGTACACAGTGCGGATGCACTGTTTCTGAGGGAGCGAGTCTAAGTATGCTACGGGTGTACACAGTACCCAGACTGGCATTACAGACTTAAAAGGCGGCTGACTCCATTTTAAGCAATAAAATCACCCAGTATACAAAAGCGGGAAAACCGAGCGCCATTGAAGGGGCTGGGCTTCACTATGAGCGGATCAAGCAGCTCACCAGCGCCATTTTCCCTCTGCAGTGGACACAGATGCTGACTGACAGGGATGCACAGCTCCTCCGGAGAGACTCCAGATTACCTCAGTGGTACCAGCAGGGGCCGAGCACTTACTAGTGTACTAAGTCCCCAATCTGGGTACTTAGTCTGCGACCCGGCTATGCTTGGCATTAGTAGTAAGGGCGCTGTGTGCAGGTTTCAGGTTATCTCTGTGTCTCTCTTGAAGTGCTCTTTGTGGGTTAATTGTGCATTTAACCTTTTCCTGTGTGTGTGTGTGTGTGTGTGTGTGTGTGTGTGTGTGTTTGTGTGTGTGTGTGTGTGCAGTCACTGTCACAGTATGTCAGCCAAAGAGTGTTTCATGTAAGGCACAGAGTTCCTCTTTTCCAGGGGGTCACTGCAGTGTACTCAGTGCAGTACACCCTCCCAGGCTAGCAGGGCAGAACCAGCTTGTCTGGATTCCATTAAGGGAATGATTTCCAATATTTCTACTAAATTATCCCGCAATGAGAAAGAGATGCAATGCTTATTACCCAAACCAGCGTCTCAGTCCCCTACCATTTGTCCGCAAAAACGTCCTTTGGCCCATATCCTGCAGTCTGACTCTGATGATAAGTGGTCAGACATGGAGGAGGGGGAGGTGGACGCAGAGGTGGGGGAGGCTACTCTGTCACAAGGAATAGAGGCTCTCGTAGAGGCTATCAGAGAGGTTCTGCATATCCTTGATAAGGTAACAGAGGAGACTGAGGAATCTTATTTTAATATAAAAAAGAAATCCTCAGACACTCTTCCTGTGTCAAAGGAACTAAATACCCTGTTTGAAGAACCGTGGTTAATCCTGATAGGAAATTTCAAATCTCTAAGAGATTGATATAATCTTTTCCATTTCCTCCTGAGGATAGGAAAAAATGGGAAAATCCACCGATAGTGGATGCATCAGTATCCAGGCTGTCACGGAAAATTGTATTGCCTGTCCCAGGTGCAGCCTCCCTAAAAGACACGGCTGATCGTAGAATTGAGAATACACTCAAATCTTTATATACAGCTGCTGGGGTGGCACAGGAACCCACTATAGCATGTGGGTGGATTACTAAGGCAATCACAAAATGGTCAGGTGACCTAATTGAGGGGTTAGGTACCTTGCCTAAGGGGGAGATTGTTTTACTCCTGCAACATATACAGGACTCTGCAAATTTTATTGTGGAAGCCATAAAAGACATAGGCTTGCTTAATGCACGCACCACTGCTATGGCAGTGTCAGCACGCAGAGGCTTATGGCTACGCCAGTGGACTGCCAACGCGGACTCCAGGAAAGACGTGGAAGACCTACCCTTCACAGGAGAGGCCTTATTTGGAGATGAACTAGACAAATGGATCTCCAAAGCTACTGCGGGCAAGTCCACGTATCTTCCGTCTGCAGCTCCCCCAGCCAGGAAAACCTACTCAGGACCTAATCTACAGTCCTTTCGGACTGCCAAATTTAAGGGCAAAACCAGAGATTCTTCTACAGCCACCAGAGGTGCTAAAGGTAAACCACAAAAACCAGCAACTGCTGGTTCACAGGAACAGAGCTCAAGCTCTGCTTCCTCAAAGCCCTCAGCTTGACGGTGGACCGCGATGCCTGGAGGACTGGCAGGTGGGAGCCCGACTAAGATTTTTCAGTCACATCTGGACAACATCATGCCAGGATCCCTGGGTCATAGATCTTATTTCCCAGCGCTACAGACTGGAGTTTCAGGCGCTCCCACCTCACAGATTCTTCAAATCAGGCTTTCCAGTTTCACAGGAAGCAAGTATAATCTTACAGAACACCATTCAAAAACTGGTACAGACTCAGGTCATTGTTACAGTTTCACCTCATCTGCAAAACAAGGGATATTCCAACCTGTTTGCGGTACCGAAACCGGACGGTTCGGTAAGACCGATTTTGAACCTCAAGTCTTTGAACCCGTAATTACGAGTGTTCAAATTCAAGATGGAGTCTCTGGGAGTGGTGATCTCAGGTCTGGAGGAGTGGGAATTCCTAGTGTTTCTGGATATCAAGGATGCGCACCTTCACATTCCGATCTGGCCGTCTCATCAGGCTTATCTACGGTTTGCACTGCAGGATTGACACTACCAGTTCCAGGCCCTGCCATTTGGTCTCTCCACTGCACCGAGAATGTTCACCAAGGTGATGGCAGCAGTGGCAAACGCAGGATTTTCGTGGGGGGGTTTCCATATATGTATGTATCTATGTGTGTGTGTGTGTGTGTGTGTATATATATATATATATATATATATATATACATATTCACACACACACAGCATAGTCATTTTGGTAATTATTGAGTAGCCAGCACACAGCACGAGCTATATATATATATATATACCCACACACACAGCAATCTGTACATAGACATACTGTACAGTAGTATACTTGCAAACACAGCAGACAGTGCATATATCTACATGCTAGCACAGTGTACATACACACACAGTATACATGCACACAGCATCTATACACACGCCATCCATACATACACAATAAATACATACACACACCATACATACATACATACATACATAGTATACATGCACACAGTGGCCCTCATTCCGAGTTGTTCGCTCGTTCTTTTTCATCGCATCGCAGTGAAAATCCGCTTAGTACGCATGCGCAAAGTTCGCACTGCGACTGCGCCAAGTAACTTTACTATGAAGAAAGTATTTTTACTCACGGCTTTTTCTTCGCTCCGGCGATCGTAATGTGATTGACAGGAAATGGGTGTTACTGGGCGGAAACACGGCGTTTCAGGGGCGTGTGGCTGAAAACGCTACCGTTTCCGGAAAAAACGCAGGAGTGGCCGGAGAAACGGTGGGAGTGCCTGGGCGAACGCTGGGTGTGTTTGTGACGTCAACCAGGAACGACAAGCACTGAACTGATCGCACAGGCAGAGTAAGTCTGGAGCTACTCTGAAACTGCTAAGTAGTTAGTAATCGCAATATTGCGAATACATCGGTCGCAATTTTAAGATGCTAAGATACACTCCCAGTAGGCGGCGGCTTAGCGTGTGTAACTCTGCTAAATTCGCCTTGCGACCGATCAACTCGGAATGAGGGCCAGTATACATACATACATACATAGTATACATACAGTATACATGCACACAGCATACATACATACATACATACATAGTATACATGCACACAGTATACATACATAGTATATATATATATATATATATACATACATAGTATACATACATACAGTATACATGCATACATAAATACATACATACACAGCATACATACATACACAGTATACAAGCACACAACATACATACAGTATACATGCACACAGCATACATAAACATACATACACAGTAAACATTGATAATGCCGATTGATTACCTTATAACATCCACTATAAATGGGTAAGAGACTCAGTACGCAATTGGCGTATGGGGTACCGTAAGGGTACGCACTTAGCGTAGCAGACGCTTATCCGTGGTCGAGACGCACATGCGACATGCTCGCTCACAGCTTAACGCTTGGTGACGAGCACGCTATAGGCGGCCGACTACCGTAATGCTACGCTACCAGCGTAGCGGACGCTCGTGACCACGAGGGGAACACGAGCGGCGCAGACGCTCACAGGATGACACTCAGTAAACCTTGTATGCAACACACTGAATGATTGAGTTTTGTACTGTAAACCTTACTACTGAAATACTGTAGCGATATAACGCTGCCTAACCTTGTTAATACTAAAGCTGCTTGAGCGATTGAGACGCTCCGATTACCCTCTGCAATGTAATAAACACACAATACCTTGCTAAGGTTCCAACACCTTTACTAACAATATCTAGCTATGTAAAAAGGGGAAAACAGTTAACAGTTCATACACTACAGGCTAACATCAATATCTAAGCAGAATAACTACACATAAATATACAATAGCGGCACAATCGCTAACAATAACATACAATGAGAGAGAGAGAGAGAACGTGGCAAAATACAGTCAGAGTTTTAGAATGGTCACAGAGAATAACTTACACACACTGGGGAATGATTCGCTGCGCAGTCCTGGTACCAGCTATGAGTTAGTCAAGATAAAAACCGTTTGTGGAGAGAAGACTGAGCTGGCCAGGCTGGCTGTCCTTATATACACTGCGTACAGTACGCTACAAAGGGACCTATAATCTCATTGTTCATTGGACACAGGAATGTCTCCTCGCATCATAACAAAAGGTCATAGGTTAGTTTGAACAGGTGGGCTGTGACTATATCAAACTGCTCAGGTGGGAGGGAATCTCAGGATTCCCGCCGCATGGATAATGAACCGCAAATATAGTAAATGTCCAGAAACTACTAATAAACATAACTATACGCAGGAGCGATTAATCTTTACCTAACCAGCACCGGATTGTTTCTAATAAAATGTTCTTTAGTTAGGTACCAAACACAACTGCTCAAACCCTGTCTGACCCTTCGTATCATACAAAGAGGAATTCCTCTGTCCAGCGACCAGTTACACTAAACAGACTTACAGTTATTATTAAGGGGAACATTACCTATAAAACATACTATTTGGTTTTACTATGTAACGATTGTGTCGCCGACTAGACGCACACAAACTCTACCGTAAATGCACATACCACGCGCTCGAGCGCATGGCCGAGGAAGTGCCATCACGCAGCTGCGAGTATCCGCACGCACGGGAGAGAATGTGTACGTGCAGCGGGCAAGCGCATGGGGTGAATATATGGCAACGTGTAGCGTGATATTTTTCGACTTTGACAGTCCACCCTTTGGCAGTCATCAATAACTGCCACTTCCTAAAACAGTTCAAAAAAGAAAAATATATGTCATCATGTAAATACCATTTTATGATTGGGTAAAGGGAGGAGAGGAAAAGGTGGGAAACGTATGACCTAGTGAAATAGTAGAAGCATGTGTGTATGAATCCATGTCTGAGGGGTCATGTATCATCGTGCCGTACGTGTTTTAAATCAAGCTTCGAGGTATTGCGAAGTATACATTTGAATCCTTCTTATCCCGTATTAAGGGTCTGTGGATGGGCTGCCAAACTTTACCGAGCTCTTTTTGGCTTTTGGTTGCAACAAATGGGGAGCACATTTTAGTTGATGATACATGAATGGGGGGAACATGTGAATGCTGATATATATGTGTCTATATTCCCTATCGACTATGTGTGTCATTACCTGGAGGTTGTAGAGATGAAGATAAGAAACAATTGTTATAAATGCAGTCGTAAACTATGTGAGTTTAAATAAACAGTCGCCGATTGAGGTCTTGTCTGATGTCTTGTCTTGATGTACATGTTGTCTGATGTCTCTCGGTGCTTTTGCTATAAATAGTGAGCAAAAGTTGTTCCATTGTCCATAAAATTACAGTCTCTAAAGTATTGGGCTACCGTAAAAGTTAAAGTCACTAGGGATATTGGGGGTCTGTGGCATAGTCCATCAATGGTCTGTATAAAAGAGGTTGTCAAATTCTTCTTCCAAGCGGATGTCTTTGTACCTTGGAGGAAAACAAAGGAGAAACGGGTGAAAGAAACGGACCGTGGAATCACATTTTCATCACAACATTGTCTCTATCGTTGGGTCATAAATCAAATTAGTTGTTGTTATTACAGTGTCTTCGCTCCTCAGACTCATCACTCTAGTACTACCTTTACACTTCGTTAAAGCCCGAACGCATCTAAATATCAGTCCAACCAATATGACGACTCCCAGAATACACAAAAGAAATTTCCCTACATCCATAATAATACCTTGGGCCCATTCTCCTAAGCCCGAGAACCAATTTCGTGGGTTCAACCATGACACCCAACCGGTCAGCTCATTGCCCACAGCGGCGAGAGTGAGATTATGTCTCCTTCGGAACTCCCACTTTAATTGTAGAATGTCATCCATCTTTTGGTCTATGACCTCGGCCGGGTCCTCAGTGCTGTTTGTGATATACGTGCAGCATTTTATTCTATATTGAGTTGCTAGGGTAACACAATACCCGCCTGTCACAGCTGTGAGGTAATTGAGGATCATCCTATGCTGAACCAGTTCTGTTTTGTAGGCTTGTAACTCTTTCCCAGTGTACCTGAATGTGTCGTCATACATTTCGGTGATATTGTCTAATAAATTTGCAAGCGCAGATATATATCTGTAATTTATCATTCCTCTGGCAGTACGAGTGATATCTAACGCGAGTAGGAATCGAATCCCGGTGGATTCATGGATCAGATCAGAGGCCGAATGCTCTGTCCTCTCTATCAGGTGCCGTTTAACAATGTGCTCGTAATGAGTGTGAGTATAAGGAGCTTGGGCACCGCGGTGAATGTCTTTCATTTTGATATGAGATACAGTCATTACTTCAGGCAGTACTTTCCCAATATAACACAATCCCTCTGAGTTTGGGGCAAGCCACTTATACGCC
The DNA here is from genome assembly GCF_028390025.1 of Pseudophryne corroboree. Lineage (NCBI taxonomy): Eukaryota > Metazoa > Chordata > Amphibia > Anura > Myobatrachidae > Pseudophryne > Pseudophryne corroboree. The sequence continues at coordinate 348,263,190 of NC_086451.1, forward strand.
TTTCTCCCGCATATGAAATATGCATCATCGGGGAGAACATATGGGACAGAGTATGACATAACCATGTTACAAATTTTCCATGTGAAGTCTCCTAACCCTAACTCTCCCATCTGTCTTGTACACGTATCAGGTTGTACAATATGTGCACAGTATCCTGGTGATACTTCTCCAACTCGCATGGTCCTACTTCCTAGAGTGTACCCATACCGGAAAAATCTTCCATGGTCGGCTATCTGGTGTATAAGTTCTGTGTCTATGGGCATTCTGTTGGCTCTGTATGAAAAGGTCATGGTTTGATTACTCCATGACACTTCCCAATTTCCCGGCCCTTCGGGGATTGGAAATGTTAAAGCATACTAAGGACCTATCCACATGATACTGGTGGAGCTTCAAACTAGGAGGACTAGAGATATTAAACCTCTTGTCCACCGGCCTCCCACCACTTAGCTCAAGTACCTCTCCTACAGTTAAAGGGAATGGTACTAGTCCTGATTTGCTATGACCTTGAGGTACTTGAGAGCATACCCAACAGTCTGTCTGGTCTAACACTTTACCCACCAAGGAGTGATAGTCACTCAATGGATGCCGGTCCATGTGGACATTAAAACCGGACCGACATTTCTCGATGCACCCATCCTCAACTATGCTGTCACAATGCCTACAGATGCAGTTCTCCTCAGCTAACAATCCTTCACAATTCCTTCTATTGTCAATGCTACCAGATCGTTTTCTGATACTCGCCTTTACTCAGTGATTATGTTGTACTTGGAAATTTACGCCTCCATCCTGGTCATCAGAACCCATTCCAAATCCTTCTTCGACCTCCATGGTACTCTCACCGAAACAGACTGCTCTGGTCAACATCATGGTCAACAGGAAAATCCGGATCACAGTCTCTTGGGGCAAGTCCATCTTAGAGGAGTAAAAGGAGAAAAATAAGAAGGGGGGGAGGAGAATAGGAGGGAGATGGGAACTGGAGAAAATAACAAAAGGGAAAAAGAAATCCGGCTCGACAAACGCCTCTGGTCTTATTATTCTCAGCGCTCAGGTGTCGTCTCAATCCTCCCTGAACAGACACTCTAGTGATACAACCTCTACCGTCTGTTCTTTATCACGGGACCTCTCTGGGTCAGCAACCTTTTTACAATGAGACGAATGGACCCAAGTCTCCCTCTCGGCAACCTTCAATGCAGTTGTGCTGGTCAATAAGACTTGATATGGTCCTTCCCATCTGTCAATAAGGCAACCTGAGCGTAGAAAATTCCGTATCATTACATAATCACCAACTTTAGATTATCATTCTGATTCCTCAATTGCTTACTCATCTTAACCAAGTACTTTACGGTTACTTCATTGTTACATTTCAAATCATCCTGGGGGTTAATCATAACATGGGGTTGTCGACCAAACAGAATTTCAAAAGGAGACAGATTAAGAGGGGACCTGGGAGTGGTTCTGATGCTGTATAATACGATTGGCAAAGCTTCAGGCCATAACAGTCCTGTTTCAGTCATTACCTTGCTCAATTTATTTTTAATAGTGCTGTTTACTCTTTCCACCTTCGCACTCGCCTGGGGGCGGTACGGAGTGTGCAGCTTACTATTAATTCCCATCAACTTACACATTGTTTGAAAGACTTCACCTGTAAAATGGGTACCCCTATCACTCTCAATGATTCTAGGGATACCATACCTGCACACAAATTCCTGCACAATTTTCTTTGCAGTAAACACAGCGGTATTTGTGGCCGCGGGAAATGCTTCAACCCAATTTGAGAACAATACAGACCAATACATACTTTAAATTTCTACAAGGTGGCAATTGTATGAAATCAATTTGTATTACCTGAAAAGGGCCATCTGTAGGAGGGATGTGGGAAGGCTCTGTTGGTATTGCCTTTCCGATATTCTTCCTCAAGCAGGTGAGACATGTCATTGCTCTTTTACCCGCATGAGACGAAAATCCTGGGGCGCACCAATAAGCTCTTACCAACTTACACATTCCTTCTTTACCTAGATGAGTCAGCCCATGTGCCGCTTCCGCTAGACTTGGAAGGTATGCTCTGGGTGCCACTGGCTTACCCTGTCCATCTGTCCAGAGTCCTGAGGACTCCTGGCCATATCCTTTTGACCTCTAAACTGCCTTTTCTTGTGGTGAACACAAATTTTGCATTTCATTATAATTTCTGTGTGTTTACAGTATTAAATACCATCAGTTGTGTGCTGTCTGTCTGTATGGGGTTACCGGCTGCTGATTTAGCAGCTTCGTCTGCTCGGCTGTTACCAAGTGATACCGGGTCTTGGCTATATGTGTGAGCTTTACACTTGATAACAGCCACTCTGTCGGGTTCCTGTATCGCTGTTAGAAGTCTTTTGATGTGGGCTGCATGCGCTACGGGTGTGCCAGCTGCCGTCATGAAATTTCTGAGGCGCCATAGGGCCCAGAAATCATGGACTACTCCGAAGGCGTACCTAGAATCTGTGTAAATATTGGCTGACTTGCCCTTAGCCAATTCGCATGCTCTGGTTAGGGCAACCAGTTCAGCAACTTGTGCTGAGTGTGGTGGGCCTAGGGGTTCCGCTTCTATTGTACCTTGGTCATCTACGACTGCGTATCCAGTACACAAGTCTACCGAGTCCGTCTGTCTGTGACAACTACCGTCAGTGTAGAAAGTAAAATCTACATCTTCCAGTGGGTTGTCACTGATGTCAGGCCTTGCCGTGAAATTTTGGGCCAAATATTCCATACAATCATGTGTGTCGCTGTCCTTACTAAATCCTCCTGCACCATCACTCTAATCCTCCACCCTTTGTGCCTGTCCAGGCACACCTGGGAGATATGTTGCAGGATTTAGTGCGCTGCATCTCCTTATGGTGATGTTTACGGGGGCCATCAATGCCAATTCCCATCTTGTAAACCGCGCTGATGAGACGTGTCTGGTTTGGGCAGAATTCAGTAAAGCTGACACTGCATGTGGTGTATGAATTGTGAGGTTGTGTCCTAGCACAACATCTTCACTTTTACTTACTAGCAATGCTATTGCTGCAACGCTTCGCAAGCATGTGGGGAGGGATCGCGCTACCGTGTCTAGCTGAGCGCTATAGTAGGCTACCGGCCTGCTGGCATCACCATGCTTCTGGGTTAAGACACCTGCTGCGCACCCAGCACTCTCTGTTCCGTACAGTTCAAAGGGTTTTCCATAATCTGGCATACCTAATGCTGGTGCCTGTGTTAGGCACTGTTTAAGTCTCTCAAATGCCATCTCAGACTCGTCTGTGTGCGAAATCCGATCAGGTTTGCTTGATGAGACCATCTCCTGTAAAGGTAGGGCCAGTATGGAAAAACCTGGGATCCAGTTACGGCAATACCCACACATTCCTAAAAACGTTCTAATCTGTTGCTGGGTTTGTGGCAGGGTCATGTCATGAATTGCTTGAATTCTATCAGCGGTGAGGTGTCTCAGTCCTTGTGTCAGACAGTGTCCTAAATACTTCACCCTGGTCTGGCATAACTGTAACTTATCTTTGGAAACCTTGGCCCTCATTCCGAGTTGTTCGCTCGTTCTTTTTCATCGCATCGCAGTGAAAATCCGCTTAGTACGCATGCGCAAAGTTCGCACTGCGACTGCGCCAAGTAACTTTACTATGAAGAAAGTATTTTTACTCACGGCTTTTTCTTCGCTCCGGCGATCGTAATGTGATTGACAGGAAATGGGTGTTACTGGGCGGAAACACGGCGTTTCAGGGGCGTGTGGCTGAAAACGCTACCGTTTCCGGAAAAAACGCAGGAGTGGCCGGAGAAACGGTGGGAGTGCCTGGGCGAACGCTGGGTGTGTTTGTGACGTCAACCAGGAACGACAAGCACTGAACTGATCGCACAGGCAGAGTAAGTCTGGAGCTACTCTGAAACTGCTAAGTAGTTAGTAATCGCAATATTGCGAATACATCGGTCGCAATTTTAAGAAGCTAAGATTCACTCCCAGTAGGCGGCGGCTTAGCGTGTGTAACTCTGCTAAATTCGCCTTGCGACCGATCAACTCGGAATGAGGGCCCTTGTGTCCTGTGTCTGAAAGATGAAACAGGAGTTGTTTCGTATCTCTCAGGGACGCTTCTAGTGAATCAGAACACAGCAGTAAATCATCCACGTACTGTATTAATACTGATCCACTCTCAGGTTGGAAAGACTGTAAACAATCATGCAAGGCCTGAGAGAAAATACTTGGGCTGTCAATGAAACCTTGTGGTAAGCGAGTCCAGGTGTACTGAACTCCTCTGTATGTAAATGCAAATAAGTATTGACTGTCAGGGTGCAGAGGTACCGAGAAGAAGGCGGAGCAGAGGTCAATCACAGTGAAAAATTTGGCAGTCGGAGGGATTTGCATAAGGATGACAGCTGGATTTGGCACTACGGGGAATTGACTCTCAACTATTTTGTTGATCCCTCTTAGATCCTGCACTAATCTGTAACCCCTCCCCCCACTCTTTTTAACAGGGAAGATGGGACTATTGGCAGTGCTGGACGTTCTTACCAGAATGCCCTGTTGTAGCAAACGCTCTATTACAGGGTAAACTCCTAACTCCACCTCTGGCTTCAGAGGGTATTGTGGGATTTTTGGAGCTATCCTACCATCTTATACTTGTACAACTACTGGGGCTACGTTTGCCATTAATCCAGTGTCTTGTCCATCCTTGGTCCAAAGTGATTCCGGTATCTGGGAAATCATTTCCTCTACCTTGGACGGACACCTATTTACAACAACAGTGTGGGACATTAATCTTGTTGGGGAGTCTAGCATATCCTGCACTTCCTGAGCGTGGTTTTCGGGTATGTCCAAGAACACACCTTCAGGAGTACAATATATGACACATCCCATTTTGCACAGAAAATCTCTCCCTAGGAGATTAGTCGGAGCCGATGCAGCAAGCAGAAAAGAATGCTTGGTATGCAAAGGCCCTATTGTAATCTCTGCAGGTTTGCTTAAAGGGTAGTGCTGTACTACTCCTGTTACTCCCATGGCTGGAATTGTTTTACCAGTGGTTCTCATGCCCACGGTCGAATTTATCACTGACTTGGCCGCCCCCGTATCTACAAGGAAATTTAGAGATTTATCAGCTACATCAATTGTGACCTCGGCTTCACTTCCAAGGCTCGCAATTAATTTCACTGGCTGCAGACTACAGGTGTGGCCCCACCCCTATTGTATGTGGTGGCCTCCCTGCATTGCGATGGCAACTATTACCTGTGAAGGGGGTAAATGGGAACTATCAGAGACTAGCCAGTCTCTTCTTGGGGGATACCTTTTTGTTTCCCCTGCGTGTGGCTCATAACTCCGTCTCTGCGGTCCTTGATCCCAATTTCGTGTGTCATGTCGTTGTCTAGGGGGTTGATATGATTTTTGTGCATTTTTCGATCTACAGTCTCGTGCAAAATGTCCCTCTTTATGACAGTAATAACAAGTTACCACATTTGACTTACCCACAGGGGTCGGAGACGTATACTGAGGTGGCCTTGTGGTCAGGGCCTGTATACTTACGGCCATTAACTTATCACTCTGTGACTCCCTGTGTCTGGTGATGTTTAGATCATGATCAATAGCGGCCTCTCTCAAAGTAGCCACCGACAAACCTCGCCAACATGGTTGGGTGGTCTGTACCCTCGTCCTCAATACTTCCTTTAAACCATCCATTAACACAGATACTGCTACTTCTCTATGATTCACATTTGTCTTAATGTCTTCTATTCCTGCATACTTAGCCATTTCCTGTAGTGCCCGATGAAAATAATCAGCAGCTGTTTCTCCCTCTTTTTGTTTGACGGAGAAAATTTTGTTCCATTTGGCAACAGCTGGGAAATACTCTCTTAACTGTAAATTTATTCTCTTTACATTATCTTGGTTGTACACATCCGTAAGGGGTACCTCTTCATCTAATTTACAGTCAGCTATAAATCTCGCTGAGTCGACATTGGAGGGTAAACATGCCCTCAGCAATATCTGCCAGTCTTTGTTATTGGGCTCCACAGTATTTCCTAGCTCTCTAATGTACTTCTGGCTTGCAACTAGATCTTTCCTAGGATCAGGGAATTCAGACACCATTGATCTTAATTCCGTTCGGGAAAAGGGGGAGTGCATGGCGATGTGTCTGACAGGAGTGACTCCTGAAGTGTCAGTTTTCCCATTTGGTACTGCAATTACCCTAACGGGATTAAGTTCAATAACATCATTCTGAGTAGATTCTATAACATGTGGTGTAATGGTTTCAGCATAGTGTACAGTGCCGTACTTACCAGTTGATACGACCTCACCTGTCCCTCCACTAGGGGCCTTTGATACTGCTCTTACTGGTTGGGCCGTGCCCACTGTTGTTTCTGCTATGGTGGCTGCTAGAGAGAGTGCCGATATTGTTGTGGGCTCATCCTCTTGGTCACAATCCTGGGGAAAGTTTAAAATAGGGTACAGCTTGCACGGGTTAGTATTAGCATCAACAATCTTAGTTACATTATTCTTAACATCTATACAGTTACTAAGTGCTTGTTTATCATACACCAGTGTGCCTTTCTCTGTGACCACTTTCTCTCCTGTTATGTATGGTGGTGGGGGAGCGGTGGCTATCAGTTTTCTGACAGGGTTAGATCCAGCCGCTTGAGCCAATCCTCTTTGTATTTCACCTTCCTGTTGCCATAACTGTAAATAATCATAATGTTTGATCCGTCTCTTTGCAGATTTAATGAGACATATCCTTCTCCTTAGATTTTGTAACACCTCGGGACTAAAACTGCCTACCCGTGGGAACTTTTCCCCATCATGCACAGTCATTCTTTCCCATTCATCGCACAAAACCTCTGTGTGTGAACCGTATTTCTCACACATGATATACCTTGCCGACCCGATTGGTCGGTTTACTAAGTCAACCTGAACCGAGGTTGATCGCCCCCTACCTGAACAACTGGCCCCCATCTTTGCAGGTGTTGCTTTCACTACCTCTGACCTTCAAATCAGGGTCTTCAGCGAACCCTTACAAAAACCAAGATGTCCCGGGTAGGCCGGCGGCGGAAGTTTACCGAGTGCCTCCACTCACTCCTCGCCCACGTTGGCCAGTACTGCAATCACTGACTCAGAGCTGCTGTACCCAACCTAGGGCCCCTATGAACCTTTATTTACTGTGGCGTGTTGGACCTACCAGTCCCCAGCAAGTATCGGTTGTTAGAGAATTCCCGAGTGACCAACGAACCTCCCTTAAAATAAAAAAATGACACGTATGTACCTCACGAGAACTCGATGATTTCCTGTGGTTCCACCCAAAATTAGAAACTTATGTATATGTATACACACACTTTCACCTCATATACTCTTTACTTTCGTTTCTGCGCAGAAATCCCTTTCATTCAGTATCGCAGGCTAATCCCGAGGAGTTGCAACTAGAGAAGGATCTATTAGCTTAAAATTTAGGACACTGAGATTTGACTTGCGCTATAATCGCATTGCCTCCTTTTCGCCTAACTAAAAGAATACTATTGTGTGATTTGTATTATGTGGGCGTACCCAGACGCTCCGTTGCGTAATATACGCTCCGTGCGTCGGCCCTTGCGTCGCGTACGCTAGTCCCGCCCTTTGTTAGAGACACGTGTACGCAAGCCAGGTATATCCACAGAAATACAACTAACAGTTGTTACAGTTAAAGTAAATGATCTTTAACTGTAATCATTTACTGAACACCACACAGAACTTCCTTGTATCTTAGGCAAGCCGTGCGCGTGTTTTACAAATTACCCTTTAATGTATTATTTTTTTGACTTTTAACTACCAATAGCAACAAATCTTTCTCAGCACGTTATCAATGATAAATGGCAAACAGGAAGGCGAGATGTGAAATTACACAGATGTAAAAAGAAATACAGGTGTGTGCGTGCGTGCGTGTGTGCGTACGCAAAAACAGAAATAAACAGTTTTAAAAGACAATAGCGTACTGTTCTTACCTTCCGGTTCCGGATTCCACCAGCACTTCTACAGCGTAGCGAAACAGACGCTTATCTAGCCAGCACTACTGTATCCCTCACCCCTAATACGGATACGAAGGGATACTACTTTCCCGCCCTTTGCTGATAGATAAAGTCTGTGTTCGCTAGTGCGGATATGTGGAGGACGGACGAGCCGCCAATTGATAATGCCGATTGATTACCTTATAACATTCACTATAAATGGGTTAGAGACTCAGTACGCAATTGGCGTATGGGGTACCGTAAGGGTACGCACTTAGCGTAGCAGACGCTTACCCGTGGTCGAGACGCACATGAGACACGCTCGCTCACAGCTTAATGCTTGGTGACGAGCACGCTATAGGCGGCCGGCTACCAGCGTAGCGGAAGCTCGTGACCATGAGGGGAACGCGAGCGGCGCAGACGCTCACGGGATGACACTCAGTAAACCTTGTATGCAACACACTGAATGATTGAGTTTGTACTGTAAACCTTACTACTGAAATACTGTAGCGATATAACGCTGCTTAACCTTGTTAATACAAAAGCTGCTTGAGCGATTGAGACGCTCCGATTACCCTCTGCAATGTAATAAACACACAATACCTTGCTAAGGTTCCAACACCTTTACTAACAATATCTAGCTATGTAAAAAGGGGAAAACAGTTAACAGTTCATACACTACAGACTAACATCAATATCTAAGCAGAATAACTACACATAAATATACAATAGCGGCACAATCGCTAACAATAACATACAATGAGAGAGAGAGAACGTGGCAAAATACAGTCAGAGTTTTAGAATGGTCACAGAGAATAACTTACACACACTGGGGAATGATTCGCTGCGCAGTCCTGGTACCAGCTCCATTTTGGTAATTATTGAGTAGCCAGCACACAGCACGAGCTATATATATATATATATATATATATATATATATACCCACACACACAGCAATCTGTACATAGACATACTGTACAGTAGTATACTTGCAAACACAGCAGACAGTGCATATATCTACATGCTAGCACAGTGTACATGCACACACAGTATACATGCACACAGCATCTATACACACGCCATCCATACATACACAATAAATACATACACACACCATACATACATACATAGTATACATGCACACAGTATACATACATACATAGTATTCATACAGTATACATGCACACAGCATACATACATACATACATACATAGTATACATGCACACAGTATACATACATAGTATATATATATATACATACATAGTATACATACATACAGTATACATGCATACATAAATACATACATACACAGCATACATACATACACAGTATACAAGCACACAACATACATACAGTATACATGCACACAGCATACATAAACATACATACACAGTAAACATTGATAATGCCGATTGATTACCTTATAACATCCACTATAAATGGGTAAGAGACTCAGTACGCAATTGGCGTATGGGGTACCGTAAGGGTACGCACTTAGCGTAGCAGACGCTTATCCGTGGTCGAGACGCACATGCGACACGCTCGCTCACAGCTTAACGCTTGGTGACGAGCACACTATAGGCGGCCGACTACCGTAATGCTACGCTACCAGCGTAGCGGACGCTCGTGACCACGAGGGGAACACGAGCGGCCCAGACGCTCACAGGATGACACTCAGTAAACCTTGTATGCAACACACTGAATGATTGAGTTTGTACTGTAAACCTTACTACTGAAATACTGTAGCGATATAACGCTGCCTAACCTTGTTAATACTAAAGCTGCTTGAGCGATTGAGACGCTCCGATTACCCTCTGCAATGTAATAAACACACAATACCTTGCTAAGGTTCCAACACCTTTACTAACAATATCTAGCTATGTAAAAAGGGGAAAACAGTTAACAGTTCATACACTACAGGCTAACATCAATATCTAAGCAGAATAACTACACATAAATATACAATAGCGGCACAATCGCTAACAATAACATACAATGAGAGAGAGAGAGAGAACGTGGCAAAATACAGTCAGAGTTTTAAAATGGTCACAGAGAATAACTTACACACACTGGGGAATGATTCGCTGCGCAGTCCTGGTATCAGCTCCGAGTTAGTCAAGATGAAATCCGTTTGTAGAGAGAAGACTGAGCTGGCCAGGCTGGCTGTCCTTATATACACTGCGTACAGTACGCTACAAAGGGACCTATAATCTCATTGTTCATTGGACACAGGAATGTCTCCTCGCATCATAACAAAAGGTCATAGGTTAGTTTGAACAGGTGGGCTGTGACTATATCAAACTGCTCAGGTGGGAGGGAATCTCAGGATTCCCGCCGCATGGATAATGAACCGCAAATATAGTAAATGTCCAGAAACTACTAATAAACATAACTATACGCAGGAGCGATTAATCTTTACCTAACCAGCACCGGATTGTTTCTAATAAAATGTTCTTTAGTTAGGTACCAAACACAACTGCTCAAACCCTGTCTGACCCTTCGTATCACACAAAGAGGAATTCCTCTGTCCAGCGACCAGTTACACTAAACAGACTTACAGTTATTATTAAGGGGAACATTACCTATAAAACATACTATTTGGTTTTACTATGTAACGATTGAGTCGCCGACTAGACGCACACAAACTCTACCGTAAATGCACATACCACGCGCTCGAGCACATGGCCGAGGAAGTGCCATCACGCAGCTGCGAGTATCCGCACGCACGGGAGAGAATGTGCACGTGCAGCGGGCAAGCGCATGGGGTGAATATATGGCAACGTGTAGCGTGATATTTTTTGACTTTGACAACATGCACACACCCATTAACAGGAAGCACAGCCCCCACCCCTGCACCTATACACATGCTACTCACAAACTGATGCAGTAATTGGTACAGCATTTAATGTACCTCACCTGGCCAGCACAATTTATTATAAACTACACCTCCTTTGCCAGGCTGCTGTGCTGCATAATCACTGTGAGAGACGGAGACAGCAGCCACTGCTTCCCCTGGCACTGTCTCAAAGCCCGATGTACTGCCTGTGAGGAGCTGCCTGCTACCGCTGCAGCTCCCCCTACAGGCACCAGCAGCCAGCTTCTCACTGTCACTCGGACACACACAGTGTTAGGAGGACGGAGCTGCTGCAGCCTGAATAGCTTCTCCTAAAAACGAACTACCTGTAACTCGGACAGCAGCGCAAATGGATCGGCGGCCAGGGGGGGGTTTCTAGGTACTCAGAAACCCCCCCTGCGTGCACGCCTGGGCAGAGATGATGTTTCTACTCTGCAAACAGGGAGTAAATATAATTCCATACCTGGACGATCTTCTGATAAAGGCACTGTCCAGGGAGTAGGGATGGACATCGGAAACAAACCATCAAATGAAGGCTGTGTTTCAACCATTGAAACTTTTGATGCAATGGTAACTAACCATGACATCAAAAGTATTCGATGGTGAAAACTATTTATATGACTAGAGCATGCACAAAAACCCTGCAGCGCCATTGGCAGGGTTAGAATTGAGATTGGGGGCAGGGCCTGGACTTTGAGCAACAACTAACATAGAGGAAAGAGGGAATGGAGTTGATTGAGGGTACACTACATACATATACAGTCTGGCTCAAGATTTCAGCATGCCCAGCACAGATGGGACTGGGGAGGCTGAACTTGAGTCTAGTCAGTGCGTTACAGCAAGGCAGCGAGGAGGAAATATACTGCTGTGTCAGTGACCGATTCAATATCTTGCCGCTAGCTTACATCGCAGGCTGCATGTGGTGTGTATATATATATATATATATATATATATATTAGAGATGTGCACCGGAAATTTTTCGGGTTTTGTGGTTTGGTTTTGGATTCGGTTCCGCGGCCGTGTTTTGGATTCGGACGCGTTTTGGCAAAACCTCCCTGAAAGTTTTTTGTCGGATTCGGGTGTGTTTTGGATTTTTTTTTTAAAAAAACCCTCAAAAACAGCTTCAATCATAGAATTTGGGGGTAATTTTGATCCTATAGTATTATTAACCTCAATAACCACAATTTCCACTCATTTCCAATCTATTCTGAACACCTCACACCTCACAATACTATTTTTAGTCCTAAAATTTGCACCGAGGTCGCTGGATGACTAAGCAAAGCGACCCAAGAGGGCGGCACAAACACCTGGCCCATCTAGGAGTGGCGCTGCAGTGTCAGACAGGATGGCACTTAAAAAAATTGGCCCCAAACAGCACATGATGCAAAGAAAAGAGAAAAAGAGGTGCACTGTGGTCGCTGGACGGCTAAGCTAAGCGACACAAACACCTCAATATCACTGGAATTATTCGTTCTAATCAATGGTATTATTGGTCCAAATCACTGGAAGAAAATGACAAAATCACTGTAATTATTCGTTCTTATCAATGGTATTATTGGTCCAAATCACTGGAAGAAAATGACAAAATCACTGTAATTATTCGTTCTAATCAATGGTATTATTGGTCCAAATCACTGGAAGAAAATGACAAAGTCACTGGAATTATTAGTTCTAATCAATGGTATTATTGGTCCAAATCACTGGATGAAAATGACAAAATCACTGGAATTATTCGTTCTAATCAATGGTGTTATTGGTCCAAATCACTGGAAGAAAATGGAATGGATGGATACTTGCAGTGACACAGAGCTGCAAGATACAGCAATGGCCTACTGTACACAAATATATACTGTTGGGTCACCAAAATGCTGCACTGTGATACTATATATACTGCTCACATAAATGCCCCACATATATGGAATGGATACTTGCAGTGACACAGAGCTGCAAGATACAGCAATGGCCTACTGTACAACTATATACTGTTAGTCACCAAAATGCTGCACTGTAATACTATATATACTGCTCACAAAAATGCAGCACAGATATGGAATGGATACTTGCAGTGACACAGAGCTGCAAGATACAGCAATGGCCTACTGTACAACTATATACTGTTTGTCAGCAAAATGCTGCACTGTAATACTATATATGTACTGCTCACAAAAATGCCACACAGATATGGAATGGATACTTGCAGTGACACAGAGCTGCAAGATACAGCAATGGCCTACTGTACTGTACTACTAATTATTAATTATATAGATGACAGATATAAAGTTACATTGTGGGGGAATCCAGTATTAGTTCTGTCACCAGGTACCAGTGAATGACCACATCATGTATATAGGTGACAGATATAAAGTTACATTGTGAGGGAATCCAGTATACGTTATGTCACCAGGTACCAGTGAATGGCCACATCATGTATATACTTATACTGGTGGTCCCCAGTCCCCACAATGCAGCATACTGATCAAATATTTGCAGCACACTGATCATAGATATGGAGCGTTTTCAGGCAGAGAACGTAGATATTTTCAGCACACTGAGCACAGATTATTTGCAGCACACTGAGCACAGATATTTGCAGCACACTGAGCACAGATTACAGAGCTTTTCAGGGAGAGAACGCTGCCACGTCCTCTCCGTTCAATCTCCAATGCACGAGTGAAAATGACGGCGACGCGCGGCTCCTTATATAGAATACGAATCTCGCGAGAATCCGACAGCGGGATGATGACGTTCGGGCGCTTTCTGGTAAACCGAGCAAGGCTGGAAGATCCGAGGCTGCCTCGGAACCGTGTAAAATGGGTGAAGTTCGGGGGGGTTCGGATCCCGAGGAACCGAACCCGCTCATCTCTAATTATAATTCATTTTGATGAACATCATCTTCCCCACATTTTGTGGAAATAACCTTGTACGCCAATCGCTGACAAGGTGACCGGCTGCACTAAACACTCTTTCGGAGTACACACTGGAGGGGGGGCAACTTAGGTAAAATAAAGCCAGTTTGTGCAAGGGCCTCCAAATTGCCTCTTTTTCCTGCCAGTATACGTACGGACTGTCTGACGTGCCTACTTGGATGCTGTCACTCATATAATCCTCCACCATTCTTTCAATGGTGACAGAATCATATGCAGTGACAGTAGATGACATGTCAGTAATCGTTGGCAGTTCCTTCAGTCCGGACCAGATGTCAGTTTTCGCTCCTGACTGCCCTGCATAACCCCCAGCAGGTGGTTTTGGAAATCTGATCCTTTTCCTGGCAGCTCCAGTGGTGGTAGAAAATGAAGAAGGAGCTGTTGGTGGTTCACGTTCCGCTTGACTTGACAAGTGTCTCACCAGCAGGTCTTTGAACATGTGCAGACTTGTGTCTGCCGGAAAGAGAGATACAACGTAGGCTTTAAACCTAGGATCGAGCACGGTGGCCAAAATGTAGTGCTCTGATTTCAACAGATTGACCACCCGTGAATCCTGGTTAAGCGAATGAAGGGCTACATCCACAATTCCCACATGCCTAGCGAAATCGCTCCATTTTAGCTCCTCCATCAATCTCTCCAGCTGCTTCTGCAAAAGCCTGATGAGGGGAATGACCTGACTCGGGCTGGCAGTGTCTGAACTGACTTCACGTGTGGCAAGTTCAAAGGGCTGCAGAACCTTGCACAACGTTGAAATCATTCTCCACTGCGCTTGAGTCAGGTACATTCCCCCTCCTTTGCCTATATCATAGGCAGATGTATAGGCTTGAATGGCCTTTTGCTGCTCCTCCATCCTCTGAAGCATATAGAGGGTTGAATTCCACCTCGTTACCACCTCTTGCTTCAGATGATGGCGGGGCAGGTTCAGGAGTGTTTGCTGGTGCTCCAGTCTTCGGCACGCGGTGGCTGAATGCCGAAAGTGGCCCGCATTTCTTCGGGCCACCGGCAGCATCTCTTACACGCCCATGTTGTTGTTTTTTTAATTCTGCACCACCAAATTCAATGTATGTGCAAAACATCGGACGTGCTGGAATTTGCCCACTTGTAATGCACGCACAATATTGGTGGCATTATCCAATGTCACATATCCACAGGAGAGTCCAATTAGGGTAAGCCATTCTGCGATGATGTTCCTCAGTTTCCGTAAGTGGTTGTCAGCTGTGTGCCTCTTATAGAAAGCGGTGATACAAAGCGTAGCCTGCCTAGGAACGAGTTGGCGTTTGCGAGATGCTGCTACAGGTGTCGCCACTGCTGTTGTTGCTGCGGTAGGCAATACATCTACCCAGTGGGCTGTCACAGTCATATAGTCCTGAGTCTGCCCTGCTCCACTTGTCCACATGTCCGTGGTTAAGTGGACATTGGGTACAACTGCATTTTTTAGGACACTGGTGAGTCTTTTTGTGACGTCTGTCTACATTCTCTGTATCGCCTGCCTAGAGAAGTGGAACCTAGATGGTATTTGGCACCGGGGACACCCTACCTCAAGAAATTCCCTGTGAACTAACGGTGGATACCGGACACACGTCTAACACCAACACAGCTGCCAAGGCCTGAGTTATCCGCTTTGCAACAGGATGACTGCTGTGATATTTCATCTTCCTCGCAAAGGACTGTTGGACAGTCAATTGCTTACTGGAAGTAGTACAAGTGGTTTTCCGACTTACCCTCTGCGAGGATGATCGACTCCCAGCAGCAACAACAGCAGCGCTAGCAGCAGTAGGCGTTACACTCAAGGATCCATCGGAGGAATCCCAGTCAGGAGAGGACTTGTCAGACTTGCCAGTGACATGGCCTGCAGGACTATTGGTGTTCCTGTCTAAGGAGGAAATTGACACTGAGGGAGTTGGTGGTGTGGTTTGCAGGAGCTTGGGTACAAGAGGAAGGGATTTAGTTGTCAGTGGACTGCTTCCACTGTCACCTAAAGTTTTTTAACTTGTCAATGACTTCTGATGAATGCGCTCCAGGTGACGTACAAGGGAGGATGTTCCTAAGTGGTTAACGTCCTTACCCCTACTTATTACAGCTTGACAAAGGCAACACACGGCTTGACACCTGTTGTCCGCATTTCTGTTAAAATAATTCCACACCGAAGAGGTGATTTTTTTTTGTAATTTGACCAGGCATGTCAATGGCCATATTCATCCCACGGACAACAGGTGTCTCCCCGGGTGCCTGACTTAAACAAACCACCTCACCATCAGAATCCTCCTTGTCAATTTCCTCCTCAGCGCCAGCAACACCCATTTCCTCATCCTGGTGTACTTCAACAGTGACATCTTCAATTTGACTATCAGGAACTGGACTGTGGGTGCTCCTTCCAGCACTTGCAGGGGGCGTGCAAATGGTGGAAGGAGCCACCTCTTCCCGTCCAGTGTTGGGAAGGTCAGGCATTGCAACCGACACAATTGGACTCTCCTTGGGGATTTGTGATTTAGAAGAACGCACAGTTCTTTGCTGTGCTTTTGCCATCTTAAGTCTTTTCAGTTTTCTAGCGGGAGGATGAGTGCTTCCATCCTCATGTGAAGCTATACCACTAGCCAAGAACATACGCTAGGGCCTCATCCGTTCCTTGCCACTCCGTGTCGTAAATGGCATATTGGCAAGTTTACGCTTCTCCTCAGATGCTTTTAATTTAGATTTTTGGGTCAATTTACTGAACTTTAGTTTTTTGGATTTTACATGCTCTCTACTATGACATTGGGCATCGGCCTTGGCAGACGACGTTGATGGCATTGAATCGTCTCTGCCATGACTAGTGGCAGCAGCTTCAGCACTAGGTGGAAGTGGATCTTGATCTTTCCCTATTTCACCCTCCACATTTTTGTTCTCAATTTTTTAATGAGTGGAATTATATGCCAGTAATATTATTATATCAATAGCAATGGCCTACTGTACTGTACAAATGTATACTGTTGGTCACTAAAATGCTGCACTGTACTACTATATATACTGCTCACAAAAATGCAGCACAGATATGGAATAGATACTTGCAGTGACACAGAGCTGCAAGATACAGCAATGGCCTACTGTACTGTACAACTATATACCGTTGGTCACCAAAATGCTGCACTGTAATACTATATGTACTGCTCACAAAAATGCAGCACAGATATAGAATGGATACTTGCAGTGACACAGAGCTGCAAGATACAGCAATGGCCTACTGTACTGTATAACTATATACTGTTGGTCACCAAAATGCTGCACTGTACTACTATATATACTGCTCACAAAAATGCAGCACAGATATGGAATTCATACTTGCAGTGACACAGAGCTGCAAAATACAGCAATGGTCTACTGTACTGTACAACTATATACTGTTGGTCACCAAAATTCTGCACTGTACTACTATATATACTGCTCACAAAAATGCAGCACAGATATGGAATGGATACTTGCAGTGACACGGAGCTTCAAGATACAGCAATGGCCTACTGTACTGTATAACTATATACTGTTGGTCACCAAAATGCTGCACTGTACTACTATATATACTGCTCACAAGAAATGCAGCACAGATATTGAATGGATACTTGCAGTGACACAGAGCTGCAAAATACGGCAATGGCCTACTCTACTGTACAACTATATACTGTTGGTCACCAAAATGCTGCACTGTACTACTATATATACTGCTCACAAAAATGCAGCATAGATATTGAATGGATACTTGCAGTGACACGGAGCTGCAAGATACAGCAATGGCCTACTGTACTGTACAACTATATACTGTTGGTCACCAAAATGCAGCACACTGAGCATAGATATCTGCAGCACACTGAGCACAGATATGGAGCTTTTCAGGCAGAGAACATAGATATTTGCAGCACACTGAGCACAGATATTTGCAGCACACTGAGCACAGCTATTTGCAGCACACTGAGCACAGATATGGAGCTTTTCAGGCAGAGAACGTAGCCACGTCCTCTCCATTCAATCTCCAATGCATGAGTGAAAATGGCGGCGATGCACAGCTCTTTATAAAGAATACGAATCTCGCGAGAATCCGACAGCGGGATAATGACGTTCGGCCGCGTTCGGGTTAACTGAGCAAGGCGGGAAGATCCGAGGCTGCCTCAGACCCGTGTAAAATAGGTGAAGTTCGAGGGGGTTCGGATCTCGACGAACCGAACCCGCTCATCTCTAATAAATATATATATATATATATATATATATATGTATATATATATATATATATATATAGAGAGAGAGAGAGAGAGACAAACTGTACACCCAGCACTCAATACTGGATACAGGCTTTTACTTGCTGCGGTGCCCTCCGTGGGTAGACGGCCCTACCCTTTATAGAACATAGATCCGGTGGCAATCAAGCAGACTGTTACAAAAAGTAATGCAAAAGGAATCTGTTTACAGTTTACGCTTCTCCTCAGACGCTTTTAATTTAGATTTTTAGGTCATTTTACTGAACTTAAGTTTTTTGGATTTTACATGCTCTCTACTATGACATTGGGCATCGGCCTTGGCAGACGACGTTGATGGCATTGAATCGTCTCTGCCATGACTAGTGGCAGCAGCTTCAGCACTAGGTGGAAGTGGATCTTGATCTTTCCCTATTTCACCCTCCACATTTTTGTTCTCAATTTTTTAATGAGTGGAATTATATGCCAGTAATATTATTATATCAATAGCAATGGCCTACTGTACTGTACAAATGTATACTGTTGGTCACTAAAATGCTGCACTGTACTACTATATATACTGCTCACAAAAATGCAGCACAGATATGGAATGGATACTTGCAGTGACACGGAGCTGCAAGATACAGCAATGGCCTACTGTATTGTACAACTATATACCGTTGGTCACCAAAATGCTGCACTGTAATACTATATGTACTGCTCACAAAAATGCAGCACAGATATAGAATGGATACTTGCAGTGACACAGAGCTGCAAGATACAGCAATGGCCTACTGTACTGTACAACTATATACTGTTGGTCACCAAAATGCTGCACTGTACTACTATATATACTGCTCACAAGAAATGCAGCACAGATATTGAATGGATTCTTGCAGTGACACAGAGCTGCAAAATACAGCAATGGCCTACTGTACTGTACAACTATATACTAGGGATGAGCGGGTTCGGTTCCTCGGAATCCGAACCCGCCCGAACTTCAGTTTTTTTCACACGGGGCCGAGCGACTCGGATCTTCCCGCCTTGCTCGGTTAACCCGAGCGCGCCCGAACGTCATCATCCCGCTGTCGGATTCTCGCGAGGCTCGGATTCTATCGCGAGACTCGGATTCTATATAAGGAGCCGCGCGTCGCCGCCATTTTCACACGTGCATTGAGATTCATAGGGAGAGGACGTGGCTGGCGTCCTCTCCGTTTATAGAGAAGAGAGTGAGACAGTAGAGAGAGACACAGTAATAATTTTGGGGAGCATTAGGAGGAGTACTAGTAGTTACTTGCTGAAGTGATAGATAGTGTGACTGTATTATCTGACTTGTGGGGGAGACACTGACAGTGGGGAGCAGTTAGAGTCTGAGAGCAGGACTCAGGAGTACATATAACGTACAGTGCACACTTTTGCTGCCAGAGTGCCACACAGCCATTGTGACCACACTGACCACCAGTATAATATATATTGTGATTGTCTGCTTAGGAGTACTACTTGCAAGTTGCTGATAGTGTGACCACTGACCAGTGACCTGACCACCAGTTTAATAATCACCACCAGTGAGTTTAATATATATATATATATATATAATTGTATATAATATATATATAATATTGTATACCACCTACCCGTGGTTTTTTTTTTTTCTTTCTTCTTTATACATACTACTATAGTAGCTTACTGTAGCAGTCTGCGGTGCTGCTGAGCTGACAGTGTCCAGCAGGTCCGTCATCAGTCATTACATAATAAATATATATACCTGTCCGGCTGCAGTACTAGTGATATTATATATATATATATATTGATTTCATCTCATTATCATCCAGTCTATATTAGCAGCAGACACAGTACGGTAGTCCACGGCTGTAGCTACCTCTGTGTCGGCAGTCGCTCGTCCATCCATAATTGTATACCACCTAACCGTGGTTTTTTTTTTTTCTTTCTTCTTTATACATACTACTATAGTAGCTTACTGTAGCAGTCTGCGGTGCTGCTGAGCTGACAGTGTCCAGCAGGTCCGTCATCAGTCATTACATAATAAATATATATACCTGTCCGGTTGCAGTACTAGTGATATTATATATATATATATTGATTTCATCTCATTATCATCCAGTCTATATTAGCAGCAGACACAGTACGGTAGTCCACGGCTGTAGCTACCTCTGTGTCGGCAGTCGCTCGTCCATCCATAATTGTATACCACCTACCCGTGGTTTTTTTTTTCTTTCTTCTTTATACATACTACTATAGTAGCTTACTGTAGCAGTCTGCGGTGCTGCTGAGCTGACAGTGTCCAGCAGGTCCGTCATCAGTCATTACATAATAAATATATCTACCTGTCCGGCTGCAGTACTAGTGTGATATAATATATATTGATTTCATCTCATTATCATCCAGTCTATATTAGCAGCAGACACAGTACGGTAGTCCACGGCTGTAGCTACCTCTGTGTCGGCAGTCGCTCGTCCATCCATAATTGTATACCACCTAACCGTGGGTTTTTTTTTTTCTTCTTTATACATACTACTATAGTAGCTTACTGTAGCAGTCTGCGGTGCTGCTGAGCTGACAGTGTCCAGCAGGTCCGTCATCAGTCATTACATAATAAATATATATACCTGTCCGGCTGCAGTACTAGTGATATTATATATATATATATTGATTTCATCTCATTATCATCCAGTCTATATTAGCAGCAGACACAGTACGGTAGTCCATGGCTGTAGCTACCTCTGTGTCTTTTAGTTGTGCCTATTAAAATATGGAGAACAAAAATGTTGAGGTTCCAAAATTAGGGAAAGATCAAGATCCACTTCCACCTCGTGCTGAAGCTGCTGCCACTAGTCATGACCGAGACGATGAAATGCCAGCAACGTCGTCTGCCAAGGCCGATGCCCAATGTCATAGTACAGAGCATGTAAAATCCAAAACACAAAATATCAGTAAAAAAAGGACTCCAAAATCTAAAATAAAATTGTCGGAGGAGAAGCGTAAACTTGCCAATATGCCATTTACCACACGGAGTGGCAAGTAACGGCTGAGGCCCTGGCCTATGTTCATGGCTAGTGGTTCAGCTTCACATGAGGATGGAAGCACTCAGCCTCTCGCTAGAAAACTGAAAAGACTCAAGCTGGCAAAAGCACCGCAAAGAACTGTGCGTTCTTCGAAATCCCAAATCCACAAGGAGAGTCCAATTGTGTCGGTTGCGATGCCTGACCTTCCCAACACTGGACGTGAAGAGCATGCGCCTTCCACCATTTGCACGCCCCCTGCAAGTGCTGGAAGGAGCACCCGCAGTCCAGTTCCTGATAGTCAGATTGAAGATGTCAGTGTTGAAGTACACCAGGATGAGGAGGATATGGGTGTTGCTGGCGCTGGGGAGGAAATTGACAAGGAGGATTCTGATGGTGAGGTGGTTTGTTTAAGTCAGGCACCCGGGGAGACACCTGTTGTCCATGGGAGGAATAGGGCCGTTGACATGCCTGGTGAAAATACCAAAAAAATCAGCTCTTCGGTGTGGAAGTATTTCAACAGAAATGCGGACAACATTTGTCAAGCCGTGTGTTGCCTTTGTCAAGCTGTAATAAGTAGGGGTAAGGACGTTAACCACCTCGGAACATCCTCCCTTATACGTCACCTGCAGCGCATTCATAATAAGTCAGTGACAAGTTCAAGAACTTTGGGCGACAGCGGAAGCAGTCCACTGACCAGTAAATCCCTTCCTCTTGTAACCAAGCTCACGCAAACCACCCCACCAACTCCCTCAGTGTCAATTTCCTCCTTCCCCAGGAATGCCAATAGTCCTGCAGGCCATGTCACTGGCAATTCTGACGAGTCCTCTCCTGCCTGGGATTCCTCCGATGCATCCTTGCGTGTAACGCCTACTGCTGCTGGCGCTGCTGTTGTTGCTGCTGGGAGTCGATGGTCATCCCAGAGGGGAATTCGTAAGCCCACTTTTACTACTTCCACCAAGCAATTGACTGTCCAACAGTCCTTTGCGAGGAAGATGAAATATCACAGCAGTCATCCTGTTGCAAAGCGGATAACTGAGGCCTTGACAACTATGTTGGTGTTAGACGTGCGTCCGGTATCCGCCGTTAGTTCACAGGGAACTAGACAATTTCTTGAGGTAGTGTGCCCCCGTTACCAAATACCATCTAGGTTCCACTTCTCTAGGCAGGCGATACCGAGAATGTACACGGACGTCAGAAAAAGACTCACCAGTGTCCTAAAAAATGCAGTTGTACCCAATGTCCACTTAACCACGGACATGTGGACAAGTGGAGCAGGGCAGGGTCAGTACTATATGACTGTGACAGCCCACTGGGTAGATGTATGGACTCCCGCCGCAAGAACAGCAGCGGCGGCACCAGTAGCAGCATCTCGCAAACGCCAACTCTTTCCTAGGCAGGCTACGCTTTGTATCACCGGTTTCCAGAATACGCACACAGCTGAAAACCTCTTACGGCAACTGAGAAAGATCATCGCGGAATGGCTTACCCCAATTGGACTCTCCTGTGGATTTGTGGCATCGGACAACGCCAGCAATATTGTGTGTGCATTAAATATGGGCAAATTCCAGCACGTCCCATGTTTTGCACATACCTTGAATTTGGTGGTGCAGAATTTTTTAAAAAACGACAGGGGCGTGCAAGAGATGCTGTCGGTGGCCAGAAGAATTGCGGGACACTTTCGGCGTACAGGCACCACGTACAGAAGACTGGAGCACCACCAAAAACGCCTGAACCTGCCCTGCCATCATCTGAAGCAAGAAGTGGTAACGAGGTGGAATTCAACCCTCTATATGCTTCAGAGGTTGGAGGAGCAGCAAAAGGCCATTCAAGCCTATACAATTGAGCACGATATAGGAGGTGGAATGTACCTGTCTCAAGCGCAGTGGAGAATGATTTAAACGTTGTGCAAGGTTCTGCAACCTTTTGAACTTGCCACACGTGAAGTCAGTTCAGACACTGCCAGCCTGAGTCAGGTCATTCCCCTCATCAGGCTTTTGCAGAAGAAGCTGGAGGCATTGAAGGAGGAGCTAAAAGGGAGCGATTCCGCTAGGCATGTGGGACTTGTGGATGGAGCCCTTAATTCGCTTAACAAGGATTCACGGGTGGTCAATCTGTTGAAATCAGAGCACTACATTTTGGCCACCGTGCTCGATCCTAGATTTAAAACCTACCTTGGATCTCTCTTTCCGGCAGACACAAGTCTGCTGGGGTTCAAAGACCTGCTGGTGACAAAATTGTCAAGTCAAGCGGAACGCGACCTGTCAACATCTCCTCCTTCACATTCTCCCGCAACTGGGGGTGCGAGGAAAAGGCTCAGAATTCCGAGTCCACCCGCTGGCGGTGATGCAGGGCAGTCTGGAGCGACTGCTGATGCTGACATCTGGTCCGGACTGAAGGACCTGACAACGATTACGGACATGTCGTCTACTGTCACTGCATATGATTCTCTCACCATTGAAAGAATGGTGGAGGATTATATGAGTGACCGCATCCAAGTAGGCACGTCAGACAGTCCGTACTTATACTGGCAGGAAAAAGAGGCAATTTGGAGGCCCTTGCACAAACTGGCTTTATTCTACCTAAGTTGCCCTCCCACAAGTGTGTACTCCGAAAGAGTGTTTAGTGCCGCCGCTCACCTTGTCAGCAATCTGCGTACGAGGTTACTTCCAGAAAATGTGGAGAAGATGATGTTCATTAAAATGAATTATAATCAATTCCTCCGTGGAGACATTGACCAGCAGCAATTGCCTCCACAAAGTACACAGGGAGCTGAGATGGTGGATTCCAGTGGGGACGAATTGATAATCTGTGAGGAGCGGGATGTACACGGTGATATATCGGAGGATGATGATGAGGTGGACATCTTGCCTCTGTAGTGCCTGTTTGTGCAAGGAGAGATTAATTGCTTTTTTTTCGGTGGGGGTCCAAACCAACCCGTCATTTCAGTCACAGTCGTGTGGCAGACCCTGTCACTGAAATGATGGGTTGGTTAAAGTGTGCATGTCCTGTTTATACAACATAAGGGTGGGTGGGAGGGCCCAAGGACAATTCCATCTTGCACCTCTTTTTTCTTTCATTTTTATTTGCGTCATGTGCTGTTTGGGGAGTGTTTTTTGGAAGGGCCATCCTGCGTGACACTGCAGTGCCACTCCTAGATGGGCCAGGTGTTTGTGTCGGCCACTAGGGTCGCTTATCTTACTCACACAGCTACCTCATTGCGCCTCTTTTTTTCTTCTTTGCGTCATGTGCTGTTTGGGGAGTGTTTTTTGGAAGGGCCATCCTGCGTGACACTGCAGTGCCACTCCTAGATGGGCCAGGTGTTTGTGTCGGCCACTAGGGTCGCTTAGCTTACTCACACAGCTACCTCATTGCGCCTCTTTTTTTCTTTGCGTCATGTGCTGTTTGGGGAGTGTTTTTTGGAAGGGCCATCCTGCGTGACACTGCAGTGCCACTCCTAGATGGGCCAGGTGTTTGTGTCGGCCACTAGGGTCGCTTATCTTACTCACACAGCTACCTCATTGCGCCTCTTTTTTTCTTCTTTGCGTCATGTGCTGTTTGGGGAGTGTTTTTTGGAAGGGCCATCCTGCGTGACACTGCAGTGCCACTCCTAGATGGGCCAGGTGTTTGTGTCGGCCACTAGGGTCGCTTAGCTTACTCACACAGCTACCTCATTGCGCCTCTTTTTTTCTTTGCGTCATGTGCTGTTTGGGGAGTGTTTTTTGGAAGGGCCATCCTGCGTGACACTGCAGTGCCACTCCTAGATGGGCCAGGTGTTTGTGTCGGCCACTAGGGTCGCTTAGCTTAGTCATTCAGCGACCTCGGTGCAAATTTTAGGACTAAAAATAATATTGTGAGGTGTGAGGTATTCAGAATAGACTGAAAATGAGTGGAAATTATGGTTTTTGAGGTTAATAATACTTTGGGATCAAAATGACCCCCACATTCTATGATTTAAGCTGTTTTTTAGGGTTTTTTGAAAAAAACACCCGAATCCAAAACACACCCGAATCCGACAAAAAAATTCGGTGAGGTTTTGCCAAAACGCGGTCGAACCCAAAACACGGCCGCGGAACCGAACCCAAAACCAAAACACAAAACCCGAAAAATTTCAAGTGCACATCCCTACTATATACTGTTGGTCACCAAAATGCTGCACTGTACTACTATATATACTGCTCACAAAAATGCAGCACAGATATGGAATGGATACTTGCAGTGACACAGAACTGCAAGATACAGCAATGGCCTACTGTACTGTACAACTATATACTGTTGGTCACCAAAATTCTGCACTGTACTACTATATATACTGCTCACAAAAATGCAGCACAGATATGTAATGGATACTTGCAGTGACACGGAGCTTCAAGATACAGCAATGGCCTACTGTACTGTACAACTATATACTGTTGGTCACCAAAATGCTGCACTGTACTACTATATATACTGCTCACAAAAAATGCAGCACAGATATTGAATGGAAACTTGCAGTGACACAGAGCTGCAAGATACAGCAATGGCCTACTCTACTGTACAACTATATACTGTTGGTCACCAAAATGCTGCACTGTACTACTACATATACTGCTCACAAAAATGCAGCATAGATATTGAATGGATACTTGCAGTGACACGGAGCTACAAGATACAGCAATGGCCTACTGTACTGTACAACTATATACTGTTGGTCACCAAAATGCATCACACTGAGCATAGATATTTGCAGCACACTGAGCACAGATATGGAGCTTTTCAGGCAGAGAGCGTAGATATTTGCAGCACACTGAGCACAGATATTTGCAGCACACTGAGCACAGATATTTGCAGCACACTGAGCACAGATATGGAGCTTTTCAGGCAGAGAACGTAGCCACATCCTCTCCATTCAATCTCCAATGCACGAGTGAAAATGGCGGCGATGCGCGGCTCTTTATAAAGAATACGAATCTCGCGAGAATCCGACAGCGGGATAATGACGTTCGGCCGCATTCGGGTTAACTGAGCAAGGCGGGAAGATCCGAGGCTGCCTCAGACCCGTGTAAATAGTTGAAGTTCGAGGGGGTTCGGATCTCGACGAACCGAACCCGCTCATCTCTAATATATATATATATCTATACATATATGTATATATATATATAGAGACAAACTGTACACCCAGCACTCAATACTGGATACAGGCTTTTACTTGCTGCGGTGCCCTCCGTGGGTAGACGGCCCTACCCTTTATAGAACATAGATCCGGCGGCAATCAAGCAGACTGTTACAAAAAGTAATGCAAAGGGAATCTGTTTACTGTTTACGCTTCTCCTCAGACGCTTTTAATTTAGATTTTTGGGTCATTTTACTGAACTTTAGTTTTTTGGATTTTACATGCTCTCTACTATGACATTGGGCATCGGCCTTGGCAGACGACGTTGATGGCATTGAATCGTCTCTGCCATGACTAGTGGCAGCAGCTTCAGCACTAGGTGGAAGTGGATCTTGATCTTTCCCTATTTCACCCTCCACATTTTTGTTCTCAATTTTTTAATGACTGGAATTATATGCCAGTAATATTATTATATCAACAGCAATGGCCTACTGTACTGTACAAATGTATACTGTTGGTCACCAAAATGCTGCACTGTACTACTATATATACTGCTCACAAAAATGCAGCACAGATATGGAATGGATGCTTGCAGTGACACGGAGCTGCAAGATACAGCAATGGCCTACTGTACTGTACAACTATATACTGTTGGTCACCAAAATGCTGCACTGTAATACTATATGTACTGCTCACAAAAATGCAGCACAGATATGGAATGGATACTTGCAGTGACACAGAGCTGCAAGATACAGCAATGGCCTACTGTACTGTACAACTATATACTGTTGGTCACCAAAATGCTGCACTGTACTACTATATATACTGCTCACAAAAATGCAGCACAGATATGGAATGGATTCTTGCAGTGACACAGAGCTGCAAAATACAGCAATGGCCTACTGTACTGTACAACTATATACTGTTGGTCACCAAAATGCTGCACTGTACTACTATATATACTGCTCACAAAAATGCAGTACAGATATGGAATGGATACTTGCAGTGACACGGAGCTGCAAGATACAGCAATGGCCTACTGTACTGTACGACTATATACTGTTGGTCACCAAAATTCTGCACTGTACTACTATATATACTGCTCACAAAAATGCAGCACAGATATTGAATGGATACTTGCAGTGACACAGAGCTGCAAGATACAGCAATGGCCTACTCTACTATACAACTATATACTGTTGGTCACCAAAATGCATCACACTGAGCATAGATATTTGCTGCACACTGAGCACAGATATGGAGCTTTTCAGGCAGAGAACGTAGATATTTGCAGCACACTGAGCACAGATATGGAGCTTTTCAGGCAGAGAACGTAGCCACATCCTCTCCATTCAATCTCCAATGCACGAGTGAAAATGGCGGCGATGCGCGGCTCTTTATATAGAATACGAATCTCGCGAGAATCCGACAGTGGGATAATGACGTTCGGCCGCGTTCGGGTTAACTGAGCAAGGCGGGAAGATCCGAGGCTGCCTCGGACCCGTGTAAAATAGGTGAAGTTCGAGGGGGTTCGGATCTCGACGAACCGAACCCGCTCATCTCTAATATATATATATATATATCTATACATATATGTATATATATATATAGAGAGACAAACTGTACACCCGGCACTCATTACTGGATACAGGCTTTTACTTGCTGCGGTGCCCTCCGTGGGTAGACGGCCCTACCATTTATAGAACATAGATCCGGCGGCAATCAAGCAGACTGTTACAAAAAGTAATGCAAAAGGAATCTGTTTACTGTATACTGTTTAATCCATCCTACGGCATTTCGGGGTTACACCCCGTCATCAGGGACAAATATATATATATGATGCAGTTAAAATGACGGCTGTCGGGATCCCAGTGTTTAGGGTTCTGACGCTGAAATCCTGGCAGCC
Source organism: Pseudophryne corroboree (assembly GCF_028390025.1). NCBI lineage: Eukaryota > Metazoa > Chordata > Amphibia > Anura > Myobatrachidae > Pseudophryne > Pseudophryne corroboree. The sequence continues at coordinate 348,291,163 of NC_086451.1, forward strand.
GGAATCCCGGTGCACCAGGGCTATTTCCACTCGTGCACATGGCGAGCCTAACGAGCCCGCAAAGGGACTCTTAGCACTTGCCCCGCTGACGGCATTCTGGTGTGTGGGATGCCATATATATAATAGTCCAGTCAGCGGCACTCCTCTCTCAATGACAGAACATATTTAAATAGCCAGTGCCCTCCTATAACAAAACCTATGCAGATGTCAATAGATACCAAAACTCATTCGGCGGCAGTCACAGCTTCTTGATAAAAAATAGACCACACAGCATCTTTAAGTCTTAAAGACGCTGTGAGGGCCGCTGAATGGGTAATAGTTAGAGATGTGCACCGGAAATTTTTTGGGTTTTGTGTTTTGGTTTTGGATTCGGTTCCGCGGCCGTGTTTTGGATTCTGACGCGTTTTGGCAAAACCTCCCTGAAATTTTTTTGTCGGATTCGGGTGTGTTTTGGATTCGGGTGTTTTTTTTTCAAAAACCCCTCAAAAACAGCTTAAATCATAGAATTTGGGGGTCATTTTGATCTCATAGTATTATTAACTTCAATAACCATAATTTCCACTCATTTACAGTCTATTCTGAACATCTCACAACTCACAATATTATCTTTAGTCCTAAAATTTGCACCGAGGTCGCTGGATGACTAAGCTAAGCGACCCAAGTGCCCGACATAAACACCTGGCCCATCTAGGAGTGGCACTGCAGTGTCAGACAGGATGGCACTTAAAAAAATTGTCCCCAAACAGCACATGATGCAAAGAAAAAAAGAGGTGCACCAAGGTCGCTAGATGGCTAAGCTAAGCGACCCAAGTGGCCGGCCTCCCTCCACATTTTTGTTCTCCATCTTTTAATGTGTGGAATTATATGCCAGTAATATATCAATAGCAATGGCCTACTGTACCGTACTGCTATATATATATATATATATATATATATATATATATATACTGGTGGTCAGCAAAATTCTGCACTGTCCTCCTACTATATACTGCGCACAACTACAATGCAGCACAGATATGGATAGTATACTTGATGACACAGAGGTAGAGCAATGGACTACTGTACCGTACTGCTATTAATATATACTGGTGGTCAGCAGAATTCTGCACTGTCCTCCTACTATATACTGCGCACAACTACAATGCAGCACATATATGGATAGTATACTTGATGACACAGAGGTAGAGCAATGGACTACTGTACCGTACTGCTATATATATATACTGGTGGTCAGCAGAATTCTGCACTGTCCTCCTACTATATACTGCGCACAACTACAATGCAGCACAGATATGGATAGTATACTTGATGACACAGAAGTAGAGCAATGGACTACTGTACCGTACTGCTATATATATATACTGGTGGTCAGCAAAATGCTGCACTGTCCTCTTACTATATACTGCGCACAACTACAATGCAGCACAGATATGGATAGTATACTTGACGACACAGAGGTAGAGCAATGGACTACTGTACCATACTGCTATATATATATATATACTGGTGGTTAGCAAAATTCTGCACTGTCCTCCTACTTTATACTGCGCACAACTACAATGCAGCACAGATATGGATAGTATACTTGACGACACAGAGGTAGAGCAATGGACTACTGTACCATACTGCTATATATATATACTGGTGGTCAGCAAAATTCTGCACTGTCCTCCTACTATATACTGCGCACAACTACAATGCAGCACAGATATGGATAGTATACTTGATGACACAGAGGTAGAGCAATGGACTACTGTACTGTACTGCTATATATATATATACTGGTGGTCAGCAAAATTCTGCACTGTCCTCCTAATATATACTGCGCACAACTACAATGCAGCACAGATATGGATAGTATACTTGACGACACAGAGGTAGAGCAATGGACTGTTGTTCCGTACTGCTATAAATATATATACACTGCTCAAAAAAATAAAGGGAACACTAAAATAACACATCCTAGATCTGAATGAATGAAATATTCTTATTAAATACTTTGTTCTTTACATAGCTGAACGTGCTGTCAACAAAATCACACAAAAATTATCAATGGAAATCAGATTTATTAACCCATGGAGGTCTGGATTTGGAGTCACCCTCAAAATTAAAGTGTAAAAACACACTACAGGCTGATCCAACTTTGATGTAATGTCCTTAAAACAAGTCAAAATGAGGCTCAGTAGTGTGTGACCGACTTTGAGAACCCGTCCTAAACCTTTCAACAAGGGATTTTTGAGTGTCAACATCGATCTCATCCATGCAGCACATAACTTTGTCTTACAGTCTCAACCTAAACTGAGCTATGTATATGATTTTTTTCTGATAAGCCGCATCGGATTCGAGCCGGACAGGAACTGACGTCCTCCGGCTATGCATCTCGAGGCGGAAGTGACGCACTGCGTTTCATCGTGCGTTCCACCGCCTGCATCCAGCCACGGCACAAATGGTGGGCAGAAGTGATATAGCGCTCTCCTTCATCGTTTCACTGTTGGAAGTGAAACAGCTCTTATTCACAGTATAATTGATAGGCGGAAATGACGTAATGCGTTCCACCGCTGTTTTCACAACTCTATTTTCTCTGTTTTCTTGCTTACTCATTTTTATGTATTTTTTATGTTCAGTTATTGCTCCTCTCATTACATAGATTCATTTATTTGTTAATATGTTGCTGTCTGTAAAACGGACTTTTTTGACCCATGGACAGAAAGTGATGCCTTATCCCTCAGTCTACATGTGACCACTTACTAATGCCATAAATATCCTGTTTTACCCACACTCAACATCCCCTTGATGAAGTTATCACTTTAGGACGAAACGCGTTGGAACAGGGACCTGATGCTCATCCAAGGACTTCCCCTAGCGGACAGATAAGCTTCGTTCTTCCTGCACTGTTACTTGAGTAATTATTCTGGTTTGTTCAGCTGTTGCTGTTCATGTTTCAAGTTTGGTTAGCATCGCTTTCCTCTTGTTCTGTGTGTGCTGGTTCGTAATCTCGCCACTTTTCTTATCTATCCTACTGTCTAAGTATGTCCGTCTCCTCGGGCACAGTTTCCTAGACTGAGTCTGGTGGGAGGGGCATGGAGAGAGGAGCCAGCGCACACTATCAAATTCTTTAAGTGCCCTAGGCTCCTTGTGGACCTGTCTATACCCCATGGTACTAAATGGATTCCCAGTATCCTCTACGGACTACGAGAAAAGGATTTACCGGTAGGTAATTAAAATCCTTTTATTACTCCTAATCTTTCTCTTTTCTGCTTATTCGTTTTTTTTATCCAAAAATAAAAAACTATTTTTGTGTCTTAAACTGCGTTTAATTATGGGAATTTTTAGATAATCAGATAATTGACTGTCACCTCCTGTCTGCCCACTTCTCATCCCTTACATTTAGTGAAGCAGTCGTGCAGTCATCAAAAAAAGTTTTGTTCAGAATGTAGCAATTTAGCTGTCTTCTTGTTATACACCATCCAGGTCCACTGAGGATAGTAGCACGATGTCTGTGCACTGCAAATAAAGTAAAGCATTAATGTGGGATCCCGACGCTTGGGATGACGGTGGTCAGAATGCTGACAGCGGCATCCCAACGCACAGACACCCGACACCTGCTAGGTAAATATTCTAACCCTATGCCCTTAACCAGGGAAGTAGACAGAACTTTGTGGGCTCCATAGCAACATTTTAAAGGGACACCTATAATTAGAGATGAGCGGGTTCAGTTCCTCGAGATCCGAACCCCCCCGAACTTCACCTATTTTACACGGTTCCGAGGCAGCCTCGGATCTTCCCGCCTTGCTCGGTTAACCCGAGCGCGCCCGAACGTCATCATCACGCAGAATTTTGCTGATCACAAGTATATATATATATATAGCAGTACGGTACAGTAGTCCATTGCTATAACTCTGTGTCGTCAAGTATACTATCGATATCTGTGCTGCATTGTAGTTGTGCGCAGTATATAGTAGGAAGACAGTGCAGAATTTTGCTGACCACCAGTATATGTATATATAGCAGTACGGTACAGTAGGCCATTGCTCTACCTCTGTGTCATCAAGTATACTATCCATATCTGTGCTGCATTGTAGTTGTGCACAGTATATAGTAGGAGGACAGTGCAGGATTTTGCTGACCACCAGTATATATATATAGCAGTACGGTACAGTAGTCCATTGCTCTACCTCTGTGTCGTCAAGTATACTATCTATATCTGTGCTGCATTGTAGTTGTGCGCAGTATATAGTAGGAGGACAGTGCAGCATTTTGCTGACCACCAGTATATATATAGCAGTACGGTACAGTAGTCCATTGCTCTACCTCTGTGTCGTCAAGTATACTATCCATACGTGTGCTGCATTGTAGTTGTGCGCAGTATATAGTAGGAGGACAGTGCAGAATTTTGCTGACCACCAGTATATATATATATATATATATAGCAGTACGGTACAGTAGGCCATTGCTATTGATATATTACTGGCATATAATTCCACACATTAAAAGATGGAGAACAAAAATGTGGAGGGAGGCCGGCCACTTGGGTCGCTTAGCTTAGCCATCCAGCGACCTTGGTGCACCTCTTTTTTTCTTTGCATCATGTGCTGTTTGGGGACAATTTTTTTAAGTGCCATCCTGTCTGACACTGCAGTGCCACTCCTAGATGGGCCAGGTGTTTGTGCCGGCCACTTGGGTCGCTTAGCTTAGCCATCCAGTGACCTTGGTGCACCTCTTTTTTTTCTTTGCATCATGTGCTGTTTGGGGACTATTTTTTGAAGTGCCATCCTGTCTGACACTGCAGTGCCACTCCTAGATGGGCCAGGTGTTTGTGTCGGCCACTTGGGTCGCTTAGCTTAGCCATCCAGCGACCTTGGTGCACCTCTTTTTTTCTTTGCATCATGTGCTGTTTGGGGACTATTTTTTGAAGTGCCATCCTATCTGACACTGCAGTGCCACTCCTAGATGGGCCAGGTGTTTGTGTCGGCCACTTGGGTCGCTTAGCTTAGCCATCCAGCGACCTTGGTGCACCTCTTTTTTTCTTTGCATCATGTGCTGTTTGGGGACTATTTTTTGAAGTGCCATCCTGTCTGACACTGCAGTGCCACTCCTAGATGGGCCAGGTGTTTGTGTCGGCCACTTGGGTCGCTTAGCTTAGCCATCCAGCGACCTTGGTGCACCTCTTTTTTTCTTTGCATCATGTGCTGTTTGGGGACTATTTTTTGAAGTGCCATCCTGTCTGACACTGCAGTGCCACTCCTTGATGGGCCAGGTGTTTGTGTCGGCCACTTGGGTCGCTTAGCTTAGCCATCCAGCGACCTTGGTGCACCTCTTTTTTTCTTTACATCATGTGCTGTTTGGGGACTATTTTTTGAAGTGCCATCCTGTCTGACACTGCAGTGCCACTCCTAGATGGGCCAGGTGTTTGTGTCGGCCACTTGGGTCGCTTAGCTTAGCCATCCAGCGACCTTGGTGCACCTCTTTTTTTCTTTGCATCATGTGCTGTTTGGGGACTATTTTTTGAAGTGCCATCCTGTCTGACACTGCAGTGCCACTCCTTGATGGGCCAGGTGTTTGTGTCGGCCACTTGGGTCGCTTAGCTTAGCCATCCAGCGACCTTGGTGCACCTCTTTTTTTCTTTGCATCATGTGCTGTTTGGGGACTATTTTTTGAAGTGCCATCCTGTCTGACACTGCAGTGCCACTCCTAGATGGGCCAGGTGTGTCAGCCTCCGAGGTCTTACCGGAACGCTGGGGCCGTGGGGCGGGCTTCACGGGCGGCCGGGCGGCGGAGGTGGAGGGCTGCGGCGCTGGGTTCAAGGGTACAGGCAGCGGTAATGGCGTTGAGGGGGTCCGCTCGTGGTGGCGGGACGCCGCTGCAGCAGCTCGCTCTCGCTAAGCTGTTGCCTAGGAGACCAGGGGCAGTGAGCAGCATGTTGTCAGAAAAGGTCTGCATTACTGGGCGCCGCCATGTTGGAGACCAAGTTTCTGACATAATTCCTGTTCCTAGTTTTCCAGCCAATCCAGGGGGCTGGTTTAGGACAGGGATGCCAGTGCTTCAAGTTACAACCCTGTTGTAGGTGCTTTAGCCTGTGCTCCCAGGATTCCTGCTGTATTCTGGTACTTCTAACCCTGCTTTGCCAGTTCTCAGTTGCTGCTGCAGTTTTCTCGTTCCTAGCCTGCTGCTGCCCGTGGAGACGCTCTTGGAAAACCCGGTTCAGTAAGACCCTTTGGGCACGGACGACCCCGGGTCTCTTGCCTCATCCTCCAAGCCACAGTCCGCAGATTCTTGCTTCCAGCCAAGTCCTCGAACCACCATTCACAGTCCTCAGCTCGTTATCTCCAGCTTCATCTTTCAAGCCACAGTCTACAGTTCTCAGTCTCCAGTCACGACTCAAACTACCGTCCACAGTTCTCAGCTCCTCTACCGCAGTTTTATCTCATAAGTCGCAGTCCACGGTTCTTGTCTTCAGCCTCGTTTTACTCTCACCCACAGTTCCACAGTTCTTTGTCTACGACCACGTTCTCAAGTCACCGTTCATCAACCTCAGTTTTCTACCTCTGCTCTGTACATAATAAATACTTTCCATTGACTCTCAAACTCCGCCTACATCCTTCATTGCTCCGTATCCCATGCAAAGGAACTATATCCAACCCCCTCATTTTGTTCTTCCCCAGCCTGCTACCTCCTTGGGCAAGTCTCAACTGCCGGATCCCCAAACTTTGCTAGACGTGACAGTAAGCACTGGCCCAATGGATTCGACGGGTGATCAGGCCTCAGGAGGAGATTCAACCGCAGATATCTGGTCTCGCTTATGTAAGCAGGAGGCCACACAATCTCAAATTGTGCAGTTCATGCAGAGTATGTCCGAACATCTCGATTCTCTCTGTGTTGCCATGACGTCTCCTCAAGTTCCTACAGCTGCTCCCACATTAGCACCTCCGGTTCCGCTTCCTCCTGTGCCAGGCCCACTTCCACGGTTGCATTTGCCATCTCCCAGTAAATTCGATGGGAATCCAAAGCAATGCCGTGGGTTTCTTAACCAGTGTGAAATCCAGTTCGAACTGCAGCCGGCCAGTTTCCCATCAGCACGAACCAAGGTAGCCTATATCATTTCTTTACTTACTGGGCAAGCGTTGGAATGGGCATCACCATTGTGGGAGAGGTCGGATCCAATCCTGTCTAACTACTCGGAGTTTGTAGCCGCCTTTCGAAGAATCTTCGACGAACCGGGCAGGACTTCTGCTGCCTCATTGGAGATCCTCCGCCTGCGTCAGGGCACGCGTACGGTCAGTCAGTACGTGATCCAGTTTCGTACTCTCTCCTCTGAACTGAACTGGAATGAGGAGGCTCTCATCGCAGCTTTCTGGAGCGGTCTCTCCGAGAAGATCAAAGATGACCTCGTGACTCAGGACGTACCTGATAAGTTGGATAAGTTAATTTCCCTATGCAGTAAATTAGACTTAAGATACAGAGAACGCTGTATGGAGAAATCACGGTCAGATCGTCCCAGGCCTCGAGTCGTTCCTCCACCAACACCATCAACTCCAACTACTGAGGAACCCATGCAGATCAATTGTTTCCGTCTTTCCAACGAGGAACGTCAGAGACGGCGACAAGGGAACTTATGCCTGTACTGTGGTGCATCTGATCATTTTGTTAAATCTTGTAGCCAACGTCCGGGAAACGCCCGCTCCTAGCTTGTGCCGGAGAGGTCAAGCTAGGAGAATTCTCAGAATTACTTGCCAAGAAAGAGTCAGTCTTGTTAACCAACCTGGAGCTTCCTTCTTCCTCTCTTCTCATCCCTGCACTACTCGACTCCGGAGCCGCCGAAAGTTTTATTACATCAGCTCTGGTCAAACGATCTGGGATACAAACGGTCCGTTTGGATCGTACCATCTCATTTACTGCTGTGGATGGAAGTCATATTCCTGAGGGAATAATCACTCTTCGTACAATTCCTCTTAAGATGAAGGTTGGAGCTCTTCATTCGGAAAACATCTCTTTCCTAGTAATTCCCAAAGCCTCTCACGAACTGATCCTAGGATTTCCATGGTTAAGTAGACACAATCCCCACATAGATTGGCAAACCATGGATGTTCTTTCCTGGGGACGAAACTGCTTCCAGAACTGTTTGCCCTCTGTAAGACCTCTCTGCTCTTCTAGTCCTTCCAGCCTCCCTGCAGAATACCAGGCCTTCCAAGATGTTTTTAGTAAGCATGGGGCGGACACCTTGCCTCCGCATCGCACTTGGGATTGTCCCATTGATCTGGTACCCGGCAAGACTCCTCCCCGAGGTCGAATCTACCCGCTCTCACTCCCTGAGACTCAGGCCAATGTCGGAGTATATCCGGGAGAACTTGGAAAAAGGGTTCATTAGGTCATCCACCTCTCCGGCTGGGGCGGGGTTTTTCTTTGTCAAAAAGAAGGATGGGGGTCTACGGCCCTGTATTGACTATAGAGGTCTCAATGACATTACAATTAAGAACAGATATCCATTACCTCTAATTCCAGAACTGTTCGACCATGTTAAAGGAGCTACTGTATTCACTAAGCTGGACTTACGGGGAGCCTACAACCTTATACGTATTCGCCCAGGTGACGAATGGAAGACGGCTTTTAATACCCGCGACGGCCACTACGAATATCTGGTAATGCCTTTCGGCCTATGTAACGCCCCAGCCGTCTTTCAAGAATTCGTTAATGAAATCTTCAGAGATCTCCTCTATGACTGCTTGGTGGTTTACTTGGATGACATCCTCATTTTTTCTAGGGATCTGAAGACCCATCGAGAACAAGTCAAAGAAGTTCTAACTCGTTTACGGAGGAATCAGCTATTTTGTAAGCTCGAGAAGTGCACCTTCGAAGTACCCACGATTCCATTCCTCGGTTACATCCTTTCAGGGCAGAAATTGCAGATGGATCCCGCTAAAGTCCAAGCGATTCAGGATTGGTCGCTTCCAGCTTCCCTTAAGGGAGTTCAACGTTTCCTGGGGTTCGCTAACTTCTACCGAAGATTCATTCAGAATTATTCCTCTGTCATAGCCCCCATAACAGCATTAACCAGGAAAGGAGCCGATCCAGCCAAATGCTCTCCAGAGGCTTTAGAAGCCTTTTCATCGTTAAAGAAGGCCTTCATGATCGCTCCTGTTCTTCGACAACCTGATCTCAGTCGTCCGTTCCTGGTGGAAGTCGATGCCTCCACAGTAGGAGTGGGAGCAGTTTTATCTCAGCTCTTCGAGGACAAGAAAGTCCATCCTTGTGCGTTCTTCTCGCGAAGATTCTCCCCCGCTGAGCAGAATTACGCTATTGGGGAACAAGAATTACTAGCAATTAAGTTAGCCTTTGAGGAGTGGAGGTATTTGTTGGAGGGAGCTCAGCATCCAATCTCAGTAACCACGGATCATAAGAACCTCCTGTATCTACAGTCAGCCCGATGTCTGAATCCACGTCAAGCAAGATGGGCACTCTTCTTTACCAGTTTCAACTTTAAACTTAGTTACCGCCCAGGGTCCCTCAACAAAAAGGCAGATGCATTATCTCGTTCCTTGAGTTCTGAAGAACCCTCTGACCGTTCAAAAGAACAATACATCTTAGACTCCACCTCTTTTTCAGCAACCAATACCTCTCCACTTCCTCCTCCAGGAAAGATCTTCGTTGCTCCAAATCTTCGCAAGAGACTGCTTACATGGGCTCACTCCTCCTCCTTCATGGGCCATGCGGGTGGTCATAAAACGCTCAAATTCATTCAGCGCTCCTACTGGTGGCCTCATCTCAGGACTGATGTACAGGAATTCGTGGCTGCCTGTCCAAAGTGTGCTCAGCATAAAAGTCCTAAAGGTCCTCCAGCCGGGTTACTTCATCCGCTACCTGTGCCGCAAAGACCATGGACACATATTTCTATGGACTTTATTACTGATTTGCCTGTGTCTGGCGGACGGAACACCGTATGGGTCATAGTTGATCGATTTTCTAAAATGGCACACTTTGTTCCCCTGGCCAGTCTTCCATCAGCATCCCAGCTGGCAAAATTATTCATAGCAGAGATTTTTCGTCTCCATGGATTACCGCAGGAAATCGTATCTGATAGAGGTTCCCCAATGTGTGGCCAAGTTTTGGAGATCCCTATGTTCTGCTCTTGGCGTGAAATTTAATTTCTCCTCAGGATATCATCCTCAAACGGATGGTCAAACAGAAAGAGTGAACCAGGACCTGGAGACATTTCTGCGTTTATTCATGTCCTCCTCTCAGGACGACTGGCTGGACTTCCTCCCATTTGCAGAATTTGCCCATAACAATCTTTATCACTCTGCCACAAAATCTTCTCCATTTTTCATTAATTATGGTTATCATCCGAAAGTTCCTGACTTCCAACTTCTGCCTACACTCGAGGTTCCTGCCGCAGAGTCAACACTTAGACAATTTACTGAAACCTGGAAACAAATTCACAAGGCCTTGCTCAAGACATCCAAGAAGTATAAGACCTACGCAGATCTAAAGCGAAAAGCGGTACCAAGTCTTAAAGTGGGAGATCGGGTTTGGGTTTCCACACGTAACCTAAGATTGAAGGTTCCTACTAAGAAGTTTGCTCCCAGGTTTATTGGGCCCTACCCAATCGAAAGAGTTTTGAATCCTGTGGCTTACAAGGTGAAGTTACCTCCACATTTAAGAATCCCTAACGCTTTTCATATTTCTCTCTTAAAACCGTTGGTACTCAATCGATTCAGAGCTGCTCTACCTAAATCACCCAAGATCCAGTCAACACAAGGAGACGAATTTGAGATTCATAAGATCCTCGACTCCCGCAAACGATATGGTCGCCTCCAGTACCTAGTTGATTGGAAGGGATATGGACCTGAGGAAAGGTCCTGGGTAGAGGCAGAGGACGTCCATGCCCCAAGACTTCTTCGGACATTTCATGCCAAATTTCCAGCTAAACCTTATAGGTGTCCGGAGTCCACCCGCAAAGGGGGGGGTACTGTCAGCGTCCGGGGTCTTACCGGAACGCTGGGGCCGCGGGGCGGGCTTCACGGGCGGCCGGGCAGTGGCGGTGGAGGGCTGCGGCGCTGGGTTCAAGGGTACAGGCAGCAGTAATGGCGCTGAGGGGGTCCGCTCGTGGTGGCATGACGCCGCTGCAGCAGCTCGCTCTCGCTAAGCCGTTGCCTAGGAGACCAGGGGCAGTGAGCAGCATGTTGTCAGAAAAGGTCTGCATTACTGGGCGCCGCCACGTTGGAGACCAAGTTTCTGACATAATTCCTGTTCCTAGTTTTCCAGCCAATCCAGGAAGACTTCTTCCTATAAAAGGGGGCTGGTTTAGGACAGGGATGCCAGTGCTTCAAGTTAAAACCCTGTTGTAGGTGCTTTAGCCTGTGCTCCCAGGATTCCTGCTGTATTCTGGTACTTCTAACCCTGCTTTGCCAGTTCTCAGTTGCTGCTGCAGTTTTCCCGTTCCTAGCCTGCTGCTGCCCGTGGAGACGCTCTTAGAAAACCCGGTTCAGTAAGACCCTTTGGGCACGGACGACCCCGGGTCTCTTGCCTCGTCCTCCAAGCCACGGTCCGCAGATTCTTGCTTCCAGCCAAGTCCTCGAACCACCATTCACAGCCCTCAGCTCGTTATCTCCAGCTTCATCTTTCAAGCCACAGTCTACAGTTCTCAGTCTCCAGTCACGACCCAAACTACCGTCCACAGTTCTCAGCTCCTTTACCGCAGTTTCATCTCATAAGTCGCAGTCCACGGTTCTTGTCTTCAGCCTCGTTTTACTCTCACCCACAGTTCCACAGTTCTTTGTCTACGACCACGTTCTCAAGTCACCGTTCATCAACCTCAGTTTTCTACCTCTGCTCTGTACATTTAATAAATACTTTCCATTGACTCTCAAACTCCGCCTACATTCTTCATTGCTCCGTATCCCATGCAAAGGAACTATATCCAACCCCCTCATTTTGTTCTTCCCCAGCCTGCTACCTCCTTGGGCAAGTCTCAACTGCCGGATCCCCAAACTTTGCTAGACGTGACAAGGTGTTTGTGTTGGCCACTTGGGTCGCTTAGCTTAGCCATCCAGCGACCTTGGTGCACCTCTTTTTTTCTTTGCATCATGTGCTGTTTGGGGACTATTTTTTGAAGTGCCATCCTGTCTGACACTGCAGTGCCACTCCTAGATGGGCCAGGTGTTTGTGTCGGCCACTTGGGTTGCTTAGCTTAGTCATCCAGCGACCTCGGTGCAAATTTAGACTAAAAATAATATTGTGAGGTGCTCAGAATAGACTGCAAATGAGTGGAAATTATGGTTATTGAGGTTAATAATACTATGGGATCACAATTACCCCCAAATTATATGACTTAAGCTGTTTTTGAGGTTTTTTTGAAAAAAAACACCCGAATCCAAAACACACCTGAATCCGACAAAAAATTTTCAGGGAGGTTTTGCCAAAACGCGTACGAATCCAAAACACGGCCGCGGAACCGAATCCAAAACCAAAACACAAAACCCGAAAAATTTCCGGTGCACATCACTAGTTATTACAGTTCATTAACCATTTAACTAAATTTTCTCCCCAAAAACATTGGTACAAATATCGATGGTCAGAATATTGCGACTATCCGGTGAGCCTGATCGGAACATTGCGACGTTGCAATTTCCGTTTCCAGGCACAAGTTCCTCTCTGCAGCCTCTGGAGCTCCTCAGGAAAGGTGAGGGATGCTTTTTTTACATTTCCTCAGCGACTGTATGTGTGTGCAGCCACTGGGTGGAATGTGCTGCTGGGCTGACTGATCAGCAGTGATCGACAGCACGGCATGCATAGGGGGGAGGGAACCAGGAAGCAGAGGGACAAGCAGCAATTGCAGGGAGCTTCTTTTCCTGCAGCTGCACAGTGAGCTTTCTGACAGGTTGCATCAGATGAGACCGCATCAGGGAAAGCCCAGCCTGGTGTGGTCGCATCTGATGCGACCATACCAGGCAACTGGTTAAAGTTTTCAGACAAACCATCCACCCAGAACAGGCTCACCGGGTCAAAATTATTATTAATCTTTACTCACCGCTTTGGACTTCTGATTTTAGGATTGGGACCTTCCGTTTGGTGTCCTTCAGATAAGGTGTGACAAAATGTCCAGGTCTTAGCAACTTATGCGGCACACAGGACAAATGATGTTCATCTGTAGCCATTGTGTCAGGCAAAAACATGGATGATATGGTAGCAGAACGATACAGCCATTTCCATTCCAACTTCAATGTCAGACATGCAGATGGGGCAGTACTCTACTTCCTCTCCTTCTACAACAGTGCGTCTGCTGTAGGTGGGAATACTGAGCATACTGGGTCTCAGGATGTTCTCCAGCCTCAGGAATGCAGCTGCCGATTTTCACTGGCACTGGGCTCATTTCCTTCTCTTCCCGATGATGGTTCAGCTCTTTCTCTTTCCGAAAATGGTCCAGCGCTTCCTCTTTCGGATGATGGTGCAGTTCCTCCTGATGATGGTCCAGGTCTTTTTGTTCCTGATGATGGTCTAGCTCTTCATATTCCCAATGATTGTCTTCCATTGAATGTTTTGCGGCGTCCTGACCTCGGCCATGTCTCACTGATGTTGTGGGATGTTCCTTCATTGCCAAGCAGCTGGACTAACTCCCTTCGGCTCATTGTAGCTGGTGACAGTACCTACACAAATTTAAAGAAAAAAATAAGATTTTAAACCTACCGGTAAATCTATTTCTCCTACTCCGTAGGGGATGCTGGGGACTCCGTAAGGAACATGGGGTATAGACGTGCTCCGAAGGAGATAGGGCACCTAAAAAGAACTTTGACTATGGGTGTGCACTGGCTCCTCCCTCTATGCCCCTCCTCCAGACCTGAGTTAGAGAACTGTGCCCAGAGGAGATGGACAATACAAGGCAGGATTTAGCAATCCAAGGGCAAGATTCATACCAGCCCACACCAATCATACCATGTAACTTGGAACATACATAACCAATTAACAGTATGAACAAATGACAGTAACGGTCCAAGACCGATGTCAACTGTAACATAACCCTTATGTAAGCAACAACTATATACAAGTCTTGCAGAGTTTCCGCACTGGGACGGGAGCCCAGCATCCTCTACGGACTAGGAGAAATAGATTTACCGGTAGGTTTAAAATCTTATTTTCTCTTGCGTCCTAGAGGATGCTGGGGACTCCGTAAGGACCATGGGGTTTATACCAAAGCATCCAATCGGGCGGGAGAGTGCGTATGACTCTGCAGCACCGACTGAGCAAACGCTAGGTCCTCATCAGCCAGGGTATCAAACTTGTAGAATTTAGCAAAAGTGTTTGACCCCAAACAAGTCGCAGCTCGGCAAAGTTGTAATGCCGAGACGCCTCGGGCAGCCGCCCAAGAAGAGCCCACCTTCCTAGTGGAATGGGCCTTAACCGAATTTGGTACCGGCAATCCAGCCGTAGAGTGAGACTGCTGAATCGTATTACAGATCCAGCGAGCAATAGTCTGCTTCGAAGCAGGAGCGCCAATCGAAGCAGGAGCGCCAATCTTCGAAGCAGGAGCGCCAATCTGCTTCGAAGCAGGAGCGTAAAGCTTCGAAGCAGGAGCGCCAATCATACAGGACAAACAGAGCCTCTGTTTTCCTAATTCTAGCTGTCCTGGCTACATCAATTTTTAAGGCCCTGACTACGTCCAGGGATCTGGAATCCTCCAGGTCACTTGTAGCCACAGGCACCACAATAGGTTGATTCATATGGAACGAAGAAACCACTTTAGGCAAAAATTGCGGATGTGTCCTCAATTCAGCTCGATCCACATGAAAAATCAAGTAGGGGCTCTTGTGTGACAAAGCCGCCAATTCTGACACTCGCCTTGCTGATGCTAAGGCCAACAACATGACCACCTTCCAGGTAAGAAATTTCAACTCAACCTTGTTAAGCGGTTCAAACCAGTGTGATTTTAGGAACTGCAACACCACGTTCAGGTCCCATGGTGCCACTGGAGGCACAAAAGGGAACTGGATGTGCAGCACTCCCTTTACAAACGTCTGGACTTCTGGAAGAGAAGCCAATTCCTTCTGAAAGAAAATCGAGAGGGCCGAAATCTGTACCTTAACAGAGCATAATTTCAGGCTCATATCCACTCCTGTCTGTAGGAAGTGGAGAAGACGACCCAGATGAAAATCTTCCGTAAGTGCATTCTTGGTCTCACACCAAGACACATACTTTCGCTAGATACGGTGATAATGTTTTACCGTCACCTCCTTCCTAGCCTTTATTACAGTAGGGATGACCTTTTCCGGAATCCCCTTTTTCGCTAGGATTCGGCGTTCAACCACCATGCTGTCAAACGTAACCACGGTAAGTCTTGAAATACACAGGGCCCCTGCTGCAACAGGTCTTCCCTCAGAGGAAGAGGCCAGGGATCTCCTGTGAGCATCTCTTGTAGATCCGAGTACCAGGCCCTTCGAGGCCAGTCTGGGACAACGAGTATCGTCTGTACTCTTCTTCGTCTTATGATCCTCAACACTTTTGTGATGAGAGGAAGAGGAGGAAACACGTAGACCGATTTGAACACCCACGGTGTTACCAGAGCGTCTACTGCTACTGCCTGAGGGTCCCGAGACCTGGCGCAATACCTCCGAAGTTTTTTGTTGAGGCGTGACGCCATCATGTCTATTTGAGGAGTTCCCCAAAGACGTGTTACGTCTGCAAAGACTTCTTGATGAAGTCCCCACTCTCCTGGATGGAGATCGTGTCTGCTGAGGAAGTCTGCTTCCCAGTTGTCCACTCCCGGAATGAAGACAGCCTACAGAGCGCTTACATGATTTTCCGCCCAGCGAAGGATCCTTGTGGCTTCCACCATTGCGACTCTGCTTCTTGTCCCGCCTTGGCGGTTCACATGAGCCACTGCTGTGACATGGTCTGATTGAATCAGAACCGGTAGGTTTCGAAGAAAACTCTCCGCTTGTCGAAGGCCGTTGTAAATGGCCCTGAGTTCCAACACATTGATGTGTAGACAGGACTCCTGGTCTGACCAAAGCCCCTGAAATTTTTTATTTTTTTTTCTTGTGTGACAGCTCCCCATCCTCGGAGGCTCGCGTCCGTGGTAACCAGGATCCAATCCTGAATTCCGAACCTGCGACCCTCCAGGAGGTGAGCACTTTGCAACCACCACAGGAGGGAAACTCTGGTCCCTGGGGACAGAGTTATTTTCCGATGTAAGTGCAGATGGGACCCGGACCACTTGTCCAGAAGGTCCCATTGAAAAGTCCTTGCATGGAACCTTCCGAAGGGAATGGCCTCGTAGGCCGCCACCATTTTCCCCAGAACTCGAGTGCATTGGTGAACTGACACCCTTTTCGGTTTTAGCAGGTCTCTGACCATGTTCTGGATGTCTTGGGCTTTCTCTATTGGGAGGAAGACCTTCATTTGTTCCGTATCCAGTATCATACCTAGGAGCGGTAGCCGAGTTGTCGGAATCAACTGTGACTTCGGTAGATTTAGAATCCAACCGTGTTGCTGGAGTACTCTCAGAGAGAGCGCCACACTGCTCAGCAATTTCTCCCTTGATCTCGCTTTTATCAGGAGATCGTCCAAGTATGGGATAATTGTGACTCCATGCTTGCGCAGGACCACCATAATTTCCGCCATTATCTTGGTGTAAATCCTCGGGGCGTGGAGAGTCCAAACCGCAACGTCTGAAATTGGTAATGACAATCCTGTACAGCGAATATCAGGTATTCCTGATGGGGGGCATATATGGGGACATGAAGGTACGCATCCTTTATGTACAGAGACACCATAAACTCCCCCTCCTCCATGTTGGCTATTATCGCTCTGAGAGATTCCATTTTGAATTTTAATCTTTTTATGTACAGGTTTAGGGATTTCAGATTCAAAATAGGTCTGACCGAACCGTCCGGTTTCGGGACCACAAATAGGGTTGAGTAGTAACCTCTTCCCTGCTGTTGCAGGGGAACCTTGATTATCACTTGCTGTATACACAGCGTTTGAATTGCAGCTAACACTACATCCCTTACCGATGTGGAAGCTGGTAGGGCCGATTTGAAAAATCGGCACGGGGCACCTCCTCGAATTCCAATTTTAACCCTGGGAAACTATTTCCAACACCCAGGGATTCAGGTCCGAACTGACCCAGGCCTGACTGAAAAGTCGAAGACGTGCCCCCACCGGTGCGGACTCCCTCAGGGGAGCCCCAGCGTCATGCTGTGGGTTTTGGAGCAGCCGGGGAGGACTTTTGTTCCTGGGCACCTGCCGAAACAGGTGCTCTCTTGCCTCTGCCCTTACCTCTGGCGAGGAAAGAGGATCCCCGACCTCTTTTGGACTTGTGCGACCGAAAGGACTGCATCTGATAGGGTGTTTCTTTCTTTTGCTGTTGGGGAATATATGGTAAAAAATTTGATTTACCTGCTGTAGTTGTGGAAACCAGGTCCGTCAGCCCATCCCCAAACAATACATCCCCCTTATAGGGTAGTACTTCCAAATGTTTCTTGGAATCCGCATCACCCGTCCATTGGCGAGTCCATAAGGATCTTCTTGCTGAGACAGACATGGCATTGGCCCTAGAAGCTAGCAATCCAATGTCCCTTTGAGCATCCCTCATAAATAAGACTGCGTCTTTAATATGGGCTAAAGCTAGGAATATAGTATCCTTATCCATATTATCAAATTGATCTGTCAGCTCATCTGTCCAAGCTGCAATTGCGCTACACACCCAGCACCCGTATGAGAATAAATACCCTTTAAGGTAGTTTCTTGCCTGCGATCTGCAGGGTCCTTAAGGGCCGCTGTGTCAGGAGACGGTAGCGCCACTTTCTTGGACAAGCGCGTCAGGGCTTTGTCCACAGTGGGGGGTGATTCTCAAATCTCCCTGTCCTGCTTAGGGAAAGGGTATGCCATATAAATTCTTTTGGGGATCTGCGGTCTCTTATCCGGAGTCTCCCAAGCTTTTCCAAAGAATTCATTTAATTCATGAGATGTGGGAAAGTTATTAATCTGTTTCTTTTCCTTAAACATGTGTAACCTTGTGTCGGGGACCAAGGGATCATCCACAATATGCAACACATCCCTTATTGCCACAATCATACACTGAATGGTTTTAGTCACCCTAGGGTGCAATTTTAGTTCGTCATAGTCGACACTGGAATCAGAATCCGTGTCGGTAGTAGTGTCTTGTGTTAAGGGACGCTTTTGAGACCCCGACGGACTCTGTGAGTCGGTCCAATCTGAGGATTGACCCCCTGATGTCCCCCCTAAATCAGCCTTATCAAGCCTTTTATGTAAAGATGCCACACTTGCATTCAACATATGCCACATGTCCATCCAATCTGGAGTCGGCACAACCGACGGGGACACACCACTCATTTGCTCCACCTCCTCCTTGGAGAAGCCTTCTTCCTCAGACATGTCGACACACACGTACCGACACCCCACACACAGGGATTAACCTATAAGGGGACAAAACCCCAACCAGGTCCTTAAGGAGAGACAGAGAAAGAGTATGCCAGCACAAACCAGCGCTTAAAAACACTGGAAAAAATATGTCCAGATAGCGCTTTTTTATATATATTATTACAATTGCCACTCACTGCGTCGCTAATGTGCCCCCCTCCTCTTTTTTCCAGCCTGTGATGTTCAGCAGGGGAGAGACCAGGGAGCCAGCGTTTTCCTCATGCAGCTTCTGTGGAGAAAATGGCGCTGGTTAGTGCTGAGGATCAAGCCCCGCCCACCCGACGGCGGGCTTCGGTCCCAGTGATTTTTCAATAAAATGGCGGGGGATCATAGATTTACTGCCTCCGCAGTCTAATCCAACTGTATTTGTGCCAAAATGTGAGGTTTATTGCTGCCCAGGGCGACCCCCCCCCCCCCGCGCCCTGCACCCTTCAGTGCTGCTCTGTGTGCTGCGCGCCTTACCTCATGAAGATCTGATGTCTTCTGCCGCCTAAGATGTCTTCTGCTTCTCTATCCGGCTTCTATCTTCGGCATCTGTGAGGAGGACGGCGGCGCGGCTCCGGGACGAACCCCAGGTGAGACCTGTGTTCCGACTCCCTTTAGAGCTAATGGTGTCCAGTAGCCTTAGAAGCAGTGCCCAACTTGACAAGCCAGCTCTGCTTCTCTCTCCTCGGTCCCACGATGCAGGGAGCCTGTTGCCAACAGGACTCCCTGAAAATAAAAAACCTAACAAAATTCTTTTTCCACAGAAAACTCTGGAGAGCTCTCTGCAGTGCACCCATTCTCCTCTGGGCACAAGATCTAACTGAGGTCTGGAGGAGGGGCATAGAGGGAGGAGCCAGTGCACACCCATAGTCAAAGTTCTTTTTAGGTGCCCTATCTCCTGCGGAGCCCGTCTATACCCCATGGTCCTTACGGAGTCCCCAGCATCCTCTAGGACGTAAGAGAAATAAAAAGGGAAAGAAAAAACACAGATGTGATTGTGCGCTTAACCCGGTCACTGGTGAATCGCTGGCAGCAAATATAGTGAGCAAACGTGATCTCTCCTGGGAGGCTCTTTCTCATGCGTCAGCAGCAGCTTCAACTCTATAAATGCCAGTGATATTGCTGTGCACTGGGGATTTATACCATGGAGAATTCAAATGTGGCATGCGGGCGGCAGTTGGTGATGGCAGTTGGTAATGGCCGTGGTTCACATCAGCAGCATCTTCCCACTGATATTACACAGTGATACATGTGGGAAATGACATGTTAGTGCTGAGGAGTCATTACACCAAGAACAGGGGGGTTTGGGGCATCTACCGAAATCCTCATTTCTGCTGCTGTACCCAGTGAGGTCAACTGTCATTGCTGCTGCCATCCCTACTCCTCTATTGGTTTTCTCTGTGGCTTCTGTTGTGACAGCTGCCAAACATGGAGAACATACAGTCTAAAAATATAATACTGTATATATAAAAGCGTATAAAAAGTTATATCACCATGCCCAGAGTTAGTTCCGTATACATGTTAGTTGCAGATCCTTAAAGTTACCCATTCAAACATTCCTTTATGCAGCGCCCCTCTGTGTCCCTTCCTCAATGGAACAGCAATATCTGCATTAGGATATATAAGGTGCACACAATAGCACAATAGTGTAGTACAATCTAGAGATGAGCGGGTTCGGTTCGTCGAGATCCGAACCCCCCCGAACTTCACGTGTTTTTCACGGGTCCGAGGCAGCCTCATATCTTCCCGCCTTGCTCGGTTAACCCGAACAAGGACGATCATCATCCCGCTGTCGGATTGTCGCGAGATTCGTATTCCATATAAAGAGCCGCACGTCGCCGCCATTTTCACTCGTGCATTGGAGATTGAACGGAGAGGATGTGGCTACGTTCTCTGCCTGAAAAGCTCCATATCTGTGCTCAGTGTGCTGCAAATATCTGTGCTCAGTGTGCTGCAAATATCTATGTTCTCTGCCTGAAAAGCTCCATATCTGTGCTCAGTGTGCTGCAAATATCTACGTTCTCTGCCTGAAAAGCTCCATATCTGTGCTCAGTGTGGTGCAAATATCTGTGCTCAGTGTGCTGCATTGTGGGGACCACCAGTATATAATTATAGCAGTACAGTACAGTAGGCCATTGCTGTATCTTGCAGCTCTGTGTCAGACTCAGTTCTAGACAGTATCCTGATCATCAGTGCTCAATATCTGCTGCATTGTTGTGTGACCAGTATATCAGGGACGTGCAGTCAGGGGAGGCAGGGGAGGCATATTCCAGTGAAAATAGCTGTTTTTTACACTGATTTGTGTTAGAACACAGATCAGTATAAAATGATGCTATTGTCATTGGAATATGAAGTTGCAGCACTGCGCTGCAAATGCAGAGAGCAGAGGAGAGAGGCACTGAGAGATCTGCCTCTCTCTAACAGTCAAATGCTGTACGGAGCTGGGGGCGGATCTGGGGGCGGAGCCACGAGTCAGGCATAATCCTGCATTGAAAACAGCACCAGCTTGAGGCAGCTCTGACATGCGTGCTTGACACAGGCTGAAGGCACGCCCCTCAGTTATGCATATTCATTAGCCACCTCACTCGTCCTCCTTCCCCTGTGCTGCACTGAACATGGGATACAGCCATAAGAAGGAGACAGCTTCCTCATACAGATCACCAGGCAGGTAAACATCAGTGATCCCCAGCTCTATCACCATATCATCCAGCAAGGGTTAATGTTGAGGGCACCATAGTGTGGGAAAGCTATCAGTAACTGGCCCCAGCACACATATAGCTGACCACTGCACTGCTGCTGAGGGGGAAGAGGTTTCTTTAAAGAAACAGTCTACTAAAAAGGTACAAGTGTTATTCGACTGCCCATGCACACTCTTACATGGCAAGATTTTATGTGACACGTTTCCAATTTGGTCTTGTTATGTATGGAGGTACTCTCTAGTGGCATATGACACAGTACTGTCCACTTTACTGTCTTTTGTAAGAATGTATACATTAACAGCAGTCTATATTTTTATTTTTTCCTTAATTATTTTAATCTGTAATGTGTGTGTGTGTGTGTGGGTGTGTGTGCAGGTGTGTGTGTGTGTGCGGGTGTGTGTGTATGTGTGTGTGTTGGGGAGGGGGGAGGAGGAGAAGGCACAGGTCTCTGCCAGGAAGAAAGCTCAGCCACCTTCCCCCTGTACTGACATGGTGCTGCTGCAAGACTCATACCACTTTCACATCGCTAAAGCAGGTCACATGACCCCTTTCAGACTGACGGCACCAACCCAGGTTGGTGACGTGCACAGTGACGTGTGCAGAGGCGGTGCTTGGAGATCAGATTATCTCCCAAGTGCCGCCTATCCCTATAGTGTGAACGAATCCCGGATCACATCGACCCGGCATCCCATTCACACTGTGCACCTGACCCGGGAATAACCCTGCTTTATTTCCGGGTTGAAATACCAGGCCATGCGACGCGGGAAATCGGAATATACCCCTTTCACACCGCACCTAAACCCATGTCAACCCAGCAATATACTGGGTAATTTGTGCGGCGTGAAAGGAGTATTACAGAGGCAGAGCTTCTCTTTCCCTTTTTGCAGGGTTTTATTAATAACTAATATGGCATTGATTAGCAAAATGTACAGAACCCCCCCCCCCCCCAAAAAAAAAAATACAAGTGTTCCATAAGAAACTGGACACAAAGCCTACTTATAGTGTATGGTACAATGACAAGGGGCCCAATTCAGACCTGATCGCAAAAGCAACATTTTTCTCTAATGGGCAAAACCATGTGGGTCATTCCGACCCGATCGCACGCTGCAGTTTTTTGCAGCCGTGCAATCGGGTATCAACAGCGCATGCGTGCCAGCCGCAATGAGCAGGCGCTTTGCTGCCCGGCGACGGCAGCTACGACAAGAACAAAGAAAGCGTTAGCAGCGGCTAATGCAAGAAGATTGACAGGAAGAGGCCGTCTGGGGGTGTCAACTCACCGTTTTTGTGGAGTGACGAAGAAAATGCAGGTCTATCCGGCCGTTTGCAGGGAGGGATCCTAACATCAGCTCCAAGAAGATTCATCGCAGCGGCTGAGTAAGTCCTGAGCTGTGCAGAGACTCTCTGCGCAAGCGATCGCTCCCCTACACAGCCCTAACCCCCTCCCCTGTAGGGGGCGATTACCTGGTCACAGCACTGCAAAAATCCGCCTGCGTGCGACCAGGTCGGAATGAGGTCCCATGTGCACTGCAGGGGAGGCAGATATAACATTTGCAGAGAGAGTTAGATTTGGGTGGGTTATATTGCTTCTGTGCAGGGTAAATACTGGCTGCTTTATTTTTACACTGCAATTTAGATTTCAGTTTGAACACACCCCACAAAAATCTATATCTCTCTGCACATGTTACATCTGCCCCACCTGCACTGCACATGGTTTTGCCCATTAGAGATACATTTTGCTGCTGCGATCAGGTCTGAATTAGGCCCAGTGTCACTGGCTGCCTGACTGCGTGCCAGAGTTGCTGCCCACTATATAATGTACTGTACTGTAAGTGACTCTGGCCAGTGTGTACTGTGCCTAGCAATGGCAGTGCAGTCACTTGCGCTAAGGGATGTGTCCCT
Organism: Pseudophryne corroboree; assembly: GCF_028390025.1. Lineage (NCBI taxonomy): Eukaryota > Metazoa > Chordata > Amphibia > Anura > Myobatrachidae > Pseudophryne > Pseudophryne corroboree. Next base: position 348,314,178 of record NC_086451.1, read on the forward strand.
TATGACATATGCCAGTAGTCTGCACAGTCTACAGCATAGTGCAGCCCTCCCCGACATGCTCTGCTATTGGGTTCATATATATGTAAATCTGTCTTTGATATTAGCCAGTGCCTCCCCAGCCATTTACCTCACCGCACGTCACTGCAGTATATACTATATATATTATTATATATAGTAGTACAGTGCAGCATTTTGGTGACCACCAGTATAGTAGTACAGTACAGTAGTCCATTGCTGTATCTTGCAGCTCCGTGTCACTTCAAGTATCCATATCTGTGCTGCATTGTTTGTGAGCAGTATAGTAGTACAGTGCATCATTTTGGAGACCACCAGTATATATCAGTGGCGTGCGGTGAGGTCAGTGGTTGGTGAGGCACTACAGCCATAATGCCCGCCGAATCCTGCTGATGACCTCTACCGCCGCCGAGCCAATACCCACTACTGCCCCTGAGCCGATGCCTACTGCCACCGCCAATGGTTTACAAACTCGCCCACAATCAACTGACCCAGCCCTCCGCCACTAATTTACATCTCAGTCCGATGCCGCCAATGCACGTGCCTGCTCATCATACTTGTGATATATTGTACATTTTTATAGAATAAAATTAGGGTTTGGGAAGGGAGTAGGAGGAGGACATGAATGCAATTTTGTTGGCTTCCATTAACTTAATGGAGAAGGGTCTGAATGGGTTAAAAAATGTAAAAAAAATGCGTGAGGTCCCCCCTCCTAAGTATAACCAGCCTCGGGCTCTTTGAGCCGGTCCTGGTTGTTTAAATACTGGGGGGAAAATTGGACAGGGGTTCCCCGTATTTAGACAACCAGCACCGGGCTCTTAGTCCGGTCCTGGTTCCAAAAATACGGGGGACAAAAGATGTAGGTGTCCCCCGTATTTTTAAAACCAGCACCGGGCTCCACTATCCAGGGACATAATGCCACAGCCGGGGGACACATTTATGTAGGTCCCTGCGGCCGTGGCATTAACCCCACAACTAGTCACCCCTGGCCGGGGTTCCCTGGAGTGGGGACCCCTTAAATCAAGGGGTCACCCCCCCTCCAGGCACCCAAGGGCCAGGGGTGAGGCCCGAGGCTGTCTCCCTCATCCGTGGGCGGTGGATGGGAGGCTGATAGCCATGTGTGTGAAAAAAAGAATATTGGTTTTTGTTGTGGAACTACAAGGCCCAGCAAGCCTCCCCCACTTGCTGGTACTTGGAGAACCTCAAGAACCAGCATGCGGGGGGAAAAATGGGCCCGCTGGTACCTGTAGTTTTACAACAAGAAACATACCCAAATAAAAACACAACTCACACACCGTGACAGTAAAAATTTATTAAAACACACTTACACACTCACACATACTTACCTACATCCCACGCCGGTCACGTCCACTTGTCCAGTAGAATCCAATAGGGCCGGTACCTGTAAAAATGAACATTAAACTTCAAGCCACCGGAGGGGGGAAGAGAGAGAGAGAGAGAGACAGAGAGGCACTTTTTTGAGTGCCGCTTTCATGATCTTTTTGAATGGGCTTTTAAAGCCCAGTGCTTAGCCCCGCCCCCCGCTCTGTCCCGTTTCCATAATGTGTGGGAGGCACTGCTATCAGTGCCTCCCAAACGCATTTAAGCAGAGAAAATTATTAGAATTAAATAAAGAAGATACTTATGACACAGTATCTTCTTTATATTATTTTAATAATTAATCACAGGGGAGGCACTGCCTCCCCTGACTGCACGTCCCTGGTATATATATAGTAGTACAGTACAGTAGTCCATTGCTGTATCTTGCAGCTCCGTGTCACTTCAAGTATCCATATCTGTGCTGCATTGTTGTGAGCAGTATATATGGTAGTACAGTGCAGCATTTTGATGACTGACCAACAGTATATAGTTGTATAGTACAGTAGGCTATTGCTGTATCTTGCAGCTCCGTGTCACTTCAAGTATCCATATCTGTGCTGCATTGTTGTGAGCAGTATATATAGTAGTACAGTGCAGCATTTTGGTGACCAACAGTATATAGTTGTATAGTACAGTAGGCCATTGCAATTGATATAATAATATTACAGACATATAATTCCACACGTTAAAAAATGGAGAAAAAAATGTGGAGGATGAAATAGGGAAAGATCAAGATCCACTTCCATCTAGTGCTGAAGCTGCTGCCACTAGTCATGGCAGATACGATGAAATGCCATCAATGTCATCTGCCAAGGCCGATGCCCAATGTCATAGTAGAGAGCATGTAACATCCAAAAAGCAAAAGTTCAGTAAAATGACCCAAAAATCTAAATTAAAAGCGTCTGAGGAGAAGCGTAAACTTGCCAATATGCCATTTACGACACGGAGTGGCAAGGAATGGCTGAGGCCCTGGCCTATGTTCATGACTAGTGGTTCAGCTTCACATGAGGATGGAAGCACTCATCCTCCCACTAGAAAAATGAAAAGACTTAAGCTGGCAAAAGAACAGCAAAGAACTGTGCGTTCTTCTAAATCACAAATCCCCAAAGGAGAGTCCAATTGTGTCGGTTGCGATGCCTGACCTTCCCAACACTGGACGGGAAGAGGTGTCTCCTTCCACCATTTGCACGCCCCCTGCAAGTGCTGGAAGGAGCACCCACAGTCCAGTTCCTGATAGTCAAATTGAAGATGTCACTGTTGAAGTACACCAGGATGAGGATATGGGTGTTGCTGGCGCTGAGGAGGAAATTGACAAGGAGGATTCTGATGGTGAGGTGGTTTGTTTAAGTCAGGCACCCGGGGAGACACCTGTTGTCCGTGGGATGAATATGGCCATTGACATGCCTGGTCAAATTACAAAAAAAATCACCTCTTCGGTGTGGAATTATTTTAACAGAAATGCGGACAACAGGTGTCAAGTCGTGTGTTGCCTTTGTCAAGCTATAATAAGTAGGGGTAAGGACGTTAACCACCTAGGAACATCCTCCCTTATACTTCACCTGGAGCGCATTCATCAGAAGTCATTGACAAGTTCAAAAACTTTGGGTGACAGCGGAATCAGTCCACTGACGACAATTAAATCCCTTCTTCCACTTGTATCCAAGCTCCTCCAAACCACACCACCAACTCCCTCAGTGTCAATTTCCTCCTTAGACAGGAACGCCAATAGTCCTGCAGGCCATGTCACTGGCAAGTCTGACAAGTCCTCTCCTAACTGGGATTCCTCCGATGGATCCTTGAGTGTAACGCCTACTGCTGCTGGCGCTGCTGTTGTTGCTGCTGGGAGTCGATCGTCATCCCAGAGGGGAAGTCAGAAGACCACTTGTACTACTTCCAGTAAGCAATTGACTGTGCAACAGTCCTTTGCGAGGAAGATGAAATATCACAGCAGTCATCCTGTTGCAAAGCGGATAACTCAGGCCTTGGCAGCTGTGTCGGTGTTAGACGTGTGTCCGGTATCCACCGTTAATTCGCAGGGACTTAGAGAATTTCTTGAGGTAGTGTGTCCCCGGTACCAAATCCCATCTAGGTTCCACTTCTCTAAGCAGGCGATACCGGGAATGTACACAGACGTCAGAAAAAGACTCACCAGTGTCCTAAAAAATGCAGTTGTACCCAATGTCCACTTAACCACGGACATGTGGACAAGTGGAGCAGGGCAGACTCAGGACTATATTACTGTGACAGCCCACTGGGTAGATGTATTGCCTCCCGCAGCAAGAACAGCAGCGGCGGCACCAGTAGCAGCATCTCGCAAATGCCAACTCATTCCTAGGCAGGCTACGCTTTGTATCACCGCTTTCCATAAGAGGCACACAGCTGACAACCTCTTACGGAAACTGAGGAACATCATCACAGATTGGCTTACCCCAATTGGACTCTCTTGGGGATTTGTGACATCGGACAACGCCACCAATATTGTGCGTGCGTTACTTGTGGGCAAATTCCAGCATGTCCCATGTTTTGCACATACAATTAATTTGGTGGTGCAGAATTTTTTTTTAAACGACAGGGGCGTGCAAGAGATGCTGTCGGCGGCCCGAAGAATTGCGGGCCACTTTCGGCATTCAGCCACCGCGTGCCGAAGACTAGAGCACCAGCAAACACTCCTGAACCTGCCCCTCCATCAGCTGAAGCAAGAGGTGGTAACGAGGTGGAATTCAACCCTCTATATGCTTCAGAGGATGGAGGAGCAGCAAAAGGCCATTCAAGCCTATACATCTGCCTACGATATAGGCAAAGGAGGGGGAATGCACCTGACTCAAGCGCGGTGGAGAATGATTTCAACGTTGTGCAAGGTTCTGCAACCCTTTGAACTTGCCACACGTGAAGTAAGTTCAGACACTGCCTGCCTGAGTCAGGCCATTCCCCTCATCAGGCTTTTGCAGAAGCAGCTGGAGAGATTGAAGGAGGAGCTAAAATGGAGCGATTTCGCTAGGCATGTGGGAATTGTGGATGGAGCCCTTCATTCGCTTAACCAGGATTCACGGGTGGTCAATCTGTTGAAATCGGAGCACTACATTTTGGCCACCGTGCTCAATCCTAGGTAACATAGTAACATGGTAACATAGTAACATAGTATCTGAGGTTGAAAAAAGACAATTGTCCATCGAGTTCAACCTATTTGTGGTCTCCTATGCATGTTGATTTGACTAAAATTTCTGACTTATGCTGCTGTCAGCCGTTGCATTTTATCCCTATTTATAGTAACTATAATGCATGACTATGCACCATACCCCTGGATATACTTATCCATTAGGAATTTATCTAACCCATTCTTAAAGGTGTTGACAGATTCCGCCATTACAACTCCCTCAGGCAGGGAATTCCAAACATGTATTGTCCTTACCGTGAAAAAGCCTTTACGCCGTATTGTGCGGAATCTCCTCTCCTCTAACCTGAACGAGTGTCCACGAGTCCTCTGTGTTGATCTAACCAAAAACAGGTCCCGCGCAAGCTCTGTGTGTTGTCCCCTTATATATTTATAGATGTTGATCATATCCCCTCTTAGTCTCCGCTTTTCCAATGTAAACATGCCTAGTCTTTCAAGCCTTTCCTTGTATTCCATCGTCTCCATGCCCTTAATTAGTTTGGTCACCCTCCTCTGAACCTTTTCTAGCTCCAGGATATCCTTTTTGTAGTACGGTGCCCAGAATTGTACACAGTATTCAAGGTGTGGCCTCACTAGTGATTTATATAACGGGAGTATAATACTCTCGTCCCTAGCATCAATACCCCGTTTTATGCATGCTAATATCTTTTTAGCCTTCTTTGCTGCAGTCCTACTTTGGGTACTACTGCTTAGTTTGCTATCTATGAGGAGACCTAAGTCCTTTTCCAGTACAGAATCCCCTAATTTTACCCCATTTAGTAGGTAGGTGTAATTTTTGTTCTTGTTACCGCAGTGCATTACCTTACACTTGTCTGTGTTGAAGCGCATTCTCCATTTGGCTGCCCATGCTTCTAATTTAACTAAGTTGTTCTGAAGAGACTCGGCATCCTCCTCTGTATTTATAGCCTTACACAATTTGGTATCATCTGCAAAAATTGACACCATGCTCTCTAGACCTTCTGTTAGGTCGTTAATGAAAATATTGAACAATAGCGGTCCTAATACTGAGCCCTGCGGCACACCACTTAGCACTTCAGTCCAAGTTGAAAAAGATCCATTAACCACAACGCGCTGCTCCCTATTATCTAACCAGTTTTTGACCCAAGTGCATATTGTGCTTCCTAGCCCTGATTCTTGTAGCTTGTAGATAAGTCTCATGTGTGGTACAGAATCGAACGCTTTGGCAAAGTCTAAAAAGATTACATCCACGTCTTTACCCTGATCTAGGTTTGCGCTTACTGTTTCATAAAAGCCAAGTAAGTTGGTTTGACAGGATCTGTCCTTCATAAACCCATGTTGATTCCTTTTAATGACCTTATTGACTTCAAGGAACTTCTGAATACTATCTCTTAGAATACCTTCCAATACTTTCCCCACTATAGATGTAAGACTAACTGGTCTATAATTACCTGGTTCAGCTTTACTTCCCTTTTTGAATATAGGCACTACTTCCGCTATACGCCAGTCTTTGGGAACCATACTTGATATAACTGAATCCTTAAAGATCAAAGATAGCGGTTTTGCCAGTTCAGAGTGAAGCTCCATTAGAACCCTTGGGTGAATACCATCGGGCCCTGGTGATTTATTAATCTTTAAATGTTTTAATCGGTCACAGACTACTTCCTCGCTTAAATAAGTACCTATCAGTGGGATATTATATTTATTGAGATTGTGTGTCAGTCCCTGAATTGGGTCCTCTCTAGTGAATACTGTTGAAAAAAACTAATTTAGTGTGTCCGCTATGTCATTATCATTTTTGCTTAAGACTCCCAACTTGTCTTTTAAAGGGCCTATACTCTCCTTCTTTAATCTCTTGCTATAAATGTATTTAAAAAATTTTTGGGATTCGCTTTGCTTTCCTTTGCTACTAGTTTTTCAGTTTCTACTTTAGCCGCTCTTATTTCCTTTTTGCAAATTTTGTTACATTCCTTATAGTGCTGAAATGACTCTGCTTCCCCGTCAGATTTGTATTTTTTAAATGCTCGCCTTTTCTTGCCCATAAGTTCCTTAATATTTTTGTTAAGCCACATCGGTTTATGATTTTTATTCCTTTTTTTGCTGCTCATAGGAATAAATTTGAGTGTATTTTTAGCTAGCAGGAATTTTAGTACCTCCCATTTCTCCGTAGTATTTTTTCCTAAAAACAAACCCTCCCATTCAACATCCCTGAAAAATACCCTCATCTTTTCAAAATTTGCTTTGCTAAAGTTTAGAGTCCTAGTTGAGCCAGTATAGGGCTGTTTATGGAAACTGATATTGAATGTGACCATATTGTAGTCGCTGTTTCCTATGGGTTCCCCTACTATAATACCTGATACCAAATCCCCATTGTTTGTTAATACCAGGTCTAAGATTGCATTGTACCTAGTTGGTTCCTCAATTAGTTGGACTAAGTAGTTATCATTAAGTGTGATTAAAAACCTATTGCCCCTAGCAGTATCACATGAATCGTTTTTCCAGTTTATCTCCGGATAGTTAAAATCTCCCATCACTACTATGTCTCCTACTCCTGCTGCTCTTTCAATTTGCTTTAGTAACAATTCCTCATCAGATGCGTTGATACCAGGCGGCCTATAGCATACACCCAATACTAACTTTTTTATTCCTTTTTCCCCGCATGCAATTTCTACCCATAATGTCTCGACAGTGTCTACAGTCCCTTCCTGAATATCTTCCCGTATATCAGGTTTTAAAAACGGCTTTACGTAAAGACACACCCCTCCACCCTTTTTATTTAGTCTGTCTCTCCTAAACAGTGTATAGCCCTCTAGATTGACTGACCAATCATGAGATTCATCCCACCAAGTTTCAGTAATGCCTATAATATCATACTGTTTGCTTGCTGCAAGTATTTCTAGTTCACCCTTTTTACCAGTAATGCTTCTGGCGTTTACATACATACAACTAAGATAAGTATTTTCCCTTGCGTTAGGGACATCTTTCACCTTATGTAGCAATGATGACCTGTAATCGTCATTGGTTAGTGCTTTGGTAAAATCTCTTTTAGTACCCATGTTAGTAACCTTACTGCCTGCTCTTACCCTCCCCTCAACTTCTCCCCCATTTCGTTTACTACCGCCATCCCCACTATTCTCACTGCATGCCCCTTAGTTTCTAGCTAAACCCTCCCCCCAGGCTCCTAGTTTAAAATCTCCTCCAACCTTCTAACCATCCTTCCCCCCAGCACCGCTGCCCCCTCCTCAGTCAGGTGCAATCCGTCACGACAAAAGAGATGGCGCCTGACTGAGAAGTTTAAAGGTTTAAAGCCTACGTTGTATCTCTCTTTCTGGCAGACACAAGTCTGCAGAGGTTCAAAGACCTGCTGGTGAGAAAATTGTCAAGTCAAGCAGAACGTGACCCATCAACAGCTCCTCCTTCACATTCTCCCGCAACTGGGGCTGCAAGAAAAAGGATAAGAATTCCGAGCCCACCCGCTGGCACTAATGCAGGGCAGTCAGGAGCGAGTGCTGACATCTGGTCCGGCCTGAAGGACCTGCCAATGATTACTGACATTTCGTCTACTGTCACTGCATATGATTCTGTCACCATTGAAAGAATGGTGGAGGATTATATGAGTGACTGCATCCAAGTAGGCACGTCAGACAGTCCGTACGTATACTGGCAGGAAAAAGAGGCAATTTGGAGGCCCTTGCACAAACTGGCTTTATTTTACCTAAGTTGCCCCCCCCCTCCAGTGTGTACTCCGAAAGAGTGTTTAGTGCAGCCGGTCACCTTGTCAGCGATCGGCGTACGAGGTTACATCCACAAAATGTGGAGAAGATGAAGTTCATCAAAATTAATTATAACCAATTCCTCCGTGGAGACATTCACCAGCAATTGCCTCCAGAAAGTACACAGGGACCTGTGATGGTGGATTCCAGTGGGGACGAATTAATACTCTGTGAGGAGGGGGATGTACACAGTGAAAGGGGTGAGGAATCGGAGTATGATGATGAGGTCGACATCTTGCCTCTGTAGAGCCAGTTTGTGCAAGGAGAGATTGATTGCTTCTTTTTTTGGTGGGGGCCCAAACCAACCAGTCATTTCAGCCACAGTCATGTGGCAGACCCTGTGGCTGAAATGATGGGTTTGTTAAAGTGTGCATGTCCTGTTTATACAACATAAGGGTGGGTGGGAGGGCCCAAGGACAATTCCATCTTGCACCTCTTTTTTTATTTTATTTATATCTGCATCATGTGATGTTTGGGGTAAATTTTTTTAAGTGCCATCCTGTCTGACACTGCAGTGCCAATCCTAAATGGGCCAGGTGTTTGTGCCACCCACTTGTGTCGCTTAGCTTAGTCATCCAGCGACCTCGGTGCAAATTTTAGGACTAAAAATAATATTGTGAGGTATGAGGTGTTCAGAATAGACTGGAAATGAGTGGAAATTATGGTTATTGAGGTTAATAATACTAAAGGATCAAAATTACCCCCAAAATCTATAAATTAAGCTGTTTTTGAGGGGTTTTTGGAAAAAAACTCCAGAATCCGACGAAAAAATTTCAGGGAGGTTTTGCCAAAACGCGTCCGAATCCAAAACATGGCAGCGGAACCGAATCCAAAACCAAAACACAAAACCCGAAAAATTTCCGGTGCACATTAGCAACTTATGCGGCACACAGGACAAATGATGTTCATCTGTAGCCATTGTGTCAGGCAAGAAACATGGATGATATGGTAGCAGAATGATACAGCCATTTCCATTCCAACTTCAATGTCAGACATGCAGATGGGGCAGTACTCTACTTCCTCTCCTTCTGCAACAGGGCGTCTGCTGTAGGTGGGAATACTGAGCATACTGAGTCTCAGGATGTTCTCCAGCCTCAGGAATGCAGCTGCCGATTTTCACTGGCACTGGGCTCATTTCCTCCTCTTCCCGACGATGGTTCAGCTCTTTCTCTTTCCGAACATGGTCCAGCGCTTCCTCTTTCGGATGATGGTGCAGTTCCTCCTGATGATGGTCCAGGTCTTTTTGTCCCTGATGATGGTCCAGCTCTTCATATTTCCGATGATTGTCTTCCATTGAATGGTCTGCGGCGTCCTGACCTCAGCCATGTCTCACTGATGTTATGGGATGTTCCTTCATTGCCAAGCAGCTGGACTAACTCCCTTCGGCTCATTGTAGCTGGTGACAGTACCTACACAAATTTAAAGAAAAATAAAAAGGGAAAGAAAAAACACAGATGTGATTGTGCGCTGAACCCGGTCACTGGTGAATCGCTGGCAGCAAATATAGTGAGCAAACGTGATCTCTCCTGGGAGGCTCTTTCTCATGCGTCAGCAGCAGCTTCAACTCTATAAATGCCAGTGATATTGCTGTGCACTGGGGATTTATAACATGGAGAATTCAAATGTGGCATGCGGGCGGCAATTGGTGATGGCAGTTGGTAATGGCCGTGGTTCACATCAGCAGCATCTTCCCACTGATATTACACAGTGATACATGTGGGAAATGACATGTTAGTGCTGAGGAGTCATTACACCAAGAACAGGGGGGTTTGGGGCATCTACCGAAATCCTCATTTCTGCTGCTGTACCCAGTGAGGTCAACTGTCATTGCTGCTGCCATCCCTACTCCTCTATTGGTTTTCTCTGTGGCTTCTGTTGTGACAGCTGCCAAACATGGAGAACATACAGTCTAAAAATATAATACTGTATATATAAAAGCGTATAAAAAGTTATATCACCATGCCCAGAGTTAGTTCCGTATACATGTTAGTTGCAGATCCTTAAAGTTACCCATTCAAACATTCCTTCATGCAGCGCCCATCTGTGTCCCTTCCTCAATGGAACAGCAATATCTGCATTAGGATATATAGGGGTATATGCAATAGCGGGCGAAATCGCGGCAATTATCGCCGTTTTTTCAATTCGACCAAATTCGCCAGGTGAATTCCGGAAGGTGGCTTCCGGAATTCACCATATGCAATGAAAAACGGATTCGCCAGAGTCGCGGGCGAAAATCGGCCGATTTTGCGGATTTTACCGCGATTTTAAAAAACGGGAAAAAACGGGGAAAAACCCGAAAAAAAAATGGCGTGGGGTCCCCCCTCCAAAGCATAACCAGCCTCGGGCTCATTGAGCTGGTCCTGGTTCTAAAAATGCGGGGAAAAAATTGACAGGGGTTCCCCCGTATTTTTAAAACCAGCACCGGGCTCTGCGCCTGATGCTGGTGCCAAAAATACGGGGGACAAAACGAGTAGGGGTCCCCCGTATTTTTAACACCAGCATCGGGCTCCACTAGCTGGACAGATAATGCCACAGCCGGGGGTCACTTTTATACAGTGCCCTGCGGCCGTGGCATCAAATATCCAACTAGTCACCCCTGGCCGGGGTACCCTGGGGGAATGGGGACCCCTTCAATCAAGGGGTCCCCCCCCCCCAGCCACCCAAGGGCCAGGGGTGAAGCCCGAGGCTGTCCCCCCCCATCCAATGGGCTGCGGATGGGGGGGCTGATAGCCTTTGTGTTAAAAAAAAAGATATTGTTTTTTCCATTAGTACTACAAGTCCCAGCAAGCCTCCCCTGCAAGCTGGTACTTGGAGAACCACAAGTACCAGCATGCGGGAGAAAAACGGGCCCGCTGGTACCTGTAGTTCTAATGGAAAAAAAATACCCAAATAAAAACAGGACACAGACACCGTCGACAGTAAAACTTTATTACACACTGCCGACACACACATACTTACCTATGTTCACACGCCGACATCGGTCCTCTTCTCCATGTAGAATCCCGGGGTACCTGAAAATAAAAGATCAATTATACTCACCTCAACAGGCTCCAGAGATAAATCCACGGACTTGGCAAAAAAAGAAAACGAACAACCGGACCTGCGGACCGAAAGGGGTCCCATGCTGACACATGGGACCCCTCTCCCCGAATGCCGGGACATCACGTGACTCCTGTCACTGATGTCCCTTCAGCCAATCAGGAAGCGCTACTGCCGTGGCGCTCATCTGATTGGCTGGACGCCGTCTGTACTCTGACAGCGCCTCGCACAGCTCCCTCCATTACTTTCAATGGTGGGAACTTAGCGGCTAGCGGTGGGGTCACCCGCCGGTCACCGCTGACCGGCGGGTGACCTCACCGCTAGCCGCTAAGTTCCCACCATTGAATATAATGGAGGGAGCTGTGCGATGCGCTGTCACAGCGATCAGCCAATCAGGTTAGCGCAACGAAGTTGCGCTTCCTGATTGGCTTAGAGACCTGTCAGTGACAACTGTCACTGACAGATCTTAATCGTGGATAGGTGTCCCATGTGTCAGCATGGGACACCTTTCAGTCCGTTTTTGGTGCGGGTAAATGCGCTTTCTTTTTTTGCCAAGTCCGTGGATTTATCTCTGGAGCCTGTTGAGGTGAGTATAATTGATCTTTTATTTTCAGGTACCCCGGGATTCTACATGGAGAAGAGGACCGATGTCGGCGTGTGAACATAGGTAAGTATGTGTGTGTCGGCAGTGTGTAATAAAGTTTTACTGTCGACGGTGTCTGTGTCCTGTTTTTATTTGGGTATTTTTTTTCCATTAGAACTACAGGTACCAGCGGGCCCGTTTTTCTCCCGCATGCTGGTACTTGTGGTTCTCCAAGTACCAGCTTGCAGGGGAGGCTTGCTGGGACTTGTAGTACTAATGGAAAAAACAATATCTTTTTATTTGAACACAAAGGCTATCAGCCCTCCCATCCGCAGCCCATTGGATGGGGGGGGACAGCCTCGGGCTTCACCCCTGGCCCTTGGGTGGCTGGGGGGGGGGGACCCCTTGATTGAAGGGGTCCCCATTCCCCCAGGGTTCCCCGGCCAGGGGTGACTAGTTGGATATTTGATGCCACGGCCGCAGGGCACTGTATAAAAGTGACCCCCGGCTGTGGCATTATCTGTCCAGCTAGTGGAGCCCGATGCTGGTGTTAAAAATACGGGGGACCCCTACTCGTTTTGTCCCCCGTATTTTTGGCACCAGCATCAGGCGCAGAGCCCGGTGCTGGTTTTAAAAATACGGGGGATCCCCTGTCAATTTTTTCCCCGCATTTTTAGAACCAGGACCAGCTCAATGAGCCCGAGGCTGGTTATGCTTTGGAGGGGGGACCCCACGCCATTTTTTTCCCGGATTTTACCGTTCCAGCAATAAAAAATAAAAAAAAATAAAAATATTATTTTAAAAAATATATAAATAATATTTGTGCCTCCCCCCAAAAAAAAAACAAAACCTAATCCCTTCTAATATAAATAGATCTGCTATTCCTAAAAAAAAAACACAAAAAAAAACATGTTTAAAAATTTTTTATTTGTTTTCACCCTCCAAAGTGTGGCGGAGTGAAAAGCGCGAATTTGCTGTCTAAAAGCACTGCAGGCGAATTTCCAAACTTGAATTGAATATGCTGGAGGCGAATTGCAGCATCTGTACCATTGCAGAAAAGGCGAATTCGGAAAAAGGCGAATTGAGAAAAGGCGAATTTTGACGGGCCGTTTTTTTGCGAAAAATGACTGCACTGCATAGGCGAATTGATTTTTGGAGGCGAAAACGGCCCGGAATTCGCCTATTTTGCCAATTCGCCCGCTATTGCATATACCCCATAAGGTGCACACAATAGCACAATAGTGTAGTACAATCTAGAGATGAGCGGGTTCGGTTCGTCGAGATCCGAACCCCCCCGAACTTCACGTGTTTTTCACGGGTCCGAGGCAGCCTCAAATCTTCCCGCCTTGCTCGGTTAACCAGAACGAGGACGAACATCATCATCCCGCTGTCGGTTTGTCGCGAGATTCGTATTCCATATAAAGAGCCGCGCGTCGCCGCCATTTTCACTCGTGCATTGGAGATTGAACGGAGAGGATGTGGCTACGTTCTCTGCCTGAAAAGCTCCATATCTGTGCTCAGTGTGCTGCAAATATCTGTGCTCAGTGTGCTGCAAATATCTATGTTCTCTGCCTGAAAAGCTCCATATCTGTGCTCAGTGTGCTGCAAATATCTATGTTCTCTGCCTGAAAAGCTCCATATCTGTGCTCAGTGTGGTGCAAATATCTGTGCTCAGTGTGCTGCATTGTGGGGACCACGAGTATATAATTATAGCAGTACAGTACAGTAGGCCATTGCTGTATCTTGCAGCTCTGTGTCAGACTCAGTTCTAGACAGTATCCTGATCATCAGTGCTCAATATCTGCTGCATTGTTGTGTGACCAGTGTATACTATATATATTATTATATATAGTAGTACAATGCAGCATTTTGGTGACCACCAGTATAGTAGTACAGTACAGTAGTCCATTGCTGTATCTTGCAGCTCCGTGTCACTTCAAGTATCCATATCTGTGCTGCATTGTTTGTGAGCAGTATAGTAGTACAGTGCATCATTTTGGAGACCACCAGTATATATCAGTGGCGTGCGGTGAGGTCAGTGGTTGGTGAGGCACTACAGCCATAATGCCCGCCGAATCCTGCTGATGACCTCTACCGCCAATGCCCACTACTGCCCCTGAGCCGATGCCCACTGCCACCGCCAATAGTTTACAAACTCGCCCACAATCAACTGACCCAGCCCTCCGCCACTAATTTACATCTCAGTCCGATGCCGCCAATGCACGTGCCTGCTCATCATACTTGTGATATATTGTACATTTTTATAGAATAAAATTAGGGTTTGGGAAGGGAGTAGGAGGAGGACATGAATGCAATTTTGTTGGCTTACATTAACTTAATGGAGAAGGGTCTGAATGGGTTAAAAAAATAAAAAAAAAATGCGTGAGGTCCCCCCCCCTAAGTATAACCAGCCTCGGGCTCTTTGAGCCGGTCCTGGTTGTGTAAATACTGGGGGAAAAATTGGACAGGGGTTCCCCGTATTTAGACAACCAGCACCGGGCTCTTAGTCCGGTCCTGGTTCCAAAAATACCAGTATTTTTAAAACCAGCACTGGGCTCCACTATCCAGGGACATAATGCCACAGCCGGGGGACACATTTATGTAGGTTCCTGCGGCCGTGGCATTAACCCCACAACTAGTCACCCCTGGCCGGGGATCCCTGGAGTGGGGACCCCTTAAATCAAGGGGTCACCCCCCCTCCAGGCACCCAAGGGCAAGGGGTGAAGCCCAAGGCTGTCTCCCTCATCCGTGGGCGGTGGATGGGAGGCTGATAGCCATGTGTGTGAAAAAAAAGAATATTGTTTTTTTGTTGTGGAACTACAAGGCCCAGCAAGCCTCCCCCACTTGCTGGTACTTGGAGAACCTCAAGAACCAGCATGCGGGGAAAAAATGGGCCCGCTGGTACCTGTAGTTTTACAACAAGAAACATACCCAAATAAAAACACAACTCACACACCGTGACAGTAAAAATTTATTAAAACACACTTACACACTCACACATACTTACCTACATCCCACGCCGGTCACGTCCACTTGTCCAGTAGAATCCAATAGTGGTACCTGTAAAAATGAGAGAGATTACTTACCTACATCCCACGCCGATCACGTCCACTTGTCCAGTAGAATCCAATAGGGCCGGTACCTGTAAAAATGAACATTAAACTTCAAGCCACCGGAGGGGGGAAGAGAGAGAGAGAGACAGAGAGGCACTTTTTTGAGTGCCGCTTTCATGATCTTTTTGAATGGGCTTTTAAAGCCCAGTGCTTAGCCCCGCCCCCCGCTCTGTCCCGTTTCCATAATGTGTGGGAGGCACTGCTATCAGTGCCTCCCAAACGCATTTAAGCAGAGAAAATTATTAGAATTAAATAAAGAAGATACTTATGACACAGTATCTTCTTTATATTATTTTAATAATTAATCACAGGGGAGGCACTGCCTCCCCTGACTGCATGTCCCTGGTATATATATAGTAGTACAGTAGTCCATTGCTGTATCTTGCAACTCCGTGTCAATTCAAGTATCCATATCTGTGCTGCATTGTTTGTGAGCAGTATAGTAGTACAGTGCAGCATTTTGGGGACCACCAGTATATATATAGTAGTACAGTACAGTAGGTCATTGCTGTATCTTGCAGCTCCGTGTCACTTCAAGTATCCATATCTGTGCTGCATTGTTTGTGAGCAGTATAGTAGTACAGTGCAGCATTTTGGGGACCACCAGTATATATATAGTAGTACATTACAGTAGTCCATTGCTGTATCTTGCAGCTCCATGTCACTTCAAGTATCCATATCTGTGCTGCATTGTTTGTGAGCAGTACAGTAGTACAGTGGAGCATTTTGGGGACCACCAATATATATATATAGTAGTACAGTACAGTAGGCCATTGCTGTATCTTGCAGATCCGTGTCAATTCAAGTATCCATATCTGTGCTGCATTGTTGTGAGCAGTATATATGGTAGTACAGAGCAGCATTTTGGTGAATGACCAACAGTATATAGTTGTACAGTACAGAAGGCCATTGCTGTATCTTGCAGCTCCGTGTCACTTCAAGTATCCATATCTGTGCTGCATTGTTGTGAGCAGTATATACAGTAGTACAGTGCAGCATTTTGGTGACTGACCAACAGTATATAGTTGTACAGTACAGTAGGCCATTGCTGTATCTTGCAGCTCCGTGTCACTTCAAGTATCCATATCTTTGCTGCATTGTTGTGAGCAGTATATATAGTAGTACAGTGCAGCATTTTGGTGACCAACAGTATATAGTTGTATAGTACAGTAGGCCATTGCAATTGATATAATAATATTACAGACATATAATTCCACACGTTAAAAAATGGAGAACAAAAATGTGGATGGTGAAATAGGGAAAGATCAAGATCCACTTCCACCTAGTGCTGAAGCTGCTGCCACTAGTCATGGCAGAGACGATGTAATGCCATCAACGTCGTCTGCCAAGGCCTATGCCCAATGTCATAGTAGAGAGCATGTGACATCCAAAAAGCAAAAGTTCAGTAAAATGACCCAAAAATCTAAATTAAAAGCGTCTGAGGAGAAGCGTAAACTTGCCAATATGCCATTTACGACACGGAGTGGCAAGGAATGGCTGAGGCCCTGGCCTATGTTCATGACTAGTGGTTCAGCTTCACATGAGGATGGTAGCACTAATCTTCCCACTAGAAAAATGAAAAGACTTAAGCTGGCAAAAGAACAGCAAAGAACTGTGCGTTGTTCTAAATCACAAATCCCCAAGGAGAGTCCAATTGTGTCGGTTGCGATGCCTGACCTTCCCAACACTGGACGGGAAGAGGTGGCTCCTTCCACCATTTGCACGCCCCCTGCAAGTGCTGGAAGGAGCACCCACAGTCCAGTTCCTGATAGTTAAATTGAAGATGTCACTGTTGAAGTACACCAGGATGAGGATATGGGTGTTGCTGGCGCTGAGGAGGAAATTGACAAGGAGGATTCTGATGGTGAGGTGGTTTGTTTAAGTCAGGCACCCGGGAAAACACCTGTTGTCCGTGGGATGAATATGGCCATTGACATGCCTGGTCAAATTACAAAAAAAATCACCTCTTCGGTGTGGAATTATTTTAACAGAAATGCGGACAACAGGTGTCAAGTCGTGTGTTGCCTTTGTCAAGCTGTAATAAGTAGGGGTAAGGACGTTAACCACCTAGGAACATCCTCCCTTATACTTCACCTGGAGCGCATTCATCAGAAGTCATTGACAAGTTCAAAAACTTTGGGTGACAGCGGAATCAGTCCACTGACGACAACTAAATCCCTTCTTCCACTTGTATCCAAGCTCCTGCAAACCACACCTCCAACTCCCTCAGTGTCAATTTCCTCCTTAGACAGGAACGCCAATAGTCCTGCAGGCCATGTCACTGGCAAGTCTGATGAGTCCTCTCCTAACTGGGATTCCTCCGATGGATCCTTGAGTGTAACGCCTACTGCTGCTGGCGCTGCTGTTGTTGCGGCTGGGAGTCGATCGTCATCCCAGAGGGGAAGTCGGAAGACCACTTGTACTACTTCCAGTAAGCAATTGACTGTCCAACAGTCCTTTGCGAGGAAGATGAAATATCACAGCAGTCATCCTGTTGCAAAGCGGATAACTCAGGCCTTGGCAGCTGTGTCGGTGTTAGACGTGTGTCCGGTATCCACCGTTAATTCGCAGGGACTTAGAGAATTTCTTGAGGTAGTGTGTCCCCGGTACCAAATCCCATCTAGGTTCCACTTCTCTAAGCAGGCGATACCGGGAATGTACACAGACGTCAGAAAAAGACTTACCGGTGTCCTAAAAAATGCAGTTGTACCCAATGTCCACTTAACCACGGACATGTGGACAAGTGGAGTAGGGCAGACTCAGGACTATATTACTGTGACAGCCCACTTTGTAGATGTATTGCCTACCGCAGCAAGAACAGCAGCGGCGGCACCAGTAGCAGCATCTCGCAATGCCAACTCATTCCTAGGCAGGCTACGCTTTGTATCACCACTTTCCATAAGAGGCACACAGCTGACAACCTCTTACGGAAACTGAGGAACATCATCACAGATTGGCTTACCCCAATTGGACTCTCTTGGGGATTTGTGACATCGGACAACGCCACTAATATTGTGCGTGCGTTACTTGTGGGCAAATTCCAGCTCGTCCCATGTTTTGCACATACAATTAATTTGGTGGTGCAGAATTTTTTTTAAAACGACAGGGGCGTGCAAGAGATGCTGTCGGTGGCCCGAAGAATTGCGGGCCACTTTCGGCATTCAGCCACCGCGTGCCGAAGACTGGAGCACCAGCAAACACTCCTGAACCTGCCCCTCCATCAGCTGAAGAAAGAGGTGGTAACGAGGTGGAATTCAACCCTCTATATGCTTCAGAGGATGGAGGAGCAGCAAAAGGCCATTCAAGCCTATACATCTGCCTACGATATAGGCAAAGGAGGGGGAATGCACCTGACTCAAGCGCGGTGGAGAATGATTTCAACGTTGTGCAAGGTTCTGCAACCCTTTGAACTTGCCACACGTGAAGTAAGTTCAGACACTGCCTGCCTGAGTCAGGCCATTCCCCTCATCAGGCTTTTGCAGAAGCAGCTGGAGAGATTGAAGGAGGAGCTAATATGGAGCGATTTCGCTAGGCATGTGGGAATTGTGGATGGAGCCCTTCATTCGCTTAACCAGGATTCACGGGTGGTCAATCTGTTGAAATCAAAGCACTACATTTTGGCCACCGTGCTCGATCCTAGGTAACATAGTAACATAGTATCTGAGGTTGAAAAAAGACAATTGTCCATCGAGTTCAACCTATTTGTGGTCTCCTATGCATGATCTGTTATACAGGAACAGCAACATGTCACCCAAATTACTACAAGACATACTGAGTGATAATAATATACCCATATACTTACATTGGCAGTACAGTTAGGCAAGTGTTATTCTTTTCTATTGTACTGCATGTAGCATTTAGTTTTCATTTGCTATATACAGAAAAAAATCTTATTGAACCCCAGTTTCTGTTTTGCATATAACATCTGCAAACTTTAGTATATATTATATACCCCCTCCCACCCATGTCAGTCATATTTGTTAGAAAGCAGTGCACTACTACTACTGTGTCTCCTAACTAGAGCTGAGCGGGTTCGGTTCTCAGAGAACCGAACCCTACCGAACTTCAAGTCTCGAGCCCGGCTCGGGTTTTCCAGCCTGACTCGGAAACAACAGCGAGGCAAAACTTCATCATCCCGCTGTCGGATTCTCACGGGGTTTGGATACCATATAAGGAGCCGAGCGTCGCCGCCATTTTTACTCCAGTCCTGGAGAGTGTAGTGAGAGGACGTGTCTGTGTCCTCCACTCCTCAGTGTCTGTGCGGGCGGGAAAGGGGGGTGGAGATTATAGTGCTGTCTTGTGCTGCTCAGTCCAGTGTAGTGTCTTAGCTGCATCAGTCAGTCCAGTGACCAGTCACAGTGGTATCCTCTGCTGCCATATGTCCAGTGCTGCTGTATAATAAGTCCCTTACAGTGTCGCTGTGTTGTCCTGCATCAGACCAGTGGTAGTGTCCTGTGCATCAGTCAGTCCAGTGACCAGTCACAGTGGTGGTGTCCTCTGCTGCCATATGTCCAGTGCTGCTGTATAATAAGTCCCTTACAGTGTCGCTGTGTTGTCCCGCATCAGACCAGTGGTAGTGTTCTGTGCATCAGTCAGTCCAGTGACCAGTCACAGTGGTGGTGTCCTCTGCTTCCATATGTCCAGTGCTGCTGTATAAGTCCCTTACAGTGTCGCTGTGTTGTCCTGCATCAGACCAGTGGTAGTGTCCTGTGCATCTGTCAGTCCAGTGACCAGTCACAGTGGTGGTGTCCTCTGCTTCCATATGTCCAGTGTTGCTGTATAATAAGTCCCTTACAGTGTCGCTGTGTTGTCCTGCATCAGACCAGTGGTAGTGTCCTGTGCATCTGTCAGTCCAGTGACCAGTCACAGTGGTGGTGTCCTCTGCTTCCATATGTCCAGTGCTGCTGTATAAGTCCCTTACAGTGTCGCTGTGTTGTCCTGCATCAGACCAGTGGTAGTGTCCTGTGCATCAGTCAGTCCAGTGACCAGTCATAGTGGTGGTGTCCTATGCTGCCATATGTCCAGTGTTGCTGTATAATAAGTCCCTTACAGTGTCGCTGTGTTGTCCTGCATCAGACCAGTGGTAGTGACCTGTGCATCTGTCAGTCCAGTGACCAGTCACAGTGGTGGTGTCCTCTGCTTCCATATGTCCAGTGCTGCTGTATAAGTCCCTTACAGTGTCGCTGTGTTGTCCTGCATCAGACCAGTGGTAGTGTCCTGTGCATTAGTCAGTCCAGTGACCAGTCACAGTGGTATCCTCTGCTGCCATATGTCCAGTGCTGCTGTATAATAAGTCCCTTACAGTGTCGCTGTGTTGTCCTGCATCAGACCAGTGGCATACCCTCCAACTGTACCTTTTTAGCAGGTACAGTACCTTTTTTTTATGGTCTGTACCGATTTTTGGCTCTCCAAATTCCCACTGAAAGTATAGGAAAAGGGCCATGGCCAAGCCCACTTTACCCGTGGCCACGCTCCCTTTTTGGATTTGTACCGATTTTTATGTGTAAAATGTTGGAGGGTATGTCCTGTGCATCAGTCAGTCCAGTGACCAGTCACAGTGGTGGTGTCCTCTGCTGCCATATGTCCAGTGTTGCTGTATAATAAGTCCCTTACAGTGTCGCTGTGTTGTCCTGCATCAGACCAGTGGTAGTGTCCTGTGCATCTGTCAGTCCAGTGACCAGTCACAGTGGTGGTGTCCTCTGCTGCCATATGTTCAGTGCTGCTGTATAATAAGTCCCTTACAGTGTCGCTGTGTTGTCCTGCATCAGACCAGTGGTAGTGTTCTGTGCATCAGTTAGTCCAGTGACCAGTCACAGTGGTGGTGTCCTCTGCTGCCATATGTCCAGTGCTGCTGTATAATAAGTCCCTTACAGTGTCGCTGTCAGTGGCGTGCGGTGAGGTCAGTGGCTGGTGAGGCACTGCAGCCATAATGTCTGCCGAGTCCTGCCAACGACACCTACCACTGCGGAACCAATGCCCGCTACTGCCCCTGAGCCAATGCCCGCTACTGCCGCCATCCCTGAACCCCGCTACCCCCGCCACTAATGGCCACCACCCCCGCCAATGGCTTACAAAATCGTCCACCATCAACTGCACAGGCCCCCCGCCACTAATTCGCATCTCAGTCCAATACCGTCACTGTCAATGCCCGCAGCCTGCCTGCTCGTACATTTTTATAAAATAAATATTAGTGTTTGGGACTGGGAAGGGAGTGGGAGGAGGACATGAATGCAATTTTGTTGTCCAGGGCTTCCAAAACTTAATAGCGCCGTTGGTGCGGCACTATTAAGTTAATGGGAGTCCTGGACAACAAAATAGGGAGAGGGTGACGTCAGGTAGAAGATGACAGCAGTGGGCGAGAGGTGAGAGGGTGACAGCAGTGGGTGATAGAGAGATGGTGATGTCAGGGAGAAGGTGACTGGGAGAGAGTGACGACAGGGAGAGGGTGACAGCAGTCTGTGACAGGCAGTGGGTGACACCAGTGAGAAGGTGACAGGAAGAATGCGACGCCAGGGAGAGGGTGACAGCAGCGGGTGACAGGGAGTGACGCCAGAGAGAGTGTGACAGCAGCGGGTGACAGGGAGTGACGCCAGGGAGAGGGTGACAGGGAGTGACGCCAGTGAGAGAGTGACAGCAGCGGGTGACAGAGAGTGATGCCAGGGTGTGACGCTAGGGAGATGGTGACAGCAGCGGGTGAGAGGGAGTGACGCCAGGGAGAGGGTGACAGCAGCGGGTGAGAGGGAGTGACGCCAGGGAGAGGGTGACAGCAGCGGGTGACAGGGAGTGACGCCAGGGAGAGTGTGACAGCAGCGGGTGACAGGGAGTGACGCCAGGGAGCGGATGACAGGGAGTGACGCCAGGGAGAGGGTGACAGGGAGTGACGCCAGTGAGAGAGTGACAGCAGCGGGTGATAGGGAGTGATGCCAGGGTGTGACGCCAGGGAGATGGTGACAGCAGCGGGTGAGAGGGAGTGACGCCAGGGAGAGGGTGACAGCAGCGGGTGACTGGGAGTGACGCCAGGGAGAGTGTGACAGCAGCGGGTGACAGGGAGTGACGCCAGGGAGAGGGTGACAGGGAGTGACGCCAGTGAGAGAGTGACAGCAGCGGGTGACAGGGAGTGATGCCAGGGTGTGACGCCAGGGAGATGGTGACAGCAGCGGGTGAGAGGGAGTGACGCCAGGGAGAGGGTGACAGCAGCGGGTGAGAGGGAGTGACGCCAGGGAGAGGGTGACAGCAGCGGGTGACAGGGAGTGACGCCAGGGAGAGTGTGACAGCAGCGGGTGACAGGGAATGACGCCAGGGAGCGGATGACAGGGAGTGACGCCAGGGAGAGGGTGACAGGGAGTGACGCCAGTGAGAGAGTGACAGCAGCGGGTGACAGGGAGTGATGCCAGGGTGTGACGCCAGGGAGATGGTGACAGCAGCGGGTGACAGGGAGTGACGCCAGGGAGAGGGTGACAGCAGCGGGTGACTGGGAGTGACGCCAGGGAGAGGGTGACAGCAGCGGGTGACAGGGAGTAATGCCTGGGAGAGGGTGACAGAAGCCGGTGACACGGAGTGACGCCAGGGAAAGAGTAACAGCAGCAGGTGACAGGGAGTGACGCCAGGGAGAGGGTGAAAGCAGCGGGTGATAGGGAGTGACGCCAGTGAGAGGGTGACAGGGAGTGACGCAGGGGGGGAGTGACAGCAGCAAGTGACAGGGAGTGATGCCAGGGAAAGGGTGACAGCAGCGGGTGACATGGAGTGACACCAGTGAGAGGGTGATAGCAGCGGGTGAAAGGGAGTGACGCCAGTGAGAGGGTGACAGCAGCGGGTGACTGGGAGTGACACCAGTGAGAGGGTGACATGGAGTGACGCCAGGGAGAGGGTGACAGGGAGTGACGCCAGGGAGAGGGTGACAGCGAGTGATGCCAGGGAGAGGGTGACAGGGAGTGACGCCAGGGAGAGGGTGACAGCAGCGGGTGACAGGGAGTGACGCCAGGGAGAGGGTGACAGCAGCGAGTGACAGGGAGTGATGACAGAGAGAGGGTGACAGGGAGTGACGCCAGCGAGAGGGTGACAGCGAGTGACGCCAGGGAGAGGGTGACAGGGAGTGACGCCAGGGAGGGAGTGACAGCAGCGAGTGACAGGGAGTGACGCCAGGGAGAGGGTGACAGGGAGTGACGCCAGGGAGAGGGTGACGGCAGCGGGTGACAGGGAGTGACGCCAGGGAGATGTTGACAGCAGCAGGTGAGAGGGAGTGACGCCCGGGAGAGGGTGACAGCAGCGGGTGACTGGGAGTGACACCAGTGAGAGGGTGACATGGAGTGACGCCAGGGAGAGGGTGACAGGGAGTGACGCCAGGGAGAGGGTGACAGGGAGTGACGCCAGTGAGAGGGTGACGGCAGCGGGTGACAGGGAGTGACGCCAGTGAGAGGGTGACAGCAGAGGGTGAGAGGGAGTGACGCCAAGGAGGGAGTGACAGCAGCGGGTGACAGGGAGTGACGCCAGTGAGAGGGTGACAGCAGCGGGTGACATGGAGTGACGCCAGTGAGAGGGTGACAGCAGAGGGTGATAGGGAGTGACGCCAGGGAGGGAGTGACAGCAGCAAGTGACAGGGAGTGACGCCAGGGAGAGGGTGACAGGGAGTGACGCCAGGGAGAGGGTGACGGCAGCGGGTGACAGGGAGTGACGCCAGGGAGATGTTGACAGCAGCAGGTGAGAGGGAGTGACGCCCGGGAGAGGGTGACAGCAGCGGGTGACTGGGAGTGACACCAGTGAGAGGGTGACATGGAGTGACGCCAGGGAGAGGGTGACAGGGAGAGGGTGACAGGGAGTGACGCCAGGGAGAGGGTGACGGCAGCGGGTGACAGGGAGTGACGCCAGGGAGATGTTGACAGCAGCGGGTGAGAAGGAGTGACGCCAGGGAGAGGGTGACAGCAGCGGGTGAGAGGGAGTGACGCCAGGGAGAGGGTGACAGCAGCGGGTGACTGGGAGTGACGCCAGGGAGGGAGTGACAGCAGCGAGTGACAGGGAGTGACGCCAGGGAGAGGGTGACAGGGAGTGACGCCAGGGAGAGGGTGACAGGGAGTGACGCCAGGGAGATGTTGACAGCAGCAGGTGAGAGGGAGTGACGCCCGGGAGAGGGTGACAGCAGCGGGTGACTGGGAGTGACACCAGTGAGAGGGTGACATGGAGTGACGCCAGGGAGAGGGTGACAGGGAGTGACGCCAGGGAGAGGGTGACAAGGAGTGATGCCAGTGAGAGGGTGACGGCAGCGGGTGACAGGGAGTGACGCCAGGGAGATGTTGACAGCAGCGGGTGAGAAGGAGTGACGCCAGGGAGAGGGTGACAGCAGCGGGTGAGAGGGAGTGACGCCAGGGAGAGGGTGACAGCAGCGGGTGACTGGGAGTGACGCCAGGGAGAGGGTGACAGCAGCGGGTGACAGGGAGTGATGCCTGGGAGAGGGTGACAGAAGCCGGTGACAGGGAGTGACGTCAGGGAAAGGGTGACAGCAGCGGGTGACAGGGAGTGAGGCCTTGGGGACCTGCCTTGGGGACTTACGCGCCCCCTCACCCCTCCGATCTAAGCAACGGAATGCGACTCCCATTACCTCTACCCCTGTAGCTGCACTGCACCCACCTGTGACACCTGTGGGTACCCGCGTCCAGGTTCTCCACCGGGCTGTGATCCGGCAGTCCAGTGATGGCTCCCAGGGCTTCTCCAGTACTTTGCAGCTGGGGGGGGGGCACCGCAGGTAATAAGCAAAAGCTTCACCGCCACCCGGAATTGGGCGCATGATCACGGTGCACTCCCCGTCCGTGGAACACTGGCAGCACTCAGAATCATGCAGCTGCTGGTGGAGAGTATGAAGGAGAGGAAGAGAGTTTCACTGCTGAGCGCCGTGCAACCTGACCGCACATGTTTCATGAGAGGCCGGGCTATTTCTACTGCACTCCTATGTGCGCCGGGGCTTCCGGCCTGATCTGCTGGAGGTGAGCGGCGGAGCTGCAGTGGCGAGTGGGAACGTGGTGGGATGGGGCGGGAGCCGAGTAAATCATTAAAAAAAAAGTAATCGGTTGCAGCGGCGTGACGGGTGCAGGGGAGCGGCGGGACCCACAGGCATCTTGGGCCCCGTAGCAGCCGCTTCCCCTGCACCTATGGTAGTTACTCTGGAACTGTCCCTGAATACACTTCCCTGGTCCGGCAGCGCATCTGCCATTGTGCAGGGGGACAGGCTGCGGGATGGGTTAGGGGACAGGCGGGCGGGGACGGCCACATAGTCACTAAATGACAGGGGGTATGTTCCTTGGTGCCCCCCTCCCCAAATCGACCACTGACCAATCAGCAACCTGACTAAGTGACAGGGGCGTGCTTTCATATGGGCTGAAAGCACGCCCCTGTCAAAGCGGCACTTGTACTATGTGCCGCTTACAGGGATTTTTTCAATGGGTTTTCTCTGCTCGATGCTCGGCCCCGCCCCCCGCTTCCGGCCCTTTAACACAAACAGCGGGAGGCACCGAGAGCAGTGCCTCCGAAACCCTTTTAAAAGTGTTTTTTAAAAGGATAATAATGATTTAAATAATATAAAGGCTGAAGAAGATACATATGACACAGAATGTATCATAAGTATCTTCTTTGTATTATTTTAATCATTGATCGCAGGGGAGGCACTGCCTCCCCTGACTGCACGTCCCTGGTCGCTGTGTTGTCCTGCATCAGACCAGTGGTAGTGTCCTGTGCATCAGTCAGTCCAGTGACCAGTCACAGTGGTGGTGTCCTCTGCTGCCATATGTCCAGTGCTGCTGTATAATAAGTCCCTTACAGTGTCGCTGTGTTGTCCTGCATCAGACCAGTGGTAGTGTCCTGTGCATCAGTCAGTCCAGTGACCAGTCATAGTGGTGGTGTCCTCTGCTTCCATATGTCCAGTGCTGCTGTATAATAAGTCCCTTACAGTGTCGCTGTGTTGTCCTGCATCAGACCAGTGGCATACCCTCCAACTGTACCTTTTTAGCAGGCACAGTACCTTTTTTTTATGGTCTGTACCGATTTTTGGCTCTCCAAATTCCCACTGAAAGTATAGGAAAAGGGCCATGGCCAAGCCCACTTTACCCGTGGCCACGCTCCCTTTTTGGATTTGTACCGATTTTTATGTGTAAAATGTTGGAGGGTATGTCCTGTGCATCAGTCAGTCCAGCGACCAGTCACAGTGGTGGGGTCCTCTGCTGCCATATGTCCAGTGTTGCTGTATAATAACTTATTATAAGTAGAGATGTGCACTTGAAATTTTTCGGGTTTTGTGTTTTGGTTTTGGGTTCGGTTCCGCGGCCGTGTTTTGGGTTCGACCGCGTTTTGGCAAAACCTCACCGAATTTTTTTTGTCGGATTCGGGTGTGTTTTGGATTCGGGTGTTTTTTTCAAAAAACACTAAAAAACAGCTTAAATCATAGAGTTTGGGGGTCATTTTGATCCCAAAGTATTATTAACCTCAAAAACCATAATTTCCACTCATTTTCAGTCTATTCTGAATACCTCACACCTCACAATATTATTTTTAGTCCTAAAATTTGCACCGAGGTCGCTGGAAGACTAAGCTAAGCGACCCTAGTGGCCGACACAAACACCTGGCCCATCTAGGAGTGGCACTGCAGTGGCACGCAGGATGGCCCCTCCCAAAAACACTCCCCAAACAGCACATGACGCAAAGAAGAAAAAAAGAGGCGCAATGAGGTAGCTGTGTGAGTAAGATAAGCGACCCTAGTGGCCGACACAAACACCTGGCCCATCTAGGAGTGGCACTGCAGTGTCACGCAGGATGGCCCTTCCAAAAAACACTCCCCAAACAGCACATGACGCAAAGAAGAAAAAAAGAGGCGCAATGAGGTAGCTGTGTGAGTAAGCTAAGCGACCCTAGTGGCCGACACAAACACCTGGCCCATCTAGGAGTGGCACTGCAGTGTCACGCAGGATGGCCCTTCCAAAAAACACTCCCCAAACAGCACATGACGCAAAGAAGAAGAAAAGAGGCGCAATGAGGTAGCTGTGTGAGTAAGCTAAGCGACCCTAGTGGCCGACACAAACACCTGGCCCATCTAGGAGTGGCACTGCAGTGTCACGCAGGATGGCCCTTCCAAAAAACACTCCCCAAACAGCACATGACGCAAAGAAGAAAAAAAGAGGCGCAATGAGGTAGCTGTGTGAGTAAGATAAGCGACCCTAGTGGCCGACACAAACACCTGGCCCATCTAGGAGTGGCACTGCAGTGTCACGCAGGATGGCCCTTCCAAAAAACACTCCCCAAACAGCACATGACGCAAAGAAGAAAAAAAGAGGCGCAATGAGGTAGCTGTGTGAGTAAGATAAGCGACCCTAGTGGCCGACACAAACACCTGGCCCATCTAGGAGTGGCACTGCAGTGTCACGCAGGATGGCCCTTCCAAAAAACACTCCCCAAACAGCACATGACGCAAACAAGAAAAAAAGAGGCGCAATGAGGTAGCTGTGTGAGTAAGATAAGCGACCCTAGTGGCCGACACAAACACCTGGCCCATCTAGGAGTGGCACTGCAGTGTCACGCAGGATGGCCCTTCCAAAAAACACTCCCCAAACAGCACATGACGCAAAGAAGAAAAAAAGAGGCGCAATGAGGTAGCTGTGTGAGTAAGCTAAGCGACCCTAGTGGCCGACACAAACACCTGGCCCATCTAGGAGTGGCACTGCAGTGTCATGCAGGATGGCCCTTCCAAAAAACACTCCCCAAACAGCACATGACGCAAAGAAGAAAAAAAGAGGCGCAATGAGGTAGCTGTGTGAGTAAGCTAAGCGACCCTAGTGGCCGACACAAATACCTGGCCCATCTAGGAGTGGCACTGCAGTGTCACGCAGGATGGCCCTTCCAAAAAACACTCCCCAAACAGCACATGACGCAAACAAGAAAAAAAGAGGCGCAATGAGGTAGCTGTGTGAGTAAGATAAGCGACCCTAGTGGCCGACACAAACACCTGGCCCATCTAGGAGTGGCACTGCAGTGTCACGCAGGATGGCCCTTCCAAAAAACACTCCCCAAACAGCACATGACGCAAAGAAGAAGAAAAGAGGCGCAATGAGGTAGCTGTGTGAGTAAGCTAAGCGACCCTAGTGGCCGACACAAACACCTGGCCCATCTAGGAGTGGCACTGCAGTGTCACGCAGGATGGCCCTTCCAAAAAACACTCCCCAAACAGCACATGACGCAAAGAAGAAAAAAAGAGGCGCAATGAGGTAGCTGTGTGAGTAAGATAAGCGACCCTAGTGGCCGACACAAACACCTGGCCCATCTAGGAGTGGCACTGCAGTGTCACGCAGGATGGCCCTTCCAAAAAACACTCCCCAAACAGCACATGACGCAAAGAAGAAAAAAAGAGGCGCAATGAGGTAGCTGTGTGAGTAAGATAAGCGACCCTAGTGGCCGACACAAACACCTGGCCCATCTAGGAGTGGCACTGCAGTGTCACGCAGGATGGCCCTTCCAAAAAACACTCCCCAAACAGCACATGACGCAAAGAAGAAAAAAAGAGGCGCAATGAGGTAGCTGTGTGAGTAAGATAAGCGACCCTAGTGGCCGACACAAACACCTGGCCCATCTAGGAGTGGCACTGC
This sequence comes from Pseudophryne corroboree, assembly GCF_028390025.1. Lineage (NCBI taxonomy): Eukaryota > Metazoa > Chordata > Amphibia > Anura > Myobatrachidae > Pseudophryne > Pseudophryne corroboree. Next base: position 348,342,827 of record NC_086451.1, read on the forward strand.
AGTGTCACGCAGGATGGCCCTTCCAAAAAACACTCCCCAAACAGCACATGACGCAAATAAAAATGAAAGAAAAAAGAGGTGCAAGATGGAATTGTCCTTGGGCCCTCCCACCCACCCTTATGTTGTATAAACAGGACATGCACACTTTAACCAACCCATCATTTCAGTGACAGGGTCTGCCACACGACTGTGACTGAAATGACGGGTTGGTTTGGACCCCCACCGAAAAAGAAGCAATTAATCTCTCCTTGCACAAACTGGCTCTACAGAGGCAAGATGTCCACCTCATCATCATCCTCCGATATATCACCGTGTACATCCCGCTCCTCACAGATTATCAATTCGTCCCCACTGGAATCCACCATCTCAGCTCCCTGTGTACTTTGTGGAGGCAATTGCTGCTGGTCAATGTCTCCACGGAGGAATTGATTATAATTCATTTTAATGAACATCATCTTCTCCACATTTTCTGGAAGTAACCTCGTACGCCGATTGCTGACAAGGTGAGCGGCGGCACTAAACACTCTTTCGGAGTACACACTTGTGGGAGGGCAACTTAGGTAGAATAAAGCCAGTTTGTGCAAGGGCCTCCAAATTGCCTCTTTTTCCTGCCAGTATAAGTACGGACTGTCTGACGTGCCTACTTGGATGCGGTCACTCATATAATCCTCCACCATTCTTTCAATGGGGAGAGAATCATATGCAGTGACAGTAGACGACATGTCCGTAATCGTTGTCAGGTCCTTCAGTCCGGACCAGATGTCAGCATCAGCAGTCGCTCCAGACTGCCCTGCATCACCGCCAGCGGGTGGGCTCGGAATTCTGAGCCTTTTCCTCGCACCCCCAGTTGCGGGAGAATGTGAAGGAGGAGATGTTGACAGGTCGCGTTCCGCTTGACTTGACAATTTTGTCACCAGCAGGTCTTTGAACCCCAGCAGACTTGTGTCTGCCGGAAAGAGAGATCCAAGGTAGGTTTTAAATCTAGGATCGAGCACGGTGGCCAAAATGTAGTGCTCTGATTTCAACAGATTGACCACCCGTGAATCCTTGTTAAGCGAATTAAGGGCTCCATCCACAAGTCCCACATGCCTAGCGGAATCGCTCCCTTTTAGCTCCTCCTTCAATGCCTCCAGCTTCTTCTGCAAAAGCCTGATGAGGGGAATGACCTGACTCAGGCTGGCAGTGTCTGAACTGACTTCACGTGTGGCAAGTTCAAAAGGTTGCAGAACCTTGCACAACGTTGAAATCATTCTCCACTGCGCTTGAGACAGGTACATTCCACCTCCTATATCGTGCTCAATTGTATAGGCTTGAATGGCCTTTTGCTGCTCCTCCAACCTCTGAAGCATATATAGGGTTGAATTCCACCTCGTTACCACTTCTTGCTTCAGATGATGGCAGGGCAGGTTCAGGCGTTTTTGGTGGTGCTCCAGTCTTCTGTACGTGGTGCCTGTACGCCGAAAGTGTCCCGCAATTCTTCTGGCCACCGACAGCATCTCTTGCACGCCCCTCTCGTTTTTAAAAAAATTCTGCACCACCAAATTCAAGGTATGTGCAAAACATGGGACGTGCTGGAATTTGCCCATATTTAATGCACACACAATATTGCTGGCGTTGTCCGATGCCACAAATCCACAGGAGAGTCCAATTGGGGTAAGCCATTCCGCGATGATCTTCCTCAGTTGCCGTAAGAGGTTTTCAGCTGTGTGCGTATTCTGGAAACCGGTGATACAAAGCGTAGCCTGCCTAGGAAAGAGTTGGCGTTTGCGAGATGCTGCTACTGGTGCCGCCGCTGCTGTTCTTGCGGCGGGAGTCCATACATCTACCCAGTGGGCTGTCACAGTCATATAGTCCTGACCCTGCCCTGCTCCACTTGTCCACATGTCCGTGGTTAAGTGGACATTGGGTACAACTGCATTTTTTAGGACACTGGTGAGTCTTTTTCTGACGTCCGTGTACATTCTCGGTATCGCCTGCCTAGAGAAGTGGAACCTAGATGGTATTTGGTAACGGGGGCACACTACCTCAAGAAATTGTCTAGTTCCCTGTGAACTAACGGCGGATACCGGACGCACGTCTAACACCAACATAGTTGTCAAGGCCTCAGTTATCCGCTTTGCAACAGGATGACTGCTGTGATATTTCATCTTCCTCGCAAAGGACTGTTGGACAGTCAATTGCTTGGTGGAAGTAGTAAAAGTGGGCTTACGACTTCCCCTCTGGGATGACCATCGACTCCCAGCAGCAACAACAGCAGCGCCAGCAGCAGTAGGCGTTACACGCAAGGATGCATCGGAGGAATCCCAGGCAGGAGAGGACTCGTCAGAATTGCCAGTGACATGGCCTGCAGGACTATTGGCATTCCTGGGGAAGGAGGAAATTGACACTGAGGGAGTTGGTGGGGTGGTTTGCGTGAGCTTGGTTACAAGAGGAAGGGATTTACTGGTCAGTGGACTGCTTCCGCTGTCGCCCAAAGTTTTTGAACTTGTCACTGACTTATTATGAATGCGCTGCAGGTGACGTATAAGGGAGGATGTTCCGAGGTGGTTAACGTCCTTACCCCTACTTATTACAGCTTGACAAAGGCAACACACGGCTTGACAAATGTTGTCCGCATTTCTGTTGAAATACTTCCACACCGAAGAGCTGATTTTTTTGGTATTTTCACCAGGCATGTCAATGGCCCTATTCCTCCCACGGACAACAGGTGTCTCCCCGGGTGCCTGACTTAAACAAACCACCTCACCATCAGAATCCTCCTTGTCAATTTCCTCCCCAGCGCCAGCAACACCCATATCCTCCTCATCCTGGTGTACTTCAACACTGACATCTTCAATCTGACTATCAGGAACTGGACTGCGGGTGCTCCTTCCAGCACTTGCAGGGGGCGTGCAAATGGTGGAAGGCGCATGCTCTTCACGTCCAGTGTTGGGAAGGTCAGGCATCGCAACCGACACAATTGGACTCTCCTTGTGGATTTGGGATTTCGAAGAACGCACAGTTCTTTGCTGTGCTTTTGCCAGCTTGAGTCTTTTCTTTTTTCTAGCGAGAGGCTGAGTGCTTCCATCCTCATGTGAAGCTGAACCACTAGCCATGAACATGGGCCAGGGCCTCAGCCGTTCCTTGCCACTCCGTGTGGTAAATGGCATATTGGCAAGTTTACGCTTCTCCGACGACAATTTTATTTTAGATTTTTGAGTCCTTTTTTTACTGATATTTGGTGTTTTGGATTTTACATGCTCTGTACTATGACATTGGGCATCGGCCTTGGCAGACGACGTTGCTGGCATTTCATCGTCTCGGCCATGACTAGTGGCAGCAGCTTCAGCACGAGGTGGAAGTCGATCTTGATCTTTCCCTAATTTTGGAACCTCAACATTTTTGTTCTCCATATTTTAATAGGCACAACTAAAAGGCACCTCAGGTAAACAATGGAGATGGATGGATACTAGTATACTTATGGATGGACCAGCGACTGCCGACACAGAGGTAGCTACAGCCGTGGACTACCGTACTGTGTCTGCTGCTAATATAGACTGGATGATAATGAGATGAAATTAATATATATATATATATATATATATATATATAATATCACTAGTACTGCAGCCGGACAGGTATATATATTTATTATGTAATGACTGATGACGGACCTGCTGGACACTGTCAGCTCAGCAGCACCGCAGACTGCTACAGTAAGCTACTATAGTAGTATGTATCAAGAAGAAAGAGAAAAAAAAAAACCACGGGTAGGTGGTATACAATTATGGATGGACCAGCGACTGCCGACACAGAGGTAGCTACAGCCGTGGACTACCGTACTGTGTCTGCTGCTAATATAGACTGGATGATAATGAGATGAAATTAATATATATATATATATATAATATCACTAGTACTGCAGCCGGACAGGTATATATATTTATTATGTAATGACTGATGACGGACCTGCTGGACACTGTCAGCTCAGCAGCATCGCAGACTGCTACAGTAAGCTACTATAGTAGTATGTATCAAGAAGAAAGAGAAAAAAAAAAACCACGGGTAGGTGGTATACAATTATGGATGGACCAGCGACTGCCGACACAGAGGTAGCTACAGCCGTGGACTACCGTACTGTGTCTGCTGCTAATATAGACTGGATGATAATGAGATGAAATTAATATATATATATATATATATATAATATCACTAGTACTGCAGCCGGACAGGTATATATATTTATTATGTAATGACTGATGACGGACCTGCTGGACACTGTCAGCTCAGCAGCACCGCAGACTGCTACAGTAAGCTACTATAGTAGTATGTATCAAGAAGAAAGAGAAAAAAAAAACCACGGGTAGGTGGTATACAATTGTGGATGGACCAGCGACTGCCGACACAGAGGTAGCTACAGCCGTGGACTACCGTACTGTGTCTGCTGCTAATATAGACTGGATGATAATGAGATGAAATTAATATATATATATATATATATATATATATAATATCACTAGTACTGCAGCCGGACAGGTATATATATTTATTATGTAATGACTGATGACGGACCTGCTGGACACTGTCAGCTCAGCAGCACCGCAGACTGCTACAGTAAGCTACTATAGTAGTATGTATCAAGAAGAAAGAGAAAAAAAAAAACCACGGGTAGGTGGTATACAATTATGGATGGACCAGCGACTGCCGACACAGAGGTAGCTACAGCCGTGGACTACCGTACTGTGTCTGCTGCTAATATAGACTGGATGATAATGAGATGAAATTAATATATATATATATAATATCACTAGTACTGCAGCCGGACAGGTATATATATTTATTATGTAATGACTGATGACGGACCTGCTGGACACTGTCAGCTCAGCAGCACCGCAGACTGCTACAGTAAGCTACTATAGTAGTATGTATCAAGAAGAAAGAGAAAAAAAAAACCACGGGTAGGTGGTATACAATTATGGATGGACCAGCGACTGCCGACACAGAGGTAGCTACAGCCGTGGACTACCGTACTGTGTCTGCTGCTAATATAGACTGGATGATAATGAGATGAAATTAATATATATATATATATAATATCACTAGTACTGCAGCCGGACAGGTATATATATTTATTATGTAATGACTGATGACGGACCTGCTGGACACTGTCAGCTCAGCAGCACTGCAGACTGCTACAGTAAGCTACTATAGTAGTATGTATCAAGAAGAAAGAGAAAAAAAAAAACCACGGGTAGGTGGTATACAATTATGGATGGACCAGCGACTGCCGACACAGAGGTAGCTACAGCCGTGGACTACCGTACTGTGTCTGCTGCTAATATAGACTGGATGATAATGAGATGAAATTAATATATATATATATATATATATATATATATATAATATCACTAGTACTGCAGCCGGACAGGTATATATATTTATTATGTAATGACTGATGACGGACCTGCTGGACACTGTCAGCTCAGCAGCACCGCAGACTGCTACAGTAAGCTACTATAGTAGTATGCATCAAGAAGAAAGAGAAAAAAAAAACCACGGGTAGGTGGTATACAATTATGGATGGACCAGCGACTGCCGACACAGAGGTAGCTACAGCCGTGGACTACCGTACTGTGTCTGCTGCTAATATAGACTGGATGATAATGAGATGAAATTAATATATATATATATATATAATATCACTAGTACTGCAGCCGGACAGGTATATATATTTATTATGTAATGACTGATGACGGACCTGCTGGACACTGTCAGCTCAGCAGCACCGCAGACTGCTACAGTAAGCTACTATAGTAGTATGTATCAAGAAGAAAGAGAAAAAAAAAAACACGGGTAGGTGGTATACAATTATGGATGGACCAGCGACTGCCGACACAGAGGTAGCTACAGCCATGGACTACCGTACTGTGTCTGCTGCTAATATAGACTGGATGATAATGAGATGAAATTAATATATATATATATATATATAATATCACTAGTACTGCAGCCGGACAGGTATATATATTTATTATGTAATGACTGATGACGGACCTGCTGGACACTGTCAGCTCAGCAGCACCGCAGACTGCTACAGTAAGCTACTATAGTAGTATGTATCAAGAAGAAAGAAAAAAAAAACACGGGTAGGTGGTATACATATACAATTATATATATATTATATACAATTTTATATATATATATATATATATATATATTAAACTGGTGGTGATTAATTAAACTGGTGGTCAGGTCACTGGTCACACTATCAGCAACTTGCAAGTAGTACTCCTAAGCAGACAATCACAATATATACTGGTGGTCAGTGTGGTCACAATGGCAGTGTGGCACTCTGGCAGCAGAGTGCCAGCAAAAGTGTGCACTGTACGTTAAAATATGTACTCCTGCTCTCAGACTCTAACTGCTCCCCACTGTCTCCCCCACAAGTCAGATATACAGTCACACTATCACTTCAGCAAGTAGTAGTACTCCTCCTAATGCTCCCCAAAATTACTAAAGTAAATAATACTGTGTCTCTCTCTACTCTAGTAGTCTCACTCTCTATAAACGGAGAGGACGCCAGCCACGTCCTCTCCCTATCAATCTCAATGCACGTGTGAAAATGGCGGCGACGCGCGGCTCCTTATATAGAATCCGAGTCTCGCGATAGAATCCGAGTCTCGCGAGAATCCGACAGCGGGATGATGACGTTCGGGCGCGCTCGGGTTAACCGAGCAAGGCGGGAAGATCCGAGTCGCTCGGACCCGTGTAAAAAAAACTGAAGTTCGGGCGGGTTCGGTTTCCGAGGAACCGAACCGGCTCATCTCTAATAATAAGTCCCTTACAGTGTCGCTGTGTTGTCCTGCATCAGACCAGTGGTAGTGTCCTGTGTATCTGTCAGTCCAGTGACCAGTCACAGTGGTGGTGTCCTCTGCTTCCATATGTCCAGTGCTGCTGTATAAGTCCCTTACAGTGTCGCTGTGTTGTCCTGCATCAGACCAGTAGTAGTGTCCTGTGCATCTGTCAGTCCAGTGACCAGTCACAGTGGTGGTGTCCTCTGCTTCCATATGTCCAGTGCTGCTGTATAAGTCCCTTACAGTGTCGCTGTGTTGTCCTGCATCAGACCAGTGGTAGTGTCCTGTGCATCAGTCAGTCCAGTGACCAGTCACAGTGGTGGGGTCCTCTGCTTCCATATGTCCAGTGCTGCTGTATAATAAGTCCCTTACAGTGTCGCTGTGTTGTCCTGCATCAGACCAGTGGTAGTGTCCTGTGCATTAGTCAGTCCAGTGATCAGTCACAGTGGTGGTGTCCTCTGCTGCCATATGTCCAGTGCTGCTGTATAATTAGTCCCTTACAGTGTCGCTGTGTTGTCCTGCATCAGACCAGTGGCATACCCTCCAACTGTACCTTTTTAGCAGGTACAGTACCTTTTTTTTATGGTCTGTACCGATTTTTGGCTCTCCAAATTCCCACTGAAAGTATAGGAAAAGGGCCATGGCCAAGCCCACTTTACCCGTGGCCACGCTCCCTTTTTTGGATTTGTACCGATTTTTATGTGTAAAATGTTGGAGGGTATGTCCTGTGCATTAGTCAGTCCAGTGACCAGTCACAGTGGTGGTGTCCTCTGCTGCCATATGTCCAGTGTTGCTGTATAATAAGTACCTTACAGTCTCGCTGTGTTGTCCTGCATCAGACCAGTGGTAGTGTCCTGTGCATCAGTCAGTCCAGTGACCAGTCACAGTGGTGGTGTCCTCTGCTTCCATATGTCCAGTGCTGCTGTATAAGTCCCTTACAGTGTCGCTGTGTTGTCCTGCATCAGACCAGTGGTAGTGTCCTGTGCATCAGTCAGTCCAGTGACCAGTCATAGTGGTGGTGTCCTATGCTGCCATAGGTCCAGTGCTGCTGTATAATAAGTCCCTTACAGTGTCACTGTGTTGTCCTGCATCAGACCAGTGGCATACCCTCCAACTGTACCTTTTTAGCAGGTACAGTACCTTTTTTTATGGTCTGTACCGATTTTTGGCTCTCCAAATTCCCACTGAAAGTATAGGAAAAGAGCCATGGCCAAGCCCACTTTACGCGTGGCCACGCTCCCTTTTTGGATTTGTACCGATTTTTATGTGTAAAATGTTGGAGGGTATGTCCTGTGCATCAGTCAGTCCAGTGACCAGTCACAGTGGTGGTGTCCTCTGCTGCCATATGTCCAGTGTTGAGGTATAATATGTCCCTTACAGTGTCGCTTTGTTGTCCTGCATCAGACCAGTGGTAGTGTCCTGTGCATCTGTCAGTCCAGTGACCAGTCACAGTGGTGGTGTCCTCTGCTTCCATATGTCCAGTGCTGCTGTATAATAAGTCCCTTACAGTGTCGCTGTGTTGTCCTGCATCAGACCAGTGGTAGTGTCCTGTGCATCAGTCAGTCCAGTGACCAGTCACAGTGGTGGGGTCCTCTGCTTCCATATGTCCAGTCTGCTATGTAATAAGTCCCTTACAGTGTCGCTGTGTTGTCCTGCATCAGACCAGTGGCATACCCTCCAACTGTATCTTTTTAGCAGGTACAGTACCTTTTTTTATGGTCTGTACCGATTTTTGGCTCTCCAAATTCCCACTGAAAGTATAGGAAAAGAGCCATGGCCAAGCCCACTTTACGCGTGGCCACGCTCCCTTTTTGGATTTGTACCGATTTTTATGTGTAAAATGTTGGAGGGTATGTCCTGTGCATCAGTCAGTCCAGTGACCAGTCACAGTGGTGGTGTCCTCTGCTGCCATATGTCCAGTGTTGAGGTATAATATGTCCCTTACAGTGTCGCTTTGTTGTCCTGCATCAGACCAGTGGTAGTGTCCTGTGCATCTGTCAGTCCAGTGACCAGTCACAGTGGTGGTGTCCTCTGCTTCCATATGTCCAGTGCTGCTGTATAATAAGTCCCTTACAGTGTCGCTGTGTTGTCCTGCATCAGACCAGTGGTAGTGTCCTGTGCATCAGTCAGTCCAGTGACCAGTCACAGTGGTGGGGTCCTCTGCTTCCATATGTCCAGTCTGCTATGTAATAAGTCCCTTACAGTGTCGCTGTGTTGTCCTGCATCAGACCAGTGGTAGTGTCCTGTGCATCAGTCAGTCCAGTGACCAGTCACAGTGGTGGTGTCCTCTGCTGCCATATGTCCAGTGTTGCTGTATAATATAATAAGTCCCTTATAGTGTCGCTGTGTTGTCCTGCATAAGACCAGTGGTAGTGTCCTGTGCATCAGTCAATCCAGTGATCAGTCACAGTGGTGGTGTCCTCTGCTTCTATATGTCCAGTGCTGCTGTATAATAAGTCCCTTACAGTGTCGCTGTGTTGTCCTGCATCAGACCAGTGGCATACCCTCCAACTGTACCTTTTTAGCAGGTACAGTACCTTTTTTTTATGGTCTGTACCGATTTTTTGCTCTCCAAATTCCCACAGAAAGTATAGGAAAAGGGCCATGGCCAAGCCCACTTTACCCGTGGCCACGCTCCCTTTTTGGATTTGTACCAATTTTTATGTGTAAAATGTTGGAGGGTATGTCCTGTGCATCAGTCAGTACAGTGACCAGTCACAGTGGTGGTGTCCTCTGCTGCCATATGTCCAGTGCTGCTGTATAAGTCCCTTACAGTGTCGCTGTGTTGTCCCGCATCAGACCAGTGGTAGTGTCCTGTGCATCAGTCAGTCCAGTGACCAGTCACAGTGGTGGTGTCCTCTGCTGCCATATGTCCAGTGCTGCTGTATAATAAGTCCCTTACAGTGTCGCTGTGTTGTCCTGCATAAGACCAGTGGTAGTGTCCTGTAGAGATGTGCACTTGAAATTTTTCGGGTTTTGTGTTTTTTTGGTTTTGGGTTCGGTTCCGCGGCCGTGTTTTGGGTTCGACCGCGTTTTGGCAAAACCTCACCGAATTTTTTTTGTCGGATTCGGGTGTGTTTTGGATTCGGGTGTTTTTTAAAAAAAACCCTAAAAAACAGCTTAAATCATAGAATTTGGGGGTCATTTTGATCCCAAAGTATTATTAACCTCAAAAACCATAATTTCCACTCATTTTCAGTCTATTCTGAATACCTCACACCTCACAATATTATTTTTAGTCCTAAAATTTGCACCGAGGTCGCTGGATGACTAAGCTAAGCGACCCAAGTGGCCGACACAAACACCTGGCCCATCTAGGAGTGGCACTGCAGTGTCACGCAGGATGGCCCTTCCAAAAAACACTCCCCAAACAGCACATGACGCAAAGAAAAAAAGAGGCGCAATGAGGTAGCTGTGTGAGTAAGCTAAGCGACCCTAGTGGCCGACACAAACACCTGGCCCATCTAGGAGTGGCACTGCAGTGTCACGCAGGATGGCCCTTCCAAAAAACACTCCCCAAACAGCACATGACGCAAAGAAAAAAAGAGGCGCAATGAGGTAGCTGTGTGAGTAAGCTAAGCGACCCTAGTGGCCGACACAAACACCTGGCCCATCTAGGAGTGGCACTGCAGTGTCACGCAGGATGGCCCTTCCAAAAAACACTCCCCAAACAGCACATGACGCAAAGAAAAAAAGAGGCGCAATGAGGTAGCTGTGTGAGTAAGCTAAGCGACCCTAGTGGCCGACACAAACACCTGGCCCATCTAGGAGTGGCACTGCAGTGTCACGCAGGATGGCCCTTCCAAAAAACACTCCCCAAACAGCACATGACGCAAAGAAAAAAAGAGGCGCAATGAGGTAGCTGTGTGAGTAAGCTAAGCGACCCTAGTGGCCGACACAAACACCTGGCCCATCTAGGAGTGGCACTGCCGTGTCACGCAGGATGGCCCTTCCAAAAAACACTCCCCAAACAGCACATGACGCAAAGAAAAAAAGAGGCGCAATGAGGTAGCTGTGTGAGTAAGATAAGCGACCCTAGTGGCCGACACAAACACCTGGCCCATCTAGGAGTGGCACTGCAGTGTCACGCAGGATGGCCCTTCCAAAAAACACTCCCCAAACAGCACATGACGCAAAGAAAAAAAGAGGCGCAATGAGGTAGCTGTGTGAGTAAGCTAAGCGACCCTAGTGGCCGACACAAACACCTGGCCCATCTAGGAGTGGCACTGCAGTGTCACGCAGGATGGCCCTTCAAAAAAATACTCCCCAAACAGCACATGACGCAAAGAAAAATTAAAGAAAAAAGAGGTGCAAGATGGATTTGTCCTTGGGCCCTCCCACCCACCCTTATGTTGTATAAACAGGACATGCACACTTTAACCAACCCATAATTTCAGTGACAGGGTCTGCCACACGACTGTGACTGAAATGACGGGTTGGTTTGGACCCCCACCAAAAAAGAAGCAATTAATCTCTCCTTGCACAAACTGGCTCTACAGAGGCAAGATGTCCACCTCATCATCATCCTCCGATATATCACCGTGTACATCCCCCTCCTCACAGATTATCAATTCGTCCCCACTGGAATCCACCATCTCAGCTCACTGTGTACTTTGTGGAGGCAATTGCTGCTGGTCAATGTCTCCACGGAGGAATTGATTATAATTCATTTTAATGAACATCATCTTCTCCACATTTTCTGGAAGTAACCTCGTACGCCGATTGCTGACAAGGTGAGCGGCGGCACTAAACACTCTTTCGGAGTACACACTTGTGGGAGGGCAACTTAGGTAGAATAAAGCCAGTTTGTGCAAGGGCCTCCAAATTGCCTCTTTTTCCTGCCAGTATAAGTACGGACTGTCTGACGTGCCTACTTGGATGCGGTCACTCATATAATCCTCCACCATTCTTTCAATGGGGAGAGAATCATATGCAGTGCCAGTAGACGACATGTCCGTAATCGTTGGCAGGTCCTTCAGTCCGGACCAGATGTCAGCATCAGCAGTCGCTCCAGACTGCCCTGCATCACCGCCAGCGGGTGGGCTCGGAATTCTGAGCCTTTTCCTCGCACCCCTAGTTGCGGGAGAATGTGAAGGAGGAGATGTTGACAGGTCGCGTTCCGCTTGATTTGACAATTTTCTCACCAGCAGGTCTTTGAACCCCAGCAGACTTGTGTCTGCCGGAAAGAGAGATCCAAGGTAGGTTTTAAATCTAGGATCGAGCACGGTGGCCAAAATGTAGTGCTCTGATTTCAACAGATTGACCACCCGTGAATCCTTGTTAAGCGAATTAAGGGCTCCATCCACAAGTCCCACATGCCTAGCGGAATCGCTCTGTGTTAGCTCCTCCTTCAATGTCTCCAGCTTCTTCTGCAAAAGCCTGATGAGGGGAATGACCTGACTCAGGCTGGCAGTGTCTGAACTGACTTCACGTGTGGCAAGTTCAAAGGGCAGCAGAACCATGCACAACGTTGAAATCATTCTCCACTGCGCTTGAGACAGGTGCATTCCACCTCCTATATCGTGCTCAATTGTATAGGCTTGAATGGCCTTTTGCTGCTCCTCCAACCTCTGAAGCATATATAGGGTTGAATTCCACCTCGTTACCACTTCTTGCTTCAGATGATGGCAGGGCAGGTTCAGGCGTTTTTGGTGGTGCTCCAGTCTTCTGTACGTGGTGCCTGTACGCCGAAAGTGTCCCGCAATTCTTCTGGCCACCGACAGCATCTCTTGCACGCCCCTCTCGTTTTTTAAATAATTCTGCACCACCAAATTCAAGGTATGTGCAAAACATGGGACGTGCTGGAATTTTCCCATATTTAATGCACACACAATATTGCTGGCGTTGTCCGATGCCACAAATCCACAGGAGAGTCCAATTGGGGTAAGCCATTCCGCGATGATCTTCCTCAGTTGCCGTAAGAGGTTTTCAGCTGTGTGCGTATTCTAGAAACCGGTGATACAAAGCGTAGCCTGCCTAGGAAAGAGTTGGCGTTTGCGAGATGCTGCTACTGGTGCCGCCGCTGCTGTTCTTGCGGCGGGAGTCCATACATCTACCCAGTGGGCTGTCACAGTCATATAGTCCTGACCCTGCCCTGCTCCACTTGTCCACATGTCCGTGGTTAAGTGGACATTGGGTACAGCTGCATTTTTTAGGACACTGGTGACTCTTTTTCTGAGGTCTGTGTACATTTTCGGTATCGCCTGCCTAGAGAAATGAAACCTAGATGGTATTTGGTACCGGGGACACAGTACCTCCAACAAGTCTCTAGTTGCCTCTGCAGTAATGATGGATACCGGAACCACGTTTCTCACCACCCAGGATGCCAAGGCCTCAGTTATCCGCTTTGCAGCAGGATGACTGCTGTGATATTTCATCTTCCTCGCAAAGGACTGTTGGACAGTCAATTGCTTGGTGGAAGTAGTAAAAGTGGTCTTACGACTTCCCCTCTGGGATGACCATCGACTCCCAGCAGCAACAACAGCAGCGCCAGCAGCAGTAGGCGTTACACGCAAGGATGCATCGGAGGAATCCCAGGCAGGAGAGGACTCGTCAGAATTGCCAGTGACATGGCCTGCAGGACTATTGGCATTCCTGGGGAAGGAGGAAATTGACACTGAGGGAGTTGGTGGGGTGGTTTGCGTGAGCTTGGTTACAAGAGGAAGGGATTTACTGGTCAGTGGACTGCTTCCGCTGTCGCCCAAAGTTTTTGAACTTGTCACTGACTTATTATGAATGCGCTGCAGGTGACGTATAAGGGAGGATGTTCCGAGGTGGTTAACGTCCTTACCCCTACTTATTACAGCTTGACAAAGGCAACACACGGCTTGACAAATGTTGTCCGCATTTCTGTTGAAATACTTCCACACCGAAGAGCTGATTTTTTTGGTATTTTCACCAGGCATGTCAACGGCCCTATTCCTCCCACGGACAACAGGTGTCTCCCCGGGTGCCTGACTTAAACAAACCACCTCACCATCAGAATCCTCCTTGTCAATTTCCTCCCCAGCGCCAGCAACACCCATATCCTCCTCATCCTGGTGTACTTCAACACTGACATCTTCAATCTGACTATCAGGAACTGGACTGCGGGTGCTCCTTCCAGCACTTGCAGGGGGCGTGCAAATGGTGGAAGGCGCATGCTCTTCACGTCCAGTGTTGGGAAGGTCAGGCATCGCAACCGACACAATTGGACTCTCCTTGTGGATTTGGGATTTGGAAGAACGCACAGTTCTTTGCGGTGCTTTTGCCAGCTTGAGTCTTTTCATTTTTCTAGCGAGAGGCTGAGTGCTTCCATCCTCATGTGAAGCTGAACCACTAGCCATGAACATAGGCCAGGGCCTCAGCCGTTCCTTGCCACTCCGTGTGGTAAATGGCATATTGGCAAGTTTACGCTTCTCCGACGACAATTTTATTTTAGATTTTGGAGTCCTTTTTTTACTGATATTTGGTGTTTTGGATTTTACATGCTCTGTACTATGACATTGGGCATCGGCCTTGGCAGACGACGTTGCTGGCATTTCATCGTCTCGGCCATGACTAGTGGCAGCAGCTTCAGCACGAGGTGGAAGTGGATCTTGATCTTTCCCTAATTTTGGAACCTCAACATTTTTGTTCTCCATATTTTAATAGGCACAACTAAAAGGCACCTCAGGTAAACAATGGAGATGGATGGATACTAGTATACTTATGGATGGACCAGCGACTGCCGACACAGAGGTAGCTACAGCCGTGGACTACCGTACTGTGTCTGCTGCTAATATAGACTGGATGATAATGAGATGAAATTAATATATATATATATATATATATATATATAATATCACTAGTACTGCAGCCGGACAGGTATATATATTTATTATGTAATGACTGATGACGGATCTGCTGGACACTGTCAGCTCAGCAGCACCGCAGACTGCTACAGTAAGCTACTATAGTAGTATGTATCAAGAAGAAAGAGAAAAAAAAAAACACGGGTAGGTGGTATACAATTATGGATGGACCAGCGACTGCCGACACAGAGGTAGCTACAGCCGTGGACTACCGTACTGTGTCTGCTGCTAATATAGACTGGATGATAATGAGATGAAATTAATATATATATATATATATATATAATATATCACTAGTACTGCAGCCGGACAGGTATATATATTTATTATGTAATGACTGATGACGGACCTGCTGGACACTGTCAGCTCAGCAGCACCGCAGACTGCTACAGTAAGCTACTATAGTAGTATGTATCAAGAAGAAAGAGAAAAAAAAAAACCACGGGTAGGTGGTATACAATTATGGATGGACCAGCGACTGCCGACACAGAGGTAGCTACAGCCGTGGACTACCGTACTGTGTCTGCTGCTAATATAGACTGGATGATAATGAGATGAAATTAATATATATATATATATATATATATATATATATATAATATCACTAGTACTGCAGCCGGACAGGTATATATATTTATTATGTAATGACTGATGACGGACCTGCTGGACACTGTCAGCTCAGCAGCACCGCAGACTGCTACAGTAAGCTACTATAGTAGTATGTATCAAGAAGAAAGAGAAAAAAAAAACCACGGGTAGGTGGTATACAATTATGGATGGACCAGCGACTGCCGACACAGAGGTAGCTACAGCCGTGGACTACCGTACTGTGTCTGCTGCTAATATAGACTGGATGATAATGAGATGAAATTAATATATATATATATAATATCACTAGTACTGCAGCCGGACAGGTATATATATTTATTATGTAATGACTGATGACGGACCTGCTGGACACTGTCAGCTCAGCAGCACCGCAGACTGCTACAGTAAGCTACTATAGTAGTATGTATCAAGAAGAAAGAGAAAAAAAAAACCACGGGTAGGTGGTATACAATTATGGATGGACCAGCGACTGCCGACACAGAGGTAGCTACAGCCGTGGACTACCGTACTGTGTCTGCTGCTAATATAGACTGGATGATAATGAGATGAAATTAATATATATATATATATATATATATATAATATCACTAGTACTGCAGCCGGACAGGTATATATATTTATTATGTAATGACTGATGACGGACCTGCTGGACACTGTCAGCTCAGCAGCACCGCAGACTGCTACAGTAAGCTACTATAGTAGTATGTATCAAGAAGAAAGAGAAAAAAAAAAACCACGGGTAGGTGGTATACAATTATGGATGGACCAGCGACTGCCGACACAGAGGTAGCTACAGCCGTGGACTACCGTACTGTGTCTGCTGCTAATATAGACTGGATGATAATGAGATGAAATTAATATATATATATATATATATAATATCACTAGTACTGCAGCCGGACAGGTATATATATTTATTATGTAATGACTGATGACGGACCTGCTGGACACTGTCAGCTCAGCAGCACCGCAGACTGCTACAGTAAGCTACTATAGTAGTATGTATCAAGAAGAAAGAGAAAAAAAAAAAACACGGGTAGGTGGTATACAATTATGGATGGACCAGCGACTGCCGACACAGAGGTAGCTACAGCCGTGGACTACCGTACTGTGTCTGCTGCTAATATAGACTGGATGATAATGAGATGAAATTAATATATATATATATATATAATATCACTAGTACTGCAGCCGGACAGGTATATATATATTTATTATGTAATGACTGATGATGGACCTGCTGGACACTGTCAGCTCAGCAGCACCGCAGACTGCTACAGTAAGCTACTATAGTAGTATGTATCAAGAAGAAAGAGAAAAAAAAAACCACGGGTAGGTGGTATACAATTATGGATGGACCAGCGACTGCCGACACAGAGGTAGCTACAGCCGTGGACTACCGTACTGTGTCTGCTGCTAATATAGACTGGATGATAATGAGATGAAATTAATATATATATATATATATATAATATCACTAGTACTGCAGCCGGACAGGTATATATATTTATTATGTAATGACTGATGACGGACCTGCTGGACACTGTCAGCTCAGCAGCACCGCAGACTGCTACAGTAAGCTACTATAGTAGTATGTATCAAGAAGAAAGAGAAAAAAAAAACCACGGGTAGGTGGTATACAATTATGGATGGACCAGCGACTGCCGACACAGAGGTAGCTACAGCCATGGACTACCGTACTGTGTCTGCTGCTAATATAGACTGGATGATAATGAGATGAAATTAATATATATATATATATATATATATAATATCACTAGTACTGCAGCCGGACAGGTATATATATTTATTATGTAATGACTGATGACGGACCTGCTGGACACTGTCAGCTCAGCAGCACCGCAGACTGCTACAGTAAGCTACTATAGTAGTATGTATCAAGAAGAAGAAAAAAAAAAAAACACGGGTAGGTGGTATACATATACAATTATATATATATTATATACAATTTTATATATATATATATATATATATATATATTAAACTGGTGGTGATTAATTAAACTGGTGGTCAGGTCACTGGTCACACTATCAGCAACTTACAAGTAGTACTCCTAAGCAGACAATCACAATATATACTGGTGGTCAGTGTGGTCACAATGGCAGTGTGGCACTCTGGCAGCAGAGTGCCAGCAAAAGTGTGCACTGTACGTTAAAATATGTACTCCTGCTCTCAGACTCTAACTGCTCCCCACTGTCTCCCCCACAAGTCAGATATACAGTCACACTATCACTTCAGCAAGTAGTAGTACTCCTCCTAATGCTCCCCAAAATTACTAAAGTAAATAATACTGTGTCTCTCTCTACTCTAGTAGTCTCACTCTCTATAAACGGAGAGGACGCCAGCCACGTCCTCTCCCTATCAATCTCAATGCACGTGTGAAAATGGCGGCGACGCGCGGCTCCTTATATAGAATCCGAGTCTCGCGATAGAATCCGAGCCTCGCGAGAATCCGACAGCGGGATGATGACGTTCGGGCGCGCTCGGGTTAACCGAGCAAGGCGGGAAGATCCGAGTCGCTCGGACCCGTGTAAAAAAAACTGAAGTTCGGGCGGGTTCGGTTTCCGAGGAACCGAACCCGCTCATCTCTAATAATAAGTCCCTTACAGTGTCGCTGTGTTGTCCTGCATCAGACCAGTGGTAGTGTCCTGTGTATCTGTCAGTCCAGTGACCAGTCACAGTGGTGGTGTCCTCTGCTTCCATATGTCCAGTGCTGCTGTATAAGTCCCTTACAGTGTCGCTGTGTTGTCCTGCATCAGACCAGTAGTAGTGTCCTGTGCATCTGTCAGTCCAGTGACCAGTCACAGTGGTGGTGTCCTCTGCTTCCATATGTCCAGTGCTGCTGTATAAGTCCCTTACAGTGTCGCTGTGTTGTCCTGCATCAGACCAGTGGTAGTGTCCTGTGCATCAGTCAGTCCAGTGACCAGTCACAGTGGTGGGGTCCTCTGCTTCCATATGTCCAGTGCTGCTGTATAATAAGTCCCTTACAGTGTCGCTGTGTTGTCCTGCATCAGACCAGTGGTAGTGTCCTGTGCATTAGTCAGTCCAGTGATCAGTCACAGTGGTGGTGTCCTCTGCTGCCATATGTCCAGTGCTGCTGTATAATTAGTCCCTTACAGTGTCGCTGTGTTGTCCTGCATCAGACCAGTGGCATACCCTCCAACTGTACCTTTTTAGCAGGTACAGTACCTTTTTTTTATGGTCTGTACCGATTTTTGGCTCTCCAAATTCCCACTGAAAGTATAGGAAAAGAGCCATGGCCAAGCCCACTTTACCCGTGGCCACGCTCCCTTTTTTGGATTTGTACCGATTTTTATGTGTAAAATGTTGGAGGGTATGTCCTGTGCATTAGTCAGTCCAGTGACCAGTCACAGTGGTGGTGTCCTCTGCTGCCATATGTCCAGTGTTGAGGTATAATATGTCCCTTACAGTGTCGCTTTGTTGTCCTGCATCAGACCAGTGGTAGTGTCCTGTGCATCTGTCAGTCCAGTGACCAGTCACAGTGGTGGTGTCCTCTGCTTCCATATGTCCAGTGCTGCTGTATAATAAGTCCCTTACAGTGTCGCTGTGTTGTCCTGCATCAGACCAGTGGTAGTGTCCTGTGCATCAGTCAGTCCAGTGACCAGTCACAGTGGTGGGGTCCTCTGCTTCCATATGTCCAGTCTGCTATGTAATAAGTCCCTTATAGTGTCGCTGTGTTGTCCTGCATCAGACCAGTGGTAGTGTCCTGTGCATCAGTCAGTCCAGTGACCAGTCACAGTGGTGGTGTCCTCTGCTGCCATATGTCCAGTGTTGCTGTATAATATAATAAGTCCCTTATAGTGTCGCTGTGTTGTCCTGCATAAGACCAGTGGTAGTGTCCTGTGCATCAGTCAATCCAGTGATCAGTCACAGTGGTGGTGTCCTCTGCTTCCATATGTCCAGTGCTGCTATATAATAAGTCCCTTACAGTGTCGCTGTGTTGTCCTGCATCAGACCAGTGGCATACCCTCCAACTGTACCTTTTTAGCAGGTACAGTACCTTTTTTTTATGGTCTGTACCGATTTTTTGCTCTCCAAATTCCCACAGAAAGTATAGGAAAAGGGCCATGGCCAAGCCCACTTTACCCGTGGCCACGCTCCCTTTTTGGATTTGTACCAATTTTTATGTGTAAAATGTTGGAGGGTATGTCCTGTGCATCAGTCAGTACAGTGACCAGTCACAGTGGTGGTGTCCTCTGCTGCCATATGTCCAGTGCTGCTGTATAAGTCCCTTACAGTGTCGCTGTGTTGTCCCGCATCAGACCAGTGGTAGTGTCCTGTGCATCAGTCAGTCCAGTGACCAGTCACAGTGGTGGTGTCCTCTGCTGCCATATGTCCAGTGCTGCTGTATAATAAGTCCCTTACAGTGTCGCTGTGTTGTCCTGCATCAGACCAGTGGTAGTGTCCTGTGCATCAGTCAGTCCAGTGACCAGTCACAGTGGTGGTGTCCTCTGCTGCCATATGTCCAGTGCTGCTGTATAATAAGTCCCTTACAGTGTCGCTGTGTTGTCCTGCATAAGACCAGTGGTAGTGTCCTGTAGAGATGTGCACTTGAAATTTTTCGGGTTTTGTTTTTTTTTGGTTTTGGGTTCGGTTCCGCGGCCGTGTTTTGGGTTCGACCGCGTTTTGGCAAAACCTCACCGAATTTTTTTGTCGGATTCGGGTGTGTTTTGGATTCGGGTGTTTTTTAAAAAAAACCCTAAAAAACAGCTTAAATCATAGAATTTGGGGGTCATTTTGATCCCAAAGTATTATTAACCTCAAAAACCATAATTTCCACTCATTTTCAGTCTATTCTGAACACCTAACACCTCACAATATTATTTTTAGTCCTAAAATTTGCACCGAGGTCGCTGGATGACTAAGCTAAGCGACCCAAGTGGTCGACACAAACACCTGGCCCATCTAGGAGTGGCACTGCAGTGTCACGCAGGATGGCCCTTCCAAAAAACACTCCCCAAACAGCACATGACGCAAAGAAAAAAAGAGGCGCAATGAGGTAGCTGTGTGCAGAGCCGGCCTTAGGCATAGGCAAACTAGGCAAATGCCTAGGGCATTTGGTATGCTTAGGGGCACCAGCAGCTTCTCCTGATTAAAATGATATGCGGCATGCCTATATTCTGTGTGTGACTCTGGCTGTATCTGCATACGAAATGCTACGTTGCAGTGTATTCCTGGAAATCACTGTAATGTAGCATTTTGTATGCAGATACAGCCGCAGTCGAACACAGAATATAGGCATGCTGCATATCATTTTAATCAGCAGAAGCTGCTTGTGCACCCTAGCCACATGGTAATGCAAATAAGTAGCATTTTCATAAACAAAGGCGCCCGATGTTAGCAGAGCTGCCAGCTGACTCATGCCAGGCATCTCCTGCAGAACTAGTGGCGGTGCTAGGGGGCACCAGCCAAAATCTTGCCTAGGGCATCATATTGGTTAGGGCCGGCTCTGGCTGTGTGAGTAAGCTAAGCGACCCTAGTGGCCGACACAAACACCTGGCCCATCTAGGAGTGGCACTGCAGTGTCACGCAGGATGGCCCTTCCAAAAAACACTCCCCAAACAGCACATGACGCAAAGAAAAAAAGAGGCGCAATGAGGTAGCTGTGTGAGTAAGCTAAGCGACCCTAGTGGCCGACACAAACACCTGGCCCATCTAGGAGTGGCACTGCAGTGTCACGCAGGATGGCCCTTCCAAAAAACACTCCCCAAACAGCACATGACGCAAAGAAAAAAAGAGGCGCAATGAGGTAGCTGTGTGAGTAAGCTAAGCGACCCTAGTGGCCGACACAAACACCTGGCCCATCTAGGAGTGGCACTGCAGTGTCACGCAGGATGGCCCTTCCAAAAAACACTCCCCAAACAGCACATGACGCAAAGAAAAAAAGAGGCGCAATGAGGTAGCTGTGTGAGTAAGCTAAGCGACCCTAGTGGCCGACACAAACACCTGGCCCATCTAGGAGTGGCACTGCAGTGTCACGCAGGATGGCCCTTCCAAAAAACACTCCCCAAACAGCACATGACGCAAAGAAAAAAAGAGGCGCAATGAGGTAGCTGTGTGAGTAAGATAAGCGACCCTAGTGGCCGACACAAACACCTGGCCCATCTAGGAGTGGCACTGCAGTGTCACGCAGGATGGCCCTTCCAAAAAACACTCCCCAAACAGCACATGACGCAAAGAAAAAAAGAGGCGCAATGAGGTAGCTGTGTGAGTAAGCTAAGCGACCCTAGTGGCCGACACAAACACCTGGCCCATCTAGGAGTGGAACTGCAGTGTCACGCAGGATGGCCCTTCCAAAAAACACTCCCCAAACAGCACATGACGCAAAGAAAAAAAGAGGCGCAATGAGGTAGCTGTGTGAGTAAGCTAAGCGACCCTAGTGGCCGACACAAACACCTGGCCCATCTAGGAGTGGCACTGCAGTGTCACGCAGGATGTCCCTTCCAAAAAACACTCCCCAAACAGCACATGACGCAAAGAAAAAAAGAGGTGCAATGAGGTAGCTGTGTGAGTAAGCTAAGCGACCCTAGTGGCCGACACAAACACCTGGCCCATCTAGGAGTGGCACTGCAGTGTCACGCAGGATGGCCCTTCCAAAAAACACTCCCCAAACAGCACATGACGCAAGGTATGTGCAAAACATGGGACGTGCTGGAATTTGCCCATATTTAATGCACACACAATATTGCTGGCGTTGTCCGATGCCACAAATCCACAGGAGAGTCCAATTGGGGTAAGCCATTCCGCGATGATCTTCCTCAGTTGCCGTAAGAGGTTTTCAGCTGTGTGCGTATTCTGGAAAGCGGTGATACAAAGCGTAGCCTGCCTAGGAAAGAGTTGGCGTTTGCGAGATGCTGCTACTGGTGCCGCCGCTGCTGTTCTTGCGGCGGGAGTCCATACATCTACCCAGTGGGCTGTCACAGTCATATAGTCCTGACCCTGCCCTGCTCCACTTGTCCACATGTCCGTGGTTAAGTGGACATTGGGTACAGCTGCATTTTTTAGGACACTGGTGACTCTTTTTCTGAGGTCTGTGTACATTTTCGGTATCGCCTGCCTAGAGAAATGGAACCTAGATGGTATTTGGTACCGGGGACACAGTACCTCCAACAAGTCTCTAGTTGCCTCTGCAGTAATGATGGATACCGGAACCACGTTTCTCACCACCCAGGATGCCAAGGCCTCAGTTATCCGCTTTGCAGCAGGATGACTGCTGTGATATTTCATCTTCCTCGCAAAGGACTGTTGGACAGTCAATTGCTTGGTGGAAGTAGTAAAAGTGGTCTTACGACTTCCCCTCTGGGATGACCATCGACTCCCAGCAGCAACAACAGCAGCGCCAGCAGCAGTAGGCGTTACACGCAAGGATGCATCGGAGGAATCCCAGGCAGGAGAGGACTCGTCAGAATTGCCAGTGACATGGCCTGCAGGACTATTGGCATTCCTGGGGAAGGAGAAAATTGACACTGAGGGAGTTGGTGGGGTGGTTTGCGTGAGCTTGGTTACAAGAGGAAGGGATTTACTGGTCAGTGGACTGCTTCCGCTGTCGCCCAAAGTTTTTGAACTTGTCACTGACTTATTATGAATGCGCTGCAGGTGACGTATAAGGGAGGATGTTCCGAGGTGGTTAACGTCCTTACCCCTACTTATTACAGCTTGACAAAGGCAACACACGGCTTGACAAATGTTGTCCGCATTTCTGTTGAAATACTTCCACACCGAAGAGCTGATTTTTTTGGTATTTTCACCAGGCATGTCAATGGCCCTATTCCTCCCACGGACAACAGGTGTCTCCCCGGGTGCCTGACTTAAACAAACCACCTCACCATCAGAATCCTCCTTGTCAATTTCCTCCCCAGCGCCAGCAACACCCATATCCTCCTCATCCTGGTGTACTTCAACACTGACATCTTCAATCTGACTATCAGGAACTGGACTGCGGGTGCTCCTTCCAGCACTTGCAGGGGGCGTGCAAATGGTGGAAGGCGCATGCTCTTCACGTCCAGTGTTGGGAAGGTCAGGCATCGCAACCGACACAATTGGACTCTCCTTGTGGATTTGGGATTTCGAAGAACGCACAGTTCTTTGCTGTGCTTTTGCCAGCTTGAGTCTTTTCTTTTTTCTAGCGAGAGGCTGAGTGCTTCCATCCTCATGTGAAGCTGAACCACTAGCCATGAACATGGGCCAGGGCCTCAGCCGTTCCTTGCCACTCCGTGTGGTAAATGGCATATTGGCAAGTTTACGCTTCTCCGACGACAATTTTATTTTAGATTTTTGAGTCCTTTTTTTACTGATATTTGGTGTTTTGGATTTTACATGCTCTGTACTATGACATTGGGCATCGGCCTTGGCAGACGACGTTGCTGGCATTTCATCGTCTCGGCCATGACTAGTGGCAGCAGCTTCAGCACGAGGTGGAAGTCGATCTTGATCTTTCCCTATTTTTGGAACCTCAACATTTTTGTTCTCCATATTTTAAAAGGCACAACTAAAAGGCACCTCAGGTAAACAATGGAGATGGATGGATACTAGTATACTTATGGATGGACGAGCGACTGCCGACACAGAGGTAGCTACAGCCGTGGACTACCGTACTGTGTCTGCTGCTAATATAGACTGGATGATAATGAGATAAAATTAAAATATATATATATATATCACACTAGTACTGCAGCCGGACAGGTATATATATATTATGTAATGACGGACCTGCTGGACACTGTCTGTCAGCACTGCAGACTCCTAAAGTAAGCTACTAGTATCAAGAAGATAGAAAAAAAAACCACGGGTAGGTGCTATACAATTATGGATGGACCAGCGACTGCCGACACAGAGGTAGCTACAGCCGTGGACTACCGTACTGTGTCTGCTGCTAATATAGACTGGATGATAATGAGATAAAATTAAAATATATATATATATATATCACCAGGGGTTAAAGTGAGCCGGAACGGGTCGGAACTGCGTTCCGTCAGTTCCACCAGGAGACGGAACGCAGTTCCGCCTCCCCCGGCTCACCTAACCCGATGTCCCGGGCGGCGCTGCAGGGAGATGCCGGGCGCCCGCTGAGATCGCGTTACCAGCGGGCGCCCGTCTCCCTCTCCGCAGCGGCAGCCGTAGGCAGGAGCTCAGTACTGAGCTCCGGCTTCCGGCTCTGTCAGTGCGCGCTATGGGAGAGACGTCATGACGTCTCTCTCATAGTGCAGAGGAGCGGACGGCGAGAGAGGACTGCGGCGGGAGCGGGGCTAGGTAAGTATAGTTCTCCCCCCCCCCCTCCCTCTCTCCCTCTCCCTCCCTCCCTCCTATATGTGTACCACAGGCGTTTCTACTGGGGGCCTTTACTACTGGGGCAAACTACAGAGGGGCAAACTACTGGGGGGCTCTAGTACTGGGGGCAAACTACTGGGGGCCTTTACTACTGGGGCAAACTACAGAGGGGCAAACTACTGGGGGGCTCTAGTACTGGGGGCAAACTACTGGGGGGGCTTTACTGCTGGGGCAAACTACAAGGGGCAAACTACTGGGGGGCTCTAGTACTGGGGGCAAACTACTGGGGCAAACTACAGGGGCAAACTACTGGGGGGCTCTAGTACTGGGGGCAAACTACTGGGGGCCTTTACTACTGGGGCAAACTACAGAGGGGCAAACTACTGGGGGGCTCTAGTACTGGGGGCAATCTACTGGGGGGCTTTACTGCTGGGGCAAACTAGAAGGGGCAAACTACTGGGGGCATTACTACAAGGGGGCAAGCTACAAAGGGGCAAACTACTGGCAGCATTACTACTGGGGGCTAAACTACAAGGGGGCATAATACCAGGAGCTAAACTACTGGGGGTATAACTACAAGGGGTCAAACTACTGGGGACATTACTAACTTTGGCAAACTACATGGGGGCTAAACTACAGGGGCTAATCAACTGGGGGCACAACTGCAGGGGCATTACCACTGGGGGCTAAACTACATGGGGCAAACTACATGAGGGCAAAACTACTGGGGGCATTACCACTCAGAGGCTAAACTAGAGGGGGGGGGTAAATTGCTGGGGTCATAACTGCAGGGGCATTACCAGTATGGGCATGACTACTGGGGCTAAACTACAGGGGCTAAATGACTAGGGGCAATACTACACAGGGGCATTACCATTAAGGGCATTACTGATGGGGTGCACAGCTAATGAGGGCATTGTAAAGGGGGCACTTCATAAGGGGCACTACTGTTGGGGGCATTGCATAAGGGGCACTACTACTGTGGGCATTGTATAAGGGATACTACTGCTGGGGGCATTACTGTATGGGCCGACAAAGAAGCTGCGTTCCCGGTCCGCCCTCCGTCGCTCCGCCCCTACCATCGCCGCCGCACTGGAAGCCCAGGTTCCAGACTCCCAGCTGCAGCGGATCTGGGACCAGGCCGGCTTTATTATCCCTGCCGCTGCATCGAGCTTCTGTGACCGCGGCACTACTAGTTCAAATCTGTCGATGATTGGCTGCCGGTCCGCAGCAGTTTTGAAATATTAGCGCCGTGGTCACAGGAGCTCGATGCGGCGGCAGGGATAATAAAGCCAGCCTGGTTCCAGATCCACTGCAGCCGCCCTCAGCCTCTTCTGCCGCCCCGCTCTCGGACCTCTGCGCACCCACAGCCTCCTCCTCCGCACTATCTCCGAGGCCCACAGCCTCCACGTCACGCCTACCACAGCCTACTCATCCACAGCACCGCAGACCACCGCCGCTGCTAAACAGGTAATATAACCTGCTGCCTTTCTCTCTCCCTAGTCCCTACTGTATTCCCCTGCTGTCACTTTCCATATCCCTGCTGTCACTTTCCATGTCCCTGCTGTCACTCTCCCTGTCACTCTGTCACTCTATAATGTGAATTTCGGCTCATTCTCTGTGTTATAATGTGAATTTTGGCTCATTCTGTGTGCTATAATGTGAATTTCGGCTCATACCGTGTGCTATAATGTGAATTTCGGCTCATACTGTGTGGTGTAATGTGAATTTCGGCTCATACTGTGTGGTGTAATGTGAATTTCGGCTCATACTGTGTGGTGTAATGTGAATTTTGGCTCATACCGTGTGGTGTAATGTGAATTTGGCTCATACTGTGTGGTGTAATGTGAATTTGGCTCATACTGTGTGGTGTAATATGAATGTGGTTCATACTGTGTGGTATAAATGTGAATTTCGACTCATACTGTGAGCTATAATGTGAAAGGGGTCCTACTATTGTGGTGCATAATGTGTATAAGGGGTATATGGTGTGGTAAACTACACTGAAGGGCACGCCCCCTTTTGCGTGGCCACGCCCCCTTGTCAGGAGTGCGCGCGCCTTCGGCGCGCACATAATTGCACCCTTCACTTTTGCATACCCCCACTTCAAAATTTCCACTTGGGTACTACTACTGTGGGCATTATTACTATTGTGTGACCACGCCCCTTTCTTTTTGAGACCACACCCCCTTTTATTTCATGGGCGCCGTGGGGAGGGGGGTGAGTTCCACCACCTCTCTAGGACCACTTTAAGCACTGTATATCACACTAGTACTGCAGCCGGACAGGTATATATATATTATGTAATGACGGACCTGCTGGACACTGTCTGTCAGCACTGCAGACTCCTAAAGTAAGCTACTAGTATCAAGAAGATAGAAAAAAAAAACACGGGTAGGTGCTATACAATTATGGATGGACCAGCGACTGCCGACACAGAGGTAGCTACAGCCGTGGACTACCGTACTGTGTCTGCTGCTAATATAGACTGGATGATAATGAGATAAAATTAAAATATATATATATATATATATCACACTAGTACTGCAGCCGGACAGGTATATATATATTATGTAATGACGGACCTGCTGGACACTGTCTGTCAGCACTGCAGACTCCTAAAGTAAGCTACTAGTATCAAGAAGATAGAAAAAAAAACCACGGGTAGGTGCTATACAATTATGGATGGACCAGCGACTGCCGACACAGAGGTAGCTACAGCCGTGGACTACCGTACTGTGTCTGCTGCTAATATAGACTGGATGATAATGAGATAAAATTAATATATATATATATATATATATATATCACACTAGTACTGCAGCCGGACAGGTATATATATTATGTAATGACGGACCTGCTGGACACTGTCTGCAGAATGCGTTTATAAAAACACCACACGACGAGTGTTTAACTTTTTCAGGCAGACAATCACAATATACTGGTGGTCAGCAGACAATCACAATATACTGGTGGTCAGTGGTCACTGGTCAGTCACACTGGCAGTGGCACTCTGGCAGCAAAAGTGTGCACTGTACTTAAAATATGTACTCCTGCTATAACTGCTCCCCAGTCTCCCCCACAATTAAGCTGTGTGAGCAGTGAGCACTCAGCACAGTCAGATAATGATATACAGTATTACATATGATGCAGCACACTGGGCTGAGCCAGATATGGTATGTGACTGTGTCACACTGTGTATCGTTTTTTTTTCAGGCAGAGAACGGATTAATTAAACTGGTGGTGGTCACTGGTCACTGGTCACACTATCAGCAAGTAGTACTCCGTCCTAAGCAGACAATCACAATATACTGGTGGTCAGTGTGGTCACTGGTCAGTCACACTGGCAGTGTGGCACTCTGGCAGCAAAAGTGTGCACTGTACTTAAAATATATTATTTATGTACTCCTGCTCTAACTGCTCCCCAGTCTCCCCCACAATTAAGCTGTGTGAGCAGTGAGCACTCAGCACAGTCAGATATACAGTATTACATATGATGATGCAGCACACTGAGGCTGAGCACAGATATGGTATGTGACTGTGTCACACTGTGTATCGTTTTTTTTCAGACAGAGAACTGATTAATTAAACTGGTGGTCAATGGTCACACTATCAGCAAGTAGTAGTACTCCAGTCCTAATATGCTCCCCAAAATTAGTAAATACCAAATAGTGTCTCTAACTCTCTACTCTCTTCTCTATAAACGGAGAGGACGCCAGCCACGTCCTCTCCCTATCAATCTCAATGCACGTGTGAAAATGGCGGCGACGCGCGGCTCCTTATATAGAATCCGAGTCTCGCGATAGAATCCGAGCCTCGCGAGAATCCGACAGCGGGATGATGACGTTCGGGCACGCTCGGGTTAGCCGAGCAAGGCGGGAAATTTCGAACCTGCCTCGGACCCGTGTAAAAAGGCTGAAGTACGGGGGGGTTCGGTTTCCGAGAAACCGAACCCGCTCATCACTAGTGTCCTGTGCATTAGTCAGTCCAGTGACCAGTCACAGTGGTGGTGTCCTCTGCTTCCATATGTCCAGTGCTGCTGTATAATAAGTCCCTTACAGTGTCGCTGTGTTGTCCTGCATCAGACTAGTTGTAGTGTCCTGTGCATTAGTCAGTCCAGTGACCAGTCACAGTGGTATCCTCTGCTGCCATATGTCCAGTGCTGCTGTATAATAAGTCCCTTACAGTGTCGCTGTGTTGTCCTGCATCAGACCAGTGGCATACCCTCCAACTGTACCTTTTTAGCAGGTACAGTACCTTTTTTTTATGGTCTGTACCGATTTTTGGCTCTCCAAATTCCCACTGAAAGTATAGGAAAAGAGCCATGGCCAAGCCCACTTTACGCGTGGCCACGCTCCCTTTTTGGATTTGTACCGATTTTTATGTGTAAAATGTTGGAGGGTATGTCCTGTGCATTAGTCAGTCCAGTGACCAGTCACAGTGGTGGTGTCCTCTGCTGCCATATGTCCAGTGTTGCTGTATAATAAGTCCCTTACAGTGTCGCTGTGTTGTCCTGCATCAGACCAGTGGTAGTGTCCTGTGCATCAGTCAGTCCAGTGACCAGTCACAGTGGTGGTGTCCTCTGCTGCCATATGTCCAGTGTTGCTGTATAATAAGTCCCTTACAGTGTCGCTGTGTTGTCCTGCATCAGACCAGTGGTAGTGTCCTGTGCATCTGTCAGTCCAGTGACCAGTCACAGTGGTGGTGTCCTCTGCTTCCATATGTCCAGTGCTGCTGTATAAGTCCCTTACAGTGTCGCTGTGTTGTCCTGCATCAGACCAGTGGTAGTGTCCTGTGCATCAGTCAGTCCAGTGACCAGTCATAGTGGTGGTGTCTTCTGCTGCCATATGTCCAGTGTTGCTGTATAATAAGTCCCTTACAGTGTCGCTGTGTTGTCCTGCATCAGACCAGTGGTAGTGTCCTGTGCTGAATATTATTTACTCCAAATATAGGGGTTATTAATATTTAATCCAAATGCAATTTTTACAGGGTTTGCCCTGTGTGGTGTGGGGGTACGCTCGCCTGTGCTGCATATTATTATAATAGCTCTAAATAAAAGGGTTATTATTATCCAAATTAATTTTACAGGCTTTGCTGTGTGTGTGTGTGTGTGTGTGTGTGTGTGTGTGTGTGTGTGTGTGTGTGTGTATGTGTGTGTGTGGTTTAGGGGTACGCTCTCCTGTGCCACCAGCATTGTGCATGTATTACATGTGGGCAAATTCCAGCACGTCCCATGTTGTTTGTGCCGCACACTTGTGTAATTTAGCTTAGTCATACAGCTACCTCATTGCACCTCTTTTTCTTCTTTGCATGAGGTGCTGTTTGGAGCCTAGTTTTTTTAAGTGCCATCCTGTCTGCAACTGCAGTGCCACTCCTAGATAGGCCAGGTGTTTCTGACGCACACTTGTGTCGCTTAGCTTAGTCATCCAGCTACCTAATTGCACCTCCTTTTCTTCTTTGCATCATGTGCTGTTTGGGGCCTATTTTTTCAATCTGCCATCCTGTCTGTCACTGCAGTGCCACTCCTAGATGGGCCAGGTGTTTGTGTCGCACACTTGTGTCGCTTAGCTTAGTCATCCAGCCACTTCGGTGCAACTTTTATACCTAAAAACAATATTGTGAGGTGTGAGGTGTTCGGAATAGACTGGAAATGAGTGGAAAGTAATGTTATTGAGGTTAATAATACCGTAGGATCAAAATTACCCCTAAATTATGTGATTTTAGCTGTGTTTATGTTTTTTTTTTAAATCATCCAGATCCAGAACCAAAACCAAAACATGAAAGGGTGGGTTTGTCAAAACCAATCCTGATCCAAAACACGAGATTGGAACCAGAACCAAAACACAAAACACGAAAAGTGCCGCACATCTCTACTCCTAACATACATGCTGAGCACTAGGACTCAGGGAGGTCTGTCCTTCAATCTGATGTGCTGGTACACCATGTGACTGCAGCTATCTTGCAGATATTTCCTTGTTCTGTGTGACACTGTAGTAGTGTAAGACCCTTCTCAAACTTAGCCATGCTTCAGCATCGCCCGGGTCTATCATATGTCTCAAAAGCCCTGCACATCTCAACATGCGTCCGACTCCACATCAGTAGCATATGCACCTAGTTTACTTGATGTCATTATCATCAGCATGTATTTGCAGTTGCCATATAGCAAGTGCAAAATATATGCCTCCTCATAGGCATTATATGCATGTTTCTGAGGGTCCAAAAATGTGCCTCATTTGGGTGAACAAACACTTTCTTTGTGTACTTGGCCAACGTTTGCACCCCCCTTGAACCCCATGATGCGGGTGTCCCTGCTATGGGGCCACATCCTCTTTGTCCCCCTAATTTTTCCTCCACCAGCCAAGACGGTATCCGGACTCCAGGTCGACAGCACAAAGGTCGACACACCTTATGTCGACGCCAATTGGTCGACACACCTTAGGTCGACATGGCCAAAAGGTCGACAGGAACAAGGTCGACATGGAAAAAGGTCGACATTAGTTTTTCACGATTATTTTCTTTTTTTAAACCGTTTCATACTTAACGATCCACGTGGACTACGATTGGAACGGTAAAGTGTGCCGAGCGAAGCGGTAGCGGAGCGAAGGCACCATGCCCGAAGCATGGCGAGCGAAGCGAACCATGCAAGGGGACGCGGTGCACTAATTGGGGTTCCCGGTCACTATACGAAGAAAACGACACCAAAAAAACATAAAAAACTCATGTCGACCTTTTTTCATGGCGACCTTGTTCCTGTCGACCTTTTGTCAATGTCGACCTTTTGTCCATGTCGCCCTAAGGTGTGTCGACCAATTGGCGTCGACCTAAGGTGTGTCGACCTTTGTGCTGTCGACCCTCAGTCCCAGACCCAGCCAAGACATACACCATGCAGTTTTGGTAAACACACTTTTTTATAAGAATTATTTATTTGTTAAAGTAAACCACTGCAAACTGGCTGGAATAGGACAAACTCCCTGTGATGTGTTTTCAAACTTGATGCACATCGATGGCAGCTTCATCAGGCGATTTGGAGGCCAAACTTTCCATAAATTAGCTGGATTGGAAGTCACTGCACAAACCGTACATGTTCCATTCCGCCCTTTAGTTTCAGATGTAATTTGCTTAGCATTTCAGCGTGACTTCCAAACAACGTAGGAAATACAGGGAGCAGGGGAAGAAATAATTCGAAAGAATAGTTGGTATGATAAAAATCACATAAACACCTACATTTTCTTTTCTAAATATTAAAATGATTAATAACATTATCTATTCATGAATTTTATTTGCATCTGCTAAACACTTTAACTAGGAATCTTAAGATTTATTTGGAGAAAAATGATGTCTGCAAAGAATTTATGTGACAGAAATAGAATAAACTACAGGAGCCAGGTGCATCATTAGTACACTTGTTCGCTGCTGCCATTCTACTTACTAGCTCATCCACCCAGGGACACTTTTAGTATCAAAGAAACACTACAATAAACCTGAGCAGTAAGTAGTAGTAAATAGGGTAGCATGCATTATAGATTATGCAGAGTGACTCTGAGTCTCAGGGACAGAGTCAGAAGTGGACCCTAATCCCGTTGTGACTGCAGTGGTACTGCAATAATACTCTAATGCTGCAGCCGCATATGTGACCACAATTCGTGCAAATGTAGACCCTTGCAACACTCGACACTCATTGGGCAAGGTGGCTTGCTGCGCTTGGCACAGGTTACTATTCCAGGCCTAGCCCACGTGGATGGTAAATCAAACAACATTTTTTAAATATGTGAAAACCCCCCAAAAAAACTTCTGTCGACCATATGTGTGTTGACCACTGTCATGTCAACCTTTTGAACATGTCGACCTTTTGTAGCTGTCACCTTTAAGCACTGTCTTCCTGTTACCTGTTGACCTTTTGACCATATCAATCTAATACACACGACCATATGGTGTCAACCTACTATCTAGACATTGTCTACCTATCTTCCAGGTACCACAAAACGCTTGCGGCACGCCTGCATTTGACTATCCTTCCCAATTAGCTCCTGTAAACGCTGACTGACTGACAATCACTCTGCGTCCAAATTCTCACTGCGACTGCCACCGGTGCAATGCGACTCAGATGCATGCAAAAATTTACCACTTTGGTAATATAACCACCAACACAATCCATAGAATTGCTATTGTTTTGTCATCGATCTCCCACATAAAATATGATTCATTCTGTACAAATATAAGAGTCCTTGAAAGATTCTCACATAGGAGAATAATGCAATGACAGGAAGTCAGGCATTCTGTAACACATTGTGAGTCGCCTGAATCGAGTGTTTTATAAATCGGCTATTATCCTCTCTGCTGAAGATGGTTATTATCCTCTGTGCGCTTTCTCAGAACACTCTTCTCTTCTTTTTTTTTCATTTCTTAAAGCTTCTTTTTTTTTGTGTGCGCTAATTTTCTCTTCACCTTACTGCCAATTATCTATGAATACTCCCTCGGAGATAGTGGTGGGCTGCTGTTGTGACTGATGGAAAAATTACATGTCTAGAACATTAATGTTGATTCACATATAATGCAGAAAGGATCTCCCTGGACATTTTACCACTTGGAGTGTATAGAAGATCATATTTCTGGTAGAGATGAGCGGGTTCGGTTTCTCTGAATCCGAACCCGCCAGAACTTCATGTTTTTTTTCACGGGTCCGAGCGACTCGGATCTTCCCGCCTTGCTCGGTTAACCCGAGCGCGCCCGAACGTCATCATGACGCTGTCGGATTCTCGCGAGACTCGGATTCTATATAAGGAGCCGCGCGTCGCCGCCATTTTCACACGTGCATTGAGATTGATAGGGAGAGGACGTGGCTGGCGTCCTCTCCATTAGAATAGATTAGAAGAGAGAGAGAGAGAGAGAGATTGTGCAGACAGAGTTTACCACAGTGACCAGTGCAGTTGTTGTTAAGTTAACTTTTATTTAATATATCCGTTCTCTGCTATATCCGTTCTCTGCCTGAAAAAAACGATACACAGCAGTCACACAGTGTGACTCAGTCTGTGTGCACTCAGCTCAGCCCAGTGTGCTGCACATCAATGTAAACTATAAAAGCTTATAATAATTGTGGGGGAGACTGGGGAGCACTGCAGGTTGTTATAGCAGGAGCCAGGAGTACATAATATTATATTAATTTAAAATTAAACAGTGCACACTTTTGCTGCAGGAGTGCCACTGCCAGTGTGACTAGTGGTGACCAGTGCCTGACCACCAGTATAGTAGTATATTGTTGTATACTATCTCTTTATCAACCAGTCTATATTAGCAGCAGACACAGTACAGTGCGGTAGTTCACGGCTGTGGCTACCTCTGTGTCGGCAGTCGGCACTCGGCAGGCAGTCCGTCCATCCATAATTGTATAATTATATACCACCTAACCGTGGTATTTTTTTTTCTTTCTTTATACCGTCGTCATAGTCATACTAGTTGTTACGAGTATACTACTATCTCTTTATCAACCAGTGTACAGTGCGGTAGTTCACGGCTGTGGCTACCTCTGTGTCGGCAGTCGGCAGGCAGTCCGTCCATCCATAATTGTATTATTATAATATATACCACCTAACCGTGGTTTTTTTTTCATTCTTTATACCGTCATAGTGTCATACTAGTTGTTACGAGTATACTACTATCTCTTTATCAACCAGTGTACAGTGTGGTAGTTCACGGCTGTGGCTACCTCTGTGTCGGCAGTCGGCAGGCAGTCCGTCCATCCATAATTGTATTATAATATATACCACCTAACCGTGGTTTTTTTTTCATTCTTTATACCGTCATAGTGTCATACTAGTTGTTACGAGTATACTACTATCTCTTTATCAACCAGTGTACAGTGCGGTAGTTCACGGCTGTGGCTACCTCTGTGTCGGCAGTTGGCAGGCAGTCCGTCCATCCATAATTGTATTATAATATATACCACCTAACCGTGGTTTTTTTTTCATTCTTTATACCGTCATAGTCAGTCATACTAGTTGTTACGAGTATACTACTATCTCTTTATCAACCAGTGTACAGTGCGGTAGTTCACGGCTGTGGCTACCTCTGTGTCGGCACTCGGCAGGCAGTCCGTCCATCCATAATTGTATTATAATATATACCACCTAACCGTGGTTTTTTTTTCATTCTTTATACCGTCATAGTCAGTCATACTAGTTGTTACGAGTATACTACTATCTCTTTATCAACCAGTGTACAGTGCGGTAGTTCACGGCTGTGGCTACCTCTGTGTCGGAACTCGGCAGGCAGTCCGTCCATCCATAATTGTATTACAATATATACCACCTAACCGTGGTTTTTTTTTCATTCTTTATACCGTCATAGTCAGTCATACTAGTTGTTACGAGTATACTACTATCTCTTTATCAACCAGTGTACAGTGCGGTAGTTCACGGCTGTGGCTACCTCTGTGTCGGCACTCGGCAGGCAGTCCGTCCATCCATAATTGTATTACAATATATACCACCTAACCGTGGTTTTTTTATACCACCTAACCGTGGCAGTCCGTCCATAATTGTATACTAGTATCCAATCCATCCATCTCCATTGTTTACCTGAGGTGCCTTTTAGTTCTGCCTATAAAATATGGAGAACAAAAAAGTTGAGGTTCCAAAATTAGGGAAAGATCAAGATCCACTTCCACCTCGTGCTGAAGCTGCTGCCACTAGTCATGGCCGAGACGATGAAATGCCAGCAACGTCGTCTGCCAAGGCCGATGCCCAATGTCATAGTACAGAGCATGTCAAATCCAAAACACCAAATATCAGAAAAAAAAGGACTCCAAAACCTAAAATAAAATTGTCGGAGGAGAAGCGTAAACTTGCCAATATGCCATTTACCACACGGAGTGGCAAGGAACGGCTGAGGCCCTGGCCTATGTTCATGGCTAGTGGTTCAGGTTTTTTGGAAGGGACATCCTGCGTGACACTGCAGTGCCACTCCTAGATGGGCCCGGTGTTTGTGTCGGCCACTAGGGTCGCTAATCTTACTCACACAGTCAGCTACCTCATTGCGCCTCTTTTTTTCTTTGCGTCATGTGCTGTTTGGGGAGGGTTTTTTGGAAGGGCCATCCTGCGTGACACTGCAGTGCCACTCCTAGATGGGCCCGGTGTTTGTGTCGGCCACTAGGGTCGCTAATCTTACTCACACAGCTACCTCATTGCGCCTCTTTTTTTCTTTGCGTCATGTGCTGTTTGGGGAGGGTTTTTTGGAAGGGACATCCTGCGTGACACTGCAGTGCCACTCCTAGATGGGCCCGGTGTTTGTGTCGGCCACTAGGGTCGCTTATCTTACTCACACAGCGACCTCGGTGCAAATTTTAGGACTAAAAATAATATTGAGAGGTGTGAGGTATTCAGAATAGACTGAAAATGAGTGTAAATTATGGTTTTTGAGGTTAATAATACTTTGGGATCAAAATGACCCCCAAATTCTATGATTTAAGCTGTTTTTTAGTGTTTTTGGAAAAAAACACCCGAATCCAAAACACACCCGAATCCGACAAAAATAATTCGGTGAGGTTTTGCCAAAACGCGTTCGAACCCAAAACACGGCCGCGGAACCGAACCCAAAACCAAAACACAAAACCCGAAAAATTTCAGGCGCTCATCTCTAATTTCTGGGAAGGTAAATGTAGTGATCCTTTATGCTGTGCTTGGATATTGGTCTTGTAGATTTTGTATTTTTTTTTCTATTACATTGCATTTAATACAAAGAGTTTAGGGAGTTTTGTTGATTCTTTCATATGAAAGAACAGAAATTGCTCAGCTAAAATGACTAGACTTTTACACCATATATTGTATAATTGTATGTTTTATTGGGTTCGTTTGATATGTATACCAGTATGTACTCAAGAAATGACACTAAAGCTTGCACTATAGTTTGTTACCCTGTAGCAAAATGGCTAGGTTACCAAAAGGGACCCAGTTATACTGTCAAGGTGACGGGGCACAGTAATATGGGGATGGCCATCAGTAGTTACCCATTGATGTTCACCATCGATGGCACCATTGATGGGTAACATCGATGGTGTGAAACCATCTGCAAGTGAACCATCGTTGGTTTCACTGACCGATGGTCACCCCTGCTTTAATCTGCAATATGCCGCGGGCCAATGAGGGCCCAGGGGCAGAGTTTCACTGGAGTGTCAGGGGACGGAGCTAAATTCCGGATCCCGACACCTTGAAAAAAATAAAAATAAAAATAAATTTGGTAGCTGTGTATCATCGATGGCGGGGAATCATCTGGTTCCCCCACATCGATGGGAAAACTATTCTACATTGTACATAGACCATTTAGAAGAAAAACTGGGGGTACTTGTTTCCCAGGTGCTGGATTGGGGGCGGGGGTGGGCAACAGGGGCCCCGGAAAGGGAAAAAGACAAAGTTAATAGTTAATCTGACTTCTTGGATTACTCAGACATGCAGCCCCACAACACCTTGGTTAGAAAGTTTAGAAACTAGAAAGGAAGTGACTTTTGGGTATATGTGCTAAGACTTGGGGTGGGATGTATTAAAATACATTGCCGCCCACCGCAACGATGCTAATCGCATATGTACTAACATATGTGATTAACATCGCAATGCGGTGACAGAGGCCCACCTGCGATACCTGTCAGAAGGTGTGCGGAGGGTCTCTGTGGGGTCCATCACCTCCCAGCCCCGGGAGGTGATGTGTGCTGGGAGTCATCAGGCTCCTCCTCCCCCATGCAGCCAGAAGCAGAAATGGCTGTGCTGGGGGAGAAGGAGCGCTGCCTGGACATAGGTGAGGGGAGTCAGCAGGTGCGGCGCTGATCGGCGGGTGCAGCGCTCAGCGGCGGGATGCAGCGGCGGGTGCGAAAAAAGCTCATAGGCTTCTATAGGGTATCGGCATAAAAAGATGGCGATACCCTCAGCGGCGACAACCCGGTGGCCGAGTCTTAATACATATGAAAATGCTGTAAAACCCCTGAAAACAGGGGTTTTACCGCATTTTCCCTTTAGTACAGCCCGCCCTTGGAGAGAGATAAAGTGGATGGAGATAAAGTACCCGCCAATCAGCTCCTAACTGCTATGTTACAGGCTGTGGAAGCTGATTAGCTGGTACTGTACTTTATCTCCATCCACTTTATCGCTCTCCACAGTTTAGTACGTAGGTGGTCATTCCGAGTTGTTCGCTCGCTAGCAGTTTTTAGCAGCCGTGCAAACGCTATGCTGCCGCCCACTGGGAGTGTATTTTAGCTTAGCAGAAGTGCGAACGAAAGGATCGCAGAGCGGCTACAAAAATATTTTGTGCAGTTTCAGAGAAGCTTCAGACCTACTCAGCGCTTGCGATCACTTCAGACTATTCAGTTCCTGTTTTGACGTCACGAACACGCCCTGCGTTCGCCCAGCCACGCCTGCGTTTTTTCCTGGCACGCCTGCGTTTTTCCGAACACTCCCTGAAAATGGTCAGTTGACACCCAGAAATGCCCTCTTCCTGTCAGTCACTCTGCGGTCTGCAGTGCGACTGAAAAGCTTTGCTAGACCTTGTGTGAAACTACATCGTTCGTTGTAGTAGTACGACGCGCGTGCGCATTGCGCCACTTACGCATGCGCAGAAGTGCCATTTTTTTGCCTGATCGCTGTGCTGCGACCGAAAACAGCTAGCGATCAACTCAGAATGACCCCCCCATAGACCGCCTAGATTGCTTCCTATCTGATCAGCTAAGTGGTAGAAGAAGCCTTTCACAGGACAATAAGGAGGGCCAGGGGATATAAAGGAGAGAGTTATGGAGCCGGCAATTGTAGAGTTATAAGGGGGTAATGAGAGAGATGTGAAAACTACATCAAATGTAGTTTTCACCCTACAAGCAGCAGTATAATAAATCATGATGATTGGATCTGAAAACAGCATCAGATATGCAACGGTTGCAAATCACATACTAAATCACTGCTTAGTACTGCAGATTTGTTTTATGATGGCATACCTAACTTATACTTTATACCATTTCAGGAGGAAGTCAGGAGAAAAACTGCACATCGCCAAACCTACACCTGTCTACAACTGCAGCCATATATAGCAAAACACATTCAAACCTGTAACCCCTAATCCTTTTGTCTAGCAAGATAACATCTTTCTCATGTGCAGTAGAGTTGGAGGTAAATGCATGCTGTCGGATTTTTTTTTACCCGCAAAATGCATTTCTTCCTACTTCCTACTGTGCACATAGAGTAAAAAGGAGAGAGAATTGACTAACATAGGAGAGGAATGGGTTAAACATCCTGTGAGGGGTGGACCTAGCTGTGAGGTAGTACAGCCTTAGGAAAGGGGGAGGGTTAAGGTATATATAGGCTGGAGTGGCCATTTTAGGTCTCTTTGCTTGCTGAATTTTCTGGGTGAGTTCTGCCTGGCAGATTTTTCACCCTTATAAGTTTATTCACTTGTTAAAGTTTACGGGGTTCCGGCAGTTTGTCTAATTATAGTATGGCCTCCAGCCGCCCACGCCGATCCGCGGGTGCACCAGCCCGGTACCAGTCCGGCGAGGCCGGTCCCGGGGCAGGGATGTCCGGCGCTGAGGAGGCTGTTACTGCCCCTGGGGCTTCTCAAGCGGGGGTTCCGGGGCGCAGGACGCGCTCCTCCGGCGACCCTGTGGTCGCGGGTGCATCGGCTGGCGAGCGCGGTCGGCGGCCTGTGGCGGTTCGGAGGACTGACCTCCCGGAGAGAGGCGACCAACAGTCCTCGCCTCCGGGGTCGGTCAGGGGTGACGGGACTGCAGTAACTCACGGGCGCACGCTGGCGCGCCTCGCCGGGCGCCGCTCGGCACCCGCCGCAACGACACCCGCTCACTCCCGCTTGCCGGGGCCGCTTAGAGGCCCCACGCGGGGGGGGAGAGCTGGGCAGGTGTCAGAGGCGATCCAGCCCGGGCCCGTCGCTGGGCCCAGCGCGGGATCGCCGAGAGCAGGGGGGACTACACAGGCTGTTACATCAGCGGGGGGCGCCCGGACAGGAAGCGGTGGGGCGTGCGAGCGCGCCCACGCGCGGCTCCGGTGGCGTCTCTCGCGCACGGGTGCGCGCAGCGACGCCGCAGCGCTCCGTGTCCCCTCAGCCCTCCTCGCTGCGGATAGTTTCCGGCGGGGCGAGGGGGGGGGGGGGAGGCCTGGTGGAGATCAACCAGGTATTTGGGGGAATCTGCCCAGCGGTGCTAAAGGCACAGCACCGCGGGCATCAACAGTCACGCCGAGCGGGGGCTACCGGGCTGAGCGAGCTGGCTCAGACAGGCGGCAGGCTAGCCCCAGTGTAAGGACAGTGCGAGAGGCGGGCAGCACTCCCAGGGGACCTGGGCGGGTCGGCACAGGAATTATGGAGGGGTGGACTTCCGGGGTGAGGCGCCCTGGCATTGCGGACCTTTCCCCACAGGGCCGACCGGGCCGCGGTGCGGATGGGTCATGGCTTCCTATGCCCAGCGGCGGGTCCACTCGGCGCGTTCCTCCCTCACGACAGCCAGCAGACGACGTTCCAACGTCACGGGGTCACAATGAAACGCAAGGCGCGTTCGCGTTGGCCCTCGCCACGGTGGTGGCGGCATTGGGTCCGCTCGCAGTGGCCCCGGAGCTCGATGGTGGGTCCGGGGGGATGCCGAGCGGATCGGGCGTCGGTGCAGTTTCAGCCGCTCAGAGGGTAGCACGTGCGTGCCGCGAGCTTGGTGCGGCCGCGGCTCAGCTGCAGCAGCAGCCGCGGCGAGACGAGAATGTGCATTCACCTGGCACGCCCACGCCTAGACGGGCTAGGCGCACGCCTCTGTTTGTGTCTGGGTCCTCTCCCCCTTTTCTGCCCGCAGTTGTTCAAGCGGATACGGAGGAACCGGAATCGGAAGCTGAGGACGTTACGTACGTCGCGCCTGATGAATCTGGATCCGACCAATCTACGGCTTCAGGTGAGGCGGAGCAGTTGGGGTCGGTTTCAAGCACTCCCTCGAGTTCGCGCAGCTCGTCCCCTTCATCCTCTTCTTCCTCCTCCTCCCTTTCTTCGGCAGCGTCCGACGTCAGTAGCACGACGAAGGCGAAGAAAAGAGCGACTAAATACGCCAGGAAGGCGGCTGGGCAGCAGGAGAGGCGCAAGAGGCGAAGGCGGCTTAGCAAAGAATCTCGCAAGGCCAGGAAGCGACGCGACTTGCCAGGCGTGGTCCGCTGCGAATATACTGCTGTCATGCGGGGGCTTAGGGATAGCTGCAGCAAAAGGATTCGCAGGGGGGACTACGTAGATGTCTTCGTCTTGACTAAAGACTCTAAAAAAGAGTTCAAGGCAGCAACCGCTAAGAAGGGCATAGGGGCCGAGGCGTTCCGCACGTTTGATAACTGGCTGGCGGGGTTTTGGGTTTTCGCGGCTTGTTACCTTGAAGACAGGCCAGACGAACATATGAATGTCATTCGGTACCTGCATCTCGTGCACGATATGCAACGCACGTCGGCGGGTAACGAATGGCGTAGGTATGATGAGGAATTCAGAGAGAAGCAGGACGGGTTGTACGTTATGGACTTCGGTTTCAAGGACGTGGAGGTATGGCTTAAGGTCACCAGGGCCTCGCAGCAGGCCAAGGAGCCCCGGAGCGCAGGGGCGGACGGACACCGTGCTGGGCCGTCCGCCCATGCGCCCGGCGCGGACGGCGGGTCGGCCAAGCCGGGTAGGTCGGCCGTCCGGGCTGGGAAACAGCCCGCAACGAAAGGATTATGTTTCGCGTTTAACAACGCTGCATGTTCCTACGGCAAGCAGTGTCGGTTCCGTCACGCTTGCCTCCATTGCGGGGGTTCCCACCCTGCCTCCTCCTGCTTCAAGAATACTCGGCAGGGTCCCCGTTCTAAGCAATCCTACTCGAGAGGGGCACCCGGCGGGGGCGCTCCACAGGGCGCCAACGCCAATTAGGTTAAAGGCTATGCGTAAATGGTTGGGTTGGTATCCGAATAAGGAGGATGCCAGGTTTTTATACGAAGGTTTTAGTTTTGGTTTCCGCTTGCCTGTTGCGAGCGATGTTACAGTTCGGGCACAGAGGAACCTCCAGTCTGCTCGGGCCTTGCCTTTAGTGTTGCGGGAAAAAGTCGATAAGGAGGTCAGGCTGGGCAGGATGGAGGGGCCGTTTGCAACACCCCCATTGGCGGATCTCGTCATCTCCCCGGTGGGGGTGGTACCCAAGAAAACACCCGGGTCCTTCCGACTGATCCAACACCTTTCCTACCCAGCGGGGTCCTCGGTCAACGACGCTATACATCCAGGTCATTGCTCGGTAGTGTATCAGTCGTTTGACGAGGCGCTTAATTTGGTCCGCAGCTACGGCGCTGGGGCCCTCATGGCAAAGATTGACGTCGAATCCGCTTTTAGGTTGCTACCCCTCCATCCGGACTCATTCCGTTTTATGGGTTTCCGGATTGGATCGGAATATTTCATTGACAAATGTTTGCCGATGGGGTGTTCCGTTTCATGCTCGTATTTTGAACGTTTTAGCACCTTCCTGCATTGGTGCGTGGAGTCTTCGTCGGGTGGGCACGGGGTTGCCCATTACCTCGATGATTTCCTTTGTACGGGGCCGGCGGGTTCGCCGCGGTGCAGCAACCTGCTTTTCAGTATACGAGCATTGTTTTGTCATTTCGGAGTGCCAGTGGCCGAGGACAAAACGGAGGGACCGATCTCTTGCCTGTCATTTCTGGGAATCGAGATCGACACGGTGTCAGGCGAGTGTCGCCTTCCTTTGGACAAAGTGGCTAAGCTTCGCGAAGCCATTGGCCAATTCATGGGTTCGCGGAAGGTTAAGCTGCGGCAGGCGCAATCCTTGCTGGGCATGTTTAACTTTGCTTGTCGGGTCATCCCGATGGGCAGGGTTTTCTGCCGAAAGCTGGAAAGAGCGACCGCGGGGTGTGCCAGGCCGCACCACTTTGTACGCTTGCCCGCTGAGATAAAAAGAGATCTGGCAGTTTGGGCCTCGTTCCTGGAGGATTTCAACGGTGTGCGAATATGGCAGGCACCAACGGTCGACAGCGCCAGATTGCAGCTTTTCACCGACGCGGCAGGAGCCTCCGGTTTTGGTTGCTATCTTGAGGGATCTTGGTGCGCGGCATCGTGGCCAGCAGACTGGCACCAGGCGGGTTTCACTAAGGACCTTCTGCTCCTGGAACTCTTTCCCATCATGGTTGCGCTGGAAATCTGGGGCGAGCGGTTAGCGCATCGCAGCATCCTGTACAGATGCGACAATCTGGGCGTGGTGCACGCGATTAACAACCAGAGGGCAAAATCGCTGGTAGTGCTTCGGGTGCTAGGGCAGTTGCTGCTTACTTGCCTGCGCAGGAATGTGTGGTTTCGGGCACAACACGTACCGGGTCTAGAAAATGGGGTCGCTGACGCGCTATCGAGAGGGCAATGGGAGAGGTTTTACTGGTTGGCTCCCGAGGCCGAGGAACAAGGTTTTCATTGTCCCGGTTATGTCTGGCAGGTCATCAAGCCGGACTGGAAGGTCTAGCACTGCGTTCGGTCGCGCCATCCACGCTTAAGGCTTACAAGCAGGCCTGGAGCGAATGGGAGGAATTTGCTAGAGGACGGAAGCAACGAGGTAAGAGCGGGCATCGGATGATGCTTTCTTTTATTTGGCAGCTTTATGTTGCAGGTAGGTCTAGAGCGGTGGTGTCCCGGTACTTGGCTGGCATTGCGTTCTTCTGCAGAATTAAAGGGGTTCCCGATTTGACGAAAAGTGGTATTCTGCTTAAGGCTATGAAAGGATGGGCGCGCGTAGCACCTACGCCGCCTGACAGAAGGCGGCCCATTGATGCGGCGTTGCTACCAGGCATCATTGGGTCGGTTGGAGCCATCGCATCATCTATGTTCGAATCGCTGCTTTTTAGATTGGCGTTCTCTATGGCTTACCACGGCGCCTTTAGGATATCGGAATTGGTAGCGCCTTCTAAGCAAACTGATTCGCGCATGCTGGTAGAGGACGTAGTGGTGAGTGGGAGGTCCTTGCTGTGCAGATTGCGACGCTCTAAGACGGACCAGGTGGGGAAGGGCCGATGGGTCACCCTGGTTCCGGCACTTGAGGAGAGCATATGCCCAGTACGGTTGGCAGTACAATATGAGGCAGTGAGGCCCGACTGTCGGGGGTCGTGGTTGCTGCACTATGACGGGAGGCCAGTAACTAAGTTCCAATTTCGGTGGATGATGGGTCGCTGTCTGACGAGCTTGGGCCTTTCCCCCTCCCACTTCGGTACACACTCCTTCCGCATTGGGGCTGCTACGGCGGCAGCGACCGCGGGTTTTTCGGGAGCCCAGATCCAGGCGGTGGGACGATGGAAGTCGTCCTGTTATAAGCGGTACATTCGCCCCGTCGCCTGAGATACTTTGCTTAAGCGTAGCTTGCATCAAGAAGTTAGAGTATGATAATGTTTGCTTGGTGTTTATGCATATGTTATGTTCACTGTGTGTTGGTTCGTTTACCCGTGTGTGATCCTACTCAGGGATTAGCCACTTGCCGCTGCGGGCGTGAGCCGGCCGCGGGGGTCTGGAGTTATTTTGCG
The DNA here is from genome assembly GCF_028390025.1 of Pseudophryne corroboree. Classification (NCBI taxonomy): domain Eukaryota; kingdom Metazoa; phylum Chordata; class Amphibia; order Anura; family Myobatrachidae; genus Pseudophryne; species Pseudophryne corroboree. The sequence goes on from NC_086451.1 coordinate 348,386,942, forward strand.
ATTTTTGCCTGACTTGACGGACTGAATTCTAATCATTAATTCGGCTAATCTGTTCTTATCAAAGTCCCTCAGCAGGTTTTTATGCTTTCACCTCCAGCTGAGTTATTTCATGTTTTACCCTCTTTTTTATACCCCCCCCCCCCCTGTTTAATTTCGTTTTGTTTCTTTTGCCTTTCCCTTAATGTCTAAATGCTTTTACTTCAAATTGGCTAGGAGCTCGGGAGATCGGCTAGGCCGTGACTGCTGCGACATTAGGAAGCAATAAAATAAAAAAAAATTTCTTTTGGCAGATCCTTCAGGTTAACATAATACATGCTTTGGCGTAGAATTATAGTAACACATTTTACCCCTTTTTTCCTTCCATTCAGGTTGTTTCGCTGATGGCTTGTCCGTTTGGGTGGTCGGCCACTCGTATGTCTTCTGGGCAGCAAGGTTTTTGGCCTCTGATACTTCTCAGAGGTTTCCTAGCGGTCAGGGAATCAGATGGCTTGGTTGGCGAGGTATGATGTGGACAGATCTATTGAGTAGACTGGTCAGTCAGGCCAGGAAGCATGGAGTTCCCAAGGTTTTGGTTGTCCACTTAGGTGGCAACGACCTAGGGAAGAGGACTTCCTTGGAGCTACGGTGGGCCATGATACAAGATCTGGCAAGGGTGGCCGCAGCATGGACCAATTGTATATTGGTATTTTCCCTGATGGTGCCAAGGTTGAGTTGGCGAGGTGTGGAGGACGGACGCGTAATAGATGAGGCCAGGATAAAGGTGAATGGGGCGGTGGCGAAGTGGGTCTTGGCCCACGGAGGTAAAGTCGTTCGCCACCCTAGGATTCGGTTCCGAGACAAACACCTTTTTCGGCCTGATGGTGTACATCTATCCAATGAGGGGATGATGTTTTTCCTGGAGGATCTGTTCCTAGTGTTGCAGGAGTTAGGGTAGTTTATGGTGGCGGTGCGAGGACTCTGGGATGGAGTCCTTCGCTGTTGGCGGAAAAGAACGGCAGTTTGTAGTTGTATGGTTTTTTATAGGTAGTAAGTTTCAGTGTTATATGGTTTAGGTGCACTCACCTCCATCGACTTAATGGCCGCTCGACCACCCATCCGGGAGGCAGCGGCAGGGCACCCAGGAGCGGTGGGAAGTCACTGTGGGGGTTGTGTTGACACCTATTACCGGTTTTGATAGGGTGATGGACGGTTTCGGTCAGTTTACCAATTTAAGTTTACCAATAGTTTAATAGAGCCGTTCTTTTTTCTGCCACCATTATGCCGGCTGATTCGGCATCTTAACAAACTTTTCCCAATTACAGGTTTTGCTATGGTTAGGGTCAAATAAATAGCTAGCAATTTTTCTGCCAAAATCATGTCTCCGTGTCTTTATTTACTGGTATAAAAGGTAACTAAGGTTTACTTCAATAAAGGGGGTCCACCAAATATCACTAGGATGTTTAGGAGAGAGAATTGACTAACATAGGAGAGGAATGGGTTAAACATCCTGTGAGGGGTGGACCTAGCTGTGAGGTAGTACAGCCTTAGGAAAGGGGGAGGGTTAAGGTATATATAGGCTGGAGTGGCCATTTTAGGTCTCTTTGCTTGCTGAATTTTCTTCCCGCCCTCCCGCCCTAAGGGTAGAGGTTGTTTTGTTTGACGCGGAGTGCATTGGCGTTTAATTGCTTAGCTGTTTTCATTCGTTGGCTATTTATAGGCGGAAAAGAACGACAGTTTGTAGTTGTATGGTTTTTTATAGGTAGTAAGTTTCAGTGTTATATGGTTTAGGTGCACTCACCTCCATCGACTTAATAGCCGCTCGACCACCCATCCGGGAGGCAGCGGCAGGGCACCCAGGAGCGGTGGGAAGTCACTGTGGGGGTTGTGTTGACACCTATTACCGGTTTTGATAGGGTGATGGACGGTTTCGGTCAGTTTACCAATTTAAGTTTACCAATAGTTTAATAGAGCCGTTCTTTTTTCTGCCACCATTATGCCGGCTGATTCGGCATCTTAACAAACTTTTCCCAATTACAGGTTTTGCTATGGTTAGGGTCAAATAAATAGCTAGCAATTTTTCTGCCAAAATCATGTCTCCGTGTCTTTATTTACTGGTATAAAAGGTAACTAAGGTTTACTTCAATAAAGGGGGTCCACCAAATATCACTAGGATGTTTAGGAGTCTTAGGGGTATATTCAGTAAGAGTCGGATCCATTCCGACATGCAGTTGTCGGAATGGATCCGACAACCCCTATTCAATGGACGGCCAAATCCGACTGTCGGATTTGACCGTACACAGGGTCCTGTGCTGCCGCTGCTGTCAGCGGCTGCGGATGCGCTGACAGCAGCGGCCAGGGGTGCAGATGGCAGCGACCGGCGGGGGGATTAACAGCGCCGGGCATGAGCGGGGCGGCGGCAGGGGGAGCAGAGATCGGCGGCCGGCAGGAGAAGCTGGCTGTGGGGGGAACATGTCTGCGGTGGCGGGGGGAGGCGCTGCAGGGAGAGAGGTGCCTGCGGGCGGCTGGGGGAGCTGAGATCGGCGGCCGGTGGGAGGAGCTGGCTGCGGGGGACATGTCTGCGGCAGCGGGGGGAAGCACTGCAGGGAGAGAGGTGCCTGGCCGGGGGACGGCCAGGCACCTCTCTCCCTGCAGCGCCTCCCCCTGCCGCCGCAGACATGTCCTCCCGCCAGCCGCTGATCTCAGCTCCCCCAGCTTCCCGCAGCACCGCTCGTCTCCTCACCTCAATCCGACCTGTTTTCAAGTCGGATTGAGTTTGTTGGAAAGGGGGCCAAAACCAGTCGGATTTGGCCGCATTTCCGACAGAAGCACGTGGATCGGCGGCTATTCCGCGATCCACGTGTTTTACGACAAGTCGGGAATTCCCAACTTGTCTGAAAAAATCAGCCCCTATTGAATAGGTCGGAACCCCTTCCGACCTATTTCTGTCGGAAGCTGCTGTCTTTCCGACAAGACGGCAGCTTCCGGCAGTTATTGAATACACCCCTTAGTCGGTATTAAGACATATCAGGCTGATGTAGCCAAGCACAGTAAGGACATGCACATGCACCTTACAAGCTATGCAGAGTTGAAGAAGCTGCAGATAAGCCTGTTAGGGGACATATTTGGTGTAAGAGCTATGATGATGGTCAACACATGGCAGGGCCAGATTAAGCCTTGGGGGTGCCCAGGGCACATAAAACAGGGGGGCCCTAGTGGAAGGTAGGGGGTGTATATTAGATTGTGCATACTTCCCAACATGTCCCATTCCAGGAGGGACAAAATGCTCTCTACCTGGACTTCGCACTTAATATATGATTGGTGTCACCTGTGTTGAACTATTTAATTGATAAGAAAAATATTTCAATACAGCTGATTGCAATCATAAATTAAGAAAGAAGTCCAGGTATAGAGCATGTTGTCCGTCCTGTAATGGATCATGGTGGGAGGTATGGATTGTGTATATTAAATTTAAACCAATGGTGTATATTAGTTTTAAATTAATAGTTTAATAATGGCTAGGTACTGTTTATAGCTCCACCTAATTGAAAGACAACTATTTTATAAAATGTTCTTGTAGAGTAACAAAGACAACTTAACCTTAAAATACACATAGATAAATAAAATGATCTTGTCACATGCAAGAATAGCAGCAGCCCCTGTACTACTTAAACACTGGGACAGGACTCAGGAGGACTCTCTGTGTGTGTCTGTATCTCTAGACCATAGGTCTGCAAACTCGGTCCTCATTACCCCACACAGTGCATGTTTTGCAGGTCTCCTCACAGAATCACAAGTGAAATAATTAACTCCACCTGCGGACCTCTTAAAATGAGTCTGTGAGTCATTAATACACCTGTGCACCTGCTGGGTTACCTGCAAAACATGCATTGTGTGGGGTAATGAGGACCGAGTTTGCAGTCCTATACTCTAGACCCAAATGGTTTAGTTGCATAACAATTTACACAGGACTCAGACACCCAAGTAGGGAGAAGCAGAAGCTGGGATCCCTGTGTCACTTACAGCTCTCTCCACCCTCCTATCTCTCCTATGGCCGGAAAGCTCTGGTAGTCCTAGGCGTGCGCAGCTAATTGTATTAGGGCAGGGCTGGCCAAACCGGTCCTCGAGATCTACCAACAGTTCATGTTTTCCAGGCCTCCTGGAGATCTGTAGAATTGTCAGTTAGGAATGAATGCAGCACATCTTAATTAGCAGGGGTTAAAGTGGGCCGGAACGGGGCGGAACTGCGTTCCGCCACTTCTAATTGGAGGCGGAACCAGTTCCGCCTCCGTCCGTCCACCAAGTAAATGCTTCAGGTCCCAGCAGGAGTTGGAAGCAGCAAAAGCAGCTGCCAGCCAATCTCTGCTCGCTGGACTGGCATCAGAGCCAATCACGGCTTGTGAATAACCAGCCAATGAGAAGCAGCCAAGTGGCAGCTTTTCATTACCTGACGGTCCGCAATCCGTGGTTGCTTCAATGAGCGTCCCCCTCGTTATAGCAGGCAGTGGCGGCAGCGGCGCTGCCAGGCAGCCGATCCGTAACTCAGGACTGTCTGGCGGCCGCTAACAGGACGCTCGTCGGACGCGGAAGGTGTGGATGTGATCATGTGGGGAATGAGCAGCAGGGGGTGAGATGGCGGGCCGGGGGGGATAATGAAAAAGCGGGAGGTGAAATAGGCAGGGCAGTGCAGTGAGATGGCAGGGGATGACGAGAGCTGCAGGGGGTGAGATAGTGGGGGGCAGTGATGAGAGCTGCAGGGGGTGAGATAGTGGGGGGCAATGATGAGAGCTGCAGGGGGTGAGATAGTGGGGGCAATGATGAGAGCTGCAGGGGGTGAGATAGTGGGGGGCAGTGATGAGAGCTGCAGGGGGTGAGATAGTGGGGGGCAATGATGAGAGCTGCAGGGGGTGAGATAGTGGGGGGCAGTGATGAGAGCTGCAGGGGGTGAGATAGTGGGGGCAATGATGAGAGCTGCAGGGGGTGAGATAGTGGGGGCAATGATGAGAGCTGCAGGGGGTGAGATAGTGGGGGGCAATGATGAGAGCTGCAGGGGGTGAGATAGTGGGGGGCAGTGATGAGAGCTACAGGGGGTGAGATAGTGGGGGGCAATGATGAGAGCTGCAGGGGGTGAGATAGTGGGGGCAGTGATGAGAGCTGCAGGGGGTGAGATAGTGGGGGGCAATGATGAGAGAAGCAGGGGGTGAGACGGCAGGCGGATGATGAGAGGAACAGGGGGTAAGACGGCAGGGGATGATGAGAGAAGCAGGGGTGAGATTGGGATGTGGTAGAGAGAGGAGCAGGGGGTGAGATTGGTGTGAGGGTGGCGAGAGAAGCATGGAGTGAGATGGGAGAGTAACACCCCTTTCAGACCACCTAAGGCAGGTTGCACCCTGGAGCCTGACACGGAAGCTCCCAGCGTGTGACCCACCTCAGGCGCCCCGCTGACTGCAACCCGGCATATTGCCGGGTTGGTGATGTCAGCAGTGACACAGAGGGGGACGGTGCTTGGATATCACATGATATCCAAGCGCCACCCATCCATGCACAGTGAACAAGTGCCAGGTCACCTCAACCCGGCTCCCGTTCACACCGCACAGTGATTTGAGTTGAACATGTGTTCAACCTTGCTCGCTACCTAAGTTGGAATACTGGGTCGCTCGACCCGGTATTTCAATCCTGGCCCCATTCAGACCGCACATAAACATGGGTTATGCACATTCATGTGCCAATAACCCGTGTTCAGAGGTGGCGGTCTGAAAGGTGTATAAGAGAAGATGTGGCTGAGATGGGAGAGTGAGGGGCACAGGGGTGAGATAGAAGCAGAGCCTGAAAGGGTAGCAGGGAGTGAGAGGTGTAAGGGGTAAGTTAAGGAGAGAAAGAGTCAGGTGATCAGACACAAAGGAAAGTACAGTATACAGGGAGTAAGGGTTGCCTAGGATGAAGATATAGACACAAGGAGAGTACAGTATACAGGGAGTAAGGGTTGCCTAGGATGAAGATATAGACACAAGGAGAGTGACAGACAAAGGAAGCAAGAAAGTAGAAAGGACACATGGAAGACATAGGAGAGGTGAGCAAAGGTTGTTCAACATATCCTGCTATATTGTGCTTTTCATCTAAATGTAAACACATAAAAATCCCTATAGCTTCGGGGGAAGGGGGGGGGGGATGTTAGGGGCATTACTCCTACTGTGGGTATTGTGTGTGTAAAAGGGCACTGATATGTGGGGGGATGTGAATAAGATTATGCTGCTGTGAGGCGTTATTTTGAATCGGTACTATTGTGTGGCCACGCCCCTTCCTAGTGATGCCACACCCCCTTTTTGCAGCGCACGCCTTTGGCGCGCGGGGTAATGAGTTCCCCCACCTCTCAAGGACCACTTTAAGCTCTGTTAATTAGTAATGACTACACCTGTGCACCAGATAGGTGGTCTGGAAAATGTGAACTGTTGGTAGATCTCGAGGACCGGTTTGGCCAGCCCTGTATTAGGGGGTAATCCGAAGGAGGGGCATGTCTAGCACCGCCTTTTGGGCGCGTCTAGCACTATTTTACAGTCTCTCAGTAAAATCACATGGCTTAGTCTAATTTCTCTCTAGTTCCTAATAGAGATGAGCGGGTTCGGTTCCTCGGAATCCGAACCCCCCCGAACTTCACGCTTTTTACACGGGTCCGAGGCAGACTCGGATCTTCCCGCCTTGCTCGGCTAACCCGAGCGCGCCCGAACGTCATCATCCCGCTGTCGGATTCTCGCGAGGCTCGTATTCTATCGCGAGACTCGGATTCTATATAAGGAGCCGCGCGTCGCCGCCATTTTCACACGTGCATTGAGATTGATAGGGAGAGGACGTGGCTGGCGTCCTCTCCGGTTTGATAGAGAGTGAGACACTTGATTTACTGGAGCATTAGGAGTACTCAGAGAGTGCAGAGTTTTGCTGATAGTTATACTAGTGGTGACCACCAGTTTTATTTATTATTTAATATAATCCGTTCTCTGCCTGAAAAAAAAACGATACACAGTCACATACCATATCTGTGCTCAGCCTCAGTGTGCTGCATGATAATATCATCTATGTATATCTGACTGTGCTGAGTAGTGCTCACTGCTCACACAGCTTAATTGTGGGGGAGACTGGGGAGCAGTTATAGCAGGAGTACATATTTAACAGTGCACACTTTTGCTGCCAGAGTGCCAGTGTGACTGACCAGCAGTGAACACCAGTATATTGTCTGCCTGAAAAAGTTAAACACTCGTGTGGTGTTTTTTTTTTTTATTCTATATATAAACGCATTCTGCTGACAGTGTCCAGCAGGTCCGTCATTCATTATATTTCTATCTTCTTCATACTAGTAGTTTAGGAGTCTGCAGTGCTGACAGTGTCCAGCAGGTCCGTCATTATACAATATATACCTGTCCTGCAGTAGTGATATATATATATTTTTTATATCATTATCATTCAGTCTATACTAGCAGACGCAGTACGGTAGTCCACGGCTGTAGCTACCTCTGTGTCGGCAGTCGCTCGTCCATAATTGTATACCTACCTGTGGTGGGTTTTTTTTTTTCTATCTTCTTCATACTAGTAGTTTAGGAGTCTGCAGTGCTGACAGTGTCCAGCAGGTCCGTCATTATACAATATATACCTGTCCTGCAGTAGTGATATATATATATATTTTATATCATTATCATCCAGTCTATACTAGCAGACGCAGTATGGTAGTCCACGGCTGTAGCTACCTCTGTGTCGGCAGTCGCTCGTCCATAATTGTATACCTACCTGTGGTGGGTTTTTTTTTTCTATCTTCTTCATACTAGTAGTTTAGGAGTCTGCAGTGCTGACAGTGTCCAGCAGGTCCGTCATTATACAATATATACCTGTCCTGCAGTAGTGATATATATATATTTTTTATATCATTATCATCCAGTCTATACTAGCAGACGCAGTACGGTAGTCCACGGCTGTAGCTACCTCTGTGTCGGCAGTCGCTCGTCCATAATTGTATACCTACCTGTGGTGGGTTTTTTTTTTCCTATCTTCTTCATACTAGTAGTTTAGGAGTCTGCAGTGCTGACAGTGTCCAGCAGGTCCGTCATTATACAATATATACCTGTCCTGCAGTAGTGATATATATATATATTTTATATCATTATCATCCAGTCTATACTAACAGACGCAGTACGGTAGTCCACGGCTGTAGCTACCTCTGTGTCGGCAGTCGCTCGTCCATAATTGTATACCTACCTGTGGTGGGTTTTTTTTTTCTATCTTCTTCATACTAGTAGTTTAGGAGTCTGCAGTGCTGACAGTGTCCAGCAGGTCCGTCATTATACAATATATACCTGTCCTGCAGTAGTGATATATATATATTTTTTATATCATTATCATCCAGTCTATACTAGCAGACGCAGTACGGTAGTCCACGGCTGTAGCTACCTCTGTGTCGGCAGTCGCTCGTCCATAATTGTATACCTACCTGTGGTGGGTTTTTTTTTTCTATCTTCTTCATACTAGTAGTTTAGGAGTCTGCAGTGCTGACAGTGTCCAGCAGGTCCGTCATTATACAATATATACCTGTCCTGCAGTAGTGATATATATATATTTTTTATATCATTATCATCCAGTCTATACTAGCAGACGCAGTACGGTAGTCCACGGCTGTAGCTACCTCTGTGTCGGCAGTCGCTCGTCCATAATTGTATACCTACCTGTGGTGGTTTTTTTTTTCTATCTTCTTCATACTAGTAGTTTAGGAGTCTGCAGTGCTGACAGTGTCCAGCAGGTCCGTCATTATACAATATATACCTGTCCTGCAGTAGTGATATATATATATTTTTTATATCATTATCATCCAGTCTATACTAGCAGACGCAGTACGGTAGTCCACGGCTGTAGCTACCTCTGTGTCGGCAGTCACTCGTCCATAATTGTATACCTACCTGTGGTGGTTTTTTTTTTTTTCTATCTTCTTCATACTAGTAGTTTAGGAGTCTGCAGTGCTGACAGTGTCCAGCAGGACCGTCATTATACAATATATACCTGTCCTGCAGTAGTGATAAATATATATTTTTTATATCATTATCATCCAGTCTATACTAGCAGACGCAGTACGGTAGTCCACGGCTGTAGCTACCTCTGTTTCGGCAGTCGCTCGTCATCCATAAGTATACTAGTATCCATCCATCTCCATTGTTTACCTGAGGTGCCTTTTAGTTGTGCCTATTAAAATATGGAGAACAAAAATGTTGAGGTTCCAAAAATAGGGAAAGATCAAGATCCACTTCCACCTCGTGCTGAAGCTGCTGCCACTAGTCATGGCCGAGACGATGAAATGCCATCAACGTCATCTGCCAAGGCCGATGCCCAATGTCATAGTACAGAGCATGTAAAATCCAAAACACCAAATATCAGTAAAAAAAGGACTCAAAAATCTAAAATAAAATCGTCGGAGGAGAAGCGTAAACTTGCCAATATGCCATTTACCACACGGAGTGGCAAGGAACGGCTGAGGCCCTGGCCTATGTTCATGGCTAGTGGTTCAGCTTCACATGAGGATGGAAGCACTCAGCCTCTCGCTAGAAAAATGAAAAGACTTAAGCTGGCAAAAGCACAGCAAAGAACTGTGCATTCTTCGAAATCACAAATCCACAAGGAGAGTCCAATTGTGTCGGTTGCGATGCCTGACCTTCCCAACACTGGACGTGAAGAGCATGCGCCTTCCACCATTTGCACGCCCCCTGCAAGTGCTGGAAGGAGCACCCGCAGTCCAGTTCCTGATAGTCAGATTGAAGATGTCAGTGTTGAAGTACACCAGGATGAGGAGGATATGGGTGTTGCTGGCGCTGGGGAGGAAATTGACCAGGAGGATTCTGATGGTGAGGTGGTTTGTTTAAGTCAGGCACCCGGGGAGACACCTGTTGTCCGTGGGAGGAATATGGCCATTGACATGCCTGGTGAAAATACCAAAAAAATCAGCTCTTCGGTGTGGAAGTATTTCAACAGAAATGCGGACAACATTTGTCAAGCCGTGTGTTGCCTTTGTCAAGCTGTAATAAGTAGGGGTAAGGACGTTAACCACCTCGGAACATCCTCCCTTATACGTCACCTGCAGCGCATTCATCATAAGTCAGTGACAAGTTCAAAAACTTTGGGCGACAGCGGAAGCAGTCCACTGACCAGTAAATCCCTTCCTCTTGTAACCAAGCTCACGCAAACCACCCCACCAACTCCCTCAGTGTCAATTTCCTCCTTCCCCAGGAATGCCAATAGTCCTGCAGGCCATGTCACTGGCAATTCTGACGAGTCCTCTCCTGCCTGGGATTCCTCCGATGCATCCTTGCGTGTAACGCCTACTGCTGCTGGCGCTGCTGTTGTTGCTGCTGGGAGTCGATGGTCATCCCAGAGGGGAAGTCGTAAGACCACTTTTACTACTTCCACCAAGCAATTGACTGTCCAACAGTCCTTTGTGAGGAAGATGAAATATCACAGCAGTCATCCTGCTGCAAAGCGGATAACTGAGGCCTTGGCATCCTGGGCGGTGAGAACCGTGGTTCCGGTATCCATCATTACTGCAGAGCCAACTATAGACTTGTTTGAGATACTGTGTCCCCGGTACCAAATACCATCTAGGTTCCATTTCTCTAGGCAGGCGATACCGAAAATGTACACAGACCTCAGAAAAAGACTCACCAGTGTCTAAAAAATGCAGTTGTACCCAATGTCCACTTAACCACGGACATGTGGACAAGTGGAGCAGGGCAGACTCAGGACTATATGACTGTGACAGCCCACTGGGTAGATGTATGGACTCCCGCCGCAAGAACAGCAGCGGCGGCACCAGTAGCAGCATCTCGCAAACGCCAACTCTTTCCTAGGCAGGCTACGCTTTGTATCACCGCTTTCCAGAATACGCACACAGCTAAAAACCTCTTACGGCAACTGAGGAAGATCATAGCAGAATGGCTTACCCCAATTGGACTCTCCTGTGGATTTGTGGCATCGGACAACGCCAGCAATATTGTGTGTGCATTAAATATGGGCAAATTCCATCACGTCCCATGTTTTGCACATACCTTGAATTTGGTGGTGCAGAATTATTTAAAAAACGAGAGGGGCGTGCAAGAGATGCTGTCGGTGGCCAGAAGAATTGCGGGACACTTTCGGCGTACAGGCACCACGTACAGAAGACTGGAGCAACACCAAAAACGCCTGAACCTGCCCTGCCATCATCTGAAGCAAGAAGTGGTAAAGAGGTGGAATTCAACCCTCTATATGCTTCAGAGGTTGGAGGAGCAGCAAAAGGCCATTCAAGCCTATACAACTGAGCACGATATAGGAGGTGGAATGCACCTGTCTCAAGCGCGGTGGAAAATGATTTCAACGTTGTGCAAGGTTCTGCAACCTTTTGAACTTGCCACACGTGAAGTCAGTTCAGACACTGCCAGCCTGAGTCAGGTCATTCCCCTCATCAGGCTTTTGCAGAAGAAGCTGGAGACATTGAAGGAGGAGCTAACACAGAGCGATTCCGCTAGGCATGTGGGACTTGTGGATGGAGCCCTTAATTCGCTTAACAAGGATTCACGGGTGGTCAATCTGTTGAAATCAGAGCACTACATTTTGGCCACCGTGCTCGATCCTAGATTTAAAACCTACGTTGTATCTCTCTGTCCGGCAGACACAAGTCTGCAGGGGTTCAAAGAACTGCTGGTGAGAAAATTGTCAAGTCAAGCGGAACGCGACCTGTCAACATCTCCTCCTTCACATTCTCCCGCAACTGGGGGTGCGAGGAAAAGGCTCAGAATTCCGAGCCCACCCGCTGGCGGTGATGCAGGGCAGTCTGGAGCGACTGCTGATGCTGACATCTGGTCCGGACTGAAGGACCTGCCAACGATTACGGACATGTCGTCTACTGTCACTGCATATGATTCTCTCCCCATTGAAAGAATGGTGGAGGATTATATGAGTGACCGCATCCAAGTAGGCACGTCAGACAGTCCGTACGTATACTGGCAGGAAAAAGAGGCAATTTGGAGGCCCTTGCACAAACTGGCTTTATTCTACCTAAGTTGCCCTCCCACAAGTGTGTACTCCGAAAGAGTGTTTAGTGCCGCCGCTCACCTTGTCAGCAATCGGCGTACGAGGTTACTTCCAGAAAATGTGGAGAAGATGATGTTCATTAAAATGAATTATAATCAATTCCTCCATGGAGACATTCACCAGCAGCAATTGCCTCCACAAAGTACACAGGGAGCTGTGATGGTGGATTCCAGTGGGGACGAATTGATAATCTGTGAGGAGGGGGATGTACACGGTGATGAATCGGAGGATGATGATGAGGTGGACATCTTGCCTCTGTAGAGCCAGTTTGTGCAAGGAGAGATTAATTGCTTCTTTTTTGGTGGGGGTCCAAACCAACCCGTCATTTCAGTCACAGTCGTGTGGCAGACCCTGTCACTGAAATGATGGGTTGGTTAAAGTGTGCATGTCCTGTTTATACAACATAAGGGTGGGTGGGAGGGCCCAAGGACAATTCCATCTTGCACCTCTTTTTTCTTTCATTTTTCTTTGCATCATGTGCTGTTTGGGGAGTGTTTTTTGGAAGGGCCATCCTGCGTGACACTGCAGTGCCACTCATAGATGGGCCAGGTGTTTGTGTCGGCCACTAGGGTCGCTGAGCTTACTCACACAGCTACCTCATTGCGCCTCTTTTTTTCTTTGCGTCATGTGCTGTTTGGGGAGTGTTTTTTGGAAGGGCCATCCTGCGTGACACTGCAGTGCCACTCCTAGATGGGCCAGGTGTTTGTGTCGGCCACTTGGGTCGCTGAGCTTAGTCACACAGCTACCCCATTGCGCCTCTTTTTTTCTTTGCGTCATGTGCTGTTTGGGGAGTATTTTTTGGAAGGGCCATCCTGCCTGACACTGCAGTGCCACTCCTAGATGGGCCAGGTGTTTGTGTCGGCCACTAGGGTCGCTGAGCTTACTCACACAGCTACCTCATTGCGCCTCTTTTTTCTTTGCATCATGTGCTGTTTGGGGAGTGTTTTTTGGAAGGGCCATCCTGCGTGACACTGCAGTGCCACTCCTAGATGGGCCAGGTGTTTGTGTCGGCCACTAGGGTCGCTTAGCTTACTCACACAGCTACCTCATTGCGCCTCTTTTTTTCTTTGCGTCATGTGCTGTTTGGGGAGTGTTTTTTGGAAGGGCCATCCTGTGTGACACTGCAGTGCCACTCCTAGATGGGCCAGGTGTTTGTGTCGGCCACTTGGGTCGCTGAGCTTAGTCATCCAGCGACCTTGGTGCAAATTTTAGGACCAAAAATAATATTGTGAGGTGTGAGGTGTTCAGAATAGACTGAAAATGAGTGGAAATTATGGTTATTGAGGTTAATAATACTTTGGGATCAAAATGACCCCCAAATTCTATGATTTAAGCAGTTTTTTAGGGTTTTTTGAAAAAAACACCCGAATCCAAAACACACCCGAATCCGACAAAAAAAATTCGGTGAGGTTTTGCCAAAACGCGTTCGAACCCAAAACACGGCCGCGGAACCGAACCCAAAACCAAAACACAAAACCCGAAAAATTTCCGGTGCACATCTCTAGTTCCTAATACTGCAAGTAGATATAATACATCCCAGAGAAATATCGGTAAATCCTTTTCTCCTAGTCCGTAGAGGATGCTGGGGACTCCAAAAGGACCATGGGGTATAGACAGGATCCGCAGGAGACATGGGCACACTATAAGACTTTGAATGGGTGTGAACTGGCTCCGCCCTCTATGCCCCTCCTCCAGACCTCAGTTATAGGAACTGTGCCCAGGGAGATGGACATTTCGAGGAAAAGGATTTTTGTTACACTAAGGGTGAGATACATACCAGCTCACACCACAAACACACCGTACAACTGGATTAGCAGGAATACCAGATACAGTATGAACGAAAAACAGCAACAAGCTGAACATAACCGATACACAACCTTTGTGTAACCGAAAACAACAACTAACAATACAACTGCAAGTAACAGTCCGCACTGGGATGGGCGCCCAGCATCCTCTACGGACTAGGAGAAAAGAATTTAACGGTAGGTATTAAAATCCTATTTTCTCTTACGTCCTAGAGGATGCTGGGGACTCCAAAAGGACCATGGGGTCTATACCAAAGTTCCAGACCGGGCGGGAGAGTGCGGACGACTCTGCAGCACCGATTGAGCAAACATAAGGTCCTCATCAGCCAGGGTATCAAACTTGTAGAACTTAGCAAAAGTGTTTGAACCCGACCACGTAGCTGCTCGGCAAAGTTGAAGTGCCGAGATCCCTCGGGCAGCCGCCCAAGATGAGCCCACCTTCCTGGTAGAATGGGCCTTCACTGACTTCGTCAACGGCAATCTGGCCGTAGAATGAGCGTGCTAAATCATATCACAAATCCAGCGTGCAATAGTTTGCTTGGAAGCAGGATTTCCAATCTTGTTGGAAGCGTACAGGACAAACAGAGCTTCCGTTTTCCTAACAAGAGCCGTTCTGGCGACATAAATTTTCAAAGCTCTCACGATATCGAGAGATTTTGGCACCGTCACGGCATCCGTAGCCACAGGCACCACAATAGGTTGATTTATGTGAAACGAAGACACCACCTTCGGCAGAAATTGTTGACGAGTCCTCAATTCCGCTCTATCCACATGGAAAATCAAATATGGGCTCTTGTGAGACAAAGCCGCCAATTCCGACACCCGTCAAAAGCATGTGCATACCTCCCAAAAGCATGACCAGTTTCCAAGTGAGATATTTCAACTCAACCTTTTTCGCAAAGGTTCAAACCAGTGAGACATAAGAAATTGTAACACCACGTCAAGATCCCACGGTGCCACGGGTGGCACAAACGGAGGATGGATATGCAGCACTCCTTTCACGAAAGTCTGAACTTCAGGAAGGGCGGCCAATTCTTTTTGAAAGAAAATAGATAAAGCCGAAATCTGCACTTTGATGGAACCCAATTTCAGGCCTGCATCCACGCCTGTCTGCAAAAAATGGAGGAAACGACCCAGCTGAAATTCCTCCGTAGGAGCTTTCTTGGCTTCACACCACGACACATATTTTCTCCAAATACGGTGATAATGCATCGCCGTGACCTTCTTTCTAGCCTTAAGGAGAGTGGGGATGACTTCCCCGGGAATACCCTTTCGAGCTAGGATTTGGCGTTCAACCTCCACGCCGTCAAACGCAGCTGCGGTAAATCTTGAAATACGCATGGCCCCTGCAGTAACAGGTCCTCTCTGAGAGGAAGCGGCCAAGGATCTTCTATGAGCAATTCCTGAAGATCCGGATACCAGGCCCTCCGTGGGCAATCTGGAACGACGAGTACTGCCGGAACCATTGTTCGTCTTATGATCCTCAACACTTTTGGAATGAGAGGAAGTGGAGGGAACACATATACCGAGTGAAACACCCACGGAGTCACCAGGGCGTCCACTGCACTGGCTTGGGGGTCCCTTGACCTGGAACAATACCTCGGAAGCTTCTTGTTGAGGCGAGACGCCACCATGTCTATTTGAGGAATTCCCCAACGCCTTGTGTCACGGACCCCGGCCGCCTCACTCTCCGGATACACCAATCCGAGAGTTGCGCCAGCGCCGTGCGAATCTCCGCTGCCACCAGCAAAGACTTTTCAACGTATTACGGACGTTGCAGGTGTCTTTAGCTTCACCTGTGATCACCAATCTCAATATATTATGAAAACAATGGGTAACGTACTTAACTTGGCTTGACTTCGGTTCAAGAACACAGCAGTCAGATCTAATTATATGTTTATTATAATTAAGAAATATCTTCGGGTTTACAATAGAGATGTGCACCGGAAATTTTTCGGGTTTTGTGTTTTGGTTTTGGGTTCGGTTCCGTGGCCGTGTTTTGGGTTCGAACGCGTTTTGGCAAAACCTCACCGAATTTTTTTTGTCGGATTTGGGTGTGTTTTGGATTCGGGTGTTTTTTTCAAAAAACCCTAAAAAACAGCTTAAATCATAGAATTTGGGGGTCATTTTGATCCCAAAGTATTATTAACCTCAATAACCATAATTTCCACTCATTTTCAGTCTATTCTGAACACCTCACACCTCACAATATAATTTTTGGTCCTAAAATTTGCACCGAGGTCGCTGGATGACTAAGCTCAGCGACCCAAGTGGCCGACACAAACACCTGGCCCATCTAGGAGTGGCACTGCAGTGTCACGCAGGATGGCCCTTCCAAAAAACACTCCCCAAACAGCACATGACGCAAAGAAAAAAAGAGGCGCAATGAGGTAGCTGTGTGACTAAGCTCAGCGACCCAAGTGGCCGACACAAACACCTGGCCCATCTAGGAGTGTCACTGCAGTGTCACGCAGGATGGCCCTTCCAAAAAACACTCCCCAAACAGCACATGACGCAAAGAAAAAAAGAGGCGCAATGAGGTAGCTGTGTGAGTAAGCTAAGCGACCCTAGTGGCCGACAAAAACACCTGGCCCATCTAGGAGTGGCACTGCAGTGTCAGGCCGGATGGCCCTTCCAAAAAATACTCCCCAAACAGCACATGATGCAAAGAAGAAAAAAAAGAGGCGCAATGAGGTAGCTGTGTGACTAAGATAAGTGACCCTAGTGGCCGACACAAACACCTGGCCCATCTAGGAGTGGCACTGCAGTGTCACGCAGGATGGCCCTTCCAAAAAATACTCCCCAAACAGCACATGACGCAAAGAAGAAAAAAAAGAGGCGCAATGAGGTAGCTGTGTGACTAAGATAAGCGACCCTAGTGGCCGACACAAAAACCTGGCCCATCTAGGAGTGGCACTGCAGTGTCACGCAGGATGGCCCTTCCAAAAAACACTCCCCAAACAGCACATGACACAAAGAAAAATGAAAGAAAAAAGAGGTGCAAGATGGAATTGTCCTTGGGCCCTCCCACCCACCCTTATGTTGTATAAACAGGACATGCACACTTTAACCAACCCATCATTTCAGTGACAGGGTCTGCCACACGACTGTGACTGAAATGACGGGTTGGTTTGGACCCCCACCAAAAAAGAAGCAATTAATCTCTCCTTGCACAAACTGGCTCTACAGAGGCAAGATGTCCACCTCATCATCATCCTCCGATTCATCACCGTGTACATCCCCCTCCTCACAGATTATCAATTCGTCCCCACTGGAATCCACCATCACAGCTCCCTGTGTACTTTGTGGAGGCAATTGCTGCTGGTGAATGTCTCCATGGAGGAATTGATTATAATTCATTTTAATGAACATCATCTTCTCCACATTTTCTGGAAGTAACCTCGTACGCCGATTGCTGACAAGGTGAGCGGCGGCACTAAACACTCTTTCGGAGTACACACTTGTGGGAGGGCAACTTAGGTAGAATAAAGCCAGTTTGTGCAAGGGCCTCCAAATTGCCTCTTTTTCCTGCCAGTATACGTACGGACTGTCTGACGTGCCTACTTGGATGCGGTCACTCATATAATCCTCCACCATTCTTTCAATGGAGAGAGAATCATATGCAGTGCCAGTAGACGACATGTCCGTAATCGTTGTCAGGTCCTTCAGTCCGGACCAGATGTCAGCATCAGCAGTCGCTCCAGACTGCCCTGCATTACCGCCAGCGGGTGGGCTCGGAATTCTGAGCCTTTTCCTCGCACCCCCAGTTGCGGGAGAATGTGAAGGAGGAGATGTTGACAGGTCGCGTTCCGCTTGACTTGACAATTTTCTCACCAGCAGTTCTTTGAACCCCTGCAGACTTGTGTCTGCCGGAAAGAGAGATACAACGTAGGTTTTAAATCTAGGATCGAGCACGGTGGCCAAAATGTAGTGCTCTGATTTCAACAGATTGACCACCCGTGAATCCTTGTTAAGCGAATTAAGGGCTCCATCCACAAGTCCCACATGCCTAGCGGAATCGCTCAGTGTTAGCTCCTCCTTCAATGTCTCCAGCTTCTTCTGCAAAAGCCTGATGAGGGGAATGACCTGACTCAGGCTGGCAGTGTCTGAACTGACTTCACGTGTGGCAAGTTCAAAAGGTTGCAGAACCTTGCACAACGTTGAAATCATTCTCCACTGCGCTTGAGACAGGTGCATTCCACCTCCTATATCGTGCTCAGTTGTATAGGCTTGAATGGCCTTTTGCTGCTCCTCCAACCTCTGAAGCATATAGAGGGTTGAATTCCACCTCGTTACCACTTCTTGCTTCAGATGATGGCAGGGCAGGTTCAGGCGTTTTTGGTGTTGCTCCAGTCTTCTGTACGTGGTGCCTGTACGCCGAAAGTGTCCCGCAATTCTTCTGGCCACCGACAGCATCTTTTGCACGCCCCTCTCGTTTTTTAAATAATTCTGCACCACCAAATTCAAGGTATGTGCAAAACATGGGACGTGCTGGAATTTGCCCATATTTAATGCACACACAATATTGCTGGCGTTCTCCGATGCCACAAATCCACAGGAGAGTCCAATTGGGGTAAGCCATTCTGCGATGATCTTCCTCAGTTGCCGTAAGAGGTTTTTAGCTGTGTGCGTATTCTGGAAAGCGGTGATACAAAGCGTAGCCTGCCTAGGAAAGAGTTGGCGTTTGCGAGATGCTGCTACTGGTGCCGCTGCTGCTGTTCTTGCGGCGGGAGTCAATACATCTACCCAGTGGGCTGTCACAGTCATATAGTCCTGAGTCTGCCCTGCTCCACTTGTCCACATGTCCGTGGTTAAGTGGACATTGGGTACAACTGCATTTTTTAGGACACTGGTGAGTCTTTTTCTGAGGTCTGTGTACATTTTCGGTATCGCCTGCCTAGAGAAATGGAACCTACATGGTATTTGGTACCGGGGTCACAGTACCTCAATCAAGTCTATATTTGGCTCTGCAGTAATGATGGATACCGGAAACACGTTTCTCACCGCCCAGGATGCCAAGGCCTCAGTTATCCGCTTTGCAGCAGGATGACTGCTGTGATATTTCATCTTCCTCGCAAAGGACTGTTGGACAGTCAATTGCTTGGTGGAAGTAGTAAAAGTGGTCTTACGACTTCCCCTCTGGGATGACCATCGACTCCCAGCAGCAACAACAGCAGCGCCAGCAGCAGTAGGCGTTACACGCAAGGATGCATCGGAGGAATCCCAGGCAGGAGAGGACTCGTCAGAATTGCCAGTGACATGGCCTGCAGGACTATTGGCATTCCTGGGGAAGGAGGAAATTGACACTGAGGGAGTTGGTGGGGTGGTTTGCGTGAGCTTGGTTACAAGAGGAAGGGATTTACTGGTCAGTGGACTGCTTCCGCTGTCGCCCAAAGTATTTGAACTTGTCACTGACTTATGATGAATGCGCTGCAGATGACGTATAAGGGAGGATGTTCCGAGGTGGTTAACGTCCTTACCCCTACTTACTACAGCTTGACAAAGGCAACACACGGCTTGACACCTGTTGTCCGCATTTCTGTTGAAATACTTCCACACCGAAGAGCTGATTTTTTTGGTATTTTCATCAGGCATGTCAATGGCCATATTCCTCCCACGGACAACAGGTGTCTCCCCGGGTGCCTGACTTAAACAAACCACCTCACCATCAGAATCCTCCTTGTCAATTTCCTCCCCAGCGCCAGCAACACCCATATCCTCCTCATCCTGGTGTACTTCAACACTGACATCTTCAATCTGACTATCAGGAACTGGACTGCGGGTGCTCCTTCCAGCACTTGCAGGGGGCGTGCAAATGGTGGAAGGCGCATGCTCTTCACGTCCAGTGTTGGGAAGGTCAGGCATCGCAACCGACACAATTGGACTCTCCTTGTGGATTTGTGATTTCGAAGAACGCACAGTTCTTTGCTGTGCTTTTGCCAGCTTAAGTCTTTTCATTTTTCTAGCGAGAGGCTGAGTGCTTCCATCCTCATGTGAAGCTGAACCACTAGCCATGAACATAGGCCAGGGCCTCAGCCGTTCCTTGCCACTCCGTGTGGTAAATGGCATATTGGCAAGTTTACGCTTCTCCTCCGACGATTTTATTTTAGATTTTTGAGTCCTTTTTTTACTGATATTTTGTGTTTTGGATTTTACATGCTCTGTACTATGACATTGGGCATCGGCCTTGGCAGACGACGTTGATGGAATTTCATCATCTCGGCCATGACTAGTGGCAGCAGCTTCAGCACGAGGTGGAAGTGGATCTTGATCTTTCCCTATTTTTGGAACCTCAACATTTTTGTTCTCCATATTTTAATAGGCACAACTAAAAGGCACCTCAGGTAAACAATGGAGATGGATGGATACTAGTATACTTATGGATGACGAGTGACTGACGACACAGAGGTAGCTACAGCCGTGGACTACCGTACTGCGTCTGCTAGTATAGAGATGATAATGATATAAAAAATATATATATATCACTACTGCAGGTATATATAATATAATGACGGACCTGCTGGACACTGTCAGCAGACTCCTAAACTACTAGTATGAAGAAGATAGAAAAAAAAAAAACACCACAGGTAGGTATACAATTATGGACGAGCACTGACGACACAGAGGTAGCCACAGCCGTGGACTACCGTACTGCGTCTGCTAGTATAGAGATGATAATGATATAAAAAATATATATATATCACTACTGCAGGTATATATAATATAATGACGGACCTGCTGGACACTGTCAGCAGACTCCTAAACTACTAGTATGAAGAAGATAGAAATTAAAAAACCACCACAGGTAGGTATACAATTATGGACGAGCACTGACGACACAGAGGTAGCCACAGCCGTGGACTACCGTACTGCGTCTGCTAGTATAGAGATGATAATGATATAAAAAATATATATATATATCACTACTGCAGGTATATATAATATAATGACGGACCTGCTGGACACTGTCAGCAGACTCCTAAACTACTAGTATGAAGAAGATAGAAAAAAAACCCCACCACAGGTAGGTATACAATTATGGACGAGCACTGATGACACAGAGGTAGCTACAGCCGTGGACTACCGTACTGCGTCTGCTAGTATAGAGATGATAAATTATATAAAAAATATATATATATCACTACTGCAGGTATATATAATATAATGACGGACCTGCTGGACACTGTCAGCAGACTCCTAAACTACTAGTATGAAGAAGATAGAAAAAAAAACCCCACCACAGGTAGGTATACAATTATGGACGAGCACTGACGACACAGAGGTAGCCACAGCCGTGGACTACCGTACTGCGTCTGCTAGTATAGAGATGATAATGATATAAAAATATATATATATCACTACTGCAGGTATATATAATATAATGACGGACCTGCTGGACACTGTCAGCAGACTCCTAAACTACTAGTATGAAGAAGATAGAAAAAAAAAAACCCACCACAGGTAGGTATACAATTATGGACGAGCACTGACGACACAGAGGTAGCCACAGCCGTGGACTCCTGTACTGCGTCTGCTAGTATAGAGATGATAATGATATAAAAAATATATATATATCACTACTGCAGGTATATATAATATAATGACGGACCTGCTGGACACTGTCAGCAGACTCCTAAACTACTAGTATGAAGAAGATAGAAAAAAAAAACCCACCACAGGTAGGTATACAATTATGGACGAGCACTGACGACACAGAGGTAGCTACAGCCGTGGACTACCGTACTGCGTCTGCTAGTATAGAGATGATAATGATATAAAAAATATATATATATCACTACTGCAGGTATATATAATATAATGACGGACCTGCTGGACACTGTCAGCAGACTCCTAAACTACTAGTATGAAGAAGATAGAAAAAAAAAAACCACCACAGGTAGGTATACAATTATGGACGAGCACTGACGACACAGAGGTAGCCACAGCCGTGGACTACCGTACTGCGTCTGCTAATATAGAGATGATAAAGATGATAGAGATGAACAAAAAAAATATAACACTACTGCAGGTAAATATTTATATAATATAATGAATGACGGACCTGCTGGACACTGTCAGCAGAATGCGTTTATAGAATTAAAAAAAAAACACCACAGGAGTGTTTAACTTTTTCAGGCAGACAATATACTGGTGGTCACTGGTCAGTCACACTGGCAGCAAAAGTGTGCACTGTACTCCTGCTATAACTGCACCCCAGTCCCCCCCACAATTCAGCTGTGTGAGCAGTGAGCACTCAGCACAGTCAGATATACATAGATGATATTATCATGCAGCACACTGAGGCTGAGCACAGATATGGTATGTGACTGTGTATCGTTTTTTTTCAGGCAGAGAACGGATTATATTAAATAATAAAGTGGTCAGTCACTAGTAACTAACTATCAGCAAAACTCTGCACTCTGAGTACTCCTAATGCTCCCCAAAATTACTAAGTAATCAACTCAAGTGTCTCTATCTACTAACGGAGAGGACGCCAGCCACGTCCTCTCCCTATCAATCTCAATGCACGTGTGAAAATGGCGGCGACGCGCGGCTCCTTATATAGAATCCGAGTCTCGCGATAGAATACGAGCCTCGCGAGAATCCGACAGCGGGATGATGATGTTCGGGCGCGCTCGGGTTAGCCGAGCAAGGCGGGAAGATCCGAGTCTGCCTCGGACCCGTGTAAAAAGGCTGAAGTTCGGGGGGGTTCGGATTCCGAGGAACCGAACCCGCTCATCTCTAGTTTACAATGGTAAAAAGATTACAAAGAATATAATGAGTTTAGAAAAGATATACAGGTTACTAGCAGTCTCAATAAACAAAAAGAGAATAATTTCAAAAGCCTAACTTACTCAACCTCAGTTAGCCTTCTGTGTGGAGGGATCTCACAATGGAAGATATATATGGTGCATTCCCAGCTCCTGGCTGCTTCCCTCAGACAATGAACAACACAGTGTGTGTGTGTGAGGGGCAGATATAGCCCCCTCATAGCTGCAGGCCCCACACCCTTTCCTTAACTCTCTCAATGCTGGGTACCTGAGCAGTAAGAAACCAGATTTCATTTGGTTTCACTTTCAACAACTGTCATCCTTTTAAGTTTCAAGAGGTTGGCCTGGCCTGGCTGTTTGTAATGTCATTTATAGCTTTTTAGATAAGGTAAGAGCCATAAACTAACCTCTGACTCTCCCACTATACATCAGTGTCCTCTACTCCCATATCTATGTAGTTATGGGTTCATTTAAAGGACAGGTTGGAAACCATTTTGTGTTGCAGACTCCATTACAATATACACGTAGACATTACATACAAGTCTTATATCGCTGGATACAAATTAATGTCCCATTTGCCACACCTTGTCACTTCTGCAAATACCTCTTGATGAAGAGCCCACTCTCCTGGATGGGGATCGTGTCTGCTGAGGAAGTCTGCTTCCCAGTTGTCCACGCCCGGAAGGAAGACTGCTGACAGAGCGCTCACGTGTTTTTCCGCCCAGCGGAGAACTCTTGTGGCCTCCGCCATCGCCGCTCTGCTCTTTGTTCCGCCCTGGCAGTTTACGTACGCCACCACTGTTATGTTGTCCGACTGACTCAGGACAGGTAGACCTCAATGAAGGTGTTCCGCTTGCAGAAGGCCGTTGTAAATGGCTCTTAACTCCAGAACGTTTATGTGGAGACAAGTTTCCTGGCTTGACCATTTTCCCTGGAAACTTCTTCCTTGTGTGACTGCTCCCCAGCCTTGGAGACTTGCATCCGTGGTCAGCAGGAACCAATCCTGGATCCCGAACCTGCGTCCCTCTAGAAGGTGAGAACTTTGCAGCCACCACAGGAGAGAAATTCTGGTCCTGGAAGATAGACTTATTGTCACAACTGAGGGCCTGAGCTGACGGGAGGCAGCCTCAGTTGTAGGGGCTGAGATGTACCGGAACCTGGGAGGTTGTATCAGACCCCTGGACATGTAAGTAACATGAATAATAACTGCCCGAAGGCGTGACCACGACAACTTGGATAAAAGTCAATGATGTTTATTATGACAACTCCGCAACACAGCAGCAGTAAAAGAAAACGTAAAAGTCAGCAAAGAATAAATACAGTTCCTGGGTACTACAGGATGGCAGGAGCCACAGGGCACTGGTAGTGTGAGATAGTTCTTATGATCTTCTAGATGGAAAGTCCTTACCAGGCCCGACTGTAGCAATGGAGATAACCCAGGATTGTGCCAGCTGGTGTTCCAGGAAAAGCTGGGTTGCTGAAGATAAAACAGCTGCTGTGGATACTGGCTGGAACCAGACTGTTGTTAGCACGGAGTGGATACTGGCTGGAACCAGTTAAATAATAAATGAACTTGGGAGCGATGAAATATGAACTGAAATGTAGAACTTGAGAGCGGAGAAATAATAATACCGGTGGAGAGTGGTAAAGTGTAGAAAGGACACCGGCCCTTTAAGGGAAGCTGTACTCTGCTGGAAGCTGAGCTGGAAGCAGGTAATGTTGTAGCTGGAAACAGATGAATCCACAATGGATTGGAGAGTCAGGCTACACCGCAGGTGGAATGCTGGTGCGGGTCTCTATGGTGGAAGTCTTGAGACAGGAGCTGGAACCTGGAAGACAATCACAGGAGAGAGACAAACAGGAACTAGGTTTGACAACCAAAGCACTGACGCCTTCCTTGCTCAGGCACAGTGTATTTATACCTGCAGCAAGGAAGGGATTGGCTAGGCAATTATGCAGATTATCAATACTGAGAACAGATTGGTGGAAATGATCAGCTGACAGAATCCAAGATGGCTGCGCCCATGCAGACACTTGGAGGGAAGTTTGGTTTGTAATCCATGTGGTAATGAAAACAGTAATGGCGGCGCCGGCCACCGGAGACAGGAGGCGCCAGGCTGACAGATGCACATCCAACCACGCGGACACAGCGGAGGCCGCGGCTGATGTAATCGCCACTCAGACACTCTGCATGCAGAAGTTCAGGGACGGCGGCGGAGGCCGCGGGAGACGCCATGCCAGGTGTAATATGGCGTTTACTGTGACAGCGTCCCAGAGTGACAGGAGAGGATACAGGAATGTACACATCAGGATAACAGATGGGATCCGGTCCTGGAGCGCTGAGCCAGCCTTAGGAGGCATCTGATGGGTAAGAAATGGCGTCCAGATACCCGGATCGTGACAGCACCCCCCCCTTTAGGAGTGGCCCCAGGACACTTCTTTGGCTTTTGAGGAAACTTGGAATGGAATCTCCGGACCAAGGCAGGAGCATGGACATCAGAAGCATTGGTCCATGAACGTTCCTCAGGACCATAACCCTTCCAGTCAATAAGATATTGTAGTTGACCGTAACGGTGACGTGAGTCCAGGATCTTGGCCACTTCATACTCAACGCCTCGTTGAGTTTGGACTTTCGGAGTTGGAGGAAGTGAGGAATGAAACCGATTCAAGATCAGCGGTTTCAACAGGGAAACATGGAATGTCCTGGGTATTTTTAAGAAGGGAGGCAACTGGAGTCTGTAAGCAACAGGATTGATGACTTGTTCAATCTTGAAAGGACCGATATAGCGAGGTGCAAACTTCATACTGGGAACTCTTAACCTCAAATTCTTCGTGGATAACCATACCCGATCACCCACCTTGAGAGCAGGAACTGCTCGACGCTTCTTATCCGCAAACTTCTTGTACCTGAACGATGCCTTGAGCAGAGCTGATCGTACGCTCTTCCAGATATTGGCAAACTGATGCAAGGTGATATCCACTGCGGGAACAGAAGTTGCTGGAAGCGGTTGGAACTCAGGGACTTTAGGGTGGAATCCAAAGTTAGTGAAGAATGGTGTTGAAGCAGATGAAGAATGATACTGGTTGTTATGACAGAACTCGGCCCAGGGAAGTAATTGAACCCAGTTATCTTGAGAGGAGGACACATAGATGCGGAGGAAGGCCTCCAAGTCCTGATTCACCCTCTCGGTTTGAACATTGGTCTGAGGATGGTAAGCCGTGGAAAACTTTAGCTTGACTTGGAGGACTTGACATAAACTTCGCCAGAATTTGGCTGTGAATTGAACTCCTCGATCTGAGATAATTTCTTCAGGAAGACCGTGGAGTCGGAAGATCTCTTGTATGAATACTTGAGCCAACTTGGAAGCTGACGGAAGACCGGTGAGAGGAATGAAGTGTGCCATCTTGGTGAACCGGTCAACTACCACCCAGATGGTATTGAACTTGTTGCACATGGGTAAGTCTGTAATGAAATCCATCGACAAGTGGGTCCATGGTCGACGGGGAACGGATAGTGGAACCAGTTGCCCCGCAGGCGACTGGCGGGATACTTTATGTTGGGCACACTTTGGGCAAGATGCAATAAACTCCAAGACGTCCTTTTTCAGAGTTGGCCACCAATAGGACCTAGAGATAAACTCCAGGGTTTTTTGGATACCTGTATGTCCGGCAAAACGGGAAGCATGGGCCCAATGCATGAGCTTCTTCCTTAGCATCGGCTTCACAAAACTTTTCCCTGATGGGGGCGTAGAGTCCATCCCTACCGTGGAGAATGCCAACGGATTTATAATAGGATGCTTGTCTGAAGACTCTGACTCATTTTCTTGCTCCCATGAGCGGGAAAGGGCATCGGCCTTGCGATTCTGAGAGCCCGGACAGAACTGGAGTTTAAAGTCGAACCTGGAAAAGAAAAGTGCCCATCTGGCCTGACGAGGGTTGAGACATTGTGCGCCCTTCAGGTATAAAAGGTTCTTGTGGTCTGTAAGTATGGTGATTGAATGAGAAGCTCCCTCCAACAGATACCTCCACTCTTCTAGAGCGAGCTTGATGGCTAGCAACTCCTGGTCGCCAATGGCATAGTTGCGCTCAGCTGGGGAGAAGTTCCGGGAGAAGAAACTGCAAGGGTGTAAATGGCCATCTTTAGCCCTCTGAGATAACACCGCTCCTACTCCAACGGAGGAGGCATCCACCTCTAAGATGAAAGGAGAGTCGATGTCAGGCTGTTTCAGAACAGGCGCAGAGATGAACCTTTGTTTTAAAAGATGAAATGCTTGCATGGCTTCTTCAGACCACTTGGACGGGTTAGCACCCTTCTTAGTGAAAGCAGTAATAGGCGCCACAATGGTGGAAAAGTCTCGTATAAACTTTCGGTAATAGTTGGCGAACCCTAAGAACCTCTGGACCCCTTTGAGGGTTAAGGGTACCGGCCAATTTTGGATTGCTTGTAGTTTCTCAGGATCCATCTCTAGTCCGGAACCGGACACAATGTACCCTAGAAACGGAATGGACTTGACTTCAAAGACGCATTTTTCTAATTTGCAATAGAGATGATTGACACGGAGACGGGACAGAACCTCTTTAACCCAAAAACGATGTTCCTCTAAATCGTTGGCAAAAATGAGGATATCGTCTAGATAGACCACGACATGACGGTATAGAATGTCTCTGAAGATCTCATTGACAAAATGCTGGAAGACAGCTGGAGCATTGCTCAATCCGAAGGGCATGACGAGGTACTCATAATGTCCGTCACGGGTGTTAAAGGCGGTCTTCCACTCGTCACCCTCACGGATCCGGATGAGATTGTATGCACCTCGCAAGTCCAGCTTTGTAAAGATGGTAGCTCCGCTAACTCTGTCAAAGAGCTCAGTAATCAGGGGTAAAGGATAACGGTTCTTGATGGTAATGTCGTTCAAACCTCTGTAGTCGATGCACGGCCGCAGACCACCATCTTTCTTTTTTACAAAAAAGAAGCCTGCGCCGGCTGGAGAAGAAGAAGGTCGAATGAACCCCTTTGCTAGGTTCTCTTTAATATATTCCTCCATAGAATGCGTCTCAGGCAGAGACAACGGATAAGTTCGGCCTCGAGGTGGAACCTTCCCTGGAACGAGATCAATCGGACAGTCCCATTCTCTATGAGGAGGAAGGATATCAGCAGAAGCTTTACTGAACACATCCGTGAAATCTTGATATGGAGGAGGTGGAACATCAGACGACCTGGGGGAGGAAGAACAGACAGGCAATACTTTAAACAAACATGTCTCAGCACAGGAGGGACCCCATGCCAGGATTTGCGTAGTCGTCCAATCAATTGTAGGATTGTGAAGACGGAGCCATGGAAGGCCCAGGACCACAGGATGTGTGGCTCTTGGAATCACTAAAAATAAATAAGTTCGGAATGAAGAACTCCCACTCTCAGACGAACTGGTAGAGTCCTTAAAGAAATAACTGCATCAAAAATTTTGCTGCCATCCACGGCAGTTAAAGAAATGGACGAAGGAAGTCTCTCGGTGGGTAGGGACCACCGTTTAACATAGGCTTCGGTAATAAAGTTCCCAGCTGCTCCGGAATCAAGGAGGGCAATGACGTTCCGATAACGTTGAGCAACTTGAAGCGAGACTGGGAGATTACAATCTTGAGGAGATGGAGAGGAGATCATTACTCCTAGCCGGCCCTCTCCTTGGCGAGCTAGGATTTGGAGTTTCCCGGACGTTTGGGACAGGCATTAATGGTGTGAGACGGAGCTGCACAATAGAGACAGAGAAACTCGGAGAGACGTCTTCGGCGCTCAGCAGGAGTTAAACGGGAACGGCCAAGTTGCATGGGCTCATCTTTAGATGGTGACAGTTGACGAGGAGGAGGAGCAGAAGATTTTGGAGCAGATGATCTTCCACGCTCAGTTGCTCTCTCTCTGAAACGTAAATCAACTTTCGTGCAGAGTGAGATTAGCTCATCTAACTTAGAAGGTAAGTCTCTGGTAGCTAACTCATCTTTAATACGCTCAGATAAGCCATGCCAGAATGCAGCATGCAGGGCCTCGTCGTTCCATGCCAGTTCGGATGCCAGGATCTGGAACTGTATCAGATATTGTCCTACAGTACGTGACCCCTGGCGTAAACGGAGAATCTCGGATGAAGCTGAGGTTACCCGGCCTGGCTCGTCGAAGATGCGCCTGAATGTTGACACGAAGGCAGTGTAGGAAGATAGCAGGGTGTCGGACCTCTCCCATAACGGTGATGCCCAATCAAGGGCTGAGCCACTGAGAAGAGAAATAATGTAGGCAATTTTTGTACGGTCACTGGGAAAATTGCCAGGTTGTAGCTCAAACTGAATCTCACACTGGTTGAGAAATCCCCTGCAGAATCTTGGAGATCCGTCAAATTTTGCTGGCGTTGGAAGATGAAGACGTGGAGCAGAAATGGGTAAGGTGGGTGGGGTTATAGCTGGAGTCACTGTGGTTGACGCACCAGACGCGCCTGATCCACGGAGAGTTGTCTGAATCCCATCCAGCCGAGTAGAGAGATCCTGGAGACAGCGGATGATGTGGCCCTGTGCAGCCTCCTGATGTTCTAGTCGGGCTGCCAGTTCTTGCATCGGCCTGGCCGCTTGATCCTGGTCTCCGGCTGGATTCATTAGGTCAGTGCTTACTGTCACAACTGAGGGCCTGAGCTGACGGGAGGCAGCCTCAGTTGTAGGGGCTGAGATGTACCGGAACCTGGGAGGTTGTATCAGACCCCTGGACATGTAAGTAACATGAATAATAACTGCCCGAAGGCGTGACCACGACAACTTGGATAAAAGTCAATGATGTTTATTATGACAACTCCGCAACACAGCAGCAGTAAAAGAAAACGTAAAAGTCAGCAAAGAATAAATACAGTTCCTGGGTACTACAGGATGGCAGGAGCCACAGGGCACTGGTAGTGTGAGATAGTTCTTATGATCTTCTAGATGGAAAGTCCTTACCAGGCCCGACTGTAGCAATGGAGATAACCCAGGATTGTGCCAGCTGGTGTTCCAGGAAAAGCTGGGTTGCTGAAGATAAAACAGCTGCTGTGGATACTGGCTGGAACCAGACTGTTGTTAGCACGGAGTGGATACTGGCTGGAACCAGTTAAATAATAAATGAACTTGGGAGCGATGAAATATGAACTGAAATGTAGAACTTGAGAGCGGAGAAATAATAATACCGGTGGAGAGTGGTAAAGTGTAGAAAGGACACCGGCCCTTTAAGGGAAGCTGTACTCTGCTGGAAGCTGAGCTGGAAGCAGGTAATGTTGTAGCTGGAAACAGATGAATCCACAATGGATTGGAGAGTCAGGCTACACCGCAGGTGGAATGCTGGTGCGGGTCTCTATGGTGGAAGTCTTGAGACAGGAGCTGGAACCTGGAAGACAATCACAGGAGAGAGACAAACAGGAACTAGGTTTGACAACCAAAGCACTGACGCCTTCCTTGCTCAGGCACAGTGTATTTATACCTGCAGCAAGGAAGGGATTGGCTAGGCAATTATGCAGATTATCAATACTGAGAACAGATTGGTGGAAATGATCAGCTGACAGAATCCAAGATGGCTGCGCCATGCAGACACTAGGAGGGAAGTTTGGTTTGTAATCCATGTGGTAATGAAAACAGTAATGGCGGCGCCGGCCACCGGAGACAGGAGGCGCCAGGCTGACAGATGCACATCCAACCACGCGGACACAGCGGAGGCCGCGGCTGACGTAATCGCCACTCAGACACTCTGCATGCAGAAGTTCAGGGACGGCGGCGGAGGCCGCGGGAGACGCCATGCCAGGTGTAATATGGCGTTTACTGTGACAGCGTCCCAGAGTGACAGGAGAGGATACAGGAATGTACACATCAGGATAACAGATGGGATCCGGTCCTGGAGCGCTGAGCCAGCCTTAGGAGGCATCTGATGGGTAAGAAATGGCGTCCAGATACCCGGATCGTGACACTTATTTTCCGGTGCATGTGCAGGTGAGACCCGGACCATTTGTCCAGCAGGTCCCACTGAAACACCCAGGCATGAAACCTGCAAAACGGAATGGCTTCGTAAGCCGTAACCATCTTCCCTAGCACTCGAGTGTATTGATGAATCGACACTCTTGCCAGTTTCAGAATCTCCTTTACCATGCATTGGATTTCCAGAGCCTTTTCCGCCGGAAGAAACACTCTGCAGTTCCGTGTCCAGGATCATGCCCAAGAAAGGCAGCCGAGTTGTCGGAATCAACTGAGACTTTGGCAAATTTAGAATTTATTTATTTATTTATTAACAGTTTCTTATATAGCGCATCAAATTCCGTTGCGCTTTACAATTTAAGAATCCAACCATGATGTTGCAGAACCGTCAGGGAGAGTTCCACATTTCTTAGCAACAGCTCCTTCGATCTCGCCTTTATCAGGAGATCGTCCAAGTACGGGATAATTGTGACACCCTGCTTGCGTAGGAGTACCATCATTTCCGCCATCACTTTGGTGAAGACCCTCGGGGCCGTGGAAAGCCCAAACGGCAACGTCTGAAATTGGTAATGATAATCCTGCACCGCAAATCTCAGGAAAGCCTGATGTGGAGGATATATCGGGACGTGCAAGTAGGCACCTTTTATGTCGACTGATGCCATAAAATCCCCCCCTTCTAGACTGGAGATCACTGCTCGAAGAGATTCCATCTTGAACTTGAAAGTTTTTAAATACAGATTGAGGGATTTTAAGTTCAGGATCGGTTTGACCGAGCCGCCCGGCTTTGGCTCGACAAAGAGGCTCGAATAAAACCCTTCTCCCCGTTGGGACGGGGGTACCGGGACAATGACACTCTGGAGACACAGCTTTTGTATCGCAGCATTCACTACCTCCCTTTCTGGGATAGAAACTGGCAAGGCTGACTTGAAAAATCGGTGGGGGGGCACCTCCTGAAACTCCAGTTTGTACCCTTGGGACACTATGTTTAACATCCAAGGATCTAGGCCCGAGTGAAACCAGACCTGACTGAGGAGTCGGAGACGCGCCCCCACTGGCACGGACTCCCGTAGGGGAGCCCCAGCGTCATGCGGTGGACTTGGCAGAGGCCGGGGAGGACTTTTGGTCCTGGGAGGCTGACACAGCAGGCGACCTTTTTCCCCTTCCTCTGCCTTTTGAAGCAAGGAAGGACGAGCATCTTCCTTTTTTGTATTTATTAGGCCGAAAGGACTGCATCTGATAATGGGGTGCCTTTTTCTGTTGTGCTGGAACATAAGGAAGAAAACATGACTTACCCGCTGTAGCGGTAGACACCAGGTCAGCGATGCCGTCACCAAACAAGGCACTACCTTTATAAGGGAGAGCTTCCATAGCTTTCTTGGAGTCGGCATCAGCATTCCATTGATGAATCCACAGCGCTCTCCTGGCCGAGATTGCCATGGCATTGGCCCTTGATCCCAAGAGGCCAATATCCCTCGCCGCATCCTTTAGGTAAGTTGCAGCGTTTCCTGATATAACCGAGAGTCAAAAGAATGTTATCCCTATCCAGGGTATCCATGTCACTTAGCAATAGCACTACTCACCCAAGCCGACGCCACGGCAGGTCTGAGGAGTGCACCCGTAGTGACATAAATGGCCTTTAATGTCGTTTTCTGCTTATGATCCGCAGGATCCTTGAGGGCAGCAGTGTCGGGAGACGGAAGCGCCACCTTCTTGGACAGATGGGACAGAGCCTTGTCCACATTGGGAGATGACTCCCACTTTTCCCTGTCGTCAGAGGGGAAAGGATATGCCATAAAAATTCTCTTGGGAATCTGCCACCTTTTATCAGGCGATTCCCAAGCTTTTTCACAAAGAGCGTTCAGTTCATGACAGGGGGAAACGTCACCTCAGGTTTCTTTCCCTTATACAAACAAACCCTTGTATCAGGAACAGCAGGTACTTCAGAAATATGTAAAACATCTTTAATAGCCACAATCATGTACTGATTACTCTTAACCAATTTTGGATGTAAACTGGCCTCACTATAGTCGACACTGGAGTCAGAGTCCGTGTCGGTATCCGTATCAGCTATTTAGGTAAATTAACGCTTTTGTGACCCTGAGGGGACCTGTACCTGGGATAAGGCGTCCTCCATGGATTTTCTCCATGTTTGTGTCTGAGAATCAGATTTATCCAGCCTTTTAGACAATAACGCCACATTTGCATTCAATGTACTCAACATATTCACCCAATCAGCAGTCGGCGGTGCCGACAGAGTCACTCCCTAATCCTTCTCTGCGCCCCCAGTAACTTCCTCCGGGAAGGAGCACTCAGCCTCAGACATGTCGACACACCGTACCGACACACACACAGTCACACTGGCTATAGGGGACAGACCCACAGGGAAGCCTGTTAGAGAAAACACAGAGGGAGTATACCAGCTCACACCCCAGCGCCCATATACTACTGAAAAATAATATATGATGTCTGCGCTGTTTAAACAGCACCAAATTACTATGCCCCTCTGCCCCGTTTTGCTCCCTGTACTTGATAAGGAGAGTGGAGGTCCGGGCCAGCGTCTCTGCAATGTCTGTGAAGAGAGAAAATGGGTCTGGTAAGCTGTGAGGACTAAGCCACGCCCCCTCCCGCTCAATTTAAAAAATGTATACTGGCGGGGGCTTATATTTAGTGCCTAG
This sequence comes from Pseudophryne corroboree, assembly GCF_028390025.1. Taxonomy (NCBI): domain Eukaryota; kingdom Metazoa; phylum Chordata; class Amphibia; order Anura; family Myobatrachidae; genus Pseudophryne; species Pseudophryne corroboree. The sequence goes on from NC_086451.1 coordinate 348,420,227, forward strand.
GCACTTATAATATGTCTTTTTGCCAGTTTTATAGCCTCAGCCCTGCGCCCTGCACCCTGTGAGTGACGTTGGAAGTATGTGTGGGAGCATGGGTCGCAGCGAGACCGCTGCGTTTTACCTCGTTACCGAAGTCTTCTGCCGTCACTGAAGTCTTCTTTCTTCTGTATACTCACCCGGCTTCTTTCTTCTGGCTTCTGTGAGGGGGTTGACAGCGCGGCTCCGGGAACAAGCAGCTAGGCGCACCAAGTGATCGAACCCTCTGGAGCTAATGGTGTCCAGTAGCCTAAGAAGCATAGCCTTTAACTCAGAAGAAGTAGGTCTGACTTCTCTCCCCTCAGTCCCTCGATGCAAGGAGCCTGTAGCCACAGGTCTCCCTGAAAATAAAAAACCTAACAAAGTCTTTTCAGAGAAACTCAGTAGAGCTCCCCTAGTGTGTGTCCAGTCTCTCTGGGCACAGAATCTAACTGAGGTCTGGAGGAGGAGCATAGAGGGAGGAGCCAGTTCACACCCATTCAAAGTCTTATAGTGTGCCCATGTCTCCTGCGGATCCCATCTATACCCCATGGTCCTTTTGGAGTCCCCAGCATCCTCTAGGACGTAAGAGAAATGAAACATAATGGTGTAACCACTGCCCAGTACTGACTGTCCGCTTCGGCATAACCCTTGAGTCCTAGCTGCCGCTGCTCCCTCTCGCTGCTTACACTTCCCCAACCTATTACTGACCCAGTAATGGAACTAGAGAGTGGTGGGCCTAGGTGCATATACATTACCCTCCACCCACACACACCCCACCCCTTACATCGCCAGCACCTACACCCCGATTTTGAGTGGGCCTCTCTGAAAAGTAGAGATGAGCGCCTGAAATTTTTCGGGTTTTGTGTTTTGGTTTTGGGTTCGGTTCCGCGGCCGTGTTTTGGGTTCGAACGCGTTTTGGCAAAACCTCACCGAATTTTTTTTGTCGGATTCGGGTGTGTTTTGGATTCGGGTGTTTTTTTCAAAAAACACTAAAAAACAGCTTAAATCATAGAATTTGGGGGTCATTTTGATCCCAAAGTATTATTAACCTCAAAAACCATAATTTACACTCATTTTCAGTCTATTCTGAATACCTCACACCTCACAATATTATTTTTAGTCCTAAAATTTGCACCGAGGTCGCTGTGTGAGTAAGATAAGCGACCCTAGTGGCCGACACAAACACCGGGCCCATCTAGGAGTGGCACTGCAGTGTCACGCAGGATGTCCCTTCCAAAAAACCCTCCCCAAACAGCACATGACGCAAAGAAAAAAAGAGGCGCAATGAGGTAGCTGTGTGAGTAAGATTAGCGACCCTAGTGGCCGACACAAACACCGGGCCCATCTAGGAGTGGCACTGCAGTGTCACGCAGGATGGCCCTTCCAAAAAACCCTCCCCAAACAGCACATGACGCAAAGAAAAAAAGAGGCGCAATGAGGTAGCTGTGTGAGTAAGATTAGCGACCCTAGTGGCCGACACAAACACCGGGCCCATCTAGGAGTGGCACTGCAGTGTCACGCAGGATGTCCCTTCCAAAAAACCCTCCCCAAACAGCACATGACGCAAAGAAAAAAAGAGGCGCAATGAGGTAGCTGTGTGAGTAAGATTAGCGACCCTAGTGGCCGACACAAACACCGGGCCCATCTAGGAGTGGCACTGCAGTGTCACGCAGGATGTCCCTTCCAAAAAACCCTCCCCAAACAGCACATGACGCAAAGAAAAAAAGAGGCGCAATGAGGTAGCTGACTGTGTGAGTAAGATTAGCGACCCTAGTGGCCGACACAAACACCGGGCCCATTTAGGAGTGGCACTGCAGTGTCACGCAGGATGTCCCTTCCAAAAAAACCTCCCCAATCAGCACATGATGCAAAGAAAAAGAAAAGAAAAAAGAGGTGCAAGATGGAATTGTCCTTGGGCCCTCCCACCCACCCTTATGTTGTATAAACAAAACAGGACATGCACACTTTAACCAACCCATCATTTCAGTGACAGGGTCTGCCACACGACTGTGACTGATATGACGGGTTGGTTTGGACCCCCCCCAAAAAAGAAGCAATTAATCTCTCCTTGCACAAACTGGCTCTACAGAGGCAAGATGTCCACCTCATCATCACCCTCCGATATATCACCGTGTACATCCCCCTCCTCACAGATTATCAATTCGTCCCCACTGGAATCCACCATCTCAGCTCCCTGTGTACTTTGTGGAGGCAATTGCTGCTGGTCAATGTCTCCGCGGAGGAATTGATTATAATTCATTTTAATGAACATCATCTTCTCCACATTTTCTGGATGTAACCTCGTACGCCGATTGCTGACAAGGTAAGCGGCGGCACTAAACACTCTTTCGGAGTACACACTTGTGGGAGGGCAACTTAGGTAGAATAAAGCCAGTTTGTGCAAGGGCCTCCAAATTGCCTCTTTTTCCTGCCAGTATAAGTACGGACTGTGTGACGTGCCTACTTGGATGCGGTCACTCATATAATCCTCCACCATTCTATCAATGTTGAGAGAATCATATGCAGTGACAGTAGACGACATGTCCGTAATCGTTGTCAGGTCCTTCAGTCCGGACCAGATGTCAGCATCAGCAGTCGCTCCAGACTGCCCTGCATCACCGCCAGCGGGTGGGCTCGGAATTCTGAGCCTTTTCCTCGCACCCCCAGTTGCGGGAGAATGTGAAGGAGGAGATGTTGACAGGTCGCGTTCCGCTTGACTTGACAATTTTGTCACCAGCAGGTCTTTCAACCCCAGCAGACTTGTGTCTGCCGGAAAGAGAGATCCAAGGTAGGCTTTAAATCTAGAATCGAGCACGGTGGCCAAAATGTAGTGCTCTGATTTCAACAGATTGACCACCCGTGAATCCTTGTTAAGCGAATTAAGGGCTCCATCCACAAGTCCCACATGCCTAGCGGAATCGCTCCGTGTTAGCTCCTCCTTCAATGTCTCCAGCTTCTTCTGCAAAAGCCTGATGAGGGGAATGACCTGACTCAGGCTGGCAGTGTCTGAACTGACTTCACGTGTGGCAAGTTCAAAGGGCATCAGAACCTTGCACAACGTTGAAATCATTCTCCACTGCGCTTGAGACAGGTGCATTCCACCTACTATATCGTGCTCAATTGTATAGGCTTGAATGGCCTTTTGCTGCTCCTCCAACCTCTGAAGCATATAGAGGGTTGAATTCCACCTCGTTACCACTTCTTGCTTCAGATGATGGCAGGGCAGGTTCAGTAGTTTTTGGTGGTGCTCCAGTCTTCTGTACGTGGTGCCTGTACGCCGAAAGTGTCCCGCAATTCTTCTGGCCACCGACAGCATCTCTTGCACGCCCCTGTCGTTTTTTAAAAAATTCTGCACCACCAAATTCAAGGTATGTGCAAAACATGGGACGTGCTGGAATTTGCCCATATTTAATGCACACACAATATTGCTGGCGTTGTCCGATGCCACAAATCCACAGGAGAGTCCAATTGGGGTAAGCCATTCCGCGATGATCTTCCTCAGTTGCCGTAAGAGGTTTTCAGCTGTGTGCGTATTCTGGAAACCGGTGATACAAAGCGTAGCCTGCCTAGGAAAGAGTTGGCGTTTGCGAGATGCTGCTACTGGTGCCGCCGCTGCTGTTCTTGCGGCGGGAGTCCATACATCTACCCAGTGGGCTGTCACGGTCATATAGTCCTGACCCTGCCCTGCTCCACTTGTCCACATGTCCGTGGTTAAGTGGACATTGGGTACAGCTGCATTTTTTAGGACACTGGTGACTCTTTTTCTGAGGTCTGTGTACATTTTCGGTATCGCCTGCCTAGAGAAATGGAACCTAGATGGTATTTGGTACCGGGGACACAGTACCTCCAACAAGTCTCTAGTTGGCTCTGCAGTAATGATGGATACCGGAACCACGTTTCTCACCACCCAGGATGCCAAGGCCTCAGTTATCCGCTTTGCAGTAGGATGACTGCTGTGATATTTCATCTTCCTCGCAAAGGACTGTTGAACAGTCAATTGCTTACTGGAAGTAGTACAAGTGGGCTTACGACTTCCCCTCTGGGATGACCATCGACTCCCAGCGGCAACAACAGCAGCGCCAGCAGCAGTAGGCGTTACACGCAAGGATGCATTGGAGGAATCCCAGGCAGGAGAGGACTCGTCAGAATTGCCAGTGACATGGCCTGCAGGACTATTGGCATTCCTGGGGAAGGAGGAAATTGACACTGAGGGAGTTGGTGGGGTGGTTTGCGTGAGCTTGGTTACAAGAGGAAGGGATTTACTGGTCAGTGGACTGCTTCCGCTGTCACCCAAAGTTTTTGAACTTGTCACTGACTTATTATGAATGCGCTGCAGGTGACGTATAAGGGAGGATGTTCCGAGGTGGTTAACGTCCTTACCCCTACTTATTACAGCTTGACAAAGGGAACACACGGCTTGACACCTGTTGTCCGCATTTCTGGTGAAATACCTCCACACCGAAGAGCTGATTTTTTTGGTATTTTCACCTGGCATGTCAACGGCCATATTCCTCCCACGGACAACAGGTGTCTCCCCGGGTGCCTGACTTAAACAAACCACCTCACCATCAGAATCCTCCTTGTCAATTTCCTCCCCAGCGCCAGCAACACCCATATCCTCCTCATCCTGGTGTACTTCAACACTGACATCTTCAATCTGACTATCAGGAACTGGACTGCAGGTGCTCCTTCCAGCACTTGCAGGGGGCGTGCAAATGGTGGAAGGCGCATGCTCTTCACGTCCAGTGTTGGGAAGGTCAGGCATCGCAACCGACACAATTGGACTCTCCTTGTGGATTTGGGATTTCGAAGAATGCACAGTTCTTTGCTGTGCTGCTTTTGCCAGCTTGAGTCTTTTCATTTTTCTAGCGAGAGAACCACTAGCCATGAACATAGGCCAGGGCCTCAGCCGTTCCTTGCCACTCCGTGTCGTAAATGGCATATTGGCAAGTTTACGCTTCTCCTCCGACAATTTTATTTTAGGTTTTGGAGTCCTTTTTTTTCCTGATATTTGGTGTTTTGGATTTGACATGCTCTGTACTATGACATTGGGCATCGGCCTTGGCAGACGACGTTGCTGGCATTTCATCGTCTCGGCCATGACTAGTGGCAGCAGCTTCAGCACGAGGTGGAAGTGGATCTTGATCTTTCCCTAATTTTGGAACCTCAACATTTTTGTTCTCCATATTTTAATAGGCACAACTAAAAGGCACCTCAGGTAAACAATGGAGATGGATACTAGTATACAATTATGGACTGCCTGCCGAGTGCAGACACAGAGGTAGCCACAGCCGTGAACTACCGTACTGTACTGTGTCTGCTGCTAATATAGACTGGTTGATAAAGAGATGTCTATGTAACTATGTATGTATAAAGAAGAAAGAAAAAAAAACCACGGTTAGGTGGTATACAATTATGGACGGACTGCCTGCCGAGTGCAGACACAGAGGTAGCCACAGCCGTGAACTACCGTACTGTACTGTGTCTGCTGCTAATATAGACTGGTTGATAAAGAGATGTCTATGTAACTATGTATGTATAAAGAAGAAAGAAAAAAAAACCACGGTTAGGTTGTATACAATTATGGACGGACTGCCTGCCGAGTGCAGACACAGAGGTAGCCACAGCCGTGAACTACCGTACTGTACTGTGTCTGCTGCTAATATAGACTGGTTGATAAAGAGATGTCTATGTAACTATGTATGTATAAAGAAGAAAGAAAAAAAAACCACGGTTAGGTGGTATACAATTATGGACGGACTGCCTGCCGAGTGCAGACACAGAGGTAGCCACAGCCGTGAACTACCGTACTGTACTGTGTCTGCTGCTAATATAGACTGGTTGATAAAGAGATGTCTATGTAACTATGTATGTATAAAGAAGAAAGAAAAAAAAAACCACGGTTAGGTGGTATACAATTATGGACGGACTGCCTGCCGAGTGCAGACACAGAGGTAGCCACAGCCGTGAACTACCGTACTGTACTGTGTCTGCTGCTAATATAGACTGGTTGATAAAGAGATGTCTATGTAACTATGTATGTATAAAGAAGAAAGAAAAAAAAACCACGGTTAGGTGGTATACAATTATGGACGGACTGCCTGCCGAGTGCAGACACAGAGGTAGCCACAGCCGTGAACTACCGTACTGTACTGTGTCTGCTGCTAATATAGACTGGTTGATAAAGAGATGTCTATGTAACTATGTATGTATAAAGAAGAAAGAAAAAAAACCACGGTTAGGTGGTATACAATTATGGACGGACTGCCTGCCGAGTGCAGACACAGAGGTAGCCACAGCCGTGAACTACCGTACTGTACTGTGTCTGCTGCTAATATAGACTGGTTGATAAAGAGATGTCGTAGTAGTATGTATGTATAAAGAAGAAAAAAAAACCACGGTTAGGTGGTATACAATTATGGACGGACTGCCTGCCGAGTGCAGACACAGAGGTAGCCACAGCCGTGAACTACCGTACTGTGTCTGCTGCGACTGGATGATAAATGATATAAAAAATATATATATATCACTACTGCAGCCGGACAGGTATATATTATATATTATATAATGACGGACCTGCTGGACACTGTCTGTCAGCAGAATGAGTTTTATTTTTATAGAATAAAAAAACAACAACACACAAGTGAAGTCACACGACGAGTGTTTAACTTTTTCAGGCAATCACAATATAAGTATACTACTAACTATACTGGTGGTCAGTGTGGTCAGGTCACTGGTCAGTCACACTGGCAGTGGCACTCCTGCAGCAAAAGTGTGCACTGTTTAATTTTAATATAATATTATGTACTCCTGGCTCCTGCTATAACCTATAACTGGCACTGCAGTGCTCCCCAGTCTCCCCCACAATTATAAGCTGTGTGAGCTGAGCAGTCAGACAGATATATAATATATATAGATGATGCAGCACACTGGGCTGAGCCTGAGCAGTGCACACAGATATGGTATGTGACTGAGTCACTGTGTGTATCGCTTTTTTCAGGCAGAGAACGGATATATTAAATAAACTGCACTGTCTGGTGGTCACTCACTATATAATATTATGTACTCCTGGCTCCTGCTATAACCTATAACTGGCACTGCAGTGCTCCCCAGTCTCCCCCACAATTATAAGCTGTGTGAGCTGAGCAGTCAGACAGATATATAATATATATAGATGATGCAGCACACTGGGCTGAGCCTGAGCAGTGCACACAGATATGGTATGTGACTGAGTCACTGTGTGTATCGCTTTTTTCAGGCAGAGAACGGATATATTAAATAAACTGCACTGTCTGGTGGTCACTCACTAGTAAACTCTCTGCACTCTCTACACTTCTACAGTACTCCTCCTAGTCCTAAGCTCCAGTAAATCTCTCTCTCTTATAATCTAAATGGAGAGGACGCCAGCCACGTCCTCTCCCTATCAATCTCAATGCACGTGTGAAAATGGCGGCGAATCCGAGTCTCGCGATAGAATCCGAGCCTCGCGAGAATCCGACAGCGTCATGATGACGTTCGGGCGCGCTCGGGTTAACCGAGCAAGGCGGGAAGATCCGAGTCGCTCGGATCCGTGTAAAAAAAGCTGAAGTTCGGGCGGGTTCGGATTCCGAGGAACCGAACCCGCTCATCTCTACTGAAAAGTAGGGGAGATTTAGGGGGCCGAACATTTCAGCTTTAATATAACATAAGTAAAGTTTAAAATGTACACATGTGCCATCAGAGCCACATTGGGCTCTTTCTATGCCATCAGACTCCTCCTCTGCAATACACTAGCATTTGTCACACACCAGCATTGTCACACATGTCACCATGCTCACCAGCTACTGACAGTAGTGACCCTTATTTACATTACGCCACACAGCATAAGCTGAAATTCACATTATACCACACAGTATGAGCCGAAATTCACATTATACCACACAGTATAAGCCGAAATTCACATAATCCACACAGTATGAGGAGAAAATAAGAATTTACTCACCGGTAATTCTATTTCTCGTAGTCCGTAGTGGATGCTGGGGACTCCGTAAGGACCATGGGGAATAGACGGGCTCCGCAGGAGACTGGGCACTCTAAAGAAAGATTAGGTACTATCTGGTGTGCACTGGCTCCTCGCTCTATGCCCCTCCTCCAGACCTCAGTTAGGGAAACTGTGCCCGGAAGAGCTGACATTACAAAGAAAGGATTTTGGAATCCAGGGTAAGACTCATACCAGCCACACCAATCACACCGTACAACTCGTGATAACCTTACCCAGTTAACAGTATGAACAACAACTGAGCATCACTCAACGGATGGCTCATAACAATAACCCTTTATTAAGCAATAACTATATACACGTATTGCAGAAAGTCCACACTTGGGACGGGCGCCCAGCATCCACTACGGACTACGAGAAATAGAATTACCGGTGAGTAAATTCTTATTTTCTCTAACGTCCTAGTGGATGCTGGGGACTCCGTAAGGACCATGGGGATTATACCAAAGCTCCTAAACGGGCGGGAGAGTGCGGATGACTCTGCAGCACCGAATGAGCAAACCCAAGGTCCTCCTCAGCCAGGGTATCAAACTTGTAGAACTTTGCAAAAGTGTTTGAACCCGACCAAGTAGCCGCTCGGCAAAGCTGTAAAGCCGAGACCCCTCGGGCAGCCGCCCAAGAGGAGCCCACCTTCCTTGTGGAATGGGCTTTCACTGATTTTGGATGCGGCAATCCAGCCGCAGAATGAGCCAGCTGAATCGTGCTACAGATCTAGCGAGCAATAGTTTGCTTTGAAGCAGGAGCACCCAGCTTATTGGGTGCATACAGAATAAACAGCGAGTCAGTCTTCCTGACTCCAGCCGTTCTGGAAACATATATTTTCAAAGCCCGGACTACGTCCAGCAACTTGGAGTCCTCCAAGTCCCGAGTAGCCGCAGGGACCACAATAGGTTGGTTCAAATGAAACGATGATACCACCTTTGGGAGAAATTGGGGACGAGTCCGCAATTCTGCCCTGTCCATATGGAAGATCAAATAAGGGCTTTTACATGACAAAGCCGCCAATTCTGATACACGCCTCGCCGATGCTAAGGCCAACAGCATGACCACTTTCCACGTGAGATACTTCAGTTCCACGGTCTTAAGTGGTTCAAACCAGTGGGATTTCAGGAAATCCAACACAACGTTAAGATCCCAAGGTGCCACTGGTGGCACAAAAGGGGGCTGAATATGCAGCACTCCCTTTACAAACGTCTGAACCTCAGGCAGTGAAGCCAGTTCTTTTTGAAAGAAAATGGATAGGGCCGAAATCTGGACCTTCATGGACCCTAATTTCAGGCCCATAGTCACACCTGATTGTAGGAAGTGCAGAAATCGACCCAGCTGGAATTCCTCTGTAGGGGCCATCCTGGCCTCACACCAAGCAACATATCTTCGCCATCTACGGTGATAATGCTTAGCTGTTACATCCTTCCTAGCTTTTATCAGCGTAGGAATCACTTCATCCGGGATGCCCTTTTCCATTAGGATACGGCGTTCAACCGCCATGCCGTCAAACGCAGCCGCTGTAAGTCTTGGAACAGACAGGGCCCCTGTTGCAACAGGTCCTGTCTGAGAGGCAGAGGCCATGGGTCCTCTGTGATCATCTCTTGTAGTTCTGGGTACCAAGTCCTTCTTGGCCAATCCGGAACGATGAGTATTGTTCTCACTCCTCTTTTTCTTACTATTCTCAGTACCTTGGGTATGAGAGGAAGAGGAGGGAACACATATACCGACTGGAACACCCAGGGTGTCACTAGCGCGTCCACAGCTATCGCCTGAGGGTCCCTTGACCTGGCGCAATATCTTTTTAGCTTTTTGTTGAGGCGGGACGCCATCATGTCCACCTGTGGCAGTTCCCATCGATTTGCAATCTGTGTGAAGACTTCTTGATGAAGTCCCCACTCTCCCGGGTGGAGGTCGTGTCTGCTGAGGAAGTCTGCTTCCCAGTTGTCCACTCCCGGAATGAACACTGCTGATAGTGCTTGTACGTGAAACTCCGCCCAACGAAGAATCTTTGTGGCTTCTGCCATCGCCACCCTGCTTCTTGTGCCGCCCTTGCGGTTTACATGGGCGACCGCCGTGATGTTGTCTGACTGAATCAGCACTGGTTGGTCTCGAAGCAGGGGCTCCGCTTCGCATGGAACCTGCCGAAGGGAATGGCTTCGTATGAGGCCACCATCTTTCCCTGGACTCGCGTGCAGTGATGCACCGACACCTGTTTTGGTTTTAGGAGGTTCCTGACCAGTCACTAACTCCTGGGCCTTCTCCTCCGGGAGAAACACCTTCTTCTGTTCTGTGTCCAGAATCATACCCAGGAAGGGCCGACGCGTCGTAGGAATCAGCTGCGACTTTGGAATATTCAGAATCCAGCCGTGCTGTTGCAACACTTCCTGAGAGTGTGCTACGCTGATCAACAACTGCTCCCTGGACCTCGCCCTTATGAGGAGATCGTCCAAGTACGGGATAACCGTAACTCCTTGCTTCCGAAGGAGTACCATCATTTCGGCCATTACCTTGGTAAATACTCTCGGTGCCGTGGACAGACCAAACGGCAACGTCTGGAATTGGTAATGACAGTCCTGTACCACAACCCTGAGGTACTCCTGGTGAGGTGGATAAATGGGGACATGCAAGTAAGCATCCTTGATGTCCAGAGATACCATAAAATCCCCCTCTTTCAGGCTTGCAATGACCGCTCTGAGCGATTCCATTTTGAACTTGAATTTTTTCATATAAATGTTCAAGGATTTTAAATTCAGAATGGGTCTTACCGAACCGTCCGGTTTCGGTACCACAAACAGTGTGGAATAGTAACCCCTTTCCTGTTGAAGGAGGGGGACCATTATTATCACTTGCTGGAGGTACAGCTTGTGAATTGCCGCCAGGACTACCTCCCTTTCCGTGGGGGAAGCTGGCAAGGCTGATTTTAGGTAACGGTGAGGGGGAGTCACTTCGAACTCCAGCTTGTATCCCTGAGATACAATTTGTATAGCCCAAGGATCCACCTGTGAGCGAACCCACTGGTTGCTGAATTTTTGGAGACGCGCCCCCACCACTCCTGGCTCCGCCTGTGGAGCCCCAGCGTCATGCGGTGGACTTAGTGGAAGCCGGGGAGGACTTTTGTTCCTGGGAACTAGCTGCATGGTGCAGCTTCTTTCCTCTACCCCTGCCTCTGGCAAGAAAAGGTGCACCTCTGACCTTCTTGCTTCTCTGAGAACGAAAGGACTGCATTTGATAATACAGTGCTTTCTTAGGCTGTGAGGAAACCTGAGGCAAGAAAGTCGACTTTCCAGCTGTAGCTGTGGACACAAGGTCCGAGAGGCCGTTCCCAAACAATTCCTCACCCTTATAAGGCAAAACCTCCATGTGTTTTTTAGAATCGGCATTGCCTGTCCATTGCCGAGTCCATAAGACCCTCCTGGCAGAAATGGACATTGCATTAATTCTAGAACCCAGCAGGCAAATGTCCCTCTGGGCATCCCACATATATAAGACGGCGTCTTTTATATGGCCCAGGGTTAGCAAGACTTTATCCCTGTCCAGGGCATCTATGTCCTCTGACAGAGTATCTGTCCATGCTGCTACAGCGCTACACATCCAGGTTGAAGCAATAGCTGGTCTCAGTAGAGTACCAGAGTGTGTATACACTGACTTCAAGATAGCTTCCTGCTTCCTATCCGCAGGATCCTTTAGGGCATCCGTATCCTGAGACGGCAGGGCCACCTTCTTAGATAAGCGTGTCAGCGCCTTGTCTACCCTAGGGGAGGATTCCCAACGTAACCTGTCCGTGGGCAGGAAAGGGTACGCCAGCAGTAATTTTTTGGAAATCACCACTTTCTTATCAGTGGGAACTCCACGCTTCTTCACATAACTCATTTAATTCATGTGACGGGGGAAAAGTCACTGCCTGCTTTTTCTCCCCAAACATATACACCCTCTTGTCAGGGACAGGGTTAACCTCTGAAATGTGCAATACATCTTTCATTGCAATAATCATGTAGCGGATGGCCTTGGTCATCTTAGGCTGTAATTGTGCCTCATCATCGTCGACACTGGAGTCGGACTCCGTGTTGGCATCTGTGTCAACCATCTGAGATAGAGGGCGTTTATGAGCCCCTGACTGTTTCTGAATCGCCTGGGCAGGCGCGGGCTGAGACCCCGGCTGTCCCAAGGCTGCAGCGTCATCAAACCTTTTATGTAAGGAGCTTACATTGTCGTTTAAAACCTTCCACATATCCATCCAATCAGGTGTCGGCCCCGACGGGGGCAACACCACACTTATCTGCCCTTGCTCCGCCTCCACGTAACCCTCCTCATCAAACATGTCGACTCAGCCGTACCGACACACCGCACACACACAAGGAATGCTCAGACTGAGGACAGGACCCCACAAAGTCCTTTGGGGAGACAGAGAGAGAGTATGCCAGCACACACCACAGCGCTATATAACACAGGGATTTTCACTTATAATAAGTGATTACCCAATAGCTGCCTTATATGTTTTATTTGCGCCTAAATTTATGTGCCCCCCCTCTCTTTTTTACCCTTCTTGTACCTGGATACTGCAGGGGAGAGCCTGGGGAGCTGCTTCCAGCGGAGCTGTGAAGAGAAAATGGCGCTGGTGTGCTGAGGAAGAAGGCCCCGTCCCCTCAGTGGCGGGCTTCTGTCCCGCTTTCTGTGTAAAAAAATGGCGGGTTTTTTTACATATATACAGTGCCAGACTGTATATATGTATTTTTATTGCCAAAAGGTACTTCAATTGCTGCCCAGGGCGCCCCCCCCCCCCCCTCCCCAGCGCCCTGCACCCTACAGTGACCGGAGTGTGTAAGTGTGCTGGGAGCAATGGCGCACAGCTGCGGTGCTGTGCGCTACCTTAAATGAAGACAGGAGTCTTCTGCCGCCGATTTCGTCGTCTTCAAGCTTCTGTTCTTCTGGGTCTGCGAGGGGGGCGGCGGCGCGGCTCCGGGAACGGACGATCGAGGACAGGTGCCTGTGTTCGAACCCTCTGGAGCTAATGGTGTCCAGTAGCCTAAGAAGCACAAGCTAGCTGCAAGCAGGTAGGTTTGCTTCTCTCCCCTTAGTCCCACGTAGCAGTCTGTTGCCAGCAGAAGCTCACTGAAAATAAAAAACCTAATAAATACTTTCTTTACTAGTAAGCTCAGGAGAGCCCACTAGGAGCACCCAGCTCTGGCCGGGCACAGATTCTAACTGAGGTCTGGAGGAGGGGCATAGAGGGAGGAGCCAGTGCACACCAGATAGTACCTAATCTTTCTTTAGAGTGCACAGTCTCCTGCGGAGCCCGTCTATTCCCCATGGTCCTTACGGAGTCCCCAGCATCCACTAGGACGTTAGAGAAATTCCCTTTACACCACACAGTATGAGTATCGTCACCTATATTTCTATACACTAATATTAAAAGAGAGGTGGTGCTACCATACAAATCTCATCACTGTATAAAAATAGTTACTAGTAAAAAGGAAAGAATGAGAGCTATAATTGTGCTCTGGAAACTACTGAATGCTTGGCTCAGCTAATATATGTACATAACCCTTCTTTTCTATTTATTTATTTATTTATTTATTTATTTCATGAGTGCATTCACAGATCTCAATTTTTTTTGGGTGGGGGGAGGTAACTTTTTGTATATATACAGTAGGTTAAAAAAAAGAGATGTAAAATAAAGGGATAATATATATATATATATATATATATATATATATAGAGAGAGAGAGAGAGAGAGAGAGAGAGAGAGAGAGAGAGAATGGGATAGACCTAATAATAGCGCTAAATTTGGAGCTCAACCTTAAGATGTACTCCCTGTTAGATGGAGTACAAAAGTACAAATACAGAAGAAAGGTGATGTCTAAGGGAGCTATCAGAGATTATATCTTCCCGGATCTGACCACAGTTCATTTAAAAACTCCAATTTATTGGTATAAAAGTGTTCAACAATGAATCACAGTGAATAACAAATGGCTGACACAATTAAAGTACAGACATCAGATTTGGAAACAGTATAATGTAGGCAATCTGTTAATCCAATGATGTTTCCTTAATTAGTACATTACCGATGTTCTTATATCCGAACCAAAACCCAACGCATTTCGTCCAACTGGACTTCATCAGGGGCTCATTATCAAAATGGTCGGAAGAACATAAAAGAATGGATGACCAATCTATGATCGTATTTATCCCACAAAAAATCAGTAAAACATACTTGCAATAACAGATGCAATAAAAAATACGCTGAATTCACAGCTGGAATTGTGTTGAATTCGCCAACTCGATAAGGCAAACAGTAACACAATAATGCTGAATTCACTATAAGCCACCATGTTGTTTGTGTAGACCAGGGGTGGGGAATCTCCGGCCCGCGGGCCATATAAGGCCCGCGAAGCCGTTTGGTCCGGCCCACCCGCTCCTCTCAGTGAGACACGCCGCCGCACAGTCCAGCGGCAGCGTGTCTCAGCTGTCACCACACGGAGGAGAGCGCGGATATTGTTCGTGAGCCAATCAGAGCTCGCGGACTGGCAGCCAATCAGGAGCCGCGGCTGCCGGTCCGCGAGCTCTGATTGGCTCTCGAACCGGCGGCTGGTTTCAAGTCTTACACGCCACCGCCCAACATAACCGCGCTCTCCGTGTACCCCGAAAGGAGCGCTAAGCGGGGGGGGGGGGAGCATCTGTATACCTGGCACTGTTGGGGTCATCTGTATACCTGGCACTGTGGGGGCATCTGTATACCTGGCACTGTGGGTGCATCTGTATACCTGGCACTGTGGGGGCATTTGCATACCTGGCACTGTGGGGGCATTTGTATACCTGGCACTGTGGGGGCATTTGTATACCTGGCACTGTGGGGGCATCTGTATACCTGGCACTGTGAGGGGCATCTGTATACCTGGCACTGTGAGGGGCATTTGTATACCTGGCACTGTGAGGGGCATTTGTATACCTGGCACTGTGGGGGCATTTGTATACCTGGCACTGTGGGGGCATTTGTATACCTGGCACTGTGGGGGCATCTGTATACCTGGCACTGTGAGTGGCATTTGTATACCTGGCACTGTGGGGGCATTTGTATACCTGGCACTGTGAGGGGCATTTGTATGCCTGGCACTGTGAGGGGCATTTGTATGCCTGGCACTGTGGGGGCATTTGTATACCTGGCACTGTGGGGGCATCTGTATAACTGGCACTGTGAGGGGCATTTGTATACCTGGCACTGTGGGGGCAATTGTGGATCTGGCACTGCACTATTGGGGGCATATGTGTATCACGTCCCATTTTAACAGGCCACACCCATTTTTTTGGCGTGTGCGGGGGCAGACTTGTATGGCCCCCGAAGGATTTTATAAATATCCAAATGGCCCTCGGTAGAAAAAAGGTTCCCCGCCCCTGGTGTAGACAATGCTCAGCAGGAAGAGTGCACTCAGGAAACTACTGAATGCTTGGCTCAGCTAATATATATATATATATATATATATATATATCTGTAAAAAAATAAAAACAAGGTAAAAAGAAAAGAATGACAGTCTCACAGTCTCATACTCTGCTGAACTGTCCACAGGCTCAGCTGTGTCCTCCGCTCTGGCAGCAGATCAGACCAGAGTCCTCCTGAGAGGAACACTGCCTGAGCTGGGCCTGCGGCATTGGCGGGACGGCAGTGACAGGGCACACGTTGTGGACTGAGAGGCGAGAGCGCAGGCGGGAGGAGAGTGCAACTGGGTGGGAAGGGAGGAAGTGCGGCGTCACATCAAGAGGCAGAGCCTGATGTCAGTCCCCGGCTCAGTGCGCCCGCTCGGCAAGCATGCTGTACATCGTCCGCGGCCGGAGGTGGTCGAAGCAGGGGGGAGGCACACAGTCACAATGAGAAGCAGGCTGGGCTCGGCGCGGGCCGCGGCAATCAGGTGTGGCGTGTGGGGGGGTGCCAGACATTAGGGGGTGCCTGTGCGCACCAGACAGCCCCTGTGCGCATGCCTATGCTGGTAGTAGCTCATGAACAATGATACTCCTGTGTCTCTGCCTGCACTGCATACTGTCCTGCTCACATTCTGACTGCTGGTTCTGCTGCTGCTTACGAGGGAAAGTGATTTCAGTGTGCTCTGGCCGGGGGCCCGAGGTACAGCATGCCTGCATCCCCCCCTTAATCTGGCTATGCCACACGGATCTTGCATTAGCTGTTTAAAAAGAAAAATGACATAGATAATCTTTTTAAAAAATCTGTCATTCCATACTCTCACAACTAGTACTAATGTTACTTGCCTACTGCTGGTAGTGGAGGATGAAAAGTGTGGGGTTGCCATTAACAGCAATAGGCCAGCACACTGGTCTGCAAAATAGAAAAACACATGCAAAACATCAGACAACACCACAGTGAGAATTAGATTGCTATCTTTATACATATGACCAGGCACCCCAATACCATTTAAGTTTGAGTGTGCATTACATCATTACATGAAAGTTACTATATATATATATATATATATATACGCAGTACGCACACATATATCTATCTATATACAGTATATATATATATATATGTATAGATATATATATATATATAGATATATATGTATACTGCTCAAAAAAATAAAGGGAACACTAAAATAACACATCCTAGATCTGAATGAATGAAATATTCTTATTAAATACTTCGTTCTTTACATAGTTGAATGTGCTGACAACAAAACCACACAAAAATTATCAATGGAAATTACATTTATTAACCCATGGAGCTCTGGATTTGGAGTCACACTCAAAATTAAAGTGGAAAAACACACTACATGCTGATCTAACTTTGATGTAATGTCCTTAAAACAAGTCAAAATGAGGCTCAGTAGTGTGTGTGGCCTCCACATGCCTGTATGACCTCCCTACAATGCCTGGGCATGCTCCTGATGAGGTGGAGGATGGTCTCCTGAGGGATCTCCTCCCAGACTTGGACTAAAGCATCTGCCAACTCCTGGACAGTCTGTGGTGCAACGTGGCGTTGGTGGATGGAGCGAGACATGATGTCCCAGATGTGCTCAATTGGATTCAGGTCTGGGGAACAGGCGGGCCAGTCCATAGCATCAATGCCTTCATCTTGCAGGAACTGCTGACACACTCCAGCCAAATAAGGTCTAGCATTTTCTTGCATTAGGAGGAACCCAGGGCCAACCGCACCAGCATATGGTCTCACAAAGGGTCTGAGGATCTCATCTCGGTACCTAATGGCAGTCAGGCTACCTCTGGCGAGCACATGGAGGGCTGTGCGGCCCCCCAAAGAAATGCCACCCCACACCATTACTGGCCCACTGCCAAACCGGTCATGCTGGAGGATGTTGCAGGCAGCAGAACGTTCTCCTTGGCGTCTCCAGACTCTGTCACGTCTGTCACATGTGTTCAGTGAGAACCTGCTTTCATCTGTGAAGAGCACAGGGTGCCAGTGGCGAATTTGCCAATCTTGGTGTTCTCTGGCAAATGCCAAACGTCCTGCACGGTGTTGGGCTGTAAGCACAACCCCTACCTGTGGACGTCAGGCCCTCATAAAACCCTCATGGAGTCTGTTTCTGATCGTTTGAGTAGACACATGCACATTTGTGGCTTGCTGGAGGTCATTTTGCAGGGCTCTGGCAGTGCTCCTCCTGTTCATCCTTGCACAAAGGCGGAGGTAGCGGTCCTGCTGCTGGGTTGTTGCCCTCCTACGGCCTCCTCCACGTCTCCTGATGTACTGGCCTGTCTCCTGGTAGCGCCTCCATACTCTGGACACTATGCTGACAGACAGCTTTCAAAAGTGACCAAAACATCAGCCAGAAAGCATAGGAGCTGAGAAGTGGTCTGTGGTCACCACCTGCAGAGCAACTCCTTTATTGGGGGTGCCTTGCTAATTGCCTATAATTTCAACCTGTTGCCTATTCCATTTGCACAACAGCATGTGAAATTGATTGTCAATCAGTGTTGCTTCCTAAGTGGACAGTTTGATTTCACAGAAGTGTGATTGACTTGGAGTTACATTGTGTTGTTTAAGTGTTCCCTTTATTTTTTTGAGCAGTGTATATATACATTTGAGCAGTGTATATATACATATATATATATATATCGATATATATCGATAGATATACAGTATATATATATATATATACTTGTGTTGTGATCCGGCACTCTCTGATGCATAGAGTAACTTAGTCCGGTGCCCTTACTTTCCTTCGGCTGGAAGGTGATAATAGTGAATAGACGTACGGCACTCTGGACTCTGGTAATCAGGTAAAGCAGGAGCCCCTTCTAGCTGTCAACGTTTCAATTTATTAATTTTCCTCAGGACATACAAACATACATGAAGATCCACTCACCTTATAACCCTCACCACTGTGCACAATGCGCGGGCCGGAACGGGGGACCGCTTCCCGCCGGGATCCGTCGGGCGGCAACCTCCCGTCAGCTGTGGCGCGGTCTAGTGACGTCATCGCGTATGCCGCGATGCATGTCCAGTGTGACATTCCCATGGAAACAGGCTGCAAACAATAACATTGGTTACATGCTTCCTACTGAATGCGTAACAATTAAGTTAATAGCGGTACATTACACCATAAACATGCTCTATCTGATACATAGATAAATATGCAATGTAATAAAGATTATTAAGAGCAATAAAGGAAATTGACTGAATGAAATACATAAGGGACGGGGAGGAGGGCGAAAAGGGGGGGGGGAAACAAAGAGAAGGATGAAGGATAAGGGGAGAAAGATAAAAAAGATAAAGAGGGAAAGGAGAAAAAAGAAGATGGGGAAGAAAAAGGGGGGAGAAAGAGAAAAGAATTCAAGAGAAAAAGATGTCAGTATCCCAGTGAGAAGAGACAGTCATTAGTTTAGGAGTCAGCCCTGCTGTCATGTTAAAATTTGAAAAGGACTTAAGAGAAACAAGAAAGGGGTACCATGTCATTAAGACCCCTGGGGGTTACTGTATCTAGTTTATGAATCCACCTGGATTCACACCTCAAGAGAGCACTACCCCGATCTCCTCCACGAAGCGAAGGGGGTATATGATCTATCATTCTGTATCTGATAGTGGCTAAGGCTTGTTTGGCTGATACAAAATGTCGGGCGACCGGTTGGTCGCTACTGCCTTTTTGTAAAGCTAGTCTGATGGAGGATCTGTGGGCAGTCATGCGTTCTTTGAATTTCCGTGTGGTTTTACCCACATATGATAGGCCACACGGACACACTATCTGATATACTGTGTGTGTGGTCTCACATGTCAAGTGATGCTTGATGTAAAATTTAGTGCCCAGATGAGGGTGACAGAATGTGTTACCTGTGATCATGTAATTACCTGTAACACAGGTGCACCTAAAGCAACCCATTTTCTGGGGCGCTAGAAAACTGCTGCTGGGAGATTTAGTTAAACCAGAGATATCTGATTTCACCAAAAGGTCCCATAAGTTCCTGGATATCTTATAACAAGGCATGAGATCAATCTGTTTAAGGGGTAGATGTTGATCAGATTTGATTAAATGCCAATGTTTCTTAGCAACTTGCATAGTTCTCTCTGACGAAGTGTTGTAAGTGGTGACCCAGGGGAGTTTGGTGTTGATAGTTGTTTTTTCTTTTGGATGAAGAAGAGTTTCCCTATCCATAAGGAGAACTTTCTGTTTAGTAGTTTGCAAGTTCTTTAGACTGTAGCCTCTTTGTGCAAAACGTACTATTAGTTCATCCATTTGTGTTGAAGCCATCAGACAATCACTGTTGATTCTGAGTATTCTCAGCATTTGTGAGTAGGAAAGGCCAGCCTTAAGGTTTCTCGGATGGCAGCTATTCCAGTGCAAATATGAGTTTCGGTCCGTGTCCTTGGTGTATACCGTTGTGGTGATTGAAGAATCAACGATAGAGATCCGGACATCTAAAAAGTCTATACTCTGTGTGTCCATTTTTACAGTTAATTTTACTGGGCTCCCGGACCTATTATGTTCAGCAATAACTACTTCCAACAGTTCCTTAGGCCCTTTCCAGAGCAATAGCAGATCGTCAATAAATCTGGAATAAGATTCTATATGTTCTGCCACTTCGGGGTGTTTAAAGAAAATGTCTTCCTCTGTGTGGAGGATTCAGAGTCCGAAACTGCCCCACCATAGGCAGATTTGATCACGGATTCTGTCGTAAATGGATCTCCATCCTGAACAAGTGTTCACTTGATCTTATGGTACTAGTCATTGAACAATCCACCAAGGAGATGGAGAACATTAAATCAAAGATAGACAAAATGGAGGAAACCCATCTACCAGTATTAACGGCTGAGCACCCAACTATCAATATACAAAAGGGACCTCATTAAATTTAAAAAAGAAAAATTTCTGAAAGTGGAAAAAGACTATGACAATCATCAAGTCTACCGCTGGTTGTCAGGCAATAACAGCAATGATAACAGACAACCATTCTTCAGACGACGCAGATATCCCAAGACTAGATTGGACACAGATACATCTGCTGAAAACTCTAGCACTGGCAGCAGTGGCGTGCGGTGAGGTCAATCGCTGGTGAGGCACTGCAGCCATAATGTCTGTCGAGTCCTACCGACGACCCCTACCACCGCGGAGACGATGCCTGCTACTGCCCGAGCCAATGCCCTCTACCGCCGCCATCCCCGATGCCCGCTACCCCCACCACTAATGGCCACCGCCCCCGCCGTTGGCTTACAAAATCATCCACCATCAACTGCCCAGGCCCCCCGCCACTAATTCACATCTCAGTCCAATGCCGCTGCCAATGCCCATAGCCTGCATGCTCATAAAACTTGTGATGAGCTGGCGGCTAATGTACTGTAAATTTTTATCAAATAAATATTAGTGTTTGGGACTGGGGAGGGAGTGGGAGGAGGACATGAATGCAATTTTGTTGTCCAAGGCTTCCATTAACTTAATAGCGCCGTGAGTGAAGCGCTATTAAGTTAATGGAAGTACTGGACAACAAAATAGCCAGCAGTGGGTGACAGGGAGATGGTGATGCCAGGGAGATGGTGACAGCAGTGGGTGACAGGGAGATGGTGATGCCAGGGAGAGAGTGACAGCAGTGGGTGATAGGGAGATGGTGATGCCAGGGAGAGGGTGACAGCAGTGGGTGACAGGGAGATGGTGACGCCAGGGAGTGGGTGACTGCAGTGGGTGAAAGGGAGAGGGTGACAGCAGAGGGTGACACCACCGAGAAGGTGACAAGAAGAGTGTGACGCCAGCAAGAGGGTGACAGGGAGTGACGCCACGTCGATGGTGACAGCAGTGGGTGACAGGGAGTGACGCCACGGAGAGGGTGACAGCAGTGAGTGACAGTGAGTGACGCCACGGAGAGGGTGACAGCAGTGGGTGACAGGGAGTGACGCCACGGAGAGGGTGACAGTAGTGGGTGACAGGGAGTGATGCTAGCGAGAGGGTGAAAGGAAGTGATGCCAGCGAGAAGGTGACAGTAGTGGGTGACAGGGAGTGATGCCAGGGAGAGGGTGACAGGAGTGGGTGACCGGGAGTGACGCCAGCGAGAAAGTGACAGCAGTGGGTGACAGGGAGTGATGCCAAGGGGAGGGTGACAGTAGTGGGTGACAGGCCCCCCCTTCATAATAAAATATGGATGGTGCGCGCCTTCGACCCATGCCAAAAATAAAAGGGTGTGGCCTCATGGGGACAGGGTATGGCCACACAGTACCAATTCAAATTACAACACACAGTAGTGCAACATTATTCATATTACACCGCATGGCAGTATCCCTTATTCACATTACGACACACAGTGGTGTCCGTTGTTCGCATCACACCACACAATAATGCCATTAATCAGCAGACAGGAGTGAAACAAGAGGAGACTGGAAGATGGCGAGATGGTAGGAAGAAAGGGGTAAAAAGTAGGAAGACAAGGCTTGACTGGAAGAACTTGTGGAGATGGTAGGAAGGATGAGTTGTGCATTTGGTCTGTGAGAAGGGGTGAGCTATGTGAGGGGAGGAGAGCTGTTTAGGGGGATCTATGTGAGGGGCTGAGGTTGAGCAGTGTGCATGGGAGGGGGGTGAGAGAAGGGGAGAGCTCTGTCAGGGGGAGAGCTGTGTAAGAGGGAGTGAGGTGTATTGGGGGTGATCTGAGTAAGTGTGAAGAGGCTGAGCAGTTAATTTACTGGGGCTAATTGTCCTGCCGGGGTCTATCTAATTAGCCCCGATAAGGCGGCGCGTGCCGCAGCTTCTCAGAGTTTTTGTTTCACCTGCCTCTGGCAGGCGTAGCAGAATTCCCGGAAACAGCTCAGTTTGCGTCCGAAAACTGAGCTATTTCACACGAAACACACAGGTTTCACTGAACCTATGTGTTTTCGGGAGAAAGGTTTTTGTTTTATTTACAGGTGATCAATCTGGATAGCCTGTAAAAAAAAAAAAACGGTGAGACATCAGAAAAAAAGTCAGAAAAATGTCCGTTTTCGGCCGTTTATCGGATCCGATGTTTTACCGGGGATAATTGGATATCCCCGTTACTGAGAAGAGGCTGAGGTGTGTGTGTGTGTGTGTGTGTGTGTGTGTGTGTGTGTGTGTGTGTGTGTGTGTGTGTGTGGTTTTTACTTATATTATACATTAATATGGGGCCCCGAGGCGGTATATTTCCTGTGGGGTCTATCTGGCTCTGCCACCTATACATGTTATATGCTGTCACACACTGCTTTCATTTACTTTTGGTTGGCTGTGGCTGGGGGCAGTTCCTCCAGGATGGCAGGTTCCTTCTGCAAGTTATTTCTCGAGGGCCAACAAGAGTGCAGGAGGCAGAGCCGGCAGGGAGAAGATGAAAGGAACCAGTAACAGCTGAGGCCATGTTCAGCGTGGTGGGTGTGCTTAGGCAGGAACTGGCTGCACTACTCTCCCAGAGGCTGCTGCCTCTACTTTCATACAGTTTGTGTAGTGTGCGACGCAGCTTAGGACACAGAGGTAGCAGCAGACGGCAGCGGTGGGGACCCCTGTCCTGTGAGGAGAGAGGGAGGTAAAGTACTAGCGCAGCTGAGCCAATTCAACTTCTGCGCATGCGCAGAACCTATTTCCCAACGTTGCCTTATCGGAGCTGAGCCCTGATCGCGGCAGCTAGCCAGGCAAAGGAGTGTGCTTTGTGTAATATTTTTAAATAATTACTAAGACGTGTGTCAGAGGGAGGACCTATGAGTCTGAGATATTGGCTTATTATTGGGCATCCCAGCTAGTTTTCATCCTAGACTGTGGGCGGACCATGCAGTCCCGGGACAAACTGCTGCATTGGGCAACATCTGGGGGCTCCAATAAATGGTGCCCTTAGGGTGAATATTTTACCTTACCTAGGAGAGCTGCTTTAAATGGGGATATAGTGAAAATGTCTACATATACAAAGTCAACACTCATAATGGCGAAATCAGTTATGAAGGGTTTTGGACCTGTAAAGAGTCTTCAGAATTTGCCACCCGTGACTTATTCTAACAGGAAAACAATGTGCGCAGAACCGCGTAGATGTGCCCTGCTGCGCATATTTCACGGTTAGCAAACAACTGTTACATTATATCTGGAGGCAAGTTTTAAAACAAGACATGACAACAACAAAAAATGTTTGCTGTGCCATCGAATGACGTCATTTTATGGCCGTTCTGAGCGGACCTCGTCCCTTTACGTATTTCTGTGAACAGTACAATCAGCTCTGCGGTCGGGTAGAACTTGCACAGCCCTGAGCTTAGTGAGGCTGTCACTACAGAACAGGTGTATTCAAGCCCTCCGGCTCTGAATAAATCAAAAACCCACTCTCATTTGCATAAGGGGCGTGGCCACACAGTGCGCGATTAGGCCATGCCCCCCGACCTCACAGAGCGCAGAACAATGGGGTAGTTGCTAGCAATAGGGGGAGGGTCCCCCTGTATTCAGTGCCCTGTCCTCCCCCCCCCCCCCCCCCAGGTATAATCCAGCCCTGATGGTGTGCACACTCACACTGAATTGTTTGAACTGCCGCCGGGGAAAAGAGTGTTGGACTGCCTGGGTGGTCCTGGGCAGACGTGCCCTGTGCTGGTCTTCCTGTCGCCTCCGGGGACAACGCTGCAGCTGCTGCCTGTCAGACTCCCTCCACCAGGTGCCATCCACTAATTTTGATAAACTCACTGGCAGGTTGAAACTCATCAGTTACAACGTAAATTAAAACTTAAGGAATTCTTCAATAAACCTGATTATCAAGCATGCACAATCCCAGAGAAATTACGAAAATTTAAGTCACCCTCCACCTTTGAACCACTTTCAAACAACTCTAGCATTAAAACATATATGAGAGTTGTAGACCAGGAGGTCAAGGCTCACATTAATTATGGTGAACCCATATACTCCAATCTATCTAAAACTGAGCAGCAAGCTCTACGTTCATTAATTCAAAATGACCAACTGATAATTCGCCCCGCTGACAAAGGGGGCGCAATAGTACTGCAGGATCTTCCGGACTACATCGCAGAGATTAAACGTCAATTGGATGAACCGGGTACATATAGTCAACTTAGGAGCAATCCTACCCAGCAGTACAAGCAAGAATTAAGATCAGCAATTCTACAGGCTCAAGATGCCAAGATTATCACGGAAGAGACCTATGAGTTACTATTACCCATGCACCCTTTGGTCCCTGTGTTATACACGGTACCAAAAATTCACAAAGGGGCTCTTTATTCCAACCGACAG
The DNA here is from genome assembly GCF_028390025.1 of Pseudophryne corroboree. Taxonomy (NCBI): domain Eukaryota; kingdom Metazoa; phylum Chordata; class Amphibia; order Anura; family Myobatrachidae; genus Pseudophryne; species Pseudophryne corroboree. The sequence continues at coordinate 348,444,923 of NC_086451.1, forward strand.
CAGTATTATTGGATTCCATACTACAACCATATGTCTCAGCACATCCACGAAGCCTCTTAGATACTACAATGCTGCTCAATAAATTAAAAGATATTGGTCCTCTCCCTAAAGGTGTATGGTTGGTGACAGCAGATGTCACCAGTTTGTACACTGTTATACCTCACCAAGAAGGTCTATCTGCAGTAAAGACAGTGTTACAGAGAGAAAGTTCATTTGGGGCACAGCAGATTCACATTTTGGTACATCTGTTAGAACTCATTCTAACAAGAAATTTCTTCCTATTCAACAATAAGTATTATCTCCAAGAACGGGGTTGTGCCATGGGTTCGGTGGTGGCACCCACGTACGCCAACCTATATATGCTCCACACAGAGGAAGACATTTTCTTTAAAAACCCCGAAGTGGCAGAACATATAGTATTTTATTCCAGATTTATTGACGATTTGCTATTGCTCTGGAAAGGGCCTAAGGAACTGTTGGAAGTAGTTATTGCTGAACATAATAGGTCCGGGAGCCCAGTAAAATTAACTGTAAAAATGGAAACACAGAGTATAGACTTTTTAGATGTTCGGATCTCTATCGTTGATTCTTCAATCACCACAACGGTATACACCAAGGACACGGACCGAAACTCATATTTGCACTGGAATAGCTGCCATCCAAGAAACCTTAAGGCTGGCCTTCCCTACTCACAAATGCTGAGAATACTCAGAATCAACAGTGATCGTCTGATGGCTTCAACACAAATGGATGAACTAATAGTACGTTTTGCACAAAGAGGCTACAGTCTATAGAACTTGCAAACTACTAAACAGAAAGTTCTCCTTATGGATAGGGAAACTCTTCTTCATCCAAAAGAAAAAACAACTATCAACACCAAACTCCCCTGGGTCACCACTTACAACACTTCGTCAGAGAGAACTATGCAAGTTGCTAAGAAACATTGGCATTTAATCAAATCTGATCAACATCTACCCCTTAAACAGATTGATCTCATGCCTTGTTATAAGAGATCCAGGAACTTACGGGACCTTTTGGTGAAATCAGATATATCTGGTTTAACTAAATCTCCCAGCAGCAGTTTTCTAGCGCCCCAGAAAATGGGTTGCTTTAGGTGCACCTGTGTTACATGTAATTACATGATCACAGGTAACACATTCTGTCACCCCCATCTGGGCACTAAATTTTACATCAAGCATCACTTGACATGTGAGACCACACACACAGTATATCAGATAGTGTGTCCGTGTGGCCTATCATATGTGGGTAAAACCACACGGAAATTCAAAGAACGCATGACTGCCCACAGATCCTCCATCAGACTAGCTTTACAAAAAGGCAGTAGCGACCAACCGGTCGCCCGACATTTTGTATCAGCCAAACAAGCCTTAGCCACTATCAGATACAGAATGATAGATCATATACCCCCTTCGCTTCGTGGAGGAGATCGGGGTAGTGCTCTCTTGAGGTGTGAATCCAGGTGGATTCATAAACTAGATACAGTAACCCCCAGGGGTCTTAATGACATGGTACCCCTTTCTTGTTTCTCTTAAGTCCTTTTCAAATTTTAACATGACAGCAGGGCTGACTCCTAAACTAATGACTGTCTCCTGTCAGCCAGAAGCAGAGCCATGAAACTCTTTAGGAAGTTGGTTCTGCTTCTGCCCCCTCAGTCCCACGAAGCAGGGAGTCTGTTGCCAGCAGATCTCCCTGAAAATAAAAAAACTAACAAGTCTATTCAGAGAAACTCAGTAGAGCTCCTCAGAGTGCCTCCAGTCTACCTGGGCACATTTCTAAAGCTGAGGTCTGGAGGAGGGGCATAGGGGGAGGAGCCAGTTCAGCGTGCAGGGGTAGACGGGGGGGCGCTCATTTCACCCAGCAGGTGAAATGAGCAACCTGCTAGATTGGCCTGCATGGCAGGCCAATCTAGCACCAGCGATAGCGATGCATGGGGCTGCGCATCGCTATCGCTGTGCGGGGTACATACGGAGCGATCATGCTTAAAATCTAAGCAATCTAGTCAGATTGCTTAGATTATCGCTCCGTGAGTACCCCCCTTTACGCCAGAATCACTGCTGTGGCATCGCCGGTTTATCCTGTGAATGATCCTGACAGGCACACTGCAGTCTGTGCAGCCGTTTGAGGCGTAGTCGGGATGCCCCAGTCAGCACTGTATGGCTCTGCAAAAAGTCCTAACTGTAAGTCTTTCTGCCATTTATCAAAGGATACCACTGGCATCAGCTATAGCCATGAAACGCCATACCAGTAGCTTTTTTTCCATGTTTTTATGGGGATACTAGAAATCACCAATTTATCAAAGAAAGGGGTAACTGTATCATACCTGCACTTATCGTGTTGGTATAATGCTTCCTGCTTCACCTCTTTATAGAGGTGAATCAGGAAGCAGCAGCACTGAGATTAATGAATATCTTGGATGCCGAAGCAGGGTAGCGAAAACTCCGTCCTCCGGTGATCGCTGCCAGTGACCCACAGCGCATCAGCCTAGTGCTGATGCATTATGTCTCTCCTACGTTCGGCTCCAGAGCACATGCACGAGATTTTGCTACTCTCGCGAGATCTCACATGCAGCCTGGAGCCGGCAGCCGCTGCAGCCAGGGACAGCGATGTTCCTACTGTGGTGTATGGGCAACGATACCTGCAGCTGTCAAAATCGATCGCGTTTTGCGATCCAACCTGAATTAGGCTCATAGTGCATAATGTAATAGCCTGTGAGCTGTAGGCAGTCTAAGCAATGTTTTATAGTGGCAATCATTTAAAAGGCAAAACCAAGGTGGTTTCACATTTCCCCCATAGATGTAAAAACTTGTATTTAAAAAAAAAAAAATCAATATACTGTACATAAGAATTTATCTGAAGGAAAGTTCATTGGCACTACAATTGGCGGCTGTCAGGATACCGATGACGGAATCCTGACACCCGGTGAAATACCAGTAAAAGGAATCCTGACCGCCGCATGGAATCCCCACTCGGGTGGTGGTCCATGCCATCATCCGAGGGGGAATAGTGTGGCGAGCACGCGAGGTGACATGCTGCACTCGCTAACTGTATTCCAGCTGTCGGTCTGCTGCTCACCGGGATCCCAACAGCTGGGATATCATACTGAATCCTTATATTCTTCTAGTCAACCATTGCTCGAAATCAAGCAAAAGAAAAGCGCTGGCTCCTACTCACTGCTTAATTTATGGGGAAAAAAAAAACACGACTTTGATGCATTATTCCTCAACAACCTGGCCACTTAGCAAAATTCTGTGACCTTATAGCACATCTACATCACATACCCTATCGGATAACACCCGAACCATCAAAATCGGTGTTGTCATTATGGAATAGTTTATCTCACAAACAATTGCTTAACCAATTAAATATGTAGATTTTAAAAAATTAGCTTCCTTACTTTTTCTGCAATACCACAAGTGACCAATAGGTGGAAATAAAGAGTCATCTTGTTGTTTTAGTGCTAATTTATAATAAATATTTGTATACACTTTTTATGCTTGTGTTTATATGGTGGCATGTAAATACTACGGCTATATTTGAGAAGTTGTGAAGGTGATCCATTCCCCATGAAAATCTCAAATATATCCCTGGTTACATCTCTCTTCAGTTTCCTTAGAATCTATTTACAGAAAGATATATGTTTAATCCATTTCCCATCATTGGCAGCATAGGATTGGTCAGGGCCGAAACTAGGTTTTTCGGCACCCGGGGCAAGGCGGTAATTTAGCGCCCACACACACAAGAACAACAACAACAACAAAAAACGTAAAAATAAATAAATAAAATAAACAATTTTATATATATATATATATATATACACACATATATATATATATATACATACATACATACATACATATACATACATACATACATACAGTATATATAGTGCCAGTCAAAAGTTTCATTTGAATGGAAGTGTGTCCAAACTTTTGACTGGTACTGTATGAAAAAAAAAAAAAAAAAAAAAATATATATATATATATATATATATATATATACAGTATTGTAGTGCCCGGCACTCCCAATATATTAAAATGAATCCGGGTGCCCTCCGCAGCAAACAATCCACACAAAAGCAAAGAAATGGCAGCGGCACTCCGTTAAAGTAAATCAGCAAACGTGTATTTTAAGTCAAAATAACATCACAATGTTCTTTATGTGACCATTGTGATGTTATTTTGACTTAAAATACACGTTTGCTGATTTACTTTAACGGAGTGCCGCTGCCATTTCTTTGCTTTTGTATATATATATATATATATAGAAAATCGGCAAGGGTCCGGCACAGCCACTTGTATAATTACCACACTGGGTGCCCTCACAAGGAGATAGTCAGCTAGAACGGAAGGTGCGGCACTCCAATGATTTGAACTCACACTATTCATAGATTACAACGTTTCAATGCCCTTTATTTTTGTGGCATTTTCGTCAGGTAAACAAAAGAACACACAAACATCTTACCTGAAATAGGCATCACCCTGTGTAACACGAGGACGCCGCGGCGGGGCTACACGCCCGGCACCCGGCGCACTCATGATGACGTCACGGCGCTCCGACGCGAGACGCCGGACCTCAAACGTGAAATCCCCATCACCATAGTTACAGATAACAACAATAATAAACGTACAGCTCACACTAGGTCAGGTTAGCATAAGTAATCACAATAGCGGAATACCATACATAAACAGTGCCACAGCTAATAAGAATAATCACAGAGGAATAACATACTGTACTGACACTCATATTCATGATGCTGAAGGAGCACAATGGAGCACTGATGGAACTGCCAAATATGATCACAAGGCAAAAACGGACCATAAATAAATAATAACACATACTGCTAAACAAATATATAATCTGTCACATAGCAGCATACTATATATATGAGCAGGTCACATTCGCATACTAATGCACCAACAGACCCAGTATTAACAAGAAATACTGATACAGTGCACATGTTTAACCACTATTAGCCAAAATGTTAATACCTGAATATTCATTAAGGCCATTAGGGGCCACTGTACCCAATCTAAAGATACAGCGTGCCTCACATTGTAGCAGTTTGAGTCCCCTATTACCACCCCGTAAAGACTGCGGAATATGGTCTATCATTCTATATTTTAAAGTGGTAAGGTTATGGGAAGCAGCCAGAAAATGCCTTGCCACTGGCTGATCACTCTTACCAGAAGTTAAAGCAGACTTGATAGCCGAACGATGGGCGGCCATCCTATCTTTAAAGGGGCACTCCGTCTTACCTTTATAAGATAGGCCACAGGGGCAGATGATATGATATACTGTAAACTTAGACTTACAGGTGAGTCTATACTTGATATGCATAGTCTTACCTGTTTGAGGATGGTAGAAAGTGTCACCTGGAATGAGAAATTTGCAGGTGACACAGGTACAACGTATGCAACCCAACTTGCCTCTATAGATATTAGGGGCTGGCACAGAAATGTCCGCTTTAACTAAAATGTCACGTATATTGCGACCTCGTTTATGACAGGGCATCAATTGGGTATTAGTCAAATGGCAATCAGGGTCAGATTTAATCATAAGCCATAATTTTTTAGAGACTTTATTAATGGTACCACTAGCCGTGGTAAATTGAGTGACCCATGGAAGAATGTTACGTTCTTTCTTATTACTAGGTTGTAATAGTTCCAGCCTATCCATATTAAGCACCTTATTTTTAGTTTGTTGCAACAATTCAGGATCATATCCTCGTTCAAGAAATTTAGATAATAAATTATTAATCTGTATTTCAGCTTGTCTAGCATCAGACGTAATCCGTTGAACACGGATGAACTGGGAATAAGGCAGTCCTGAAATTAGAGGTCTAGGATGACAACTAGAAAAAGCAAACAGATTATTGCGATCGGTTGGTTTAGAATACAGATTGGTGGAAATAAAGCCATCTTGGATGGATATAGCAACATCCAAATAATGGATCTCGGAGGGGCTGGAACAAAAAGTGAATTTGACAGGACAATCACTTGAGTTATGTAGATTAATATGACTAATTAAATCATTACTATCACCCTTCCAGAAGACTAACAAGTCGTATATATAGCGACAAAAGAAGATAATTCTATCTGCAATAGAGGCATCAGAAAAAAATACAGCCTGCTCAACTTCAAACATAAAAATATTGGCATATGAGGGGGCTACCGCCGCCCCCATAGCACAACCAATCAATTGCAGGTAGAAAGACCCATCATAAAGAAAGAAGTTACGTGTAAGAATAAATTTAAGTAATTTCAACACAAACGGTATTGCAGGACCACTATAAGACAAATGGCCATCCAAGAACCGCCCCACAGCCGCCAACCCCAAATCATGGGGTATGACGGTGTATAAGCTGGTTACATCGATGGTAAACATAGTAACATCATTATCCATCCTTGGAAGAGCCAGTAGTTTAACAAGTAAGGATGTTGTGTCTAGCAAATATCTGGGATGGTCCCTGATAAAAGGTTGTAAAACACTGTCAACATACACTGAAGCCGGTTGTGATAGACCACCCCGGGCAGCAATGATCGATCTACCCGGGGGGTCGACCACAGACTTGTGTATTTTGGGGGTAGTGTAGAATAATGGTACCAGCGGGAAGGTAGGAAGTAAAGCTTTACACAATTGCTCCGAGATAACATCATTAGTCAGAGCTTCTTGTAAAATTGCTGCCAGTTCCGTTTTAAATAGGCCAGTCGGGTCCTGAGGAAGCAAGCGGTAAGTGGAAGTATCGTCCAGATGTAGAGCCACTTGGAGTTTATACTTAGACAAGTCCTGAATAACCAGGGCACCCCCCCTTGTCAGCCGGCCGGAATATCAAATCTTTATTGTTAGCCAGAGTATCCAGAGCTTGCTGTTCAATAGATGTTAGGTTCCATCAGTGATCCATTGTGCTCCTTCAGCATCATGAATATGAGTGTCAGTACAGTATGTTATTCCTCTGTGATTATTCTTATTAGCTGTGGCACTGTTTATGTATGGTATTCCGCTATTGTGATTACTTATGCTAACCTGACCTAGTGCGAGCTGTACGTTTATTATTGTTGTTATCTTTAACTATGGTGATGGGGATTTCACGTTTGAGGTCCGGCGTCTCGCGTCGGAGCGCCGTGATGTCATCATCAGTGCGCCGGGTGCTGGGCGCGTAGCCCCGCCGCGGCGTCCTCGTGTTACACAGGGTGATGCCTATTTAAGGTAAGATGTTTGTGCGTTCTTTTGTTTACCTGACGAAAATGCCACAAAAATAAAGAGCATTGAAACGTTGTAATCTATGAATAGTGTGAGTTCAAATCATTGGAGTGCCGCACCTTCCGTTCTAGCTATATATATATATATATATATATATATATATACACACATACACCTATATATATATATAATATATATACACGCATATACTATATATATTGTAAAGCCTCCTTCCCAGCCCCCCCCTCCCTCCCTCACTATGCCCACTTGCCTAAGCGCAAAGTGCGGGAAGCTGTTAATTTGTCTCCGGCTCTGTACTCTCTCAGCATCCCTCCGGAGGTCTTGGCAAGCAGTCAGACCGCCGGGCAGGAGAGAGTGCGAAGGCGCTCCCAAGCGGGAGGGCAGAGGATGGCTCCGGAGTCCGGCGGGCGCACATACAGAGGGAGGCAGATGGAGACTTTGCAGCAGCGGCGGGACCGTAGCGTGACGGTGTCATACGCGGCGGCTGCTGCTGCTGCAGGAGATGATCGCGGCGGGCAGGTGGGGAGGAGCACAGAGGCAGAACTCTGGGAGGCAACGGAGTCATCTGCCGCCGGGCTCCTGTTCTGTGACACCATTGAATTAAGTTAATTGATAGCAGCCACTATCTGTTCAGGGGCCGACTTTCTCACTGGTCCCTGCACCTTACATGTCACACCCTCCTTATTATACGCATTTTACAAGTGTCACATCCAGGATTAGAAACCACAACCTATTACACTGGAAGCAGACACCTTACTGATGAAGCTGTTTGCTCCTGTATAGGAAATATGAGAATTCTAACTATGTGAAGATACTTCTCTGACAATTACACATAACGTCATATAGTTATCATTCTCATGCTACCTGTACTGGAGCAAATAGCTCCATCAGTAAAGTGTCTGCTGCTATAACAGGTCATGGGTTCTAATCCTTGGTATGACTTCTAAGAAATGTGTGATTTAAAATAAAAGACAATTAAATGTATAAATACAGTATATACATTTTTTTCAGAACACTCCACACACACACACACACACACACACACACACACACACACACACACACACATATTTATCTTGATATAGGAAATAGGTGGGCACCAATATTTATCTTGCCTCCGGGCAACTGGGACGAACTTACGCCACTGGAGGAGCAACTGGGTAAGGGGACCTGGGATGGGAAGTGTTCTCTGCGCCCCCCTCAAGTCCCGCGCCCGGGGCACGTGACCCCTTAGCGCCCCCCCCTAGTTACGGCCGTGGATTGGTGTACGTCAGATGGATAGGTTACTGTCCAGCATAAGAAGATACTAATGGAGTAATGAAGAGCAATAGCTGAGTGTGACAGAAAAAAAGGTAAATCCTGCATGGGAATGGGCATACCTTTTATATGAGAATGTTACATTAGTTGTAATGCAATTATTTAATGTTTATCATGTGGGTCTTGCACCTGAGTACGTGACATTGCACATTTCATACTGATTTCCTTCTGTGAAGCTCAGTTAAATATATCAATGCAAAAAAAATATTTTCTACTGAATCGGTTTATTATCCCTAACTCAAATAATGATTCTTAGCATGTGGCGTATCCGGCAGGACACATTACTGGCAGTCTTCCGGAGAAGTGTTAGAACCGAGAAGAACAAATTCAT